>NC_081408.1:68579545-69217045 GCF_030272615.1 Cryptomeria japonica | reverse complement strand
ATTCTTGGCTTTTGTAGCTCACAAGGACTACAAAGTTTATCAAATGGATATTAAATGTGCATTTTTGAATGGAGATCTTGAGGAAGAAGTCTACATTGAACAACCTGATGGATTTTCTTTGATAGATGACAAAAATATGGTTTGTAGGTTAAAGAAAGCTTTATATGGATTGAAACAAGCTCCAAGAGCTTGGTATGAAAGATTGGATAAGTATCTTTTAAAGATTGGTTTCTCTAAAGGTAATGCTGACAGTAACTTATACTATAAAATGACTAATGATGACATCTTGGCTATTGAAGTTTTTGTTGATGACATAGTATTTGGAGGAGAAGATGGATTGTGCAAAGACTTTTCTATCAAAATGTAGCAAGAAATTCAAATGTCTATGATTGGTGAAATAAAATTCTTTTTAGGATTGCAGATATCACAGACTGAAAAAGGTATATTTTTGAATCAATCAAAGTACTTAACAGAATTACTTAAGAAATTTGGAATGGAGAACTCTAAACCGGTAAGCACGCCTATGACAACAAATGACAAATTATCACAAAGGGATGAATCTACACCTATGAATCCAACTAGGTACAAATCTATGATAGGAGGTTTACTATATTTGACACAAACCAAACCTGATATTATGAATGCAGTATGTATTGTTTCAAGATTTCAGAGTAATCCTAGAGAAAATCATGAATCAACAATAAATAGGATTTTCTGGTACTTATAAGGAACCCCAAATTTTGGATTATGGTATCCCAGAGATGAAAATTTTGATCTATGTGCATACACAGATGCAAATTGGGCAGAAGACATTGATGATAGAAAAAGCACCACCGGAGGAGCATTTTTTCTTGGTAACAAATTAGTTTCTTGGTTAAGTAAGAAACAGAGTTGTACATCCTGATCAACAGTAGAATCAGAATATGTTGCAGCAGCAACTAACTATACATAGGTACTCTGGCTTAAGCAAATGTTGAAAGACTTGAAGGTAAAATGCAAGGAACCTATAACTATCTATTGTGACAATACTACAACAATTGATATATCAAAGAATCTGGTATTACATTCCAAAACAAAACATGTTTCTATCAAACTAAATTTTCTAAGGGAAAAAGTTGAAGCAAAAGAAATACAACTGGTTTATGTGAATACTAAAGAACAGCTTGTAGATATTTTCACTAAACCTTTGCCTAAGGAGACTTTTGAGTATCTCAGAGAATAGCTTGGGGTCATACCCCCACCAGTAGATATATAAAGAGTTGATGTTTGTCATCAACTGATAGAACTTAGAGAGATATATTCTTACTCTGGCTTTGATGAGGAAGCTACTTCTCAGGGGGAGTAGTTGGTATAGTAAATTGGTTGGTGTTTTGTATGTAACAATTGGTATGTTGTAGCTTTTTCATTTGATGACAAAGGGGGAGAGATATCTATGGAAAAACACATTATCTTTTGAAGGGTGATTGGTATTAATCTTTGAATAAACACATGTTGCTCCCAGGGGGAGAAATTGTTGTTTAAGGAGATTGTTGGTTTTTGGTACTTGGCATTTCTGTTTTGGCACTTTGATGGTTTTTCCATCTTGTGTTGGCATCAATGCCAAAGGGGGAGATTGTTGGTATTTTGGTACAGTTTTGTCATTGATGTCAACACCTACTAAAAACTAGCACTTTGGATCCAACAACATTCACCGGCAAGCAAGTAACTATTGCACAGTTACTGGTATATGGTTCACTGGCAGGATATAATGTTCATCAACACTTGGAATGATATGGAAGACACTTGGTAATGTCAAAGACATCATGTGGACACTTTGTTTTGAATAATTGATCATTTGTATATTCATCTTTCCATATTTGCTTTTACTAGCAAATAGGTCTAGGTTATCTAGGGTTACACCAGTAGGTTTATCTTTTCCAGATCAGCATGGAACGCTATGGAGATGATTTATTATTGATGTAAATGCATTAAGCTGACATGTTTAATCAGTTATTGTATCGGATATTTTATTGCTTGTAAAATGATTTTATTGTAATATCTTGTAGAGCCGACCTACTAAAATTGGTCTTAGGGTATGGTATAAAAGTAAGATCTTATTTGTAAGATCAAGTGTGGAATGAAAAAAAGAATGATGTGAAGGTATATGCAAGATCAAGCAGAGGAATACATGAAGACATCATTTGAAGGTGAAGTTAGGTTTTTGTATAAGCATATCAGCATTACACTGGTACTAAATCCAGCATATAAAGATGCTATTTTGTGCAGTATATTCTTATTGGATTTAACCATCCAACTATAGTTAGTGTGACTCCTATTTGTGTTTAAGCAGTGAGCTCTAGGTGCTTGGCCTTTTTGCATGTGCAGACCCCATTTTTGTACACTACCTATCTGCATTAGTATCATCTAATTGTGGGTAAGGTTTCCCATCGTGGTTTTTCCCCTTATAGGGTTTCCATGTACAAATATTGGTGTCACATGTTGTGGATGATTTTATGTTTTGATTTCATTCATTAATCTTTACCGGTATTGCATTTATCTATTAAATTTGTCCACCAATATATCAGACTGTCTCACCGGTATTAAAGCAGTAATTGATTAAAAAAAAATTGGTTTAAAGTTTTAGACAACTGATTCACCCCCCCCTCTCAGTTGTCCCCAGGACCTAACATAAGTGTCTTTCCTGTAGAATTTAAATGTTGCTGTAGTTATATTTATTACTGTCATTTTCCTTTATTTCAAAAAAAAAAGAGAGGTACATATTCAGATTTAAGCATAGCAGAGAAATCTAGAGATATAGGTAGAAGCAATTAATTCTATTTTATTTCTATATTAAAGTAAAAAAAATAAAAATTATATAATAGAAAACTACATTTCCATTTACCAGTTGCTATTTTCTAGTCTAATACTTCAAATTCATGCATTGCTAATGAAAATTTTACATATATATATATATATATATATATATATATATATATATATATGTGTGTGTGTGTGTGTGTGTGTATATTAATACTCTACAAATTTTACCTCTTAAAAGTAAAGAGTAAACTAGAACATAGGAAAATATACATACATGACAAACTAGGAAAACTTTTTTAAAAAAGAATCCTAACCCTAAGAGATATATATGCATATATATATATATATATATATATATATATATATATATATATATATATATATATATATATATATATATATATATATATATATATATATATATATATATATATATAAATGAACATAAATATAAACGTAAATATATGTTTGAATCTGTTATATATATATATATATATATATATATATATATATATATATATATATATATATATATATATATATATATATATATATATATATATATATATATACATTTTAAATATTGTAAACAAAAACAAATAAAATAAACAAAAAATGGGGTACTTTCCTTAGGGACGAACCACTGTGTGTTAACATAGTGGACGGTTCACGGGCCGAACCACTGTGTTTACACATAGTGGGCAACGCAGGAGGTGTTGCCACTATGGGTAGACATAGTGGACGGCCCCGGGCCACCACTGTATTTACACATAGTGGATGGCACTGGCCGCCACTATGTGTACACACAGTGGACGACACCAGCCACCACTGTGGGTGCCCACAGTGGGCAGCACCGGCTGCCACTATGGGTAGTCACAGTGGCATCCGGGGAGCCCCACACTATGCACTCAAATCTCCACTTGGCCTCCTCCCCTTCATTCAGCCACTGCCTTGCCCCATTTCAGTCGCCGCCTCATGGCCATAAAACCTACACAGCACACATGGTATACACACACACACTGAAAATAAAATAAAATATAATAAACCCTAACCCATTTCGAGTTAGGGAGAAAACATAAAAGAAAAGAAAGAGGAGAATGCTTGATGTAAAAAAATGCAACCCTAACCCAATTTCGGGTTAGAGTTAACATTTAAATAACAAAGTAAAATAAAAATGCAACCCTAGCCCATATTTGGGTTAGGGTTTGCATGTAAAAATAATGGGAGGGAATTTGAATTAAGTTTTTAAATTATGACTTGAAATTTAGTGTTAATTGTAAGTTGCATTATAAAATTTAATGGGCATAGTTGGTTCTTTTAATTAAAGAGATATACATGTATAAATAGGTATAAATATAAAATTGATCACCCAAGTTGTTTATATGTATATAATTTATATATATATGTTATATTTTTACATATAGGTATATATACAATTAATTCTACATACTTGAGGTTAAGTCGAAAACCTACTTAATTTTATTTTATTAATTTTTATATAGTTCTCATATCGCATTATTGATGTAATTTTATCAAGGAATTTTAATAAGGATATTTCTTAGATAATTTTTGTATTTAATTAAATATGGACGTCAAGTGGAATTTAATTTGGGGGAAATTTGTAAATGAGAATTATAAATTATTTTAAACGCATTTTGAATATATGAGGCCAATGTTGGCCAGATTATTTAATCATCAAAATTTGAAGGATTTAGGAGGGAAGTTAAACTTGGCTATAGTATAAATTAGATTTATTTGGCAAATCACATTATTGAATTTGAAACCTTATTGGTTAGATTTAAATAATGAAAATGTGTGCACTCGATTAATTAAATTTTTAATTTAAGACATCCTCATCATCATTCAATTAGCCCAAGATAATTTAAATGCATTTGAGATATCTAAATATCCCTCGACTTTAATTAGCAGTGAATTAATTAGGTTGTTTTAGTTAATTAAATTACGACGATCCTCTTAGGAAATAAATTAGTCTCCTCTAACTATTATCGTCTTATTGATTGATGTAATTATTCCAATCCTAGTAAACAATACTATCTACATCTTAGTTAAGGAAAAACTTAATTTAACGTAGATGTTTTAACAAGTTTATGTTGTTCAAAAAAAATTTGTTGTTCCATTTTTTGCCCAAAAGTTTGGGCACGATAGTAGCTACCAAGATGAATTTGTGACCATTAGATGAAGAAGGATTTATTTTTCCTACTAGATCAATACCCCATTGATAGAAAGGCCAAGATGTTTCTAAAGCATGAAGTTCATGTGTTGGTGCATGAATAAAATTCCCATGGATCTGACATTGTTTGTATGTTCTAGCTATCTGAAAATAATCTCATTCCATAGTTGGCCAATAATAGCCCAAGCGTATGAGTTTTTTTGAAAGGGTAAGACTACTTGAATGAGTACCACAAATATCATTATGGACTTCATGTAAGGCCTTCTCAGATTCTTCTTGTTTGAGACATCTTAAAAGAGTACCATCTAGACCTCATTTAAATAGGGTATCCGCGACAAGAGTAAAATAGGAGGACTAGCAAATAAAGTTTCTCTTTTAATTTTTTGATAAGTCGGGAGGGAGGATATTATCTTTCAGGTATGCATAATTTTGGCCATAGTGAGAGGAATCATGCCCAACAAGGTGACAAATAGTTTGGGAATCAAGACAATTATGAGTAGGGTAAAACAACTCTTCTACCAGGAATTCATAACGTTGTTGATTTTCCTGTGTCTCAAGTAGAGAAGCAAGTGTAGCCATGGCGTCTGCTTCTTTGTTCTCATTTCTTGGAATCTGCTAAAAAGTTATTTCTCCAAAGTATTTCTTGATATCATCAACCATCTTTTTATAAGGTATCAACTTTTCATCCTTTGTTTGATAATCATCATTGATTTGATTGATGATGAGGTGAGAGTCTCCAAAGACTTTAAGTTGTGTAATTTTCCATGCTATAGCCATTTTGATACCTATCACCAAAGCTTCATACTTTACTGTGTTGTTGGTGCATGGAAAGCTTAATTTGTATGCTTTTGGGTTTGTATGACTTTGTGGTGTGATAAATAGAATACATGCTCCTAATCCATGTTGTGTTCCATTATTGATGCCTGCTCCTAGACTGATATTCGAGTGATGTATTGTAAGATATGGATCAAACCCTAGAATGTCTACACATGACCAAGTAAAATTGATTTTCCATATTTTAAAGAGTTCCAAATATTTTTTCCTTTCTAGTTCTTATAGATAAGTTGTTGGATATAGATTAGTTGTGCCAATGATAACTGCCTCTACTGGTTCCATCAGGATAGATGACCTTTTTTGATAGAATTCAGGTAAGGTGCCAAATCTCCCATCTTCTAGTGACTTGAGGAGGTTTTCGTTGTTAGATGCACCCTTTGTTTTTACTTTTTCATAGTCTAATGTTGCCAATAAATAGTTTTTAGCATTAGTCCTGATATTGTTTTCTTTATTTTTACTTTTGTGACTAGGAGATTTGGCACCCACTTGACTTGAAGATACGTTAGCAAAATTCCTAGTGAGAGTTGTTGTGGGTTTGATTTCATTAAGAAATACAAATATGGTAGGGTCATTAGAAAAGGTATCAATGGTGTTATGTCCTTCATTTTCCCAGTCCATAGGTTCAGGAAGGATTAAGGATAAAGGATCCTCATGTTGAATTATGTCAAAGATATTAGGGGTCATGATAGAGATGTCAAAGCTTTCAATATGTATTTCCATGTCTAGAGTGATACTATCATTAGAATGACCTTGCGCAAGTAACTCCCGATTGTCCTCGATTAAGCCAATGTCAAGCGAATGTGATCATCATTAAAGTGGGCTAGTTCCTAATGTTTGTCCTACATACATGTGAACTATATCGAAACCTCCATCTTCTTCATCCCTTTCAATTTTAGGTTGCTCTTATTTATTTTTCCATGATAGAAAATATTCTCCATTCCCTCGATCTTTTAGTTGCATTTGTTTTTCCATGTTTGACAAAATTGATGCAAATGATTATCCTTTGGATTGTGTGCTTGAAGATGCTGCCTCTCTGTTATGTGGGACAATGACTTCTTGAGCTGATTTCAGATTATTACAACACTGCAATAAATTTGAGTCTATTGAGACTGTGATTTCATGCCCATTGTAGGGAAATTTATGGCACTGATGACATGTTGATGGAATAGCCTGTATGTCATGTATCCATGGTCTTCCCAAGAGTAGATTGTATGGTAAGTCCAAGTCTAGAACTTGGAATGTTGTGTCTTTTTATAAAGGTCCCACTCTGATGGGTAATATCACAATTTCTTTAGAGGAATGTTCTTCTTCACCATATGCCTTGAATGTGATCTTTTTCAGGGGATCAAGTGCATCTTCAAAATAACCAAGAGCACAGACTAGACTCAAAGAGAAAATGTTCAAGCCAGCTCCCCCATCTATTAGGACATGCTTAATGAGCATTCTATGAATGAGGACTTCAATTTGCAAGGAATCTTTGAATATGATCCTCTGAAATAGGTTTGATGACAATCCTGGATATCACTTGGGGAACTTCATCCTTGGGTGTAATTTTTGGTGATGATGCTATGGAAGGTTCTTGAAAGATTTTAAGAGGTATAGGAATAGATGCCTTTGGAGAGTCAATTTGCTTATGGGGTGATGATCCTTTGCTGGACATAGGTGCATGATTTTGATCTTCTTTAGCCAAATCCTTCAAGGATCTCTTTAAGAGTTGCATAAAAGAGCCACATTTATATGTATTTGAATCCTTGTGAGGTTTTGACATAGTTGGATTTTGATTTTGGACTTGTTTGATTGCTCTGATATGCTAGCTTGTTATGTCTTCTTGTTGTATTTTTCTTTGGTATTACATGTTGATATGATTTTCAGCTATTTCAAATGTTTCTATTTTTGTCTTTACGATCTTATGTGTTTGCGCCCTAGTTAAAATGGGCATACACGTGTGTTAGATATTTGTGCTAGGATTCGATTGTCTAAAAGTTGCTTTGATAAGTGATCAACTCTCAATGTAAATGTGATAGAGTGATATGACATGAAAATATGGTTCAAGTGTTTAAAAGTTTGCAAGTTTTTCAATCTTCGGTTTTGGAGTGCAATGTTGATGATTTGATAAGAACCAAGTCCAATAGGAACAATATATCCCACGATGTGGGACAAGATTATCCTGACCCAACATTGTAGTTTCATGATAAAGGATGATAGATACTGATGAGAAACTATGTTTTGAGTGATTAGTTTATCAAAGAAGGTGATGATGCACTTTGAGATGTTTAGATCTTGAACTTGTTGAGGGTGAGTACTTGAAAATATTGAGGTGTTTATTTCTAAAGTCTAATTTGATAGATGATAACTTGACCAAGCTAACCAAGAAGGTAATCCATGCATAAAATAATAGATAACAGGTGCTTATGATCACTGTAAACTAACCGAGCAAAAATGATAGAGCTAAAAAAGATGTGCAAGAAGACAACTCTGAACCAACAGAGACAAAAGTTTGTACGACAATTTACACGGCCCTGAATGAAAGTTTATATAGGCTCATACAACAAACCAAAAATATCGCATGACAGAAGACATAAACTCGTACAATATTTCTCACAAAACTAGATGACAAATGATGATACAAAATTTTTTGCTAAGATGACTCATATGACAATTCTCACTGGACCGGACGATGATAGATGACATAAAAATTTTTGCTAAACCGGCTCATATGACAATTCCCATTGGACCATATGACAAAGTAGATACCTCATACAAAAAAATAACAAACTTGTACGACAAAGGACAAAAAAGAGATAAAAATGTTTGTTTGGTAGAATTTTGATTAATGAAGTTTGATTTTTTGCTTATGTTTTCCAGTTTAAAATGTCAGATTTTGTACTTAAGGGATGAATACACAACAAACACATGATATGATAGGTGACCTCAAGCATAATATGCTACCTAAGGAAGTTGGCTGAGAGAGAATACCTTTTCTTGCAAGCTTAGGTATACACCCAATAGCTAATCAGAATATGATTGCTGAGTCTCACGCAATGGATTCTCAACGCCATATTATCCCACTCCAAATGCTAATGGAGGCACGATATGGAAAGTGTCTTGGGAGAGTTACTATCTCTCTTGCACAAATATTATCACCCTTTTGGAGGTGAATCACAGAGCTTCTAATTTAACCAAAATTAGTAAGGGATCCATTCGGTGCATCAAGGTATAATACTCAATTAAGAGGTCTCCCAGCCTTGAAAACCATGGTTAGATATACTTGAAGGTACAGGGGAGAGCTATTCCCGAGCACTATCATTGACTTGATTTTCATCAAATCACATTTATTTTATAGTGGGTTGGCTTACTTGGTGTTAGCCATTCCCACTTAGGTTGTTCCCCTCTCACTGACCTTAATGGCTAAGAGTTATTAGCTCCTTGGGAGGGCAGGCCTACTAAAGAGATGCACTAATGAAAGCAAAGGATGATTCTAGCTTTTTGATCACCTAAGAAAGATGAGAGAATACTCGCCTATCATCAAAACACATAAATCATGATTGATCATTTCCATTAGCAAAATCAAGTGTGCCTAGAAAACTTAAAGAAGACATAGAGTTTAGTTGAGTCCTCCTAGGCAACCTACAAAATAGATGCCTTAGTAGTCATGATGTGTTTTGTTGAAATGAATCTTTGACCAGCGTTATCTTCAACAATCCTCCTACAAAAACCAATTAAGCTACCAAAAAACTCACAAATAGACTAGGGTTATCATTAGTAATAACCAAATTGAAGCATGAAACCCTTAAAATGCAAACTGCTTTAAAAAGACAGAAACAAAATTTCATATGACACAATTTACATGACCATACGAGTACCCTTCTGGGACTATATGGGTGCAAAACAGACCTCGTACGATACTTCAATCTCCTTTAAATCTCGTATGAGTCAAGATGAATTATTGTATCACTGCATAAAGGAGCTCGTACCAAACTGAAAAGGAGCTTGTATGAAATTCTGATTCCAACCTAGCCAGAAATGAAGATTTGATGATGCTTGAGAGGCCAAAAATAAGATTTCTGACCCCATGGTGGGTGCCAAAATGTCATGCTCTATGATTTGCAATACCTGTAGCTATAACACAAAACACTCAATAGATCATTATAAGCATGGTTAGCAAATAATAAACAAACAAAGGTAAAACCATGACAAAGCAACCTATTGCCTCCTAAGAGATGCGAGTATGGATTTTCTCTCAGGTCTGGATAAGAAATCCCAGTGACTTGACTGCACCTAGATGGAGGATTTGAATGATGATGATATGCAAAGATGAGATTGATTATGCTAGATTGATCCAAGAGACTAATTAAGCTAATGATATGCATGATTAAGCTATGATGATGATGCAATTAAGCTAGAAAAGAGATTGATTAAGCTACATGATTCAACAATTACGCTAGAAAATGATCAAATTAAATTAAATCTAAGATGCAATTTCCTATAATAACAATGCTCAAATGATATTCTAGAATGGATATGTCTATAGTAACAATACATAAGATGAAAATGAGATGGGATCCATATTGCTCCAAAATGGGGGATATTTATAGGATTTTCAAAGCCAGGGGTGAGGTGGCAAGAATCAATGGTCAAGATTGAGTCTGAAGATATCAAGGGTAAAATTGGAGGAGGTTGGAGAAGAGGTTGGAGGAAGAGACACTTGTCATCTTTATGGTGACAAGTTTCAAGGAGCTTTTCTCATAAAAGGGAAAGTGTCCAAGAGAGGAGACATGTGGCCAAAGTGCCATGTGTCTCAAGAAGAAAATATCCGCACCATAGGAGGTTAAGATAAGGAGGTTAGAATGTTCAAGACAGGATAGGGTTAGGAAAACCCAAGGTTAGGTGGAATGGGTTAGGATAGAGGGATGGTTAGGTTAGGTGGTTAGAAGTTAGGAGGCATGTGGGTAATTTGAATTTAAAAATTCAAATAATAGAAAAAGACTAATTAATTCTCAACAACTCATAAATTTATTTGTTTTAAATAATTAGAAGATTAGAAGAATTGATTGAAGTTGGGGGAGGATTAATTAATTTGAATTAATTAATCAAATGGGACTATTGAAATGAACCTATTATATAAATCCTTAGATTTATTAAGAAGTAGATGAAAGGGGGAATTTAATCAAATTGCTTAATGAATTCAATTAAATTAGGAAGGGGCTTAATTAAATAATTGTTTATTTAATTAATTATCTTCAAACCATTTCTAGGTGTATAGAAAGATAATGAATATTTTGAACAATTTCTTGTATCTTTCTCTAGAGTGGTGAACCTCTTTAGCAAGTCCTTCTATGAGTAATGTGTTTCCTTGGGCAGTGAGCCTTAAAAAAATATAATCTTGTTTATATATTGTGAGATAGGTCTAACCATAGTTCTTCCCTTATAAGGGTTTTAAACATAAATTTGGTGTTGTCTAGTGCATTGATGTTCATTACTTTATCTTTCATTGCTATTGATTAGATTAAGGTTTTTGAATTTGAGTTGCACTTAAAGTTTAAGTTTTGATTAAGAGTGATTCCCCCCCTCTCAATCTTCAGGATTGTTCAACAAGCTTTGGCTAATGCTAAACAATAGAACTATTTATTACTTATTAATTTAAATAGAAACAACCACAAACTTGTACAAGGTTCAAATTATTTAAACTTAGTACATGTGGAATTAAAACTACTACAGTAATTGTTGGCAACACAAAATGATTAAGGTAATATTAAGATGATTCTATTTATTTCTTCAACAATGACATAAATTATTTAGGCCGAAATAAGACCACTCTCTTTATCAATAATGATCTTAACATTGGAAAAAAGGGGACAACGTCTAATAAACACACCTACTTTAACTATATTATAGAAGCTATAATCTTAATCTTGGTAAGATTATATATATATATATATATATATATATATAGCAAAGATATTTTTGTAAAATCATATTGGTTTGAAGATTTAATGAATTCTACATAAACACAGGTTTGAAAGATTGATTGACTCTATATATGATCTTCACTAATCAAAGAAAAGGAAATGAAATAGTAGTGAAGATAAAGAGGTATTTTATGTACATTCACTCCTTATTTTGAATATATTAGGGATTTTTAACATTCAACTAATATTTGATGCTATTTTCCACAATTTAAAGAAAGATTGGTTTTCTTTGCTTCTAAATTATGTTGAATATATTATGATTTTTCTCTATGCTCTATCAGTTTGCATGCATGATAGGTTTAATAATGTCAAATAGTTTGTGCATATCTTATATTTAGGTAGTTCTACGAGATATCACATTTAGATAATCTTGAGAGTACTGTCAAGAATTTTGTTGGAAAATTATTTTTTCCTAGGCCTCCCTACACCTCCCTGTACTCTTGTGCACACCTACCCTATTAGTAGCAGCTAAGAGTAAATGCCACCTAGAATTTGCTAGTAGTTCAATGGAATCTTAAACTACCACTTTCTCCCAACGTTTTTGTGATTGGAGCTATTTGGTAATAAATAATTTATGTTGATAGGTGATTTTAAAATTTTAATGAGGGAAATTTGTTTAGCCTAGATAAATACAATGTTAATGGGCATTCCCCATACAGAGATAAGTTGAAGTCAATTTGTGCAGCAATAGTATAGGATTGTTTCTCAACTTTTAGTGATTCAAAGAATGTTTGTTAGTTTTATAGTGGCAACTATTATGTTTTTTTGTGTTGAGAGTACTGATTTCTCTAGTGAGTTTGTAGCTCCAAGTGAGCAATGTGTGAGATATAGAGCTCAAATAAGCTCTAGATGTTTTGATTGGGAGAAAATCCATAATGCTACAAATAGATTTGTAATCATTAGTTTGTTTTAGTTTCTAAGTTTGAATTTTGTTTATTTTGTAAAAGCAATCTCCACATTCAATAGAAGAAAATATTGCTAGTCTCTATTTTTGTATTTGATATTTTATTTGATTTGTCTATTCCCAGCTGATTGAAAAAATAGTGTTGTAGTCATTGTGTATTTTATTTTCATATTTATGAGTTTGCATGCTTTGTCTATGAACACAAAATGAGCCTTGAAGATATTTTATTCTAAGTTTCCATTTTATTTTTTTCTTCACCTTGATAATTTTTATCTTAACTAATTGATTTGGGTGTTTGATTATTTAATTGATTTAGATTAGATGTACATAACAGTATATTTTTCCCTCAAATTTACCAATAGTAAATGTGTTAGTGTTCACTTTAAATTTAATTTTTTTCTTTTTCTTATACCACAAAATGGATGTATTAATGATAATGAATATCATTGTCATTCCTATATGGGTTTTGGGTATCTATCCAGAGTGCTCAAACAAGTTTTATCTATTAGACAGTTGAAATAACCGGAAGACAACTAAGAGGAGGGCATGAATCAGTTGTCACAAATTACCAGAACCATTAGCAGGTAGACTAATAGCCTAGAGCACACTACTCATCACAAAGGGAGTCTGACTGACTACATAGAAATCTAGACTACAATCCGGAGAAGTGTTGAACTGCAAAGATAGCATCTCCTATGCATGAGTACAATTTTGATTAAGCTCACTACCAGAGGACTAAATCCTCTTACATAAACCCAATTTGATTTCCAATGATCGACCAAATCCTATGCCTGAATGATATTACATTATTCACACATTACATCCCTTGACCATAAACATGATGATCTACAATGAGATCTCACATCTATATATACAAACCCTCAACCATAAACAATCAGGTCGACCATCAAACAGTAAACCAATTACATAATTATAAAACCTGTTGGCCTTAGACCAAACAAGTAATATCCAACACATAAGACATCCCAAAAACATATTGAGAGGTCAAATGCACACGCTACATTAAACTGGTCTATAAACTGGATCAACTGAGACCCAATATAGGTCCACACGCTAAAGAAATGGTCTCCATTCACCAACTCTCAAACACGATCACCAACAACATACTGAAACTCCACCAGAAGTTGCACCAACACCACTTATTCAATTCATCAAATATCTTCATCAAAATCTCTACCAGTGAAACCCTTGCTAGAACCATAAGCCAAGCTTCCAAGAAAATAGGATAGCATCCAATCACCAAACCAAAACCAACTGACTGAATATGAACATGAGTATCATGAATAAGAGAATTCTATAACCAAATCATACCTGAGCCTACTAGATCCAAACCAACCAGAAACTACTCAACCTACTAGCACCAGAAGGGTGTCAGTAAAGCATCCAAATAACTAGTGTTGGCATAAATGGTAAAGCATCAATGCAACACATAATCAATTCAACCAAATGACCAACATTATCTCCTTTTGGAAAATTGTAACTTATTCATAATTCTATTATATAATTAGACTATCTCTCTTATCTACTAAAATTTACAAGCAATGTTGGCACAACATTGATTAAATCCATCATATCCTTTTGTGTTTCTTTGGTAAGTAGTCCATATACCTTTTCATGCCTCCACAGTGTAGCCAAAACTATAATTAATGCTTAGTACTAGAGGAATTTTGTGAAATCTCATACCTCAAACTCTATCCAATTTTGACTATTTGTTGTTTATATGTTGTTAAGTGTATTTTATTTACTATGATTTCAATTTGAAATGGTTTTTGGAGAGAATTGAGAGATATGTAGTTATTTAGTCTTTGATGTTTGTATAAAAATTAAAGAAAGCAATAAAGGGTTGCATATATACTTTATTTATAGTTATAGATATATAGACTAGTAAAGGCCAATTTAAGGAAAATATAAAGTTGTGATGGGTAAGATAATTCTTTATTATAAGTATGATTATATTGAATGATTTGATAGTCCTGAAAATGACTTTGCAAAAATTTGATGTCCCCATTAGTATTTTAGTCATTTTGAATTGATGGCACTCTCTGTTCTTACACTCAAGGTTTAGGGTTTTTGGGGTTTATGTGTTTTTGGGTAAGTCTTTTGTTAAAAAACCCAAAGCCTATTATGTTTCTTCATTAGATTTTTTCACTTAAACGCGAGGGTCTTTTTCATTGTCAAGGGGACTTGGTCTTTTTTCCTAGGCACTTTTTTTTGCTATGGTTGGGCCCCCCTTTATATTTTAGCAATTTTTTATCTTCCCTAAGTCTGACTAAAATATTTCAGCTAATGTTTGCAACATTAACAATCGAACAATTAAAGGTTCCATAATTTGGCACATCCATCAAAAAGACAATGATGTTTTAACTCAAGCAGGAAGATTCATGAAGGATAGCAGTCAATGTAAGCATTTGCTGTAGCTGGCTTGTAAAGAGCGAACAAATCTAACGGCCTTTGCAGTCTCATGAAGGAGGATGCAAGGAAGTTAAGGATCCTGGCATTGTGAGATGATGTCATGTGTCCCAAGTAGACCAAGAACGTGTGAACGTGGGGCTACTAACATAATTGAGTTGGAAGATGACTCGATGATGTGCGGTTAGACTTTTGTGGACCCATTTGCCACAGGGGAAGGTCAATATCATATTGACTGATGATGATTGTGCAATGTGTCTTGATGGACAAGATCTATGGTGGAGAAATAACATGTTTCAAAACAAAGGTGACTAAGATTGTTTGTCATCACTCATGCAAGAAAATAAAGGAGGGAGGAAATGACATTGTTGATATAAGATGAACTAAGACAAGTCGAGACATGTGGATGCCAACTGGTTTTCAGAAAGACCCATTCTAAAGGTTGTTCTATGGGTTGAAGTGAATTGGCAAGTGATATTGACAATTTTAGGGATCCATTACAAAAAGTTCCATCACCATGACAATGAGAGATTGAGATTTCCAGAGGCATAAAGGGATAAGGATGATTTCTGAGTTGGCAATGAAGTGATCAAGGACTTGTCAACAAGATCATAGGTTGCATAATGTTAGGGATTCTCACAAAAGGGTAATATTCAAGAATCTATCTCCAAGAAAACTCAAAAGGATAACGACTCCACATCCAAAAAAGAAATTCTAAAACAAAAATTCTGCAGTTGGGAAAATAATGTGATCAAAATAAAATCATTCACATAAGATGAGATTTGTCACAAGGCACCTGATTAACAGTTTGAATATGACGGTGTCCAGGACCTAAAGGATATGATTTCTTAAAACCATTATCTAGTAGGATAAGTAGAATGCATTGAAGTGATGGTTTTTCATGCATGAGCACCGCCAAGTAAGATAGTTTTGATTATAAATACAACTAAGTGGTGTTCTTAGTTGATAGAAAGAACATAAATCTTATTATCTTCTAGGAAGGTTTTGAGATGATGAAAATGATTTTTGAGCAATATCTTGGAAGGCATTACAATGACCTCTGTGATGCTAGATGGAATTTTTTTTTGAGTGAGTATACTTATAGTTAGTGGAGCCTTGAAAATTGGGAGGATAGTCAGTGGACGCTTGAAATCCATTTTTCATCAGAACAAGCCTTGCATGACACATCGTCTACATATCATCTATCAATGGTTGGTAGAGGGTTATAGGAAGGGAATCATAGAGGAATAGGAGCAAAATAGGGTTGGGAAGGAGGCAACACCCAGTCATCTTTGCAATGGCATGGACAATGCAATGCCTTCCCTTTACTTTATGGTCCTCTTGGAGTCCCTTTTCCAACTTTCTCTGGTCCTAGGCATGAAGGCATGAGCTCCTCTTCTATTTGAGGGGCGACTTTACTTCTTGCTAGGATTAAACCCTCTTCTTGGAGGGAAATGCTCTTTAGAGCATCAAGGCACATCTCATGGTCTATTTGGGAGCATCAAGGGTGATAGTGGCACAACTCAAGAGGTTTTTTTTCTACAAAAATGCAGTTAGGAATTTTGGCTCTACCTCATCATGAGGCACTGGTATTGACAGTTTTTAGAGATTGTGAAAAATCACAAGCAGTCTTGTAGGCTTGTGATGGGTGTCTCATTTGGACCGAAGCTTGTTTTCTCCCTTGAGTCTATAAAAGGTAATTCAAGGCCATGAGATGGGGTCAAGAAATTTGGTAATAAATCTTGTATAAAAATCCTTGTTCATGTATGTTGAGTCTAGGTGAAATGAGTAGGACATGTAAAAGTCTTTTACATAGAAAATAAAATAGGTCTTGTTTCATATTTTATGCAGGTTCTTGAAGGAGTTATATGTAAGATTATTTGTAACAAAAAATATCTTTTAAATGAATGAAAACATATTTCAAATCCATTTGTCTAGCATGCAACTCTATTATGTTTTGAATGAGTATAATCAAGGCTTTTCTTGTTCATTGTGTTGTTATGGTGTATGTGTTTTTTGTTTTTTGCTTTGACCTAAGGGGTTAATTAAATGTTGAATCATAATTATAGACTAATAGGGCTTATACATGGATTTAGATAAGTATTTTGGGTTGGGATATATAGATGGGAGATATTGTAAGGCAGTATTATCTTGGATCTTTACCTATTAGACAAAAATCTTGTTATATTTTCATCTTATGTATTGCAATTTCAGTCGCCCAATGGATAAGATACTGGTCATGGATTGTAAATGTATCTAGTGATAGTTTTGTACTCATATCTCATCGACAACTCTCAGTAAACTATGATTATCAGAACATCTTTTTATTTTTGTGTATGTTGATTCTTGTCGAAAATATCTCATGCTCCAAAGTAGGTCGAGGATCACTAAGAGCCAACCACTCTATATAATTCTCCCTCTTTGCTGATCCCTCCTAAGAATTAGATCTTATTATTTGTTTTAATGTCATTTATAAAGTCTGGTGCAGATATTTGTAGGTGCATTAAGGGATCACCTATTGAACACAAGATACCATTGACAGGGGGGTGAATCAATGGTTCCTAAATTCTTTTCCTTTTCAAAACAACCTTAGAATACCGGTTATTATCCTAGTCAATAAATAGTCAAACCGGTTAAGACAAATGAGGATACCAAAGAAGATAAACACACTAATGCAACCTACAACACCAAATGTATGAGGAAAACCCAATATGGGAAAAACCTTGGTGAGAAATACTGTTGGAGACTATTGCTCCAATCCAGCCACAAAAGTGAAATACTAAATTATAAAGATTTAGGGAGCCAACCCAAGGAGAACCAACCCCTACTTATTTAGGGCACCAATCCAAGGAGTAAAAACCCCTGCACCAAGCCCCAACTTGGTTATATATAGTGAAATATAAGTTTGATACAATTATAGCTTCTGGTTGCAAATGAGTTATGCCACTCTTGATCAAAAGGATCTCTGTCAGTTAACAATCTTCTCTTCTTCACTGGATCTCACATAGTCGGTTAACAGATTGCTCTCTCTGATTCTTGGCCTCTCTTCTCTCTCTCTCATAGCCTCACAACACACTGTGTCACACTTGACTACCTTTTAGATCAATCACACCTCACTGATTAGCTCAATTGTAAGACCTACTATAGTTTACTGGTACTCTATCACTACCAGTTAAACCCTCTCACAAGTTTACTTGTTACATCACTCTGCAACTTTCTCAGAATAAATTCTAAGGGATATGATTCTTCTCTACACTCAAGCTCTCTTCACTCACTTTATTCTCCTTAAGTATCCATCCTTTCTATCTCGAGAACCTCTCTTTATAATCTAGGATATTCGCCTAAAACCACATTCAACACTATCATGTTAGGTTTTTCCTTCTCCATCTCAAACTCAATCAAATTTGATTAGATCTTGTTTTCTAAGGATATGATCTTGATCATATCGATCAATACCAGTGAAGCTTCACATTCCAATGTGCATTTTCTAAATCACAAGGTCTGCACCATGCTTTTGTACTTTTCTTTGTCATTCGCCATTAATGGCTTTGTTGTTTCCTTCATCAAACTGATAGGAAGATCAACTCTTCTTGCAGGATTAGTGCAGTTGCTTTGCCAGCTTTCCTTCCTTGAGCCGCAATCCTCTGGCATCCTTCATGACTTTCAGGTTCCTCATAAAAGTTGACCTGCTTGCTGATTTGTTACGTGAATGTACACTCCATTGACCTATGCAATACCTCCACCTAGCATCCATTTGTCATGCTTGGCAACATCCACCTCAGCTTGGATTCCTATGTCGATTTGACATTCTTTGTGGAGCAAGGTAGACTACTAGCTTAGTTCACCTTACCGGTATGACCAACAAACATCCTCTATACTAGTAACACATCCTCTATGTTCTGCTCACCAGTATTATGCCTTCATAACAAACAAAATAGACTCCATCCTAGTTTGTGTCTTATTGGTAAGCTTGATAACCAATAGATGACACATCTAATGTGTATTGGTAGCCTTCCTTTTATCTTCTTACTCATATGTGCATTTGCCATTATATGTCTTTCTCTTCCTATATCAATCACACTTCTTACTTACTGGTGACCTTTCCAAACCAATTTGACATAAATGACAACTTAATGCCAATAATGCCAAAAATCTCCCCCTTTGGTATTGATGTCAACTTACTGCAAGACACTTCATCCCGATAGATTACTTCCCCTTTGACACAATGACAAAGGGTAACACTCCCCCTTTGATCCATACCTTGCTACCCCTTAGGCTAATACCAATGATTGCATTCAGTAATGAGCTATGGTTCAAGAGTTATATATGTTCCTATGAACTCCCCCTAAACCAGATAAATCCTTGTTTTCTTAAGTGCATAAGGCAAGTGACACAACTCCTAACTTATGTCTTAGGCACTCAAAGGTTCTTACGAGCAATGGTTTGGTGAAAATGTCTGCTACTTGTTCTCTTGTAGGGATATAGTCCATCTTTACTTCTTGTCCTTCAACCTTCTCTCTGAGAAAATGATACTTGATGGCCATATGCTTTGTCTTGGAATGCATCATCAGATTCTTTGCTATGTTGATAAAATTTGAATTATCACACCGGATGAGTATAGGACCAGTGATGTCCACTTGTATGTCTTTGAGGGTTTTCTTAATCCAAAGCACCCAAGAGAAACATTTAGTAGCAACAATGTATTATGCTTCAGCAGTTGATAGGGAAGATTTAATCCTTCTTCTTGCTATGCCATGAGACCAACTGGTCACCTAGGAAGACTACACCACCACTTGTTCTCTTCCATTCATTAATGCAACCTACCCAATCAGCATTAGTGTATGCTTCCAAGATGAAATCCCCTTTTTTAGGGTACCACAATCCATAGATGAGTGTTCCTTGGAGGTACCTAAATATTTTGCTTACAACATTCATATGTGACTACTTTGGTGTAGCTTGAAATCTGGCCACAATGAACACTGCCTGTACTATCTCTAGTCTAGAAGCAATTAGATACAATACAATACCTATCATGGATCTATACAATGTATGATCCATGACTAGTAATTCATCATTCTTTCTTAATTTTCCTTCGGTCACCATGGAGGTACTTACTGGTTTGCAATCCTCTAGTTGAAATTTCTTCACAATATCCTTTGCATACTTGGTTTGTGAGATAAATATTCCCTTATCTTGCTATAATATCTGCAAACCAAGGAAATATGTGAATTCACCAAGCATTGACATCTCAAATTCTGACTGCATCTGATCAAAAAATATTATTGTTCACCAAAACTGGTTAACCCAAATACACCTGCAATTGATCTATGGAATAGCCAATTTCAATCTATGAAAACTTCAAGGCTTGGACAACATAACAAGGATATGAATCCTTCTACTCTTTAGGCTCTGCAAAACCTAGGTGGGTATACCTTTGATGCATTTACTCAGACCCACTACACACATATGGTAGCATCAATAAACATAGATAGATCTCATAAGAGGTTCAAAACAAGGAGGGTACTGTAGATAGGTTAAATCTGAATTTACAACTCAATAGGTTTGAACATGAGATAGGTGGAATATTTCCACAGAAAAGAAAATAAAGATATTCTAATTTGAGTTTAAATTGTTGTTCTGACAATCCTTCAACATTGTAAAAGACCAATGCCTAATCCTAGCCACAGAGTCATGCTTAAAACTAGAAGAGAGATCCCCATTACAAGTTACTTTCCACATTAAATTCTCATGTATTAATGCCTTACATTAATACAATTTTCTACTCTATCATAAAATCATGCTTACATATCCAATATACACATTCAACATCATTAATGTTGGGTTTCAGGATTTAAACTCTTCCTTGATGGATACCCACAAGACAAACATTACACTCTTAGAGAAGGCTAAAAGAGACAAATCCATATTATCCTTGACAATATGAAATTGTACGAGTCTGAATACATTTCTGGAGACAATTTCATGGAAAATCACACATGCCTTGCATATGTGTAAACCTACAAACTAAAACAAAACCTACATCAAAGACAAAACTAGAAACCCAGAAGAACACACTCTCATTTGCAAAAATAAAAAGATGTCATCACTGGAACCTGCAATTTCGGATTTCTCCCTTGGAGAAAATCTCTAAAAACTGGAACCCTTACAAAAGAGAAGAAATGGGAATATGAATGAGGGGGGAAAAGATGAGAATGCATCCGAAGTCACCAAGTGTCCCTTTTTCCCTAATTGCAAAAATATCTCCTTTTCTTCATGTGGAAACTTCTCTCAAAATATCTCATTTTTGTTGAAATTAACTATACAAATAGATTCCTCATGTTGAGAGCTTTCCGATGATATATAGTATGTCTATGTTTAGACAAAAAATAACCCCTAGGTGAATTATTCTCTCAATAGAGGCCATCATTTAAATTTTTCATTTTTCACTTTAGTCATGACTATAAATTTAACTTTAATTTTTTATCCATTTTTGGCCCTGCGTCCTGCCATATGGCAGCTTTTGATTTTCTCATGGCACCACCTAGGATGACACCTCACCTATCTACCACTTGGTTGCCTCTTCATCGCCTTGCGGACCACCACCTATCTACCACTGGACTGCTTGCTCACTGCCACCTCAATAGGACCCACTAGCTCATCTACCACTTGGACCTTCCAGCTCATCAGTCACTACTCCGTGAAGGGTAATGGTCAAGCACCTTCACTTTGTAGAGTAGAAACAACTGTCGATGATCTTTGAACCTGCTTGATCTCTAATCCACCATCTTCTGCACGTGCTTTGTTGTTGATTCGTGATGGTAACCGATGAGCATCTTCGCCTTGCGACATAGCGATCATCGTCTGATCACCTCAAACCTACTCACTAGTTAACTCATCCTTTGACTCCAAAACTTTCTCACCTTGAGAACCATGCACATGTGGGATTCGTCTGGTCGCCAGCTAGCCTCCTCGCCTTAGGATTCGTGCATGCATGCATGGTGTCCACTGGGTGTCACCCAACACCTTGCGTCAAAAGCCTTCAAGGCTTTGACACTATATAAGGGTGGAGCTTTACATTCAAATACTCAAAAATCTCATCTCCTAGCCAATGTGGGATTAATGCATTTTCTGAAGGCTTTTGAGACCTGCCAATTCATTTGTTAAAGTTTAAAACTTTCTTCAACCCCTTTCAACATGGTGCAGAGAGGACAACTTGGCAAAGTTTTGGAGTTTAACATTACACCTACCAATTGCACTTGCTTGAAATTCACTCTTCATTTACAATGCTTGCAGGGTGGGCTTTGGCAATGGTCGTGGACTTTAACATTACACCTGCCAATTGAATTTGCATGAAATTATGTGTCTTCATTGCTACACGACAGGGTAAGATATTGGCTTCACCTGCCAAATTGCATTTGTTTGAAAATGTTTCTATTTGCCTTCACATTTGTAGGGAGGGCTTTAGCTTTGGAGCTGCAACTTTGCATTTGTTAAAACCTTCCATGCCTCGCAAACACCATGCAGACTTAGGACACTTGTAGAGGGAGGAATGTTGGCAAAGGCAACAACATTGGGTATTAAACCTATCATTTCAATTTGCTTGAAATTTTCTTTTAATACCTTTTCCAACCACCACGACATACTCAAAAAATGCTGGCAGAGGGCGTGGAACTTGGATTTTATGCCTGACACTTGCATTTATTTTAAATTTTATTGCCTCTCTTTCCCAACTTACCTCACGACAAGGGGGACGTCGCATTAAGTTTAAATGCCTTTGCTTGAAGTTTATAAATGGTTTTTTCCAGCAGAATCTCATGGGATTCAAGTATTGACACTATCTCCTTTGTAGTCATGGCCTTGGCTGCTTCGGGATGAATGCAAAATCCTAACAGGAGTGTGGGAATCGAAGTAAACCATGATGCCTTGTCTTGCCTTGGGACATATCTGCTTGACTACAATCATTTTTCGGTCTAGAAGAATTCCCTTGAAAACAACATTGAATCCTCATTCTCCTATCTTATTCTCAGGGTTGAAGTCATTTGTGGTATTTTTAATCACCTCTAGACATAATGGATTTGAAATTGTTTCCATATTTGTCAATTTTGTATCACCATTAGCTGCGAAGGATCTGCTCTTCATTTCTTTGGAAACTTAAATGTCTTCTCACATTTGCCACTTTCATTTTCTCTAAAAGATCATTTATTGGCTATTGAATTCGGTTTAATGCCATCCAATTGCATTGCTTGAATGTTATTGAGGCATTCATCTAACATAGGCCACACACCTACGAATTGTATTTGTTAAAGACTCATTGGCCTCCAAACACCACACCATATGCTAGGGAGAATGCTACCAAAATTAGAAAACTTTGGTTTTACGCCTTTTCAGTTGTCAAATAGGTAAGAATCTACTTCAATGTACCATTAATGTCCATATTTCTCTTATAATATTCCCTAGCTTCTTCTGTATCTCTTAAATCATAAAACACATGATTTAAAATAACAATTTAAACTTTGCTTGAGAAGATGCATGAAGCCACAAGTCAGATCGGGCCCCAAAGTGGGTCCGGCTAAAAAAAAAATTATTTTCATGCAACTGACCTTTGAAAAAACCTCAGGAACCTTGAACATGCCTTTGTAGTTAATCAACATAGTTTTCTAATCATTAAATGAAGTTTCATAACTTTCAGGCGCCTATGCCACATTTTCACATTTAATCCCAAAGACATAATTTTCAAACTAGTCAACACATCTTTCTAGACTTCACAAACTTATAGGTGTACTATCTGATATATAAGCATTCACTCTACCAAGACGTTTCTCAAAAAGAATCCTGAGTGAAGAAATATTAATGGTCAAAGATGACCAACTGGCTCTGTCAAACCTATGAATCTGATAAAACCAATGCGCAGGGACCTCAAAGTTCCTTTCTTAAAAATATGAAACAATCTCCATAGACCCCCAAATATGGGGCATAGATACCTTGAAGTACAAACAAGACCTTCGAATACTCAGTTTGACTGGGAAGCTGATAGGGCGCAAATAGTGTGCTCATGAAAATGGCCACTTAAAAAGATGTAGTGATGAAAATGTAGAAAATTGAATGAAGTGGCTCAAGAAATCATCTTGGAAAACTGATCAACTGGATTCATAAAGACCTAAAACTTGGCATGCTAACTCACATTTATACATAGCATTCAATGCACCTTGAATTTCAACATGACGATCAACTGGTCAAGAGTTATAGGCACTCAAAGTAAGCTACTTAATAAAATTTGTATTTGCACCTAACATGGACTTTCAGCTCACCCCTTGAAATGGGTACTTGATAAATTGATCCAAACTAAATTTTGAGAGTTTCAAACCACTTCATAGGTCAAATAAAAGGTGTAGAACAAGTTTCCAAAGCCTTACCTCCTAATGATTAACTGGCTCCATTTTACATGCCATCAAAGTAGGTATATCTAAATGAGATTAGGTGGTCAATTGAAAGTGTAGATGCAAAATTTTGAAATGGGCCTCAAAACTTGACTCAAATTCACCAAATTTAATAAGTCCCAATAAATTCTTTGCAAATTTTGTCCTTATTTCCTCCAAAAATAATGTCATCTACATACACAACCACAATGATCATGTGGTTTCCATCTTTCTTTATGTATAAATTGTTGTCCACACTCCCCTTTCTGAATCCTCGCTCCTTTAGGCACTGATCTAATCTTGAATACCATGCTGTAGGAGCTTTCTTTAAGCCATATAGGTCCTTCTTCAACCAGCACACAAAGGTTTCATCATTATGTAGTAGAAACCCTTTTGGTTGATCCATGTACACTTCTTCCAAATGTCCATTTAGGAAGGCATATTTTACATCCATCTAATACACTTTATAACCTTTGTAGGCAGAAAAGGCTAGAAACATCCTAATTGCTTCTAATCTAGGTACTGGTGCAAATGTTTCTTCAAAGTCAATGCCCTCTACTTGAGAGTATCTTTTGTATACATGTCTAGCTTTATGCCTAACAATTTTACCTTCTTCATTTATCTTATTCCGATATACCCACTTAGTGCTAATGATGTTCTTGTCTTCTAGTCTAGGGACTAATTCCCAAGTCTTTTTCTTCTCAATCTATTGTAGTTCTTCTTCCATGGCGTCCATCCATTCTTGTATTTTGCAGGCCTCATTGAATGTTTTAGGTTCTACTTCAGTCATGAGGCAGAAGTTGACTTGTTCATCATCGGGGAAAGTCTTCTTCTAGTCTACACACCATCACTCTTATTTCCTAGAATTTTATCTTCTAGATGATTCAATTGCACATATCGATTGGGAGCCTTCTTGGATTCTTCTTCTGGTTCATTGTCTGGCTAAGCTTCCTCACCTTCATCATCAGAATCATCATACTGATTCACTTGTGATTGACTTCTTTTGTGCATATCCTCACCAACTCTTACATGCACACTCTCGATGAATTTTCTTAGTCTTTTGGTGTAGCATTTGTAGGCCTTGTTGTTAGATGAGTAACCAAGGAATTGATAACTCAAATGATGAATGGATAGTACCAAATAGGTACAGAGAGGGGGGGTGAATCAGTATAGACAAAAACACATTCCTAAAACTAGTTTGTCACCAGACACTACACTTAGGCAGATAAGCGTAACAATGGTCTTAAACAGAGTACAACCGACAAAACCCATAATAATCTGAGACAAGCATAAACCGATTGACACTTATCTTTTCATACAATCTAGTACTCCATTTCCATTTCACCCTAGTGCATGATCAGGTAAACTATCATCAACAATATAAATAGCTAAATTCACATGATTTACCTTCAGACACAAATTACTTAAACCACCACATGAATAACACCACACATGACACACAGATTTTTCACATGGAAACCCAATTGGGAAAAACCACGGTGGGGATGAATACCCACAAGCTATTTTTGAACTCTTTAGAAGTCCACTCTGTTAGGAGCCTTGTCCAGTTAAAGACTGATACCCTTGAATAATTTGCTTCTAGTTTATAAATTTGTTACAGGGGAGTGTTCAGAAGAAGTAGACTTCATGGGGGATAGGTTGATGGCATTGGCTGAGTTGGATGAGTGTAGACAGGAGGCTCAAGAAAGAAATATTCAGAGGCAATAGATGGTTAAGGCTTTACATGATAAATAGGCTTGTGATAGAGCATTTGAAGAAGGAGAATGGGTACTTAAATGGAATGCCAGAGACCAATACAAAGGAAAACATGGAAAATTTGATGCACTTTGCCTAGGACCCTATATCATCTTGGAAAAAAGTGTAGAAAATTCACATTACTTGCAGGATATTGATAGCGAAGTGTTGGTCCAGTCCATTCTCAACACCTTAAGCATTTCTTCTCTTGATAATCAGGGAGTATTTCTTGTATCATAGTGATATGATTTTTATTTTGTTTTCTATTATGTGTTTTCAATTTTCTATTTTGGTCTTCTTTCTAGAGATAGCTGAGCTCTTGCTATGTCCCTAAAAAGAACATACATCCCCAGAAAGAGCCACAGTTAGCACATATTTTTACAAAATATTTTTGTGCTATTTATGGAGGTTTTTGCATATAGTTTCATCATCAGAGCACTTATTGCTAGATTGTATGTGCAGATGATGTGTTGCAATGTCTTCATAAAAGGGCACCACTTGGGCATATTCAAGGGAAGTGTTGAGTCTGATGGCATTCTGGTAATCCTTATCTTCATAGTTAGTCTCATTGCAAGAATAATTTTTGGAAGCTCAGAATAGAGAAGCGTTATGAGCATGTACAAAAAGGTAAAGGGTGTGGGAGAAACCCCTCAGTATGATTATTAAAAGTTGCATCCATAAAGAGGGCTTTATTTTGCAAAAAACTACAAAATTTTGCTTATCGGCATAAGTCATCCTGATGAGATCTCATAAAGAGGAATGAGTATGTTGATCATAGTAACTCATGCTAATGGTGTTTCCTAAAGCATGAGTGGCAAAAAAAGGTGTGACTAAGTGAAAATCCATTAGGGCGAGCTACGACAATGATATAATAGAAAGACAGAGTCATCGGGATAACATACACTATCGGCAAGGATGAGAAAATGTTATCTCGATACCCGATGGGGTTGTCAGCGGATCTCTTGTCGATAACTAATGAGGTGTTTTATTTATAGCAATGATATCAGGTTATTGGGAGGTCCTAATTTATGTTACCCTGATACCCAATGTATCAAGTGGAGAAGCTGGAAAGAAAGGAAACAAGATGCATCAAGATAACATACATTGTCTGGGAGATGCATTTTGGGTCATCCCAATACCCAATGAGGAAGATGAGCTCGGCATAAACAAAGTGAATTCATTGTGAAAGCTTATGATGATAAACTAAAGGAACCAAATAAGGAGGGCAAGGTGCAAGAAGACTCATCATGATAGCTTACACTACTAGAGAAACATCTTTAGATTTGTGTCGATGTCTGATGGGAAAAATTCCATAGAGGGCAGATCTATCAAGGAGACTATAACTATCAAGAGTAAAAGAGATATGCTACTCTGATGCCCGATAAAGAAATCAGTGAAATTTATGCTGATCAAAATGAAAGGTAGATGTCATAGGATCATCGAACGAAGTATTAAGTGACTTCATCATGAAGGCCGATGGAGTGATTGGAGAAATAAATAGAGGAAAGTTTCATCAGAGAGACATACCCCAATGAGACATAAAGGAATGTTGACTAATAGAAAGGAAGTGAGAAGATCCAGAGGAGGTTGAACAAGCATAAGGCATTCAGTGTGGACATCAAGTAGGAATTTACCGATTGTAAGGATATTGTCAGATATGGTATACCAGATATTGTGGATGAGGCAAAGCAGTTAAAAGACAAAGGGATTTGGATTGTAGAATGCTAGAATGTACTCAACACATCCCTTAATGTTTCTTGGCTAGATGTTTTGGATATGAGGGAGATAGGTGAGAAGATGGAGAGAATGGTTACAATGGAGATCATTGTTAGGGATATCGTATTCAACAATAGCACTCACCAGGACAACAAGTATTTGGAGCATATTTAGAAATGTAACACATTATGGGATGACCAAAATTGACTTCTTAGTTTGTAATTTTGTTTTATGTCTGGCAGTTAGGCAGTTAGATATTAGGTTTTAGGCAAGTTTAGTTTAACAAGATGAAAGGGTGTTTCCTTGCATTTGAATCCTTTGGCTCACATACATGTAGTGAGTCATTTTGTATCATGAGATAGAAAATATCCTTCCATTGGCTGGGCTACAAGTGTTATGTTTTAGAGAAGTCTAATAGGAATGAGGAGTTTATTTTGTGCAAACTGAATGTATTGGAGTATTTGTAAGTGCATTTTTTGTGTACATTCTTATTCCACAAGTTAATATACAATGTTTCATGCTTCTATCTTCAGATTGTTGTGTGTATTTTTGTGTTTGATGGAATCATATGTCCTCTTGATAAATCTTTTAGATTTTCTATGATGTGCCATCACATGATGTTGTATTGAATGTTAAATTGTGTTTTTATTGTTCATGCAACACATAATGAAACTTTCACAATGAGGGTTTTATAATTGTCTCTTGAGTTGATAGTGATTCTTATCCACAAAGTTATTCATTAATGGTTAGATAAAGGCACTGGTCTGTTATTAATCTTTTCTTAATAGGTTTGTATACATTAGGTCTTTATCAAAGAAACAAATCTCCTAATTTCTATCAGTACTTCTCTTTTTCATAATGGCTTAAAATCCTAATAGTAATCTTTTACATATCACAACTATATTCACACTTATGTTATCAGTTCTAAAGGTATTCAATAAAAAGCACTTTTGCTAGCATAATTGCTAGAAAACCTTTGCCATCCCTACAACTACTAATTCCCATAGTTTAAATTCACTTAAAATACACCTCTTTTGTGCTTGAGAGTGTAAGGTACACCCACCTAGGTTTAGTGGAGCCTAAAGTGCAGAGGGATTTGATCTTCAACCATCCCTATTCATTGGCCAAAGCTGATTGGATCAACTAAGGATTAGGCAAGTCTTTGATTTTCCAATCTATGGTTTTGGGCACCAACAAACTCCATCCTAGTTTGTGTCTTATTGGTAAGCTTGATAACCGGTAGATGACACATCTCATGTGTATCGGTAGCCTTCCTTCTATCTGCTTACTCATATGTGCATTTTCTATTATATGTCTTGTGCTTCTTATAACAGTCACACTTCTTACTTACTGATGACCTTGCCAAACTAGTTTGACATCAATGACAACCTAATGCCAATAATGCCAACATCACCCTCCCAAGTTTTGCAGAGCCTGAACTATAGAAGGATTAGCATAAAATCCTTGTCATATCTTGTTGCAAGTCCCTAAGTATTCTAAATAGTTGGAGTTGGCTTCTCCATGCATGATTTGAGGGCTCAACTTGGTTTTTGCCTTTGCTGTGATGTAAACCCCATTCTGGGGAACCAAAAAAAATGGTGACTCTGCTGGGGATTTGCACAAGATTCATAAGCATATAATTTTCTATCTCCTTGTCTAGTGAGTCAATTCTCATGAATGTTCCCTAATAATTTTCTATGATTCACCTTTCAATGTAAGTTTTGTCAGGATTTGTCCATATTACATGATTATTCCATAATATCTCACAAGTTTTGAGTGGCAAATCTAAGATCTTTGCACCAGTGTGTGTTATCTAAGAAAGAATTAAAGAAGAAACATAGAACTTGGAGAAGAAATGAAGAAAATTTGAGCTCTTATGATGAATTACCTTGAAAAGTTGAGGAAAGAAATCCACATGACAAAAGAGGAGGAGTTTTAGTGTTGGTTTATGAACAAATCTGACCTAAGAATCTAGAGAGGATGTGAAGATAGTTGCTAATATATCACTACAACAAGCTAGAAATATGATTTCCAGCCACTACACTACATTGAGGTATTTTTTGATTTTCCTGAGTCAAATGCATTTCAATGAAAATAAGTTGTAGAAAATGTTTCCCTTTTAAGTGATGTAGGCATTAAGAAAGGGAATAGTAGTGATTATTTTACATACTTCTGAGATATAATTTTAAGATTTTGTATTAAGTTGAATAAAGTATGTTTTGAGCTATGCATTGTAATACTTAAAGATTGTAATAAAGGAAAGAAGTAGGGAAATGAGTGAGAAGATGTATTGTTTGCCTATACATCCCTATGAAATATTAAATGTAAATATGCAATGTATGCAACCTTTGTCGAATCACAATATAATGTTCTTTGTTGAAATATATAGACTATTATATCTTAATGGTATCCAAGGTGTACTGAGCCCTATTCCTATTAGGATTAGGAAACATTTACTAAGTTTTAATGGGAAAGGTTCAAAATCAGCATGACAACACTTGCAAGAGTTTTCTGATTTGATGGGAGATTTTGAGATTAGTCAGGAAGATGTTTTCATGAAGCTTTTTGTTTAGCCTTTGAAAAGAGATGTCAGAGATTCATTTTCATATTTGCCAGCATATTTTATCTCTTCATGGGATGAACTTGGTGCAATTTTCATGGAACAATTTGGTGAAAGATTTAATCAAAGTTCAACTATCAACGAATTCATGGGTATTCAAAAGGAAGAAGATGAGTTGGTCCCTATTTTCAATCTTAGATTTACAAGAAATTTGGATGAGATTCCTCATGGTTATAGGCCCAATGATGCAGTATGCTTGGTTGTTTACTTAACTATATTTGATGAGGAGATGAGTTAATTACTGAGAGATAAGGAATTTAAAACCTTGCAACATGTTTATAGGACAACAATGGACATTGAGAACAACTTGAAAAATAGAATTTCTAAGGGTTGTCTATCTACAAGAGTTTGCTATCCTAAGACACCAGATGTTGATGAAAGGTGTCAACTAAGAGATGAAGGTCAATTTCAAAGTATTTACATCCTTGCTAATAACAATAGTCATGTTGTGACTTATTATCTAAACAATAATATGAGTGAAGAGAACTTGTCGTAGATAGTGGTTATTCCTCATGTTAGTGAAGATAAGGGTAGTGAGAAATTATGTGACACGATTGATACAGAGATAGAGAAAATTTTAGTCACCATACCATGTGTCATCAATATTAGTTGTCCCAGTGAGAAGATCACACAAAGGGTTATCCACACTCCTATGGTTCAGATGGATATGATAGTTTGTATGAAGGAAAATTGGAGGGTTGTATATCTGATGAAGACAACAATAATATGCAAGGTTTTGATGATGAAGATTCATCCTCTTAGGAACCAATTGTGTGCAATGATGAGGAGTTGAATATTTCCATACCATTTTTGGTTAATGATGTTGATAAGCTAGATAATTTCATGATATGTTCCAATAAAGAAGATATCCTTAAGTTTGTGCTTATGCCATGTCAAATTATTCAGAATGATGGGTGTGAAGAGCTAGTCCAAGCAGATATACTTGAAACAAGTATTATAAGTAATGATACACTACCTACCTCATTACAAATAACTCTTCATGCAATGAATCAAATTGTTCCTAAATTTTCTGATCATAAAAACATCTATGGACCAGCAAGTGTGGTTGGAGAAGATGAAACTCAAAGGGGTAAGAGAGGTCATGATGACCTTGTTGAATCTTATGGGGGTCATAACATTGAGTACTTGTGTTGTGAGGATTATAATGCTGAGAGTTGTTCTAGCTCAGATTGTGATTCCGAGGATGAATGTGATCTTGAGATAGGCAGTAGTTTCAGTGAGGTTTCTAATACACTGTTTGATAAGGATATAGATATGGATCAACATGTTATTTGCCTCAATATTTTTGAGAGATTTTTTCATCTAATCTCCAATCCTTTGTATGAGGAGATAATTGAGAATCCGAGAATATTAAATGTTGATCAAGATGTGATTTCTGATTTGATGTTGTTTGACGAAGATCAAATTTCTTCTAGGATTGGTTATGATAGTAATGTTGAAGGCATTTCAGACATCTATGAGCATGGTTTATATGATAGGGAAAAAGCTATCCAAGTTGATCAATAAATTCTAGTTACCTCTGCTTTTAGTAATGTGCAAGATTACAAGATGGATTTTTTAATCACATGTCAGTTGAGTGACTACCAAATTAGAGGAGGCATGGATGATGTCAAAAGCAGGGTTATCTTGTAGTTTGTAGATATTTATGTATGTGGTCATCTTATATGTAGTAATATTTTCAAGTTATTTATCACATATGTAGATGAAAATCAGACTTTTGATAAGGGTAAATAGTGGTGTTTCAGTTTTGATAGCCTTGGGCCATCAGTCAAAATTTGATTTTTCAAACTACAATATAGGGTGCAAGGAGAGGAGGTTGACTCTGCTACCCAATACAGATGTACAAGTTTATTCATACTTGTGTTGATGATATGGAAATTAAGATATAGTGAAGGTTTGATATTAATGTGGAAGTGCTAGGTTGGAAGATAAATGAAGGCATGGGAAGTTTGGTATCACCTAGTTAGACCCATATCTAATTCAAAACAAGTGGGGAGAAAAATTTATTTCATGCTTGCTCCAAGGAATGATAGATGAAGTCCTTGAATTTCTTGTTCATTGATAGTTCTTGGAATTTTACTTCTTTTGAATTTTTTATTTTCCATGGGCAGTAGATTAGGGTTTGTACATATTAGATTAGATTTCTTTCCTATTTGTGTTGCCTTGTCCAGGTAGTTTTCTTTTGGTCTTCTCTATAGCTGGTCTACTCCACCTGAGATTCTGGATCTTCATATAATCCTTGAGTGATGATCATTGTAGTGTCCCTCCTAGAATTGTATTTTGATTTGCATATTGATAGACTTATGTAGACTTATCATGGTTATTTGGATGAATGTTTATGACTCTTCTACTATTTTGAGATGGTATCTGTGATACTAGGACCTTATGTGGACTCATGGTATTTGTGATGACTCTTTCTAATTGGTTACTTTTATGACTCATGATGCGAGACTTATTATATGATAATTGATTCTTGTGGATATTGATTTGGTATCTCCTAGATGGATGGATTTATATGACTCATGTATTCACATGATTTTGATTTATATGTATTATGAGATTGATGATGATACTAACCCTACTTCATGGTGATGATTCTATGTGTTGTTTTGATATAGTATTGTGTGACTGTCTTTGTGAGTAGAGACGTTTCCATATCACTCATTGCAAGTGGGATATGTCATGGTGGTTCTCTATCACTTTCCTATTTAATATGATATATATATATCATATATGTTGTGTTTAGTCTTTGATATAGGTTTGTATGTACCAAACATTGACTCCACCTAGCTTCACAAGTTTGAGCATGTCCCATCCCAATGGCAAGTTGTCTGATATGACATAGTTTCCCTCACACACTCTTGGTATAATATGTATACCTTGTTAGTTTATCTTGATGTCTTTTGCTTGGTTGATTCCCCTTTAGGGTCAACTAAGAGATGCGGAGTATTGTTTGTCTCTTCTACCTTGTCTCATAGGTCATGAGGTCAAATCTGTCTAGCTTCTTATTTTGAATAGTCGTGGCTTGATTATTGGCTTTATTGCATGATTGGATTATTTATTTTAATTAAAAATTTAATGAAGTAATTAATTAATTTAATTTAATTTTTTGATATTTAATTGAGCTTTATTGATTGTTTAATTATTTATTTTCTTTTATTTATTGTTGAAGATGACTTTTATTTAGTTTTTTTTTAAATTTAATTATTTAATTGGGTTCTATTTATTTTATTTTATTTAATAAAGTATGGGTAAATAATATTATTTTTACCTACCGTCTAATTTTGAGGAAATATTTGTATTTCCCAATTAATTATCATATCTATACTAAGTAATTGAATTTGATTTATTTCTACCTACCTTTATTTTTGATTGGTCAGCTTGATTGGGTAGGTAAGAAATATGTATTTATATTATGCCTTTCTCAAATTTTGTAAAGGTAAGTATGATATATGGTTTTTTGGAATTTTTCTATTGGTCGAGAAAACTATAGTCTTTAATTTAATTTTCTCTATTTATTTTGGCTTGCTAGTTTGTGCACGGGTTACTCATTTGGAAGATCATTGCAAAAGTATTTTGGAATTGGATTTGGAGTTTGGATTACAATTTTGATTTTGGAAGGCTTGGCATTTTTCAGATTTCTTCTTCAATTTTGGTTTTGCGATTTGTAGGTTGGTGGCTCTACTTTTGCATTTCATTTCTAGAAAAGATTCTCTTTTTTGTGACTGTAAATTCTGAATTTATTTTCTTTTGGAGTGTTATTTGAATTTGGAAATGATCTTCAGTAGTAAATTTCAGTTGTTGTGCAAGTTTGGAATGGGGAAAGTGCAAATTTGGCTTTTTGAGTTTCTTGTGAATTACTGTGTTTTTACTCTGACTGATCTAAGAGAGTGTAGACTCTTCCTTCATCTTTTTTTGATGCTTATAGATCTTTTTTTTTTTGCTTGAGTCACTAATTATTGTTTAATGCTTTTATCTCCCTCTCCCTAGTTTTCTAGGCTTCACATTTCTTAGGTTTTTATCTATGGAAGAGAGATTTCTTTCTACATCTTTTTACTAGGAAGAATGAGATGAATATTTTGATGATATATGATGATATTTTGATGTTTCATACCTCCTATATTTGGTATGAGGGCTGTTTAATACCCATGAGTCTTCCTAAGACCCCTCCTAAGCCATATGCCTTGGTAATGAACTGATATCTACACTTTTACTAGAAATGCCATGGAAACACTTAGAAACACCATGCAAACTACAAGAAACACCACCCTACATACCAAGAACACCACCAAACATGCCAATAATTCCACTATTTGGACCATATGCTCTGTCAAATTGACTAGGAGAGCTGAGGTCCTGATTTGCAAATTCAACCATATTGACTAGAAATGCAACCGTAGAGATCAAAAATGCCATCATACTAACCATAAATGCTACCATACATCCCAAAAAGGCTACCATACCTACCAGGAATGCTACCCTAGGTTTCAGGGACGTTGAGCTATGTCGGGGATCTTTGGAAGTCATTTTTTTGCTTGTTTGAGTGCATCTTTGGTCTGTGTGATCACTCTAGATGCTTGTGCAGTATGTATTGGCATTTTTAGAAGTGGTTATGATTTATTTTTATCTCTTATGATGTTTCATGTTCTCCAGTTGTTTATGGTAAAAATGGAAACAACAATATTGAAAGACTAAATGAATTCAACAACAAAACCCTAGCCTAACAACAACAAAGATCCACCATAACATATGAAGATTACCTAAGACAATGCAAATCAAATAAAATCACAAATATTATACCATCACATGTCCAATAGGGTTTGGATCTCCATTCTTTGTATCTCCATTGATCTTGCTTGATATATTTTCTCTCAGATTTTATGTGTGCACAAGAACTCAACAAAGAACGGAAATGTGGTTGCAAGTAGGCTTGATCACATATGAAAGTTCAAAAGCATTGATTAGGAGTTCTAGTAGTTGAATAGAATGATTAGCTAATTAGTGAAAGAAGCATCTCCTTATATAGAAGACACTATAAGAAAAGGAGGGATAAGATTGAGAGGTGCAAAAGATAAATGGTCGACTAATATTAGAAGGTAGGTAGAAGAAATAATAAAATAATAAAAGGGTAGGTAGTGTAGGAATTAAGAGATGAATGAAACGTGTCAGGGGTAGAAAATGATAATGAATTAATTAAATAAATAAAGATTTATTTAATTAATAGAGGAAGTGGGATCAATTAAATAAATAAGATATTTATTTAATAATTTAAATAAATGTATTTATTTAAATGAGAAATACGGTTAGAAGAGGATAAATGAATTAATTAAATAAATAAAGATTTATTTAATTAATAGAAGAATTAGGCTTAAGTAATTAAATAAATAAAATATTTATTTAATTAGACTAGACAATTTTGGGTGTCTACATTTTGCTCCTCTTTGAGACAATGCAGCTTGTCATGTTCTTTCAAAGAAGATAAGATGAACTGATACAAAGTTTCCCCAAGATGGGAATGATATGCCCCCTCGAGAGACTAGATGAAAATGTCTAGAAAGATCGCAGACAATCTCTCGATAAGAAAGAAAGGGTAGAATGGATTGACTGGATGAAGTGATAGAGTCACAGGATAAAGAAGACTAAATAGGGCTAGGGCTAGGGTAGTCTATAAGATAGACTATGAGGGGAAAACATCCTCATTGTCATCAACACATCCAAGAGATCAGAGTGTAGAGAGGAGTCATCCTCATTGTCATCAACACATCCAAGAGATTAGAGTGTAGAGAGGAGTCATCCTCATTGTCATCTGCACATCCAAGAGATTCGATCACGTTCGCCAATTTCAGAGGCCAGTAGATGCAGGAGAGCTGGTAAGTACCGCAAAACCTCCTTATACTTTGTTGCATTAATTATTGTCATAAATGCATGTTAGGTAGGGTAATAAATGTGCATTAGGTATGATGCAAAAAAAATGGTCAAGCGGGGTAAAAACGCTAAGGCGCGTCTACGTCATGAATGCACATTTATGTCTTCAAGGCAACATTGAAATTTTTTTGATAAACATACGTTGTCGATTGGATAAGCTGCTAAGAGGATACACTCAAACAGGTCCTCTAGGGAAGACTAGGGTAATAGATAGGGCTATAATTTACAATTCTATGATAGAACATACGTTTCCAATCTGGAAACTACTCAAGAGGATACACTCAAGCAGAGACCCTAGGATAGGATAGAACAAGGCACTTTGTGATGAACAGGGAGTACCAAAGAAATTCATAATTTTGTGATAGCACATATGTTGTCAATTGGATTAGGATGAAATTGATAATTCTATGATAGAACATACATTGTCAATTGGATAAGCTACTCAAGAGGATACACTCAGAGTTTACGAGCAAAGCTGACAATCAAGGATAGAGTTGTAGTTCAGGCTATGGGCTTGCAATACATTATGTATGTGGCTGAGTTTTAGACAAACATGGGGTTGCTGATGGCATTAGCCTAGAGATGGCACTCAAAGACTTACATGTTTCATTTGCCAATGGGTGAGATGACAGTCACCTTAGAGGATGTATATAGGATACTGAGGATACCAAAGGATGGGGATTTAGTTCCTTATGATCAAGATGGAGATAGGTATGTGCTGAGATGAGCGTTTCATGATCTAGGACTAGAGATGAGGGTTGGACACAGACAACCACAAGAGCAGCCACAAGGACAGGGTGAGGAGAGAGGAGAGGAGGAGGAGCTAATATCCTTGAGGGAGATCTGCCAAGGATAGGTAGATGAGATCTAGGATCTGGAGAGGGATGCAACTAGGCTCAGGAGACAGCTGAGGGATACTGAGTGGGAGAGGGATCAAGTTATTCAACATTGTATAGAGGCTAAAATAGTACTGAGGGTAGGGAAGCAAGTATCAGAGGATGGGTAGGATACGCCTATTTTCTGTGGGTAGGGGAGGAGATATCCTACTAGAGAGACCTGTACTATGGAGTGGTGCCACCAGATCAGCAAGCAAGGAGCTTCCGAAGACCATTGCAGACTGCGACGACCACTGGAGGGAGAGACAGGAGACAGACATCTAGCGGTGGGGTCATGGGTCCTCCACCACCACCAGATAGAGGGGGTAGGAGTGATGATCCTAGGGCAAGTCCTTCTAGGGCTCAGACTCCATTGAGGCCAGCTGACTCTGAGGGAGGGAGTTCATCATAGCCTTAGAGGGCTCCCTCTATATAATTTTTGTACCATTTTTTTTATGATGATGTAGACACCTTCAAGTGATTTTGTAGCCATATGTAATTTGACATCATTATATCATGACACTTATGATTTTGATATATATATGAGATGATTCATCCTTGCGGTAGCTATATGCATGTGTACCTATGTGATGCTTCTATATGATGCATGTTTCTATGTGATGCTTATGATATGGATGCAAATATGTACATGATGAAATGCTATATTTTTGTTCTTTTGTGTTTTTAAATTTTATGCATGATGAAAATGTGAATGTATGAAATGCAAATGAATATGATAATGCAAATAACTATTTACATGATGAGAATGTAAAATTTGCTAACATGTGTTGTGTGCAGGATGTGATGTAATTGTGATATCTAAATGTATGTATGAAATGCTAAAATGTGTGGTAATGCAAGTGCAACTACATGAAATGCAAATATTTTTTGGTGTGTCATTATACTCAACCATATGATAGTAGGCTACATGGACTCGGGAAGGACAATGGAGGTCAATCAAGAAAGGGGGATGAAAGATAGAACATATGTACATGAAAAGAGCTTCTTGTGCATTATCATCATTGAGATTTATTATGGTAAAATAGGTTATGACAATCCAGACATAGGTTCTATCCAGAAAGTCATTGTACCCATTTCCATGGAGATAAGATAGTTGCAAACAAGGAATGCCCTAGTTCATAATACACTCATAGTGTCATCATATCCTTGGACAAGTCATAGCATTACTAAGAGACAATCCATAGACAAAAAAGAAAAATAGGTGATGATACCCCATCCTCACCTTTCTAGTCAAAGACATCTCAGAGATAAAATCTCTAGTCAGAGACATCCCAGAAAAGCAAAAAGACATGTCACCAAAAAGATAAAAATCAAAAGAAAACCAAGACTCGACACCAACATCCACTATAGTCCTCAAGTTTAGTGTCTCTTGTCACTTGTATAAGTCTTATTTGATTATGGTCACAATGTTTACTTTCACAAAAGGATAGATAGCACTGAACCATAATGTTGTCTGAGTCCATTGAAAGATTTGATTTGTTGAAAGTCCATTGTTGCTTGTGTCTCATCTAAAATTGACAAAATCCATGAAATTGATACTTTATTGTGGAGAAGATGAAAATTTATTGTGGATTGGCGATGTAAATGCTTCTTTATTGCAGATTGTGAATGGATAGAGTGAAGAAAGTTGGAAGAGACTATACTCCTTGAAACATGTGATGCTCTTAGTTCCACACCCATCACTAGACTTAGGATTTTGCCTTAGCCATAGATAGGAGCTGATTTATTATGGATGGAAAGGGGTGAAAAGGAATGTTTATTATGAATGGCTAACCAATCTTAGGTAGATCAATAACAAGTCATGATGGGAATGTGTAAAGTTTATTATGGATGAAGAGGTTGTGAGTATCTACACATGGCATCGATTGTTAGGATTCTGAAAGATATAGAGAGGGGGGGTGAATCAGTATCTTGCTAGTTAACACATTTTCTAATCTTATTAAACAAATTGCATTCCAAAATAATGTACTGGTAAACCAGAATTAATGCAGTAAATAAGATCAATAACCACAACATAGAAAGCACAACATAACACAATATTTTTAACTAGGAAACCCAGTGTGGGAAAAACCTCGATGGGATTTGTGACCCATAATATTCACTTAGTTGCCCATAAATGAATATTACTTACAATAGGGGCCTACACATGCAGGAAGGCCAACTTCCTATAGCTCACATCTTAATTACAAAAGGGAAGTCTCACTGACTTACAAAAATGGATTATACAAATCCAATATCATGTACTGCTTCAGTTTAGCATCTGCTATGCTAGGTTCAGTACTATTTTAAGTTCATAAAATAACCATAACCCTTACTCCAAAATCTGCCTTAGTATTCAAATAATACTTCTATAATAATTTGACCATATCCACACATCCTAAATGATCCTACAAGATCTCATACTTATATGAGTCTTATTTACAATATACCATGTCAGCTTACAAAAAAGATATTACAATTAAATACATTATGTAATAAGAAAAATCCTATTGGCTTAGGGTACCAGTAATCATCTTGGTCACTGTCGATGAACTATCTATCAATGTAGATTCTGTCAGTACCGCTGTCTGCCGGTGCCATAGGATTGTAAGGTTGCCATCAATGAAAATACCTTCAATCACCTACAATTTCTCATTGGAGTGTGCATTTTCCAAGAATCTCCCCCTTTGGAATTTATGGTAACACTCATGAGAAAAAGTCAAAATTGTATCCAAAAATGTGTTGTCCAAAAAATCTTGCCAAAACTATGTGCTCCAAAATTGTGTGCTCCCCTTGAGTAGATGATGTCTTCTGCCAATAATTTTTCTCATTCTACTACTCCCCCTTTGGCATCAATGATAAAGGTTGTCAGTTAATGCCAATTGAGTGTAGTTCTTGTTAGGATCCCTGTAACCGGTGGGTTACAATCTGATATAGATCCGTTAATGTAAAATTCAAGCTATTAGTGAACCTCTCACTATCCTTCAATGTTGCTTCTGTCCTTTGGATGGTATCGGTGAGTATGTTTATTTTCTCTTCCGGTGTCTTAAGTCCTAGAACAAGAGCCTCTGAAATCTCTTTTCTCAAGGAGATGAGGTTTTCTAGTTTCAAACCTAGTCTACATTTGAGCTCCTTAGCCTTGTATTTTATTCTTTCCTTCTCTTTCTCCAATTTCTGAAGTTTCTCCTCAAATCTAGCTCTCTTGTTCTATAACTGATATTGGTTCAGATGAACCAATGATATTGTCAGCTATATCATTTATTTCTTTTTGTACTTTGCTGATTTCCTTATCAATATCAACTGTTAGAAGATTAGTATTGCAGGTGTCTCTGTACAGTTCCTTAAATTCCATTATTATCTTTCCTAGTGCCAGTAATAATGTGTCAATATGTTCCTTACATCTATTTATTGATTCTTCAAAGAATTTTTCTTTCTCTTTATTCATTTTCTCACTGAAAGTCTCCTTATTGATCTGATCAATTTTTAGTAGGTTTCCAGTTATGTACTTAGACAATGTGTCTAATTGGCTGAAAGAATATTTATTTTCTACATTGCACTTGGGTGCAATTAATTTCAAACTTGGTATCGTGTCATCAATTGCCTTATATGCCTATGCATTACACTCTATGATTTTCTTGATGGAATCTAGTAATACCTCTATTATATTTGTCAGTCTAAATTCTATTAAGGAGGAACCAAATGACTGTCCAACTGCCTTAACGATCTACAATCCACTGGTGTGAGTAACCTCTTTGCTTATGTTGACCTCTGGTAGGTCAGTTTGAGTCTGCATTTCTACTAGCAAAGGTTTGGGTTTCTCAGTTGTTGTCGGTGGCACTATCTCTGTCTGAACCTTCTCCACAACCTTTTTCTCTTCAACTTTTTCAATGTGTTCCTCTATTAGTTTCTCTGAGCTTTCCACTGTCACGTTTTCTGATTGTGTCTTAGTATTTTCTACCAGTTTTTATGTATTTACCTCTAAACTATCTACTATCAGTATCTCAATAGATTTATCAGTAGCTGGTTTCTCAGTAGGTTTTTCAATGTATACATCAGTGGTATCTATCTTTCCAATATCTAGGAGATCAGTATGAGTTTCAATCCCAGTCTCAATGTTTCCAACTGTATCCTCAACATTTTTCTGAATTGCAATGTTTTTTGTCGGTGGCTCAATTGCCACATCTCTCTTCTTAATTGTTTCCTTATCAACCACAATGTTGACTTCTTGTGTGTCAATATTCATGGTATACAACACCTCTGAATCAAGATTGGTGTCTTCATTTGTTGTCTCCATACTCTCAACATTATTTGTTACTGGTGGTGTATCAATATTTACAACTGGTGGAGTATCAGAAGAAGGTGGGGGCAAGTTGTCTGTTACTTTTATGCTCGGAGGACCACCTACCTTACCTTTACCTTTATCCTTGTCTGTTTGATAGACATTGAAGGTATTTGGTTATTTAAGCTCTTCTTTATTTTCCTTCTCAACAAAGAAGATATCCCATTTGTTTGTTGTTTCTTCAGATATCTCGTGTACTCTACCAGCCATTAATGCTACATGTTGGTGACTGGTGGAAAATACAGTCTTGTTTGCTTTACTTATCAGTTCATCAATCTCTTCTTCTGATCTTACTGGGTGAACTACAAGTAATTTCTCTATCTTTATCTTCTTGTCCAGTTCAACAATTGCTAACCTTTTTGCATCTAACCTTCTGTGCATGTCACTAGGTAGATCATCTACAACTTCTATCAAGAATTTCTTGAAAATATTTAAGTGTAAAATAAGACTATTTTCTATACTTTCCTCTTCTTCATTGCTAAAGGTATTATACAACTTGCTAATATTTGAAAAGTTACCAACTTTAGTTATTTCATTCAAAAGTTTGTCTAAAGGAGGGACAACTTGTTTTTCCTTTTTCTTCCTTGGGGTCATTTTCCTTGCTAGAGGCCTTACTGCCTATTGTTTCTGTCTTGTTCTCTTGGGAGCAGGTGAGGGTACTAGTGAGGGTTTTCTTTTTCTTTCTACCCTTTTAAATTCAGTCGGTATTTCCCTATCAGAGGAGGTACCAACTGGTGAAAGATGTGTTTCTGGTTCTAGTCCTTCCAATTCACTTTCCTTAATACCAGTTTTATTCAATATATCTTCCTTGATTTCTTTTTCCTGTCTAGTTGCCTTTCTAATTGTTTGTTCTATTTTCTTTATTCATTTATGTGATTGAACTTTTCTTTCAATGGTTTTTGCATTTCCAAATACTTCTTTTGTTGGTTCTTTAGGGGCTTCTAGAAGGGATTTTGCATAAGTTTCTATTATGTTTTCATCTACCTCATAACCTATCTCTGTAACCCAAACTATCCTTGGAACCACTGCCTCCATCCAAATTTCATCCTTCTTTATAACAAAAGATATCTCTTTTTGATATTTATCAACTCTGGATTGAGATAGTCTTTCCTTATTTTTTATTCTAGCCTTCAATGCCTAAAAGTGTTCAATTATGTTATTCTCCCTATCATCTCCCATGTTATTAAGAATATCCAAAAGTTGTTTTCCTACTAGTACGTCAAATCCAAAATCCTTTCTACCAATACCAGGAGCTTCCTTGGTGATATACAATAATAGACATACAAGTAAGTTACCAAATCTAAATGTGCCTTTCTTGCCACCCTTAATTTTCTTCAAATTGTCTATTAGCTCATCTTTTAACCATTCACATATGTCAATCTTTGCATTACTATTTACTAAGTCATAAGCACTCTTGATACATAAACTAGAAACAGAGTTTAATCTGTTGGCATGTGTAGCTTTGTATCCAAGAATCATGCTAATGAATCTTACATTGATATCATTTACTATTGACTCTTAAGGATCTCTTGTCATAGGTTGCATCGGTTAGGGTCATTATAGTGTCGTTTGGAACCTTTTTAGTCTTATCAAGCCTACTACCGATGGAAGGTAAGCCTGTTACTACCCTAACTTCTTCTTTTATTATCTTATGAATGGAATCTAGCCAAAAGAACTCCCCATGAACTCTACTCAATACAATTGTTATAACCTCTTTGGGAAAATCAGGAATTCTAAGTATCTCTACAAAACCTAGGGTTTCAACTATCTTGTGTTATGGTTTTACATTACCATTTTCATCACATATTACTATCCTATACATGTTCATAATCTTATCAACACCTAGTTCTTCAATACGACAATGTATGTAAATTCTAGGATCTTCAGCATAAGCAACTCCTTTGGGTATTTTAGAAAATGCTCCTAGGGTATCATCCTTCTTTGCTACTTTGGGAATGATTTTAAATATGGGCCTAGGGCATTTAATCACTTCAATTACTGTAGGGTTTGTAATGAATTCAGGTGTAGAGGGGGAAGCCATTGTATAAATACCTTAATCTGCCTTTAGGTTTGAATGCTTGAATGATTTGCTTCACTTGTCATTATGGATGCCTTCGCTCAGGTTTTTCATGCTCTAAGGAAATTTGAATGCTCAGTGAATGAAAAATAGTGAAAAAAACTTGCTTTATAATGTCATTTCCTTCAACTACCATAATAAATACCTATTAGTTAATTGAAACTTAACACATCTGCCGGTAAAGAAGTAATTCAACTTGTCACCATCAACTGAGGGTAAACTAGCATGTTTTTCAATTTGTTGCCATACCCCCAAGGGATTTCTTTTCAGTTAGATGAAGAATCTCCTGCCAATGGAGTGATACTCTATTCTACCGATGAAGGAATAGTTTCATTAACATTCTGATCCAACTTTCTAATCCATTGTTTTGAAAAATTTTGCTTTACTTCTTCAACCTTCTCTTTACCTTTCAAACTGGGTCCTTTGTTATTTACCGGTGATGCCTTACTTATACAAAGTTTTTCAATATGTCCAATCTTGTTACAAGCATAACAAGTCACATTATTTTTTTGAATAGCTTTTCCATATCCTATGTCAGTATGTGTTCTGCATTGATTAGATAAGTGTCCAAATCTTCCACAAACATAACATCTTACATTCATTCTGTAGTTTTCTGAATTATGACCAGTTTTGTTGCATTTAGAACATTGACTGGTGGGTGCATTTGTGTTTTGATAGTTTCTAGATCTACACTAATTTTCTCTATGACCATACTTGTTATAGTTAAAGCATTTCAGATTAAATTTGTAGGAATTAGGTTGTCTTACCGTTTATTATGATCATGATTGTTTGCAGTACCAGAGCTTTCACCAACTTTAAAGCCAAGACCATTAGTATCTCCATTAGGTTTCTGATTTTTCAGCATGTCATCAAGTTCTTCTAAGCTTTTCTTGAATTTCTCCTTGAGTTTATTTGCATTAGCCAACTCATTTTCTAAGAAATCTTTCTATCTCATGAGTTCAGTTTTATCATGTTCCAAGTGAATCATATATGTCTTCAACATATCATTTGCATGACTGAGTCTTAGATTTTAATTTCTAGCATCATTGATTCTCCTAGCCAAGTCATCTTCATTCTTCTTTCTATCTTCCATCTTATTCCTCAAGGTCATGTTTTCCTGCTTCATCTCACTTACAAGATCATTAAGAGTTTCTTTTTCATCATCATTACTCTGTATCTTCTCATGAAGTTCTCTTTTTTTGTTCCTAGCAATAGTGATATTATCTTGAAGTCCTTGAATGATTTCCTATGCAGCCTTCAGATCATCTTCAAGTTTCATATTTTTCAACTTTTCTACATCATAATCTGCAAGAGTTGTTTCCAATTGCTTTCTTAGGTTTTCCATCAGTACCGGTGTCAGAATCTTCCTCAAGTTGTTAGGCTTTTGAAAATAGAGGACCAGGATCTGATACCAATTGTTAGGATTCCCAAAGATACTGAGAGGGGGGGGGGGAGTTGAATCAGTATCTTCCTAGTTAACATATTTTCAGATCTTATTAAACAAATTGCATTCCAAAATAGTATACCGGTAAACTAGAATTAATGCAGTAAATAAGATCAATAAGCACAACATAGAAAAACCCAACGTGGGAAAAACCTCACTGGGATTTGTGACCCACAATATTCACTCATTGGCCAATAAATGAATATTACTTACAATAGGGGCTTGCACATGCAGGAAGGCCAACTGCCTAAAGCTCACAACTTAATTACAAAATGGAAGTCTCATTGACTTACAAAAATGGATTATACAAATCCAATATCATGTACTGCTTCGGTTCAGCATCTTCTATGCCAGGTTCAGTACTAGTATAAGCTCATAAAATAGCCATAGCCCTTACTCCAAAATCAGCCTTAGTATTCACATAATACTTCTGCAATAATCTGACCATATCAACACATCCTAAATGATCCTACAAGATCTCATACTTATATGAGTCTTATTTACAATATACCATGTTGTCTTAGAAAAAAGATATTATAATTAAATACATTATGCAATAAGAAAAATCCTATTGGCTTAGGGTGTTGGTAATCATCTTGGTCGCTATCGGTGAACTATCTATTGGTGTAGAGTCTATTGGTGTTGGTGTCTGCCGGTACCATAGGATTGTAAGGTTGCCATCAATGACAATACCTTCAATCACCTACAATTTCTCATTGGAGTGTGCATTTACCAACATTGGTGACTCGATTTTCACCATGGTACTTGCCCAGGGCACCATTGAAGTGGTTTTCACCGTTGAACAAATTATTTCTTTTTTATTTTATTTTTTTCTAATTTTTTTTATTTTATTTTATTTTTTGGTGTCACAAGGCACCTGTTTGCTAGGTTTTCACCAAGTAATAGTTTTTTATGTTTATGATTTTTTTGTATTTTTTAAATTTTTTTTTTAATTTTTTTTTGTATTTTTGAATTAGGATATTCTGAAGAACTATGTGTAAAACCTGTGAAGGTGCATGCTGTTGATAGGATCCTCCAAAGGTTCACCATCTGGAGTTGAGAGTTGATATGTACCAAATCCATAGGCTATTGTAATGAAGTAAGGACCAAGCCAATTTGGTTTGAACTTGCCCTTCTTCTCTTTGTCTTGCTGATTTTTAGGATTTTCTTTGAGAAATAAGTCACCTACCTCAAATGTACAAGGCTTTACCTTATGATTGTAGTTTTATTGTTGCTTGATTGAATGATGTTTAGCTCGAGCGACTGTCTTCCTTGATAAAGGAATTGAAATAGAATTACTAGTGTGTGGACTACACAGGCTTGTATGTGTGTCACCTAAAGATGTTTGGGCATCCCTGACAACAAATTCCTTTGAGGAAGCTCCATTAAAGGTCCATGTTGTATCGTCAAAAGGGAAAGGATGTGCAGAATAAGTGAATGAGTGATGAAGGCTAATGATTGTGAAAAGAAGTGAAAGTAGGATGGCATGATGGAGACTTAGGATCAACAAGTATATCTTTTGACATGAAATTGTAGAAATTTTGCCCCCAGTTATTTTGATATTAGGGGAGATTATCTCTTTCTCTTTTTCTTTCATAGGATTTTTATCCTTGACCTTGATTTTTTAAGAGTCCAATAGATTTGGATTTGGATTTGGACTAAAGGACTTCTCTTTATTTTTTACTTTTAGATTTTTCTTTTCAAAGCTTAATTTTTCATCCCCAATGAGTAAGGGATTTTCTAATTCTTGCTGATCTAGGTCTAGGAGAGGAGTGGAAATGGAATGAGTGGATGATATGGTAAAACTATGTGAGTTCTCAAGAGGGCTAGTGATATTCTCAATAGATTCTTTGTTGGAACCACTCTTAGGACTATTGATATCAAGAGTTGCTTGTACCACTAGAGGAGATTTGCATTCAGACTTAGTAGCCACAACACTAGGTGGTTCACACCCAATTCCTTGATATTGAAAATTGTTTATAGATTGTTCCTATTGACTCAATCTCTTAGGAGATAGTTGGAGTTGATCAATATGAAAAACATACTCACCACATCCCATGTCTTTAACCTTGAATTTTTCTTTGATCTCTACTTGTTTTGATGTAGAAAATTTCAATGATTTTAGATCCACATATGCTGAAGATGGAATAGCCTCTCGATTGAATGGGATTGTTATTTCTGATCTAGGTCACATATTTTTGCAATATATGAATGGTTTTATATTATCTTTGACGGTCACTTCAACTCTATTGTGTGGGAACTTGATACATCGATGATATGTTGAGGGAATAGCTCTCATTTCATGAATCCATGGGCCTCCCAAGAGTGTTGTATGTGAGATCTAGATCAAGGACTTGACAAACCACATCCTTATTAATTGGCCAACCTCTTAGAGGTAAGGTGACTGTGCCCTTGGATGAGCACTCTTCGTCATCATATGCCTTGATAGTGATTACATGTGTAGAATTCACAAGCTTTTCAGAATATCTCAAATGCTTAAGAGTATTCAATGTACAAATGTTCAGACTGGCTCCTCCATCTATCAAGACTCATTTTATTCGATGTTTGTGTAGGAAGGCTTCAATGTGTAAAGGTGCATTATGCAGTTGGCTTACAGAGGCATCCTCAGCTTCAATGAATGTAAGAGAATGTGGAACGGAAAGGTATCCCACCGTGGCTTGAAACTGGTCCACGTTCAGATTAGTGGGGACAAAGGTTTCTCTCAAAGCTTTATCAAGGATGGCTTTATGTGCAGGGGATATGCGTAAAAGCTCTAGGATGGAGATAAGTGTGGGTGTCTTCCCTAACTATTCTACTAGGTTGCACTCAGGTTTGGTTGCTAAGGAAGAAGTGTTTTTAGCTGGAGCACCTTACAGAGTGAATTTACCTTGACGAGTTGTAACATTACATTTAGAGGCAGGTTCAGAAGAAGATCCAATTCCTTTTAGGACAATTTTAGGTCTTTGGGTATAATTTTCAGGCGTTTTGTCCTTTCTAATAATGGTAGAGACATAGTTGTCCATCAAAATGTGATTAACAGTTGAATCATAGTTATAGGATGCTCTGGTATAGTTAGTTTGCACATCTGTGGCTTTGTGTTTTCCCTTTTCATGTTTTGGGAATGGTTCTTTAAACATTTCATGTTCTTGGTTGGATGAGTGTCCTTCAATCTCAATGTCACCTCTATCAATAAGATCTTGTATGATGTTCTTCAGTCGATGACAATTTCCTATTTTATGGCCCTTGCTCTTGTGATATTCATAGTATTCATCATCATTCCACCAATTTGGTTTGTCCTTTGGCTCATATGGAGGCATATCTGGAATTGTTATTATTTTGTTTGCCACTAGCTTCTTGAAAGGTGACTTGAGTAGTTCTCCTAATGGGGTGTATTTCCTTTGTGGTTTTCAAGTTATTTTAGTATTCAGTTGATTGTTTGTAGAGCTTGATCCCGAAAAAATAATTTTGGGTCATACTGTATTGGCATCAACAACACCATCATTGACTGTGTTCTTTTTTTTATTCCAAAATCTTGGCTTGTCTTTTCTTTTAAAGTCCTCTTTGTTTTCTTTCAATATTTTGATGATGCCTTGCTCAATTAGAACCTTCTCTATTGCTAAGGCTTTTTGAATGACGTTTTTGAAGGTGGACAAACAAACTTTTCTTAGATCATAACCAATTTCTCTATGGACATTTTGGGTGAATATCTCTACCATTTGTTTTTGTGGAATTTCACAAGAGCATCTACTAGCTAGATTCTTCCATCTTTGTAAAAATAATGAAAAAGACACTCCATCCCTTTGCTTGGTGTTGTGCAAATTTGTGACTAATATATTTGTCTCTATGTTATATGAGAAATGTTGTATAAATGCCTCTGCTAGATCACCCCAAGACTTAATTATAGGTGGGAGTTGGGAGAACCATTCCATAGCTTGATCACCTAAGCTCTATGGGAATAATCTCATCAAATATGTCTCTTCTGCTTCTACCTCAATGAAAGTTGTGAAAAATTGTCGTATATGTGCCTTAGGATCTCCTTTGCCTCTATATTTATCAAACTGTGATGTCACGAAATGTGTAGGAAAAGGAGGCATTGGAATGGTTTTGTCAAATGGATAGGGAAATATGTCTCTCATTGTGTAAGTTGGCTTCGGTGTATTTATGTCCTCCATTCTCTTTTGTAAGTCCTTAATTTGTTGTTCCAAATTGTTCTTCAGTAGAGATCGGCTTCTTGGACCATACCCCATGCCTGAACCATTAGGTGGAGGAAGAGCAGGTTGCATATATGGATGGTATTGATCATACACATGTTCATATGGAGGAGGTATACAATGATGTTGTGTATATGGACCACTTGGTATAGAGTCATGATGAGGAATGGAATATCTATTTTGCCCATGTATACCATACTCTACATGCATGTCATGAGTTTTTTCTAATGTGTTGCCCCCAAATTTGACGTGGGGTTTCCTTGTGTCCAAATTTTGATCATGCCTTTGGATATCCAATTGCTTTGGTGGTTGGTCCTTATCATTGGTATGTGATTGAGTATATTTTTCTGCATAAGACTTCCATAATGGTCTACAGAGGTGAGTATCATATGATTGACCATGTGTATGTGGGACCTCAGGTTTTTGAAACAAAGATGATGGTGATTCAGGCACAAGATGTGGTCCTTTATTGCCTCCACTATTAGGCCTCCTTTGATCCATGTTGAGGTGAGGTTGTTGCAAAGGTTGATTTTCTATTATTTGAGACATGTCAAAATCATGAGGGATCTTGGCTCCACTTTGTGCCATCACTTGTAGAAAATATTGTCTATCTCTCCTCATTATTTCCTCAACCAATCGATTGAAATAGGGATCCATAATGGAGTCTTCCACTTCTACTGAATGTATGCAAAAGTTGTCCATATTTTCCTTGTGTGTATCATTGTTGTTTGTAGTGTCCATGTTCTCAACATTTGGAATGTTTCTATAGGCATCCATGTCAGGTAAAGTGGTATGATTAGAATTGAAAAAGACATCATTGTCATACTCATAGGCACTCATGTTTGTGGACTCTTGAGCCTCTTTATCTTCTCTCCTAGATTTTTGGGAATAGGTTTCAACCATGAACTAGGTCTTGACCAAGATGTGTGAGACTAGATTAAAATAGAAAAGTATGGAAGACCAAGAGTTGGATGGAATGTAAATGAATTTGAGGTTTACTTGCAATGTCCAAAGTGTAAGACCAAGTATGTATGTAGTAGAGTAGGTGTGGCTTCCAAAGAGATGATAGTTTTGCTTGATGAGGTATGTTGACCTTGACTCTAAGTAAGACCAAATGAGAACCAAAGGTGATAGACCTTGATGAGGGACCACTTAGCAAAATGTTGTTGTATGTAGTGTGTTGACAAAGCAAGATGAGGACAAGCAAGTGACCTTTTGACTCAAGTTTAGACAAATGTGAATGTAATGTAAGGTGTAAAGAAATGATGAAATTTTGTGAGACCCAAAGATAGGTTGAATGCTAGATGAAAACCCAAAGAAATAGCTTAGAAAGCTTAAGAATTCTGAAACTGATAGTTCTTGTTTGCCAAACTGCAAGTTTTTCCAATTCTGAACATAGACGTGCCTGTATACTTCACGGACGCAGTTTCTAAAATATGAGTAAAAATTTTCCAATTTTTGAAGTTGTTTGTTGTGACCAAATCTGGATTTTTGACTATTTTTCTGTGACAAGAGGACACAATGTTGATGAAGACTCAATGTTTGCAAGTGTTCAGACTCAAAATGACTCAAAGAAAAGTGTGTTGTTTGATGTAAATTTGTTTTTCATACACTTTAAGACACAAAATACACAATGTTATCATGTTTGGTCTTGAATGTTTGAGTTTTCAAAATAAGACAAGGACAATTCTTATGGTTGGCCAAGACAATAGTTGTTGATCCCACATGGGGTTTCACCCAAGGCTATGCTATTCAGAGTGGATACTTAGATGCTTGACCCCACTAGCTCCACCCTCAACACTCACTTCTCGGGGGTAGCCAAGCATCACTCCCAACAAAAAACTCCTCATGGTGAACTTTGTATCTCTACTAAGAACCGTATGTGTGTAGGTCGCTCTAGAGGTCCAACCTGCTAACCCAACAACTAGAAGGATTTTGGCTTTCTAAAACAAAAAAGTGCTAGTAAGGGCATTCACTCATGTGGCCATACATGCGACACTTTCAGCTCTGTAAATACAAAAGGATCTCAGCTGATAGGGGTTACGCCCTACAAATGATCAAATAAATTTGATCAAATGGGTTTATGGGGAGACATAGTGTTGATATGAACTAATCAGCACACGTTACCCATGTTTTTTACCATGGATACAATTGTTTATAGTGGTTTGAAAGAGGTGGGTTTTCCTCATTACCACTTGGTTCGTTCTCTCCTCACTAGTTGTCCTAATGACCACATGGGGAGATATGCCCTCTAGAGATTAAACAAAAAGAGCCTATTGTTCAAGACACAAAAGACACTAGTTCAATTTTAGTGCACCAATTGAAGTGTTTGATAATCTATGAAAATAAGGCACACAATAAAATCAAAAGAAAACCCTTGCCAAAATTTTGCAAAAAAGATTTGTTAGTAGTTTTTCAATAATACCCCTCCTGCAAGCACACAACTTAGGTAAATTCTAGATCCAAAAGACTTTGTGAAATAGGGGCCTTCAACAATGTGTTTTTTGACAAATTCAAAGATCTGATTTTCCATGAGTTGTTTTGTATCATAAACAAAACAAAGAACCTATAAAATTTTAAAACATTTTCAGAAATGTAAGAAAATCCAAAAAATTCGCTAATTTGCTCCAAAAATTTATTTTTTTTATAAAAAATCATAAAAAATTCATAGAAAATGCAAATTTGATCCAAAAAATCTAAATTTTTTACTGGACACTCTTGATATCCTTCCAAACCCGTATAAAAACATTCCTACAAAATTTCCAAGTAGTTTGTGAGATATGAGCAAAATATTGCAAAACCCTAATTTTCAAAGATCCATTTTTTTAGGAATAATTTTGTATCAAATTTAAAATTACAATGAATAGATCTTGTGTATAATTCTAATATGTTTCCAAAAATGTAACAAAATCCAAAAAATTTGCTAAGTTTCTCTCAAAATTAATTTTTTATGAAAATGCAATAAAAATTCATAGAAATTTCATATATGATCCAAAAACTCTTTTTTTTTTACTGAGAATTTTTGATACTATTTTTGACCTACAAAAACAACTTGATGTCAATATTCAAACCTGTTTGTGAGATTTGATCAAAATAATGAAAAACCCTAATTTTTAAAAATCGGATTTTTTAGGAAATATTTTGCATCAAAATTAAAATCACAAAGAACAGATCATGTGAAATATTTTCTCATTTGCTCTCAAAATTATTTTTTATGGAAATTCATAAAAAAATCATAGAAAATTAAAATATGCTCCAATAGATCTGAATTTTGTTTTGATAGTTGTTGTTACTGTCTTCAACCTACCAAAACAATTTGGTGCAAAATTTCCAAGCCGTTTGTGAGATTGGATCAAATCTCTCCAAGATCTTGATTTTGTGTCCAAAACCCTAGCTACACAAGGTTATTCTCCAAATTGTTTTACAAAATAGCAATATAGGGTTAGAAAAGCCTACAAAAAATACAGATCTAACAAAAATCCATGTCCCAACAGGCATGCCAAAATGTTTATGGTGAAAGTGGAAACAACAATATTGAAAGACTATATGAATTCAACCACAAAACCTTAACCTAACAACAACAAGGATCCACCATAACATATGAATATTACCTAAGATAATGCAAATCAAATGAAATCATAAAGATTATACGATCACATGTCCAATAGGGTTTGAATCTTCATTCTTCCTATCTTCATTGATCCTGCTTGATATATTTGCTCTTAGATTTTATGTGTGCACAAGAACTCAACAAAGAATGGAAATGTGGTTGCAAGTATGCTTGATCACATATGAAAGTTTGAAAGCATCAATTAGGAGTGCTAGTAGTTGAATTTAATGATTAGCTTATTAGAATGATTAGTTGATTAGTGAAGGAAGCATCTCCCTATATAGAAGACACTATAAGAAATGCAGGGATAATATTGAGAGGTGTAAAAGATAAATCGTCGGCTAAGATTAGATGGTAGGTAGAATATATAATAAAATAATAAAAGGGTAGGTAGTGTAGGAATTAAGAGATGAATGAAATGTGTCATGGGTAGAAAAGGATAATGAATTAATTAAATAAATAAAGATTTATTTAATCAATAGAGGAAGTGGGATCAATTAAATAAATAAGATATTAATTTAATTTAGGAAAAGCATAATTTAAATAAATAAATGTATTTATTTAAATGAGAAATAAGGTTAGAAGAGGATAAATGAATTAATTAAGTAAAAAAAGATTTATTTAATTAATAGAAGAATTAGGCTTAAGTAATTAAATAAATAAAATATTTATTTAATTAGACTAAACAATTTTAGGTGTCTACACCAGTAAGAGGTTTCATGCCTTACCATTGAGGTGTTCCTGTGCGATTTGACACTCTAATGAGAGGGAGAATGCCTCATTGTTGAGGAATTATTTATGTGACTCCAGTGGGATTGTTGGCTTGATGATGATTGTAATGTATTCATCACTTATTATCATTGATGAAACACTCTCACACAAATATATGATTACATTGACTATCAGTATAACTTCTGTATATGGTGAAAATGGATAACAATAATAACAGAATTGAAAGGCTAAATGAATTTAACCACCAAACCCTAGCCTAACAACAACAAAGATCCACCATAACATATGAAGATTATCTAAGACAATGCAAATCAAATGAAATCACAAAGATTATACCATCACATGTCCAATAGGGTTTTTGATCTCCATTCTTCCTATCTCCATTGATCTTGCTTGATATATTTGCCCTAAGATTTTATGTGCACAAGAGCTCAACAAAGAATGGAATGTGGTTGCAAGTAGGATCATAGTATAGTCAAATGATCAAAAATAGTTCATTAGCTCATTAGGGTTTGATAATGAAGGAAGCATCTCCTTAAATAGAAGAACTATATGAAATGGAGGGATAAGATTGAGAGGTGTAAAAGGAGGTCGGCTATGATTAGAGGGTAGGTAGAGGAAATAATAAAATAATGAAAGAGGTAGGTAGTGTAGGAATTGAGAGATGAATGACATGTGTCATGTGTAGAAAAGGATAATGAATTAATTAAATAAATAAAGATTTATTTAATTAATAGAAGAAATGAGATCAATTAAATAAATAAATATTTATTTAATTTAGGAAAATGATAATTTAAATAAATAAATGTATTTATTTAAATGAGAAATAAGGCTAGAAGAGGATAAATGAATTAATTAAATAAATAAAAATTTATTTAATTAATAGAAGAATTAGGCTAAAGTAATTAAATAAATAAAATATTTATTTAATTAGACATGACAATTTTGAGTGTCTACATTTTGCCCCTCTTTGAGACAATGCGGCTTGTCGCGTTGTTTCAAAGAAGATAAAATGAACTGATACAGAGTTGCCCCAAGATGGGAATGATATACCCCCTCAAGAGATTGGATGAAAATGTCTGAAAAGATTGCAGACAATCTCTCGATAAGAAAGACTGGATAGGATGGACTGACCAGATAAAGTGACAAAGTCACGGGATAAAGAAACTGACTCGGGAAATGAGGGCGAGGGCTAGGGTAGGCTATAAGATAGACCACGGGGGGAAATACATCCTCATTGTCATCTACACGTCCACGAGATCATATTGCAGAGAGAAAATTTAGCAAGAGCAGTCAACAGCGATGGCCTTCATTCATAGATTCGATCGCGTTCACCGATTTCAGAGGCCAGCAGAGGCAAGAGAGCCGGTAAGTGTCGTAAAACCTCCTCGTACTTTGATGCATTTAATTTTGTCATTAATACATGTCAAATAGGGTAATAAATGTGCTTAGACTAGGGTCCAAAAAGTGTCAAAAGTCATTTAGGTGCGTCTACATTGGTGCCAGGCGCGTCTGTGTTCTCTAGGCATGTCTGTGTTTGTGCCAGGTGCGTCTATGTCTTGACCAGCATCTGTTCGCGTCTATGCTGTTCAGGCACGTTTGTGTCTCCTAGGCGCATCTATGCAGAGCATAGGCACATCTATGTCAAGCAGGCACGTTTGCATTTTTCAGGCGCGTCTATGCAGTCTTTGAGTGCGTTTATTTAATGTAAGCACGTTTGCATTTGAAAAGTATGAATTTGCATCTTCTAGGTCAAATCGGCAGTTTTGTGATGAACATACGTTGTCGATTGGATAAGCTGCTGAGAGGATGCACTCAAGTAGGTCCTCTAGGGAAGACTAGAATACATCAAGGCACTTTGTGATGAACAGTGAGTACCAAGATAGAGTACTTTGTGATGAACAGGGAGTACTAAAATATGAGCAGCACTTTGTGATGAACAGGGAGTGCAAATGTGAGCAACACTTTGTGATGAATAGTGAGTGTCACACATGTAGTACTTTGTGATGAACAGTGAGTACCACTAGGATAAATAGCAACACTTTGTGATGAACATTGAGTGTCACTAGGGTAGATAGTCATGTGCATTAGATAGCGAGTAGCATTTTGTGATAAACAGTGAATGCCACTATGATTGATATGGTTTGATTTGTTTGACTGCAGGAGTACTTGCCGATGCTGGAGTCATGGGAGAGATTCCCATCAATGCAGAGGTTACGACCTGAGTTGTCGTTTGAGGACAAAGTTGCCATCGAGGAGATGGGATTGAGACATATACTGTATGTGCCTGAGTTTTAGGCAAACATGGGTTTGCTAACTGCGCTGGTTGAGAGATGGCACTCAGAGACGTGCACATTCCATTTGCCGATGGGGGAGATGACAGTCACCCTAGAGGATGTATACAAGATTCTGCGGGTGCCGATCGATGGGGATCTGATCCCATACAATCGAGATGGAGATAGGGAGGCATTGAGATGGGTATTTCAGGACTCTAGATTGGAGATGAGGGTAGGACACGTGGCATGGGACACCATGACACCCATAGGGTTAGCATTGCCGGCAGTGATCGAAGGAGCGATCAGTGGGTTCATGTGTCCAGACAAGGTGACACAGGGGTTGGCTGTGGGCTGGGGGGGAGCACTGGAGACACTGGTGATGTAGCACACTAGATACGCTTGGGGACCGTGTGTGCTGGCCCATTTGTATTACGAGCTTCACCAGTTTTTTTATCATGGATCAATGGGATTGGACTGTGGAGTGACACTGCTGCAGGTATGGGCCTACAAGCATCTACCGGTTACCCGACCGATACACTTCAGGGGCAGAGGTCATGGACGCAGCTTTGTACATTTGTATGACATGATCACATCATAGCCACAGATTGGTAGGTTAGAGCATTGGCGGTGGGTGATTGACGACATTGATGTGGTCATATGGAGACCATATCTAGGCTATGAGGAGTGGGAGGATGATGCAGTGGAGCTGCCTTACACCTTCTAGAGTAGGTATCTAATTAGGCGGACACCCTATGTGTTAGAGAGACAACTTGTGGATAGGGTTTGTAGGCAGTTTGGCTAGATCCAGAGGATGCCTCGAGGTTCGGGAAAGTATGCTCACACAGTTAGAGATCAGGCACAGTTTGGGCCGTTGCTGTCATATGATCAAGCACTTACACAGCTAGTAGAGATGGTGCCCCTACCCTAGGACATGTGGCTAGAGGTTGATGATGCTGGCATGGATAGCGAGTATACAGCTTATTGGGCAGAGAACCCATTCCCATGGTTGACAGATCCAGGAGAGGCATTGGAGGGAGACGGGGAGGGAGATGATGATGATGGTGGAGGTGATGGGGGCAGGGGCTGACGGAGGAGGAGGGGAGTAGTTGGAGATTGGTAGGTTGCACCTCGGAGGGAGGGAGGAGAGGAGAGACAGGCTCAGGTGGTGAGGGGTTGTGGTGGATTGCTTTTACAGGTGCTAGCAGCATAGGGTCCCAAGCAGGTACAGAGATAGGGATAGGTATAGGGACAAGTACAGGCATAGGTACAGGGATGGAGACAGGTACCCATACAGGCACCAGTACAGGTACAGGGGTAGGCACCCATAGAGGGGGAGCCATAGGCAAAGGCAGAGGGGGTTGAGCCAAAGGAGGATGAGCTACTAGATCTGAGGGAGATCTATTAGGGCTAGGTAGATGAGATCCAGGAGCTGGAGAGGGAGAGAGATCGGCTCAAGAGATAGCTCAAAGATACTGAGCGGGAGAGAGATCAGGCAATCTAGCACTATACAGAGGCTGAGACAGCACTGAGGGCAGGGAGATAGGCAACTGAGGATGCAGGGGTAGGATATGCTTATGTCCTACACGTAGGAGAGGAGATAGCCTACTGGAGGGACCTCTACTATGGTGCAGTGCCAGCAAATTAGCAGGTGAGGAGCTTCAATAGACCATCGCATACAACGACAGCTACGAGAGGGAGTCAGAGGAGACAGGCATCGAGTGGTGGGGTCATGGGTCCTCCACCACCACCAGATAGAGGGGATAGGCAGGATGATCCTGGGCTAGGTCCTTCAAGGGCTTAGATTCCACTGAGGCCAGGCGGCTCCGAGGGAGGGAGTTCATCATAGCCACAGAGGGCTCCCTTTGTATCAGTTTTGTACCATTTTTGTATGATGATGTAGACACCTACGGGTGCTTTTGTAGCCATACGATTTTGACATCATTGTATCATGACACTTTTGATTATATATATGAGATGATTCACTTTTGTGGCAGCTATATGCATGTGTACCTATGTGATGAGATTTTTCATGATGTATATTTTAGGTGATGCTTATAATATGGATGTAAATATGTATATGATGTAATGCAATATATTTTGTTCTTTTATGTTTTATATGTGTATGCATGATGCAAATGTGAATGTATGTAATGCAAATGAATATGATAATGCAAATGTAAATTGTGCTAACAGGTGTTGTGTGCAGGATGTGATGCAGTTGTGATATCTATATGTATGTATGAAATGCTTATATGTGGTAATGCAGGTGCAACTACATGAAATGCAAATGTTTTTGGTGTTTCATTATACTCAGTCATGTGATAGCAGGCTACGCGGACTCGAGAAGGATGATGGAAGTCAATCAAGAAAGGGGGATGAAAGATAGAAGATATGAATGTGAAAGAGCTTCTTGTGCGTTATCAACATTGAGCTTTATTATGGCAAGTAGGTTATGACAATCGAGGCATATGTTTGACCCAGAAAGTCATTGTACCTATTTGCATGGAGATAAGACAGTCACAAACAAGGAATGCCCTAGTTCATACTAGACTCACAGTGTCCTCATATCCTTGGACAAGTCATAGCATTACTAAAAGACAAGCCATAGACAGCAAATACAAATAGGTGATGATACCTCATCCTCGCCTTTATAGTCAAAGACATCCTGGAGATAGAATCTCTAGTCAGAGACATCCCAGAAAAGATAAAAGACATGTCACCAAAAAAAAAGATGAAATCAAAAGAAAACTAGGACTCGATACCAACATCCACTGTAGTCCTCAAGTTTAGTGTCTCTTGTCACTTATATAAGTCTTATTTGATTATGGTCACAATGTTTACTTTCACAAAAAGGATAGATAGCACGGAACCATATGTTGTCTGAGTCTGTTGAAAGATTTGATTTTGTTGAAGCCCATTGTTGTTGTTGTCTCATCTAAAACTGACTGAATCCATGAAGCTGATACTTTATTGCGGAGAAGATGAAACATTATTGTGGATCTGGCGATGCAAATGTTGCTTTATTGTGGACTGTGTGCGGATATACTGAAGGAAGTTGGAAGAAACTGTACTCCTCGAAACATGTGATGTTCTTAGTTCCACACCCATCACTAGACATAGGATTTGCTGTAGCCACAGATAGGATCTGATTTATTATGGATGGAAAGGTATGTTTATTATGAATGGTTAACCAATCTTGGGTAGATCAATAACAAGCCATGATGGGAAAGGGTAAGTTTATTATGGATGAATTGGTCGTGAGTTTGTGCGAAGTGAAAGGATGAAAGTGGATCCTGAAGGAGGGAGGAGCAATGTCTCTACACATGGTGCTGGTGACCCAGTTTTCACCATGGTACTTGCCCAGGGTGCCATCGAAGTGGTTTTCACCGTTGGACAAAATTATTTCTCTTTACTTTTTTCAATTTTTCAATGTTTTTTTGTGTCACAAGGTGCCTGTTTGCCAGGTTTTCACCAAGTAATGATTTTTTTTTTTGTTTTTATAATTTTTTTTGTATTTTTGAATTTTTTTGTATTTTTTTGTATTTTTGAATTAGGATATTCCGAAGAGCTATGTGTAGAACCTGCAAAGGTGCATGTTTTTGATAGGATCCTCCAAAGGTTCACCTTCTGTAGTTGAGAGCTGATATGCTCCAGATCCATATACAGCTGTAATGATGTAAGGACCAAGCCAATTTGGTTTGAACTTGCCCTTCTTCTCTCTGTCTTGCTGATTTTTGGGGTTTTCTCTGAGAACCAAGTCATCTACCTCAAATGTGCAAGGCTTGACCTTGTGATTGTAGTTGTGACTCATTTGTTGTTGGTAAGCCTTGAGATGATTAAAAGCAGTTTGTCTCCGTTCATCTAGTAGTTCCAATTCTTGTAAGTGAGGACCCTGTAATCTTCATCACAGATGATGTTTTGCAAAGAGACCTGTAAAGAAGGTAACTTGACCTCAATAGGCAAGATGGCTTCAGCGCCATAGACAAGTGAATATGGTGTAGCTCCTGTAGGTGTGCGAACACTTGTGCGATAGGCCCAAAGTGCAGGATTAAGTTGGATATGCCAATTACGGCTAGCATCGTCGACTGTCTTCTTGAGGATTTTAAGGATTGTTTTATTAGACGCCTCAGCTTGGCCATTACCTTGGGGGTTATATGGTGTGGAAAAATGATGGGAAATATGGAAGCGGTCACAGAGTTCACGAACATCCTGATTTTTGAAGGGACGCCCGTTATCAGTGATAATGGAAACAGGAATACTGTATTGGCAAATGATATAGTTAAGGATAAATGTAGCAATATGTTTTCCAGTGACTTGTGTGAGAGGCACGGCTTCAATCCATTTTGTGAAATACTCTGTGGTAGTGATAATGAATTTATGACCATTGGAAGAAGGAGGGTGAATCTTGCCTATGAGATCGAGTCCCCACTAACAAAAGGGCCAAGGAGACGCAAGTGGTTGTAGTTCTTGTGCTGGCACATGTATGAGGTCTCCATGAATTTGACACTGCTTACATTTCTTGACAAACTAATATAATCTTTTTCCATATTGGGCCAGTAATATCCAGTCCTGATGAGTTTCTTGGCCAAGGTAGGACCACTAGCATGTGGACCACATATCCCTTCATGCACTTCATGTAACGCAATTTGAGCTTCATCGCTTTCTAGACATCTAAGAAGAGTTCCATCTAGACCTTTCCGGTATAGGATATTAGCTAAAATGACATATCGAGAGGATTGGCGAATGAAGGTGAGGCATTGGTTATTTGATAGATCAGGAGGTAGGGTATTGTCGTGAAGGTATGTGAAGATGGAACCATATAACTGGGACTCAGGACCGACAACACATATCATCTTAGTAGGAGTGATCTCATATGAAGGAACCAAAAGGTTGTCCACCAAGAACTCATAGCAGGTCTCATTTGGAGGTAGATCGATCAGTGAAGCAATTGTAGTCATGGCATCTGCGGCGCGATTCTTCTCTCTTGGTATCTACCCAAAATCTATCTTTGTGAAGTGTTGTTTCAGGTCATCCACCATTTGTTTGTAAGGCATTAATTTTTCATCTTTTGTTTGGTAATCATTAGTTTCTTGATGGATGACAAGTTGAGAATCCCCAAAAACATGAAGTTCCTGGATCTTCCACTGAACTACAATTTGTAATCCAGTTGTTAATGCCTCATATTCTACTATATTGTTAGTGCAAGGAAATGATAAGCGGTATGATTTTGGTATAGAATCTCCTTGAGGAGTTATAAAGAGGATGTCCACTGCTACCCCATGCTGTGTGTATGAGCCATCAAAGTATAGTTGCCATGGTTTTGTCTGTGACATTGTTAAAATGGACTCATCTAGAAATTCTGAACTTAGAGGAACATCATCAATCATGGGGGCATCTGCCAATTGATCTGCAATGGCTTGACCTTTTATTGCTTTCCTGTCCACATACTCGATGTCGAATTCACTCAGGATCATCACCCATTTGGCTAGTCACCCAGTAAGTGTTTCTTTATTGAGAAGGTATTTCAATGGGTCTATCCTTGCAACTAACTTAGTCTTATGAGTAAGCATGTAATGTTGTAATTTTTGGGAAGCAAAGACCATGGCAAGACATGCATGCTCAATTGGTGCGTAATTTAGCTCGTATCCCACCAATGTGTGACTGATATAGTACACTACTTTTTCCTTGCCTTCAGTGCTTTGTTGTGCTAAGAGTGCCCCCAGTGCTGTTGGAGTAGCTGATATGTATAGTAACAGTGGTTGATCTGGAACTGGTCGCATCAGAACTGGTGGATTCAGTAGGTAATCTTTGAGCATCTGGAAAGCTTGTTGATAGTTATCATCCCATTTGAATTTGATGTTTTTATGTAGTAGGTGTTGAAAAGGATTACACTTATCTACAAGTTGCACTATGAATCTCCTTATAGACTGAAGTCTTCCCTGTAAGGATCGAAGTTGACTGATATTTCTGGGTGGTGGCATTTCCAAGATGACCTTGACTTTTGCTGGGTCAGCTTCAATTCCTCTTTTGGACACAATGAATCCTAGGAGCTTCCCGGAGGTTACTCCAAAGACACATTTCTTGGGGTTTAATCTTACTTTGTATTTTTCCAACCGATCAAAGATGACTGAAAGTATGTCCAAATGTGTATCTCTATCTATTGATTTACTCAAGAGATCGTCAACAAAATCTTCCATGGTTACATGCATGAGATCATGGAAGATAGTAGTCATTGCTCTTTGATATGTAGCACCTACATTTTTTAGCCCAAAGGGCATGGCATTCCAGTAGAAAGTTCCCCAAGGACAAGTGAATGATGTTTTGTGTTGATCCTCAAGTGCGATCCTGATTTGATTATAACCAGAAAATCCATCCATCAATGATAACATTTCGTGACCTATCGTGAGATCAACAATCAAGTCAATATTTGGTAAAGGGAAGTCATCCTTTGGACAAGCTTTATTGATGTCTCTAAAATCTGTACATATTCTGATGCTGTGATCCAGTTTACTGACAGGTACTAAATTGGAGATCCATTTAGGATAATCAATTGGGCATATGAATCCAACATCCAATAATTTCTCAAGTTCTGCTTTGACTAGTAATGCCACTTGTGGATGTATTTTTCTTAATTTTTGTTTCACTGGCTTTGCCCCTAGTTTGACTGTCAAATGATGCATTACCAAATCCAGATCTAGTCCAGGCATATCAGCGTATGACCATGCAAAGTTGATTTGTCGTTCTTTGAAGAAACTTATGAATTTTGACCTTTCGAACTCTGTCAAAGATTGAGATAGGAATATATTGTGTGGAATCTCTTCTGTACCAATGTTTGTCTTGATAGTTTCCTCTACCAACATGGATGACTTTTCCTCATATGATGCTGGGAGAATGTCGAGCCTTCCATCTTCGGGTTCCTCAGAGAGGTTTTCACCCTCAGATATGTCCTTTCTTTTTACTTTTTTGGGATCAGACAGTGTCATAGTGTGGTTTTCACCATAAGACCCTTGATTTGTTCTTATTTTCACATTTTTGTGTCTGGAAGGTCCGACACCCTCACCAAAATATGCCATGTTGTTGATTTCTATAGTGTATCCTACTTTATGGTCCCCAGGGGGAAGATCGTCTTGTATGCCAAGATAGTCAATAATAGCCTCATCATTTTGGAATGTGTCAAATTGTGCTGGTCCTTCATGATCCCAGTCAATGAGTTGGTGGTGAACAAGGGGAAGGTCTTTAATGTCTTCAGAGTTTGCGGGGCTAAGAGTGAAGATGTGGTTATATTCAGGTATATCAAGGTAATCATCGAGGTCATCGATGGCACTCTCCTCATCAGTTTTGATCGTGAGCAAATCCAAATTGTCATCACTAGTAGCGCATTCTGGGATAGGTGTTCTCATCCTATGTGATTTCAACCTAGAACCTTGAGACAAAGACTGACCAACTCTGAACTTTTTATAAAATTCCTCTTCTTTTGTGGGTTCATCTGGTTCTCTGAATGTCTCGATGAGCTCATAGTCACTGGAGGATTTGTCTGAACCCCATTCCCATTCGTTGGAGTCTGTGGAATAGTGATCCTCTTGTTGAACTTTGGCAGCTTTTATTTGTAAGGCTTCCTCTATCTGTTTAGTGTGGACCTTGGAAGTCAGGAAACCAAGTCCCTTCGAGCATTCCTTTTTTAAAGTCAATTTAGGTTGTAAAGGTTCAATGATACCTTCCTTTCGTAACCCAAGAGGGCTTTTTCCATCATACCCGAATTTTTGTAGAATCTTGAAGCCTTTGCCATATTTCTCACAGGGTATATTGATGTGACCTTGAGTGTCATCTTCAATGTCTTTGTATAGAATTTTTTATAAACCTTCCTCTTCCAGTTCGCCCCATCTTTGAAAGGTAGTAGGGTCCCATTCGAGTACCATGATGGTTATTTGCTTGTTAGGATGTGGCCTTCCATATTCTTTTGGGGAACTCATGACTTGTCGTAAGTACATGGTCTGATTTAAAGTGTATTCTCCCATGCCTTTGTCCTGAAATTTGCCTTTAAGCTCACCTTGCTTTGATGTTGAAGGTTTTAATGACTCAGGATCAATGTATGCCGAAGAAGGAACAGCTTCATGATTACTAGGAATGATGGTCTCAGTATGTGATCTCAGGTCATTGCAATATATGAATGGATTAGGATCACCATTAACTGTTACCTCGACTCCATTGTGAGGAAACTTAATGCATTGGTGATACGTCGATGGGACTGACCTCATTTCATGAATCCAAGGACATCCTAGCAATATATTATAGGTGAGGTCTAGATCTAGGACTTGACAAACCACATCCTTTGTAACTAGCCCAACTCTGAGAGGTAAGGTGACCATGCCTTTGGATGAGCACTCTTCATCATCATATGCTTTGATAGTGATTTTGTTTGTAGAATTCACAGCTTTATCAGAATATCCTAGTTGTTTAATAGTGCTCAATGTACAAATGTTTAGACCAGCTCCTCCATCTATCAGGACTCGTTTGATTCTATGTTTGTGTATGAAGGCTTCAATGTGTAATGGTGCATTATGTGGCTAACTTACGGAGGTGTCAACGGCTTCTGTGAATGTAAGGGAGTGTGGAATGGAAAGGTATCCCACCATGGCTTGAAACTGGTCCACGTTCAGATCAGTAGGAACAGTGGTGTCTCTCAAGATTTTGTCAAGAATAGCTTTATGAGCGGGGGATATATGTAAGAGCTCAAGTATGGAGATGAGCGTGACTGTCTTCCCTAATTGTTCTACAAGGTCATACTCAGGTTTGGTTGATGAGGAAGTGGTATTTTTAGTGGAGGCACCTGGCAAAGTAATTTTACCTTGATGAGTTGTAACATGACATTCAGAAGTAGGTTCAGAAGAAGATCCAACACCTTTTAGGACAATCTTGGGTCTCTATGTAGGATTCTCAAGGTCCTTGTCCTTGATGATAATAGTAGAGACATAATTGTCCATCGAGATGTGATTGATAGTTGAATCATAGTTGTAAGGTGCTCTAGTATAGTTGGCTTGATCATCTGTGACTTTAGCTTTTCCCTTGTCATGCTTTGGGAACAGTTCCTTAAACATCTCATGTTCTTGATTGGATAAGTGTCCCTCAATCTCAATGTCACCTCTATCAATGAGATCTTGTACGATGTTCTTTAGTTGATGACAATTTCCTATCTTATGACCCTTGCTCTTATGAAATTCACAATACTCATCATCATTCAACCAATTTGGTTTAACCTTTGGTTCATATGGAGGAAAATCTGGAACTGTGATTACCTTGTTTGCCACCAGCTTCTTGAAAACTGACTCAAGTGGTTCTCCCAATGGAGTGTACTTCCTTCGTGATCTAGAAGTTGTTTGAGTATTCATTTGATTGTTTGTAGAACTTGATCCCGAAAAGATGAATTTGGGTTGCACTATGTTGGCATCAACAACACCATCATTGACTGTGTTCTTATTTTTATTCCAAAATATTGGCTTGTCTTTTCCTTTAAAGTCATCTTTGTTTTCCTTAAATATCTTAATGACTCCTTGTTTAATTTGGACCTTCTCTGTTGCTAAGCCTTTTTCAATGACGTCCTTGAAGGTGGACAAACAAGCTTTTCTTAGATCATAACCAATGTCTTTGTTAACATTTTGTGTGAACATCTCTACCATTTGTTTTTGTGGAATTTCACAAGAGCATCTGCTGGCTAGATTCCTCCATCTTTGTAAAAATGATGCAAAAGACTCTCCCTCTTTTTGCTTGGTGTTGCACAAAGTAGTGACTGATATGTCTGTCTCTATATTGTAGGAAAAATGTTGAATAAATGCCTCTGCTAAGTCACCCCATGACTTAATACCAGGTGGGAGTTGGGAGAACCATTCCATAGCTTGATCACCTAGGCTTTGTGGGAATAGTCTCATCAAATTTGTCTCTTCTGCTGCCACTTCAATGCAAGCTGTGAAAAATTGTCTTATTTGTGCCTTAGGATCCCCTTTTCCTCTATACTTATCAAATTTAGGCATCACAAAGTGTGTAGGAAATGGAGGCATTGGAATGCTCTTGTTGAATGGATAAGGACATATGTCTCTTATTGTGTATGTTGGCTTTGGTGTATTTATGTCCTCCATTTTCTTTTGTAAATCCCTGATTTGTTGCTCCAATTTGCTCTTAGGTGGACATAGACTTCTTGAAGCATACCCCATGTTTGAGGCACCCATTGGAGGAGGAGCATGTTGCATATATGGATGATATTGATCATACACATGTTCATATGGAGGGGGTCTATAGTGATGCTGCATAAATGGAGCACTTGGTATAGGTTCATTTTGAGGAACACCATATCTATTTTGTGCATGTATACCATACTCTACAGGCATGTCATGTTCTAATGTGTTGCCCCCAAATTTGACACGGGGTTTCCTTGTGTCCAAATTTTGAGCATGTCTTTGAATATCCAATTGCTTTGGTGGTTGATCCTTAGCATTTGTATGTGATTGAGCATATCTTTCTGCATAAGACTTCCATAATGGTCTGCGAAGGTGAGTATCATATGCTTGACCATGTGTATGTGGGACCTCTGGTTTTTGAAACAAAGATGATGGTGATTCAGACACAAGATGTGGTCCTCTATTTCCTCCACTATTAGGCCTCCTTTGATCCATGTTGGAGTGAGTTTGTTGCAAAGGTGGGTGAACTCACAATAATGGTTCCCACTTTTTTGCCACTTTTGACACTGAGATGAACAATTTTAAAATAATCTTCAACTTCCGACAACTATAACTTTTAAACTATTAAGAATTTGAAGATGATGTAAATTAGTGATTTGTAGAATTTTGTTTGTAGATTCTGTATATATTTTTTTCAAATTTTTTTGAAGGATTTTTTTTTAATTTTTCCATCTCCCTCGAAAAGTAGTTTTTTACAACAAACTACATTTTTTAAGAGTGATGTGTCTCCCGAAACTCATAACTTTTTTTCTATAAATGATAAAAACTCAATTCTTTCGAATTTTGGTTTGTAACATCAATATCCAGGGCTTGTAGTTGGTTTGATAGTGATATGTTCAATATTTTTCATTTTATTAAGTTTTGAAGTCCGACTAGTCATAATTCAGACATAGGTTTACGTTTGAACACATAACGTATTCTATATATATCGAAATTCAATTTTATTTTTTTTGTTAGAAAGAAGACATCAATACCTAGGGCTTATATATTTTTCAGATTTTTTTAAAATTAGTTTCCTATTTTTCCCAATGCGTTGAACAGAGAAGTTCATGTTCAATGAAAAACCTATATTTGGTAAAATTAAAAAAACAAGTTCATAATAAACTCAATATGTAATAAAATTATATTCATTGGAAAGCTTGCTTCGAGGACTATAATACTACATTTTGGGTTGTCAAGATCATTCCATTTGAGCCTTCAACTAGAGGTTTCAAGGCCAAAAATCTGCAAAAAAATGTAGAAATTTTCAGAGAAGTGTTAAAAAAGGGGTTCGAACGAAGGGGGGTTCGAGCGAACCCCCTATTTTTAGGGGGGTTCGAATGAAGGGGGGTTCGAGCGAACCCCTGCGCTATAATTGAAAAATGACATAAAAGGGCATTAAAGGTGCTTCGCTCGAAAGATGGGGTTCGAGTGAAGTGGGGTCTTCGCTCGAACCCAAAAGGGTATTCCGTTCGAACACCCCCACTTCGCTCGAACCCCTCGTAAATTTTTTTTTTCACTTTCGCCAATTTCCTTCGTTGGCAAAAGTGGGAACCAGCTTTGTGAGTTCACCCAGGTCAATTTTCCATTATTTGAGACATGTCAAAATCATGAGGTATCTTGGCTCCACTTTGTGCCATCATTTGTAAGAAGTATTGTCTATCTCTCCTCATTATTTCCTCAATCAGTCAATTGAAGTGGGGGTCCATAATGGATTCTTCCACATCTGCTGATTGTACTGAAAGTTGTCCATATTGTCATTTTGTGTATCATTGTTGTTTGTAGTGTCCATGTTCTCAACATTTGGAATGTTTCTATAGGCATCCATGTCAGGTAATGTGTTATGATCAGTATTGAAAAAGATATCATTGTCATACTCATAAGAACTCATGTTTGTGGACTCTTGAGCCTCTTTAGTTTCTCTCTTAGATTTTTGAAGACAAGTTTCAACCATGAACTAGGTATTGACCAATATGTGTGAGACTAGATGAAAATCAAAAAAGTATGGAAGACCAAGAGTTGGATGGAGTGTAAATGAATCTGAGGTGTACTTGCAATGTCCAAAGTGTAAGACCAAGTATGTATGTAGTAGAGTAGGTGTGACTTCCAAAGAGAGGATAGTTTCTCTTGATGAGGTAAGTTGACCTTGACTCTAAGTAAGACCAAATGAGACCCAAAGGTGATAGACCTTGATGAGGGACCACTAAGCAAAGTGTTGTTGTATGTAGTGTGTTGACAAAGTATGATGAGGACAAGCAAGTGACCTTTTGACTCAAGTTTAGACAAGTGTGAATGTAAAGCAACATGTGAAGCAATGATGGACTATGTGAGACCCAAAGACAAGTTGAATGCTAGATAAAACCTAGAGAAACAACCTAGGAAGCTCAAGAATTCCGAAACTGATTGCTCTTGTTTGCTAGACTGTAAAATTTTTCCAATTTGTGAAGTTGTTTGTTGTGACCAAATTTGAATGTTTGACTATTTTTCGTGACAAGAGGACACAATGTTGATGAGGACTCAATGTTTGCAAGTGTTTAGACTGAAAATGACTCCAAGAAAAGTGTGTTGTTTGATGTAAAATTGTTTTGCATACACTTGAAGACACAAAAGACACAATGTTTTGTTGTTTGTTCTTGAATGTTTGAATGTTTAAAATAAGTCAAGCACAATTCTTATGGCTGGCCAAGACAATAATTGTTGATCCCACATAAGGTTTTACCCCCGAGGCTATGTTATTCAAAGCGGATACTTAGATGCTTGACCTCACTGGCTCCACTCTCGGCACTCACTTCTCGGGTCAGCCAAGCATCAGTCCCCATGAAAACTCCCCGTGGCAAACTTTGTATCTCTACTAAGAACCGTATGTGTGTGGGCCGCCAGAGGTCTAACCTCCTGCCCCAACAACTAGAAGGATTTGGGCTTCTAAAACAAAAAGGTGCTAGTAAGGGCATCCACTCATGTGGCCATACATGCAGCACTTTCAGCTTTGTAAATACAGAAGGCTCCCAGCTAGTAGGGGTTACGCCCTACAACTAATCAAATAAATTTGATCAAACGGGTTTATGGGGAGACATAGTGTCGGTATAAACTAATCAGCACACGTTATTCATAATTTTCACCATGAATACATTTGTTTATATTGGTTCGAAAGAGGTGGGTTTTCCTTGCTACCACTTGGGTTGTTCTCTTCTCACTAGTAGTCCTAATGACCACACGAGAAGACAGGCCCTCTAAAGATTAAACAAAAAGAGCCTATAGCTCAAGACACAAAAGAAAATGATTTAATTTTAGTGCACCAATGGAAGTGTTTGCTAGTGTATGAAAATAAGGCACACAATAAAAATCAAAAACCCTTGCCAAGGACCTGCAACAAAGAGTTGTTAGTAGTTTGAATTGTTTCAAATGATCACCCCTTCCTGCAAACACACAAGTTAGGTAAATTTTAAAAACCCAAAAGACTTTGTGAAATAGGGGCCTTCAAATAAACGATTTTGCCTTCAAGACAAGCTGCACCAATTTTGTTAGCTAGATCTAAAAATGTTAGCTCAAAATAAACCAGATCTGAAACCCTAAATGCAAAATCCGAAAAAAAAACTGAATCAATGAAAACCTAAAATTTGAATCGGGCGAGCATAGACGGGGTTACCCTTAATGCAGGCATGACTGGATAACACAGACGTGGTTCTGTGATTCACAGATGCGCCTACAGATCCCAGATGCACTTCCGTGACACAGATGCTAGTTAAAATGACGCAGACGCGATTTGACCACACAGACGTGCCTTCCTAGAACCTGCAAAATAAAATATTGCCAAAACACAGACGCGGATCCAGATGTCACAGATGCGCCAGAAAATCAAAAACGCGGTCCGAAAGTGCGCATACGTGGAAATAACAAAATGCTGCCTAAAACGTCAGATCTACAACTTTAGATTACAAAATCTGCAACAAGGATGTTAAATGCAAAAGGGACAAGAGTCCCACCGGGCGTGCCAAAATGTATATGGTGAAAATGGATAACAATAATAATAGAATTGAAAGGCTAAATGAATTCAACCACCAAACCCTAGCCTAACAACAACAAAGATCCACCATAACATATGAAGATTACCTAAGATAATGCAAATCAAATGAAATCACAAAGATTATACCATCACATGTCTAATAGGGTTTTTGATCTCCATTCTTCTTATCTTCATTGATCTTGCTTGATATATTTGCCCTCAGATTTTATGTGCACAAGAGCTTAACAAAGACCGGAATGTGGTTGCAAGTAGGATCGTAGTATAGTCAAATGATCAAAAATAGTTCATTAGCTCATTAGGGTTTGATAATGAAGGAAGCATCTCCTTAAATAGAAGACACTATATGAAATGGAGGGATAAGATTGAGAGGTGTAAAAGGAGGTCGACTATGATTAGAGGGTAGGTAGAGGAAATAATAAAATAATGAAAGAGGTGGGTAGTGTAGGAATTGAGAGATGAATGACATGTGTCATGTGTAGAAAAGGATAATGAAATAATTTAAATAAATAAAGATTTATTTAATTAATAGAAGAAATGAGATCAATTAAATAAATAAATATTTATTTAATTTAGAAAAATGATAATTTAAATAAATAAATGTATTTATTTAAATGAGAAATAAGGCTAGAAGAGGATAAATGAATTAATTAAATAAATAAAAATTTATTTAATTAATAGAAGAATTAGGCTAAAGTAATTAAATATATAAAATATTTATTTAATTAGACATGACAATTTTGAGTGTCTACAACTTCAATTGGTTTTTACTACCAATCGGTATGTTCAAGGTCTATCTCTAACCGGTACTCTATGTCAACCGGTATGTGCCTAAGAGATAACCTAAGGTAACACTAAGTCGACATTAAAGTGAAGATAAAGTTGAAGGTGAATATCAAGTGGAACATTTGTGGACAATGATTCACTAGTTTTATTCCAACCAGTATTGACTGCTCTAATCGGTATCTAATTTTGTGATGCGTTACTAGCACCATTTGTTTGGCGGCAATTTTTGTGATGAGTTATGTTCAAATGTCTAGATACACTACACCTAGGAAATTGTGTTCATGTGGCCAACATAAGGTCTGAATGCCTATTTAAAGACATTTTAGTGAAGAATTCTAAAGGAGATTGAAAAGAGAGAACAAATATAGTAGAGGTGATCTATGCAAATACTTTTGCTGAAGAGTGATAAGTGTTTAGATGGAGAGCAATGTTGAATGTACTTAGAATGATATAATCAACCAAGTTTGTGCTACTCAGAACAAATCAAATTTTTCTTGTTTTTTTCTAATCATTACAAAGAACTAAATCCCCTAACCAGGTAAGCTCTAACAAGCTTCACTGTACAAATCCTCTAACAAGGTGATCCATTAGTTTGGATTCTAAAATCCTTCACCAAGATTACTCTTAACAGGGTAATACTCTTAACAGGGTATAAGCTTCTAATCAAGCTTGGGATATCTAACAAGATTTTCTCCTAGCAGAGCTCTTTGTTTTGACCTTAACCGGTCAGTTTTCTATTACTGCAAACAGTTAACTTGTGAGTTCCATCTCACCATGGTTTTTACATATTTAGCTTTTCCACGTATAAACACTTGTGTTATGCTGGATGTTGTACTTTATATGAATGTTTTTATTTCATTTTGGGTAGCATGTATTTTGTTTAACTGCATAGTTAAGATCATCTACTAGTTAGTGCTTAAAGTGGTGTGTGTTTTGGTGTCATCGATTCACCCCCCCCCTCTTAGTGCTTTTCAAGTCCATCAATTGGTATCAGAGCTTAACTTCTTTGAAGCCTAACCACTTAGAAGGGAATCTTGAAACTACCATGTGGGATAGAAGCTACTTCGAGATGGCTAGATAGCTAGAAGCTAGTAGAAATGAAGTTAAATCCCTTAGGGGAAAACCGAAAGCTTCTCAAGTTAAGAGGAGAGAGCTATCTAAAAAACTGTTAGAAATATCTGACAATAGTTCTTCAGACGAAGCTAGTATTGATGCTTTATCAGAAGATGTTGAAAAGTTGCAGGGTGAGAAACTGAATTTAAGAAGAGAGCTGGAAGGTCTCACTATTCGCATGAGTCAAGAACTGAAAGCCAGAAGAGCTGTTGAAGATCTTATCAAGGTAAGAGATCAAGAAATCATAAAGATCAAATGGGAAAAATATACTATGCATGAGGACTTAAAAGATGAAACAGAAGAAAAGGAAAACTTAAAGCTAGATCTTGAGTTAGCATCGTCTCTGCAAGAGAACTTGTCTAAACATAATGAAGATCTTGTGAAAAATCTTACTGAAGCCAATGAGAAATTAGAGAAGTTCACTAAAAGTTCTACCATGTTGGAAGAACAAATTCAATCACAGAGAATGAAGAGTGATATCTCTGGAGTTGGTTTTCATACAACTAAAAAAGGTGAATCCTCTAGAACAAAGAGCAACAATCCAAAGAACAAAACTGCTTCTAAAATCAATAAGACTACCGATAAGAAGGCTTTCAAACCTATCTACTTTGTTTGCCATAAGCCTGGTCATACAACAAATGTTTGTAGGAATAAACCTAACAAGAATGCAAGTTACAATATTAATGCTAGGTATGTGTCTAGAACATTTGAAGGACATTGCTACACTTGTGGAATGTATGGGTATAAACATATTGAGTGTAGATACGGATCAAACAATCTTGTACCACACATGCATCCTAGACAATATGGTGACCGGACAAGGAATTTTGATAACCGGGTAAACAAGAACTGGCAAAAATCTTATGGCAACCAGTTTAGTCCATTCGAAATGGAAAAGGGAATAAATGTTGTTTGTACCTTTTGTAATAACCTTGGTCATGTGGCTATGAACTGCATAAAAATAATAGGAAGAGGAAATACAGGACCCTAGAGATCATCTAGTATGGTCTGTTACCACTGCAACAAACTAGGGCACCTCGAAAAGTTTTGCAAATCAAGGAATAGTAAACCGATCAACTCTTTCAAGGATCAGAAAGGCATACAAAAAATTGATGTTGAGGAAACAAGAGAAGATATGAACTGGACTTGGAAGAATAAAATCAAAGAATTTCCTATAGAGGAAATCATTCCTTCACCTAGTGAAGAGAATCCAGCATCGGTGACTTAAACCTGTCTAATACGCCTAAGGGGAGCGTAATGGTAAAACATTTCCGAACCCTCTTGTAAAATAAGTGGGAAAAGTTTTTTTGAATTTTGAATTTTGGTGATTTTTGCTGACGTGTTATCAACCGTTATTTCACTTAAGTGGTGAAATTAGGGTTTGTAACCTAAAAGTATGAGCATTTATTGCGGTTGGTAAAAAGGATAAAAAAAAGTTTTACCTGATCATTTTTTTATCCTCTCTTTCGAAAAAAGAAATTGAAGTGATTGCAGAGAAAACCTAGATTGTCTTGGTGTGAATTGGAGAATTTCTTTGTGATTAAGAGAAATCAAGTTGAATCAGAAGCTACAGAGAGCCAAACAGGAGTGCATTTGATTAGTCCAACCGATAAATAGAGCGACGTGCAGGATTCTAGGTATTTCTTTGTATGTCGCCTTGAAACTTGTTTATCTAGAATGGCATCTACTTCTAAGTCTGTAGGGAGGTTGATGATCACTACTGAGCCTAAGGAAGCTCTAAAGGAAGATGAAATTATGTCTTATAATGCATTATCACAAGTCCTTAGTGGTGTCATGGTTAGAGGTGATTTGTCTAGCTATATAGATTGCAAAATTGAAGATTTGGGAACTCTTCACATCTATACTCAATTGAAATCACTCTGTAATAAGGATGAAAAGATTGAAACAAAATATGCTAGGGTTTTTGAAAAAGGGTTTCATAATGTTTCCTACTTTCTTGAAGTCTTTGAGGATGAACACATAAGAATAATTTTGAGTCGAGTCCACGGTGAAAATATGTACTAGAGAGGACTCATACAATAACCAAGGAGGCTATTAGGGCTGTAATAGGTTATTGCTCAGTCGGTAAAGTTCCTAAGTTGAGGAGAATTTCAAAAGACACTATCTTCAAGTTAACTAGTTCTACATCCAATAGGTGTGCTTTTTATATCAACAATATTAGGAACCCTGTGGTGAAACTTGCAGCAATGGCAATAGGCTACTTAGTGTTCTACTCCAGTAGACTTAACAGTGTTCCATCCACAGCAATTCATACAGCACATAGTATGATAATTGATAATGTATACTATGATATTTGTGAAGCTATCAGATGCCATCTATTTTAAAATTTGAAAGCCATTAAGAAGGACAATAATTAGAAGTTCAAATTTGGTCAGCTATTAGGTGGGTTATTTTTCCACTTTCAGAACTTTCTACCTAGTATAGGTGACATTGAATGGTCCAAAGAATAACCGGTCAATGCATAGATCAAGAACTACATTAAGGTTGTGAAGAATACCTTTTCAGCTACCATGAATAGGTATTTTAATGAATTATAAAAGAAGATGAGCTTGAGAATGAGGTTACCTAAAGATGTGGTAAAACACTTTGAAAAAGACATAATCTTCACAGTTACCACTGACTTCTTCTTGATGCAAGAAATTGAACCAAGGGAGGAAGAGATGGAAGATATGAGCTACAAGGTTAATGATGACTTACTCATTGGCTATGCTAATACTCTATTAGCATTTCCCAAAGACAAAAAGAATCCAAAATTGGACTTCTTAGTAGTCCAAGTTGCACCAACTAAAACTGGTATTGCACCTGTAGAAAAAGAAAAGGGAAAGCAAAAGAAATGTGATGAAAAATTTCTTGCAAAGAAGACTACAAGGGTGACTTGAAGTGTCCTAACCAAGAAGGAACCAACACCTAAAATTTCTGAGAAGAAGGAGAGTGTACCAAAGAAGAGAAATAGGAAACTAGTTTTGCAACTAGAGTCTGAGGGTACAAATTTTGAAGAAGAACCTAAAAAGGAAAAGGCAACCGGCAGAACACCTAAGAAGGTAAAGGTAGTGCCAAAGGAAACTACACCTATAGAAATTGCCACCTATAAACCTGATACAACATTTGAAAGAACAATGAAGTAATTGGGGAGAAACAGGTTTGACAATGTCAAAAAACATTACGATTCTTTTACTGAAGATGAGCAGAAGCAAGTACTTCAATAGGTACTAACCTACTTGGGTAATTACAGTAGATTTCCACATGATTTTGAGAAAGATGTTTTAGTCTCTTTGTATAAAACTTTGTTAAATGGGAAGAAGCCATTCAATTAGAAAAGAATATTTTTGATGAAGTATTTATACAGTATTTTCCCAATCTATCATCAAATGGAATTAGTGCTTTAACTAAGGAATACAAAGCATATTTTGATTTTAAAGTAAGAAGACTAAAGCTTCTAAATAGAAAAAGGTTAGTTGTTGAGTTTGAGACACATCAACTAGCCTACATAATTAAAAAGAGGGAAGATGTCATCCACTCAAGCGGTAAGGATGATACCACAAAATATGTTCCTCAACCGGAAATGGATGAAGAGGAAATTTCTCAAGCTAAAGTTGTCTATCCAACCAAGAAGAAAGATGATTCCATTATTCTTTTTGATGAAGATATTCAGGACACAGTAGACCTATCTGGAGACATTACTACACCAGATATGGATCCTCCTACAATCAAAGACATACATGTTACATCAGGTGCTCAACTAGGTAATCAACTAAAAGAGGTTAGTGAACCGACAACTGAACAACTGGAGAAACCCCAATCTCCATCGGTCATTGAGACTACTCAAAAGGAGTCCAATGAGGAAGTTATTACTCAGCAAACAAAAGATGCAACAAAGAACACAGAAAGAGCCATCATTAAGAGTACACCCCCTGAACTGGTAAAGCCAAAACTACTTGATGATGATGATCAAGACTCTTTAAGCATTTCAAGACCTATTGACATGAATACCTTGAGTGCATCTGAAATGATGAATATTTCTAATGTTATGCAATCTCATGCACACAAAAAGAGGTTGAAAGAGAAAAGAATTGAGGCAGAGACAATCTAGAATGCAGTAGAAATTTTGTTTGGATTACTAACAGAAACCTTTGTCACACATCTTCCTACTCCTATCAGCAAATTTGGTTAGTTAGTTGTAGATGCATCTGATCAAATCAAATAACTTGAAGATGTTTCTCAAATATCTTCTAAGAAGAGCCACAAGAAGGGATATGGAGATAAATTGGCTAAGCACATTGAAAATAGAAAAATGTCTTTATCTCATAATGGCAGTCTGTTAAAGAAAGCTATTGAATCTGGAGAAAAGTATCTTGCCTCTACCTCCAATATTACTTTCTTTCATTTTAATATTTCTAAGAATCAATTTGAGACTGAGCAGGAAATAGAAAGGTTATGCAAGGCATATGTCCCAATCCAAGACTCTATTCATTCCTTTAACTAGTCTATAGATGAACTACATGACAAACTGAACAAGTATGATAATGAGAGAGCTAAAAGATTCCAATCTCTAAGAGAGCTCACCTCACAGATTGACATTCTTGAGAGAGCCTACTTCAGTACAGAAGCTATTCTAGCTACTCCTGAAACCTGCATGCTAGATTCAATGGAAGAATTATATTCTCAACTATTGTCTACCTCTGAGTATATGGACAACATACTGGAATCATGGAAGAATTCTCTATCTAAGACACAACAAAATTTCAATAATATTTTCATGAGAATCTCCAATGCATGAACTTGTTTAAAATTGTAATATATGATGAGCACTTTGATACAAATTTTCTATATATATGATTATATTTTACTTTATCATTTTGGCATTGTTGTCAAAGGGGGAGTAATAATATGTGTTTGTTTTTGAAAATTTTGTATTTATGCATGCATTAAGGGGGAGTATTGCATTAAAAGGGGAATATGAGTAAATATGTAAATATGTTGTGTATGCACACTTAGCGGTATTGTATTACTCAAAAATTTCTAAGTGTCACCATCAATGCCAAAAAGGGAGATTGTTGGCTTGATTATGATTGTAATGTATTCATCACTTATTTTCATTGATGAAACACTCTCACACACATATATGATTACAATGACTATTGGTATAGCTTTAATTGGTTTTTACTACCAACCGGTATGTTCAAGGTCTATCTCTAACCGGTACTCTGTGTCAACCGGTATGTGCCTAAGAGATAAATTGAGGTAACACTAAGTCATCATCAAAGTGAAGATAAAGTTGAAGGTCAAGATCAAGTAGAAGATTCCTGGACAACGATTCACTAGTTTTATTCCAACCGGTATTGACTTCTCTAACCAGTATCTAATTTTGTGATGTGTTACTAGCACCGTTTGTTTGGCGGTCATTTTTGTGATGAGTTATGTTTAAATGTCTAGATATACTGCACCTAGGAAATTGTGTTCCTATGGCCAACATAAGGTCTGAATGCCTATTTAAAGACATTTTAGTGAAGCATTCTAAAGGAGATGAAAAAGAGAGAATAGATATAGTAGAGGTGAACTATGTGAATACTTTTGCTGAAGAGCGTTAAGTGTTTAGATAGAGAGTAGCGTTGAATGTACTTAGAATGATCTGATCAAGCAAGCTTTTGCTACTTAGAACAAATCAAATCTTTCTTGTTGTTTTCTAATCATTACAACATAACTAAATCCCCTAACCAGGTAAGCTCTCACAAGCTTCACTGTAAAAATCCTCTAACAAGGTGATCCATTAGTTTAGATTCTAAAATCCTTCACCAAGGTTACTCTTAATAGGGTAGTACTCTTTACAGGGTATAAGCTTCTAATTAAGCTTGGGATCTCTAACAAGATTTGCTCCTAGCAGAGCTCTTTGTAAGACCTTAACCAGTCAGTTTTCTATTAGTGCAGATAGTTAACTTGTGAGTTCCATCTCACCATGGTTTTTACGTTTTTGGTTTCTCCACATATAAACACTTGTGTTATGGTGGATGTTCTACTTTATGTGGATGTTTTTATTTCATTTTGGGTAGCATGTATTTTGTTTAACTCACTAGTTAAGATCATCTACCAGTTAGTGTTTATAGTAGTGTGTGTTTTGGTGTCACTGATTCACCCCCCCGTCTCAGTGCTTTTCAAGTCCATCAAGGATGTGTTATGCCTCCCTATTGAGGATATGATTCCATTTTTATCTCTTTTATGGTTTAAATTCATGATTGGTTTATCTTTGATGTTTCATTTGTGAAGGCCTTCTTCCTTGAGTTGATTCATGAGTCCTCTTTGCTCAGTTAGTGCTCTGTTTGTTGAGATTTCTATTGTATCTTTGTTGGCCTTCATGATGATTTTATATGTGTATTTGATATGTTTTTTCACCATATGGTCATGGTTCATGATAGAGAGAGTGGGCCCTTGCATGTCTAGACTAAGGTCTTGAGAGATAGGCCTCTAGGAGGGGGTCTAGACTTATTGGAAGCACATGAAGGGTTTGTTGTAATTGCAAGTGATAACTTAAATAATTGATTAGTGGGTTTTGGGTATTAGGAAATTCACTAAATGAGATAATAATTGATTGTTTTTTCCTCATAGCCCTAGAATCATGCACGCTTGGGATGAGTTTGGGAAGACCATTATAGTGGTAAACCAATCTCTCTTGAATGGATCCAAGGTTGAGATGGTTTCACATGTCTATCAGGGTGAGGCTTGGCCCCTTCTATTGTGAGGATCACATTTGATGACATTTTTTTCATACATGAGTCCATTGTCCATATGCTTTGTTTGTTGATTGTGCCTCTGGAGGGTCTCTTGATGATTTAAACATTGTGATGCAGTTTTGTGTTGTGATCTCTTTATTAGAGTCTTGTTGAGTTTTAATGTATCCTTTGGTCTATATGTGTCATCTTTGGTCATGAGTGTCTGTTGGAACCTTTTTCATCTCCTAGCATGGGGGTTGGATCCTTGATTAGTTCCATATGGTCAGGTGGTTGATTGTCTTCTTCCATTGGGATACCCTCGGTTTTCCATGCGTGGATCAGATTCATCATGAGATTTCATCTTGGAATTGGTTTTCTATGTTTTTCAAAATAAGACATTGTATCATAATGCAATAAGCATGTAGAATAGATGATGTATTCTTAGATTGTACTATCATGTATTTGAGAAAGAAGTTGTAATAGGACTTGTTGTTAGGATAAGTATTGATCTATGGATAATTCATGTTGTAGTAGATGCTTGTAGGAGTTTAAAATAAATCATGTAAGTGGATTGGTTTATTTGTACTTGAGATGTATTACACTTATGCGATGGATAATATTATGTGTATGCTAGGAAATTGGAAATCATCACAAGTAGATAGTATTAGTAATCTAGCTCAATCACAAAAGCTAAAATGCAATGATCTATCCTAAACACACTCAATAAAGACATGAAAGTGAAACATTCAAAACTAAAACTAAGCAAACCAAATGTAGATCTGAATGCTTCCTTCATGCGGCTCCATTTTCCTTCTTTCTTCTTCAAATAGCCTTTGTTTGTGGATCTCACCTTCAAGTGCATACACATGAGATGAAAGCAAGTAGACAAGATAGTGGTGCAAGAGTACTCGAAGTGTGATTGATTTGACAAAGTGATTAGAAATTCGATAATTTGATTATCTGATTAGCTGGGATTGAAGAAATTCATCCAATTTATAGACAAACTAGAGAAAAGATCAAATTAGCATGAAATGGATATTAGAAGCAATCGATTTCAAAAATGGCACAATTGAGTGAAAAGAAGAAGGTTATGACACCTTCTATGTCATGAATTATGACATATTGCCAATGCAAAGGTCAGAGAACTAGAACCTTATGACATCTTGCTATGCCAAGAGTATGACGCATGAGAAATTCATGCTTCCACCGAAGCACAAAAATAGGGAGAAACTAGAGAGAAATTAATTAGGTGGAAATTAGAATTAGGAAATTAGAAAATTAGAAAATTAGAAATGATGGAAAATTAGAAAATTAGGTAAATTAATTAATAATTTGTCATTTATTAATTAATTCACAAAAAGAGGAATAATTAGCCAATTAAATGATCATTTAATTGTGATGAGAAGACTTAGGATAAATAAATAAATTATTTAACCTAGAGGAAGAAATGACAAATTAAGTTAAATGAATAAATCATAAAACCTTAGAAGATGAATTAGCAATGCAAGGATGACAATTTGGTCATGATTGAAGGATCGATTGATGTCGATTTGATCATGATTTTGAATTGATAAATGACCAATGTGATAAATGATTTGATTGATAAATGCGCCAATTGATGAGGAACAATGACTAATTGATCCAAATTGACATGATTGAGAGGACAATGACGATTGATGATAAATTGATCGCAAGATGACAAAATTGATAAGAGGATAAGAATCGATGACAAAATAGATTGCAAAATGACAAGATTGAAAATGACCACGATCGATGACAAAATCGATCGCAAGACGACAAGATTGAAAAGAGGACAAAACCCTAATTAGGATTGACGATGTCCAAAATGATGACAAATAAGCATGCACATTGATGCGACAGGATAAGTTTGACCAAAATCATGACTGAAGATTGTTGTTGACAAGACCAAATTTGAAAGCGAGACGATTGAAGAATGTAGAAGAATGACTCGACACTTGCAAATGATAAAAACCAAGTGCACAACATGGAAGAAATGTTAATGCGATGCAAAACCTAAAATGAGGCAATGCGCAAATGTTAAAGTATGACTCCGCAAGTGTTGACCATTTTTAGGTGTCTTCATTATGTTATTAAATGAATGATAGATATATGAAATGGATAGCATTGATGTATACTTGAGTAACTAGGTGATCATGGATACTAAAGGTTAAATGATTTGTGTAATGCTATGTGTATGGAACTTGCATAGGATGATATGATCATGTAAGAGAGTATGAATCTTTGAGTTAGATAAGTATGTAAAAATGCAGTAGGAGATGATGTTTAAGTTGGAAGAATGCTTGATGTTTCCTAGATGTAATATACTTAACATGTTAAAGTGCTTATGGATATAATGCATTTAAAAGTTGGAGTATAAATATGATTCAATATTGTATTTATATTCATTCCTTGGAATTAATTTATGATATGCCCTAGGATGATTGATGAAACAAATAGAATAGTTGCATTTAAGCTTTATTTGAGTAGTTAGGAATTTATGAGAATTGATGGTTAAATGTAAATTATATTGTTCTCTTGAGAGATTTTAAAGTGAAAGAATATGCATATGTATGGGTTATTCTTTAGTTGCATGAAAAGTAATTTGGCTAGAGGATTAGGAGAATGGTTCTTCTTGATAAATGGATATTGTGTTAGAATGTTGCTAGTAGTGGTGTTAAGATACCCTAGGGGATAATTGTGTTGTAGAAGTATATTTGAAATATGAGTATGTTAGAAAGTTTATTCCTCTTGCGTAGTATGTGTTTAAAATGTTTCTATTTGATGTTACATGTGTTATTGCAAATTGATAATGTTGTATCTATGTATGTTAATGTTGGAATAATGTAATTGATGTTTAAAAAATAAAAAATTAAAAAAAATTAAAAAAAAATTTTAGTAGTTTTTTTCCCATTTATTTCTCTAAGGTATTTTGGTGGGCATTACAATCATCCCCAACTAGAGCCACTAATAGTCTTGAAAATGACTTTGAAAAAAATTGATGTCGCTATCTATAGTTTAGTTGTATTGAATTGATGGAACTCTCTATTCTTACCCTCAAGGTTTAGGGTTTTTGGGTTTATGTGCTTTCTGGGTAAGTCTTTTGTTAAAAAACCCAATGCATTGTATGTTTCTTCATTACCTTTATTTACTTAAACATGAGGGTCTTTTTCATCATCGAGGGGACTTGGGCTTTTTTCCTAGGCATTTTTTTTCCTATGGTTGGGCCCCCCTTTATATTTTAGTGAGTTTTTATCTTCCCTAAGTCTAGCTAAAATATTCCTACTAATGTCTCTATATTTAACTATCGAACAATTAAAGGATCCATAATTATGCACAGGCATCAAAAGGATGACAATGTTTTAACTCAATAAGGAAAATGAATGAAGGATAGCGGTCAATGTAAGAGGTTGTTGTAGTTGGTTTGTAAAGAGAAAATAGATCTGATAACTTTCATAGTCCTGCGAAGGAAAATGTAGGGAAGTTAAGGATTGTTTCATCATGATATGTTGCCACGTGTCCCAGGCAGACCAAGAAGGTATGAAAGTGGGGTCGCTAAAAAAATTGAGTTGGAAGATGACTAGATGATGTGCAGTTAGACTTTTGTTGACCCATTTGCCATAGGAGAATGTCAATATCATATTGATTGATGATGATCGCATGATGTGCCATGCTAGACAAGCTATATGGTGGAGACATAACATGTTTCAAAAAGAGGTGATTAAGATTGTTTGCCATCACTCATGTGGGAAAACTAAGGCAAAAGGAAATAAGATTGTCGATATAAGATGAACCAAGACAAGTCAAGACATGTGGATGCCGACTAGTTTTCAAAAGACCCATTCTTAAGGTTGTTCTCCAAGTTGAAGTGAATTGGCAAGCAATGGTGACAATTTTAGGGAGTGATTTTATCAAGTTCCATCACCATGATAATGAGAGTTTGAGATTTCCAAAGGCATAAAGGGATAAGGATGATTTCTAAGCCAAAAATGAAGTGATCAAGGACCTATCAACAAGATCATGGGTTGTGTACTATTAGGGATTCTCACAAAAGGGTAACAATCAAGAAAGTGTCTCCAAGAAAACTTCAAAAGGATAAGGACTCCATATCCAAAAAATATTCTCAAACAAAAATTATGCAATGAGGAAAACAATGTGATCAGAATAAAATCATTCACATAAGATGAGCTTTCTTAGAGTGTAGTAGATTAACAGTTTGAATTTGATGGTATCTTGAATCTAAAGGATATGATTTGTTAAAGCCATTTGCTAGCAGGGTGAGTAGAAAGTGTTGAAGTGATGGTTTTTCATGCATGAGCACCGCCAAGTAAGATAGTTTTTATTATAAATACAACTAAGTAATGTTATCAGTCAGTATAAAGATCATTAATCTTATTATCTTCTAGGAAGGTTATGAGATGATGAGAATAATTTTTGATAAATATTGCGCAAGAAGTTAGAGTGAGCTCTTTGGTACTAGATGGAATTTCTTCTTGAGTGAGTATGCTTATAGTCAGTGGAGCCTTGAAAGTTGGGAGGATTGTCAGTGGACACTTGAAATCCATTTTTCATCAAAACAAGTCCTACATGACACATCCTGTGCATCTCCTCAGCCACTGGTTGGCAAAGGGTTCTAGGAAAGGCCTCATAGAGGAAGAGGAGAAGAAAAGGGTTGGGTAGGAGGCAGTAGCTAGTCATATTTGCAATAGCATGGAAGCTACTATGCCTTCCCTTTACTTTACGTTCCTCTAGGAGTCCCTTTTCCCACTTTCTCTGATCATGGGCATGAAAGATTGAGCTCCTCTTCTATTTGAGGGGCAACTTTACTTCTTGTAGGATCTAAACCCTCTTCTTGGAGGGAAATGCTCTATAGAGCATCAAGGCACATCTCAAGGTCTATCTAGGAGCATCAAGGGTGATAGTGGCATTACTCAAAATGTTTTGTTTCTACCAAAATGCAGTTAGGAATTTTGGCTCTACCTCACCATGAGGTGATGGTATGCACATTTTATTGGAGATTGTGAAAAATCAGTAGTGATCTTATAGGCTTGTGATAGGTGTCTCATTTGGCCCAAATCTTATTTTCACCCTTGAGTCTATAAAAGGGAATTCAAGGCCATGAGATAGAGTTAAGAAATTTGGTCACAAATCTATTACGTCCCAGAGACAACTGAGAGGAGGGGGGGTGAATTACTTGTTAAATAAATTCAAACCAAAACAGTTTAACCAACCTTAATTTATAATATAGGTAAACCAAACTTTATGCCAGTATATAGTTTTAATAGTTAATTACAGTATCGGTAAAGGTTAATGCATGAAACAGAAAGACAATAACATCCACAACACATAACACTAATATTTGTACGTGGAAACCCTGTAAGGGCAAAAACCATGGTGGGAAATCTTACCCACAATTAGATGATACTATTGCAGATAGTATGTGTATACAAATGGGGTCTGCACATGCAGAAATGCCAAGCGCCTAGAGCTCACTACTCAAACACAAAATAAGAGTCACACTGACTACAATTGGATGGTTAAATCCAATAAAGATGTACTGCTCAAAATAGCATCTTTCTACGCTAGATTCAGTACCGGTGTAGTTCTGATTGTCTTCACAAAAACCCTCCTTCAACCTTCAAATTATGTATGCATGTAAAGCTCTTCTTATTCTCACATATACCAAATTATTTCTTCCTTCACATTCCACATTCGATCTTACAAATAAAATCTTTCATTTATATCATAACCTACAACCAATTTTAGTAGGTCGGCTCTAAAAGATATTACAATAAAATCAATTTACAAAAAAAACAATAATCGATGCAATAACTGATTCAACATGTCAGCTTGATGCATTTACAACAATAATAAATCATCTCCAAAGCATGTCATGCTGATCTAGATTAGATAAGCCTAGCGGCGCATAACTTGGACCTATTTGTCAGTAACAGCAAATATGTAAACACAAATATACCAATGAACAAATCTCCAAGACAAAGTGTCCAAACAATGTCTTCGACATAACTAGGTATTTTCTATGTCATTCCAAGTGTCGGTGAACAATATATCCTACTGATGTAACAGATACCGGTGATTGTGCATAAGTCTCTTGCTTATCGGTGAACATTGTCAATTCTCCAAAGTGCCAGTGTTGATAAGTGTTGATAGGTGTTGACATCAATGACAAAACCATACCAAAATACCAACAATCTCCCCCTTTGGCATTGATGGCAACACAAGATGGAAAAACCATCAAAGTGCCAAATACCAAAAACCAATGATCTCCCAAAAGAGATCACAACCAAAAATCAAGATTCAGATACAGAGAGTAATCAATCTCACCCAAAGTAGCAATCTCTCCCCCTAAGAGTAACATGTGTTTTCCTTGTGTTTTTCAATTATTAATCTCTCTCCCTTTGACATCAAATGCTAAAGCTAATACAAAATACAAAATACCAACCTATCCTGTATGCCAACTACTCCCCCTTTGACGTAGCTCTCCTCATTAAAGCCGGAATAAAAAGATTTCTCTATTAATTCTATTGGTTGATGACAAACATCAATAGTCCAGGTCTCTACTGCTGGGGATATGACCCCAAGCTGGTCTCTGATATATTAAAAGGTCTCCATAGGCAGAGGTTTAGTGAAAATATCTACAATCTACTCTTTAGTATTCACATAAACTAGTTTTACTTCTTTTGCTTCAACATTCTCTTTCAGAAAATTCAGTTTGATAGAAACATGTTTAGTTTTAGAATGTAGTACCCAATTCTTAGATATATCAAGTGCTGCAGTGTTATCACAATAGATAGTTATAGGTTCCTTGCATTTTACCTTCATGTCCTTTAACATTTTCTTAAGCCATGATACCTGTGTACAGTTAGTTGCTACTACAACATATTCTAATTCAGTTGTTGATAAAGTTGTGCAACTTTGTTTCTTACTCAACCAAGAAATTAATTGCTTCCAAGAAAAAAGGCTCCACTGGTGGTGCTTTTTCTGTCATCCACATCTCCTACCCAATTTACATTTGTATGCACATAATTCAAAGTTTTCATCTCTAGGATACCATAGGCCAAGGTTTGTAGTGCCTTGTAAGTATCGAAAAGTCCTTTTTACTGTTGATTCATGATTTGCAAGATTACTCTGAAATCTTGAAACAATACATACTACATTCATAATATTAGGTCTGGTTTGTGTCAAATGCAGTAAACCTCCTATCATAGATTTGTACCTAGTCAGATTAATAGGTGTAGATTCATCCCTTAGTGATAATTTGTCATTTGTAGTCATAGGTGTGCTTACTGGTTTAGAGTTTTCCTTCCCAAATTTCTTTAGTAACTCTTTCAAGTACTTGGATTGACTCAAGAATATACCTTTATCAGTCTGTGAAATCTGCAATCCTAAAAAGAATTTTATTTCTCCAATCATAGTCATTTCAAATTCTTGTTGCATTTCAATAGAAAACTCTTTATATAATCCATCTTCTCCTCCAAAGATTATATCATCAACAAAATCTTCTATAACCAAGATGTCATCATTAGTCACTTTATAGTATAAGTTGCTATCAGCATTACCTTTAGAAAATCCAATCTTCAAAAGATACTTATCCAATCTTTCATACCAAACTCTTGGAGCTTGCTTCAACCCATACAAAGCTTTTCTTAACTTGTAAACCATATCTTTGTTATCTGTCAAAGAAAATCCATTAGGTTGTTCAATGTAAACTTCTTCTTCAAGATCTCCATTCAGAAATGCACATTTAATATCCATTTGATATACTTTGTAGTTCTTGTATACTGCAAAAGCCAAGAATATTCTACCTACCGGTGCAAAGGTTTCATTATAATAAATTCCTTCCTTCTAAGAATATCCCTTACACACTAGTCTTGCTTTATTTTTTATTACCTTCCCATATTCATTGAGTTTGTTTCTGAATACCCATTTTGTTCCAATCACATTTTTGTCTTTAGGTCAGGGAAGTAATGTCCATGTGTTATTCTTCTCAATTTGTTATAATTCCTCTTCCATAGCTTTAATCCAGTGTTTATCTTAACATGCCTCATTAATTGATGATGGTTCAATTTGAGAAATAAGACATACCTATTCATTTTCCAGTCTTCCTCTTGTCATAACTCCTTGATACTTGTTCCCAATTATCTGATTTTCAAACTGATTCAGTCTTACATACTGAGGTGTCTTCGTTTGTTGTTGTTCCTTAGTTACAGTGGAATTTTCAGATGATACCGGTGTAACTGGATCTTCATTCTGTACTGGTGGGTTCAATGTAGGTTCATTTGTCAATATTTTTGTTTCCAGTTCAGAGTCTATATACCTTCAAGTTCCTCTAAATTATTCATTAATCTTCACATTTGTACTCTCAACAATTTTCTACAATCTTTTTTTAAAACATCTATATGCCTTGCTCTTAGATGAATAACCAAGAAATATTCCTTCATCACTTCTAGGATCGAATTTTCCAATATACTCATCTCTTCTAATATAGCATTTACTTCCAAATGTTCTAAGATATTTAAGAGGAGTAATACCAAACCATAGTTCATGATGGGTCTTATCGGTTTCTCCTTTGATGTGAACTTTGTTTAATGTATAGACCGTTGTGCTTACTGCCTCTCTCCAATATACATGTGGTAGATTTTCTTCAGATAACATACTTCTAGATGCATCCAAGATAGTTTTGTTCTTTCTTTCTACAACTACATTCTAATGTGGTGTCTGGGATGCTGATAACTATCTTCTGATTCCATTCACTTCACAGAATGCTTCAAATTCCTTAGATGTGAATTCACCTTCTTGATCTGATCTCAAACATTTGATTTTCTTACCAATTTTATTTTCTACCATTGCTTTGAATAGTTTGAACTTCCCAAGTGCTTCTAATTTTTCTCTAAGGAAAGTAACCCAACACATTCTAGAGTAGTCATCAATGATTAGCATGAAATATCTATCACCTTGTAAGCTTTTAGTTCTAGTTGGACCACATAAATCAGTATGAATTAAGTCAAGAGAATTATTGGATATTCTTGGAATACTTTTAAAAGATGCTCTAATTTGTTTTCCAAATTGACATTCCTTACATACCAGATTGTGAGGCTTAACAATCTTAGGTAAATCTCTAACTGCCTTAGTAGTACTGATTTTTACCATACAATCAAAATTTACATGACAGATTCTCTTATGCCATAGCCAACTTTCATCAATATGAGCAATCAAACATGTCTTTTCACTATTATTCAAATGAAAGATATTACCTCTAGTTTGATTACCGGTTGCAATTTCCAAACCAGTTCTGTTCATAATTTTGCATTTTTCATTCTTGAATTATAACTGAAATCCTTTCTCAACTAATTGACCAACACACAATAGATTGTGCTTTAAACCTTCAACATAGTAAACATTGTCAGTATTATGCTTACCATCATGAGATATATTACCTTTACCTTTGATCAAACAAGCTTTATCATCTCCAAATATTACTAGACCTCCATTATATTCTTGAAAAGTCAAGAATTTGCTTTTATCACTAGTCATATGATGTGAGCATCCTGAATCAATGATCCATTCATCCTTAACTTCAATTTTAGCTGCCAGGGCCTACTCTACCAGTTGAACAGTAGGTGCTAGTTGATCTTTTGTTATAGCAACAAAGACCCATCCATTGTCTATTGGATCCTCATCAGAATCATTAGTGACTCCTTCATTAGCAAGATAACAAGATTTATCTTTATTCTTCTTAAATCTATATCTCTAATATTCAGGGTTAGGCTTGTATGTTCTTCTAGCTTCTTCCCTTAGTCTAGCATGTCTATCAGGGCATCTTGAAGCCATATGACCAATCTTATTATAGTTAAAACATTTAAAGGGTGCTTTACCTTCATACTTACTTCCAACTAGACCTTTAGGTATTTTCTTTGCAAATAGTGCTTCAAGTTCTTCAAGTTCTTCATTTTCTCTCCTAGTTTCTTCAATTTCTCTTGCATAAAAGGATTTCCAATCAGACTTGTCAAATGATGGTGTAGATGATTTTGATGCCTTCAAAGCTAAATCTATCTTTATAGTAGCAATAGGACCAAATTCCTCAATTTCAAAAGCTGAAAGTTTTCCAATCAATGTATCCCTAGTTACTGATGTATTAGGCATTATTCTTAATTCATTTATAATAGTAACTTTCATTTTATATGCCATTGGTAATCCTCTTTAAACTTTTGAAACAAATTAATCTTCACTTAAGGTTCCTCGACAACATTTAATACCTAAAAAAATTTCATTAACTCTTTCCATAAAAGTAGTAATCCTTTCATCTTCTTCCATTTTCAGATTTTCATACCTGACCTGGAAGCTTTCGAGTTTTGCAATTTTGACCATGGAATCTCCTTCATTCAATCTTTCCAAATGATCCCAAATAGCTTTAGCAATATACCTATTTGATAATCCCATGATTTGCTGATCTGATAATGTGCTCAAAAGTGCTTCTCTTGCTTTGCAATCATTTTCTTCATCTTTTCCTAAAGTGGGTAGATTAGGCTGACTAGATGTAGGAGCAGTATAGCCATTCTTTGTAACATCCCAGATGTCTTTTCCAATGTAATTCAAATGTGTCTCCATCCTGATCTTCCATATGCCATAGTTGGTTCCATCAAGTTTAGGATTGTCCTTCTTGAAATAGTTAGAAGACATTAGATCTCCTCAAGCTGTTAAACTTCTACAAAAAGAGGACTAAACTCTGATACCAATTATTAGGTCTCAAAGACAACTAAGAGGGGGGGTGAATCAGTTGTCAAATAAATTCAAACCAAAATAATTTAACCAACCTCAATGTATAATACTGGTAAACCAAACTTTATATCAGTAGACAGTTTTAACAGTTAATTACAGTACCAGTAAAGGTTAATGCGTGAAACAAAAATACAATAACATCCACAACACATAACACCAATATTTGTACATGGAAACCCTGTAAGGAGAAAAACCATGGTGGGAAATCTTACCCACAATTAGATGATACTACTGCAGATAGTATGTGTATACAAATGGGGTCTACACATGCAGGAAGGCCAATCGCCTAGAGCTCACTGCTCAAGCACAAAATAAGAGTCACACTGACTACAATTGGATGGTTAAATCCAATAAAGATGTACTCCTCAAAATAGCATCTTTCTATGTTGGATTCAGTACTGATGTAGTTCTGATTGTCTTCACAAAAACCCTCCTTCAACCTTCAAATGATGTCTACATGTAAATCTCTGCTTACTCTCGCATAAACCAAATTATTTCTTCCTTCACATTCCATATTTGATCTTACAAATAAGATCTTTCATTTATATCATAACCTAAGACCAATTTTATTAGGTTGGCTCTTAAAGATATTACAATAAAATCAACTTACATATAAAACAATAACCAATGCAATAACCGATTCAACATGTTGGCTTGATGCATTTACAACAATAATAAATCATCTTCAAAGCATTCTGTGTTGATCTGGATTAGATAAGCCGGCCAGTGCATAACCTGGACCTATTTGCTGGTAACAACAAATATGCAAACACAAATATACCAATGAAAAAATATCCAAGACAAAGTTTCTAAATGATGTCTTTGACATAACCAGGTGTTTTCCATATCATTCCAAGTGTCGGTGAACAATATATCCTACCAGTGTACTAGATACCAGTGACTGTACATAAGTCTCTTGCTTGCAGGTGAACATTGTCAATTCTCCAAAGTGCCAGAGTTGATAAGTGTTGATAGGTGTTGACATCAATGACAAAACCATACCAAAATACCAACAAAATCTTGGGTCTAAATCCTTGATCATGTACGTTAAGTCTAGGTGAAATGAGTAAGCTGTAAAATTCATTTACAGAGAAAATAAAATGGATCTTGTGTCATTTTTTATGCAAGTTATTGAAGGATTTATATGTAAGATGATCTATAATAGAAAATAGATTTTAAATGAATGAAAATATATTTCAAATCCATTTCTCGAGTGTATAACTCTATTATGTTTTCAATGAGTAGAATCAAGGGTTTTCTCATTCATTACATTGTTATGTTGTATGTGTTTTCTATTTTTTACTTTGACCTAAGGGGTTAATTAAATGCTTAAATAGAATTGCAGACTGATAGGGCTTCTACATTAATTTAGATAAGTATTTTGGGTTGGGATATACATATGACAGGTATTGTAAGGTAGTATTATCTTGGATCTTTAGCTATTAGACAAAAGTTTTGTTATATTTTTGTCTTATGTATTGGAATATCAGTCACCCAAAGGATAAGACACTGGCCATGGCTTGTAAATGTCTCCAATGATAGTTTAATACTCATAACTCATCAACAACTCTCTATAAACTGTGAATATCAGAACATCTTTCCATTTTTGTGTATGTTGCTTCTTGTCAAAAACATGTCATGCTCCAAAGCAAGTTGAGGATCACTAAGAGATAGCCACTCCGTAGAAATCTCCCTCTTTGTTGAGCCCTCCTAAGAATGAGATCTTTTTCTTTATTTTAATGTCATTTGCAAAGTGTGGTGCAGAGATTTTTAGATGCATTAAGGGATCACCCTCCCAGGTTTTGCATAGCCTGAAGTGTAGAAGGATTAGCAAAAAATCCTTGTCATATGTTGGTCCAAGTCACTAAGTATTCTAGAAACAGTTGGAGTAGGCTTCTCCATGCATGTTTTGAGGGCTCAACTTTGTTTCTGCCTGTGTTGCAGTATAAACCCCATTCCAGGGAACTAACATGATTAATCCTATATTCTATAATATTATCTCTCTTATTACCTTAAAATAAGTATTCATTACATTGCAAAAATCATGTTATAGGACATTATCTTTATACCTATGATTCTACTATGTCTATGATTGGCTATTAAATCTATCATTTGTATTTTTATGATAGTTCTAAATCTTTTTTAGTGTGCCCTTTCCAAACCTATCTTGTCATCATGATAATTCTTCAGACCACCATACTCCCTCTCTCTATCATACCATTCTTGATATCTCAAAAAAAGGAATAGATTCAAATTTTCACTTTCTTTGTTTTCTACTCTTTGCCTATGTTTATAGTTTGACAAAGTGAAATTGTAAGATTTATAATTTACTTTCATCACTTTCTACAATTTTTATGATTTGCAAGAGTTTCTTATCTACCTTTTTGTCACTTATAAATCTCATCCTAGAAGACTTTACAACCCTATAAGCTTATTATGGATTGTTCTATGTTACATAATTATCATGGTATGTAAGTGTTTTTTAATATTTTAAATTATTAGAAAACTATAGATACTTAATACCATTGGATAGAAACATAGTTGGTGATAAGGAAGTGATATTAAGTGCTCATTTAGGTTTTTAATTCACACAGATATTTAAGTAAATTATGAACACTATTTAAAAGTTATAACCTTTCAAAGATGCTTCATTATCATAATATAATGCTAATCTTCTTTCAGATATTGGAAGGATGATATTTTGCAGAAAAATATGAATGTCATTCATTAAGTGAAACTTGAATTATGTGAAATGTCATAGGTTCCTTTTATAAATTTTGTGTGTGGTGTGTTTTCACTCTATCCATGATGATTCACATGTTCTTGATCAATAAAAATTTAAACACACACACACACACGTGTGTGTGTGTGTGACATGTGGTATACCTACCTAATTGAATACGTACATTATCTTATTTATAGATGAAATATCTTTTATTTGATATAAATATTCTTATATATTTAGACATTAATGTTTTAGGTGGCCGACCTAATTGTTTAGGTCCCGAGTTGGTTTAAATGTCATGTAAGATTTCTTTGTAGATCATGTATGGCATGGGTTATGAGATTATCTAGATGCAAACAATGTTGTAATCATATGTAGAGGTTTTTGTTGATCATAGGTGATCGAATTGGGTTTGTGGAAGAGGTTTAAGGCCTCCAGTATTGAGCTTAATTGAAACTGTACTTAGGCATGGGAGATGCTATACTTGTAGTTCAATCTTCATTCCATATTATTGTCTGATGTTTTCTATAGTTAGTGAGACTCCTTTTGTGATGAGAAGTGTTCTCTAGGATCTTGTCCTTCTTGCATTTGCAGGCCCCTTATTGTAATATGTATTCATCTGATCAGTGGATAGATATTGTGGGTTTGCAATCCCACCATGGTTTTTCCTCTCTGAGGTTTTCCACATATAAATTTGTGGTGTTATGGTGTTCATCTTTGTGGTTGTATTGTTGCTTATTGTTATATGCTTTTATGTTTACCGGTTGTTGAGTTGTTGTATTAATAAGGTTAAATTACTCCATTCTGGTAGAACACTGATTCACCCCCCCCCTCTCAGTATTCTTGGATCCCAAAACTATATAAGAGGATCATTTCATCCTTGTCAGCCCTAATAATTTAGCTAAGACTTTTATTCAATCTACCTTTTAGCGATCAAGCAATCAAGAATATACACAACCCCAATCCATTCTTTATTGAGATCTTGTGTACAATCCAAAATCTAAGAGAAATCATATCAAATAATATTAATGGAGATAGGAAGTAATGGATATCAAACCTTACTAAGCATGTGAATGGTATAATATTTCTATTTTGTTGTGATTCACATGTTTTAGTTTCTTCATTAGTGTATCGCGGATTGTTAATTGTACAACTAGGGTTTTATGTCATTGGATATTTGTTGGTTCTACAATAGTTTTCTCATTCCATTTTCACCGTATAGATTTTGGCATAGCCAATGGGACTTTAGTCCCTTGTTCTAACATCATTTATAATTTTTAAGTTATTTTGTCAAGTTGTAGATCAAATTCGCCATGATTGCAGGTTTAATTAGGTCTATGAAATCTTCTATTGCATTTGTGTTTTTTGTTTTGTTTTGTAGGATCATTAGAATCGTGTTTGTGCATCATATTTTGGTGTCTATGATTGATATAACCACATCTATGTATCAAATTTAGCATTTGTGTATCCTTTTTTAGCATCTGCATTTTATTATATCATGTTTGGGTTTTCTGGATTTGACAACATTCTGCATTTTTATTCCACATCTATGTTGAGTGTTTTTGAATCTGAGTTTAATAGAATCACATCTTTGACTAGTTATATCCCATATATACTAGTTCATATCACATATTTGACATCTGTTATCACATATACAATCTATATTGTCACATTTTTTGGTTTATATTATTTTGTAGGTTGTGGATTTTTGGTCAAAATATTTTCATGTCTATGTATAATCTTTTCATGTTTGCATTAGATAGAATTTCATCTGTGTTTTCTGCATTTAGTTTTTTAAAAATTATTTAGGTTGAATTTTTCATTTGATTTGGCTTTTTGTTCAAACTCCTTTGTGGCCTAATGAAGTGGTGCAACTATCTATGTCATCTTGTTGAAGGCCCCTTTTCACATTTCATTTTTGACTCTCTAAAATTAACTTAACAAGTGTTCTTCCAGGTTGGGGGTAATCATTGAAACTACTAATTATTTACTTGGAGGGGTAGTTTAGTTGTGTGTATTCTTTTCTCTAGTCACATCATTTTTATTTGGGGTTAACTAACTTATTTCAAGTGTCTTGTTCTTTTGGGATGCTTTTTGTTTAGATCCCTAAGGTAATAAAAAAAGTATTCACTCCCCTCACCTTCTATTGGACCTTGAGTGTATGAGAAATTGTTATTATCTTTTGTATATAGGCAGAAGGGTCTACCTCCTAAGTAACCCATAAGGCTAAATGAGAGGGAACAACCCAAGTGGTACTTCTTCATCCTACTATATAAATTAAAAATTTAGGAAAAATTCGTGACTTCTTGGTGAATTTGGGCTACTCGACAAGTTCCTTAAGTATCCACACTTGTGTGAGATGCATAAAAATCCTCTTAAAAGGACTAGATAGGCTCTCAAGTGAGTCACCATCATATGGTAGACACAAAGATTCATTGAAGTTCCCCCATTAGACACCTTAGATTAGTGGCCCACCCTTATTTTTTCTTAACATCATGATAGCTTCAGTGCAAGGGGATAGCTGTGTTGAATAGACCATAGTACTAAGAGGGGGATGAATCAGTATTATTCACAAATTCTCAAAATGAAATAGATAATATGCTGATCATAAATTAATCTTAATTATCCTTAAAAACATTAAAATAAATAATGTAAAACAACTACTAAAAAGACACCGAATATTTTTATATGTGGAAAACCTAAAGAGGGGAAAACCATGAAGATGGTTAATGCTCAAGATAATATAACTAGTTATATGAGGCTACAAAATAGGCTCACTACCTGAAGGGCTTATTGGTCAGGAACAATCGACTTATGACTAAATGAAATGAACTAAGAAAGTTGCATTTACATATGCATGAAATCAGTTCCAGTGAATGCTTTAACAATCAACCAACTTCTTGTACCAAATCCCGTTAAGAATCTCTACAAAATTCTTCACCAACTCATTGCAATACACTTACTATATAGTTTACCAATTCACTGCAATACACTGACTGTTTACAGTAGATCTGGTTAAGAACCTTTACAAATTACTTTACCAACTTATTGCACTAATATTCTCATACCGAACCAACACTTCTTTGTCTCGTACCACTTTTTTTCTTCACTCATGCTCATTTCAATTTTCATGCTTCCACATACATACACTTTTCCTTGCACATCCAAGCTTCACATTTTTGTTTTACAATAGAAAGAGGTCATATATATATATATATATATATATATATATATATATATAATATCAATTTGGAAATAAACATCAAGTTGGGCTCATATATATTTTACAAAAGAACATTTTAATGAAACACTGTAATCATCAGAGCAAAACACCAATATAGATCTTCAAAGTCAGCCAATATAGAAAGGAACATATCCACGAAGCACCAAAGCAACACGTTACCATAATGATGCAATTACTAGAGCACAAAATGGAATAAATAAATAAGACCAAAATTTTTGAGGCACACTAATCATGATCCAAGCTAGCATTAAACTATTCAAGACATGGAAACCAAACCACCAAATGAATGTTAGCAGAAACCAATGAAGCCAGAAGAAACCAGACCACAAGAATTTTCTCACCACAACATATCCAAACATGACATCTAGAGAATAGCTTATGTAGCACATGACCAAATATCACAACCAACACCAAAAACTCTCACATACATACACTCATATTCTCATAATTTTGAAGCAATAATCATATAAGAAACTACAACAATAACATCAATAACAAAAAGGATCTACAATCTGTAACATACATACCTATCATCCATTATGCTGCAACTCAACATATACATTTTTCATATCTATCTGTATATACAATATCTCACATATCAATCACATACCGATCCAGATCACTAGATTTGACATCAATGGCAACATAGATAGGTAATTCCAATAATCTCTCAACAATCTCCCCCTTTATCATTGATGGAAAAATAAACATATCAAAACTTTCCATAACCCTCCCTTAGTTAATGCTTCCAATATTTCCAAAATTCAAAACTCAACATTTCTTTATGATACATGGTTTACACCCATGATACACAAGTTGTCACCCCCTATGAAATCAAGGACAAAGGGTAACAACAAAATGAGTTACCAAAATAAAATTTGTACTACAAATGAAAGAATTCTTCACATACTCTTCTGAAAGATCCTCTTATGCTTTTGATTCAATTCTAGATAGAAAGACTTCCAAGAGTTCATCACCAAATGGATACTCAAGCTCAAACTATAATTTTGTACAAAAAATCAACTACATTTGATAACGAACCAATAACAAAGATGTTCCACTCACACTTCTCAACATCAAAGAGAATAACAAAAAGATACTCTAACTTAGGTCTAACAATCTATATTTTACTTTCAGGAATATACTTACCAAATCTTATTTCTATTTCTGATAAAAAGTAAGATCTGATTGCAAGGAGTTTATCTTCATTCTTTGTGCACCATTAATATCATTGAAAATATCAAATATCTTTCCCAAGGAACACAATTTGGATTTAATAGAGTCAATTTTTTCTTTGAAATTCTCAACAATAGAAAGCCACTAGAAACATCATATGTATACTTTGCTTGCTTCTGCCACTTAGACTCTCATATGCCTTGTCTTTAGATAATCTGTTTTGAGCATATATACATTTCTTCTCCAAATCATTCTTAATATCTTCTTGAACTATAGAGACCTTAATAGATTGCTTCATCCAATCTCTAAATTCTTATATTATGACATCAACAAAATGTCTTCAATACTATCAAGAGATACCATTTTGGACTAGATAATCCACTAGAATTTCCTCAATTTGATCTTAACCATAGGATGGACACTCAAGACAAAATTCACCAACCCTTTTTCAATCCAACTTCTTCCTTTAGAAAACTCATAATATTATCAATAGTGCATAGATCATCTTCTTTATCCTTTCTTTCTTTAGCAACATGTTCATCCTTAATCACAACATATGATTCTAGGTCATCCAAAAAAATAACTTCATGCACAACTTTTCTTTTATCCTTCTTCATTGATCACGGAGGAGACATCACACTTTTTCTCTTCGAACCCTTACTAGTGGAGGAAATTTCTTCAAGAGTACTAAAATAATTAGGAATCAGACCAGAGAACAACTTCTTCTTTTGAAACTCTAAGAAATAATCTTTGCATGCTAGATCTTTGATTTCCAAACAAGATAAATATCTGCAATTTATTTTCTAACATAAATGTTCAATTTTCATGTAATGTTTTCTTTCAAGGGTAAGGAATTTGTGAAATAAAAAATTAAACATATAATCAAGAAGCCAATTCTGAAAGCATAACCCTCTTCCTTGGTCATCTTGATGTTTTCCACCAACTATGCTCTCAACATTTTACATAAATCAAAGTTCTTGTCTTCTCTCACCATCTGATACACAATGTATAAATGAGTAGTCGAAGTATAGCCTTCTCTATTTTTAAAATATACCTTATAATAAACTCTATAAGCAACATAACTTACTATAGGATAGAAAATAGTGTCAATTATCAGTGCCCATTGATCACTTCAGATGTTGGTTAGGATTTCCACTTTTTTGTTTTTGATCAATTTCTTTACTCAAAGGTGTCCATTATCACATAAACTAGTCACAATGAAAACAACTTCTTTTGAAATCGGATATGGCTCATAAAAAATCATAGCAACGTCTTGTTACACCCAAGTGTTGTGGTTGAAGTAAATATTGAAGGATATCAAGACGGCATATGATGATCCTATTCATATTACATGTGATAATACAAGTGTTATAAACATTTTAAAGAATCCAGTAATGTATTCAAGAACCAAATATATTACTATCAAGTATCACTTTTTGAGAGAGAAGGAGGTAGAGCAAGAAGTTATATTATAATATGTTCTTACAAAATATTGGATTGTAGACATCTTATGAAGGATATTTCAAAAGATATATTGGGTATCTTAAGAAGAAGCTAGGGGTTATCTGTACACCTTCTTCTAAGAAGATGCATTTAAGATGATGCATAGAGGGAGAAATTAAAGTCATATTCTTTTTCTCCTAGATTAATGTAGGTTATTTGTTAAGGGGACTAGGTATTTTATTAGTTTTCTAATAGGAGGAACATTGGTAAGAAGGGAAGAGTGTAGATGAGTTAGTATAGATTCTAGTGAAGACCTTTTTCCTTTTTCCTTGATGTCAAAGGAGGAGAGAGAGTGTAGATGGTTATTTTACTAGTGAGTGTTGTCTGTAATGAAAAGGGAGATATCATTGGATATTGATGCCATTGATGCCTAGGTGTTGTCATTGATGTGTGTTAGTCATCAATGTCAACCCTGATCATTGTGAAAAGTATTAGAGATTCTTATCAATGATGCCTAGGTGTTTCCATTGATATCAATGCTTAGCATTAGGTAAATTATTGGAGATTGATGTTTAGGTATTAGGTTCTCATGGATTCCTTTTAGTCAACAATGTTGTTGAGATAATGGAGTCTATAGTTTGATGTCAACCCTTGCAAGTGTTGATATCTACACTCATTTTTTTACACTTCCACTTGTATGATGATGCTACTAACTTTCTGATTAATTAAAAAATAGGTTTTTAGGACCCAAAACCTTTACAACAAAGATAGAGATAGAGCACCAAGAAGAACAGTGCAATAAAGTCTGCATACAAAAAGACTGGCCTAAAGACTAGCGAATAGAAAGAACAACAAAATAACAAAAAATAGTAAAGAAATAGGGAAAGCGCTACACAACAATTTTCTTTAGCAGTTCCTCCGCCTTCATCACCAGCTCGTCATAGGTGGCCCTGATAGCTTTTAGGTCATCCAGCTCCTTGTTCGGTTTCTTATCTTTCCTTTTGCCTCTGGTGCGGGTTTTGGGACCTTGAACTTCCCCTATTCCTTTAGCTTTCAGGTCTAGGTCCTGGGTTTCCTTTTCATCATCCATTTTGCTGATGAGGGTGTGGGTGTTGTTGGTCGAGATCTTTAGAATACTTAGGCTTTGTTCAGCTATGTTCTTTAGGTACTCCTCAATTTTATCGATTTTGGTAACAGTGTCCGAGAGAGTTTTTCGCTAGTGTCCCCAAAGCTTTTCCTTTCCAGTAGCTCCTTTTCAATCTTCTCAAACCTGGGGTTGAAAGCATCTCTGATGTTTTCAGCTTTGGTAATAGTATTTTTAGGTCCTTAATATAGTCGGTCATTGTATTCCCTTCCCTAATATTAATGGTTTCTAGAATCAAGACTCTATTATAGAGTTTTTTATATTCATCCACAACTTTCTTGTAACCATTAATGAGCCACTCCATTATTTCCATGAAACCATTCAAACCCTCGGGAGGAGGGCCAGATGGGGGAGCAAATTTTCCAGGGGTAACCTATTCATCTTTAGGGATATGGAGGGTGGATATAGTATCGGCAGCCCTGAGAGTCTCTTCCATGGTCTCCCTTTCTAGACTATGCTCAACTTCCAGGGTCCTAGCTTGCTTGTCGGCTTTCGGTTCCTTGCCAGTCTCCTCTTTTTTCTTGTGCTTTTTCTAGGTCTGGGTATGGTCTTTTGTTTTCTTCTTCAACGACCCTTTAGAGTTCTTCTTCTCAGAGTCATCTAAGTCCTCTTCTTTCAAGGAGATGCTAATCAGGGTTCTACTTTGAGGCTTTTTTCCCTTAGATGAAGAGGGTCTTGTTGCTTTGTGTTTCCTCTTTTTCCCACTTTCATACTCTAAGTCATCAAAACTATCCTCTGTGTCAGATGAAGAGTCACTTTCGGATTCCTCCTCCTCAAAAAAGGCAGAATTAGACATCTCTTCCTTAGAATCCATAGAGGGCTACAACCGAGCAATTTGATTGGCCTTTAAATGGTCATAAATTAGGACCATTAGGCCTTGATGCATAGCGGAATCACCCAGGGGGTTCTCTTTGTAAGCCTTAAGGGATGCATTCATCGAACATAGCAAGAAGTAAGGGAAATTGACCTTATCATTGTGCCTAAAGTGGTTCAAAAGAACAAAATGATACCCATAAACTTTTGTAAACCTACCATCTAGAGTGATATAACACATTAAAACAAAAAGAATCTCTTGCTAGGGTTTGGCAAAAGCCCTAGGTGGGTAGTAGGTTTTTCTCAACTTTATGAATATTTTTTTCTCTTTCTCAGTTACCGGGTACCTTTCAATTGCTTCCTTGCTGACCTTCTCTAGTGAGGCCCGTAGCTTGAGCAATTAAATCTTCATCGATTTTGACCATTTGATCACCCATTTTTAACATGCCCTTCTTCCAGTTCTTGCAAAAAAGGCTGGTTACCATACCATCTTGGTCATGCAGTCTCTCCATGAAGTTCAAGAGACCACCCTTCTACAAAATACCCCAAACCTCTTCCTTCTGTTTCCACTCTTTACAGCTACTTGGTTCATAATGCCTCCTATTTCCACCCATGTTGTCGCTCATCACAGCCAAGTTTTGAAATTTGCATAGTAGAATAAACAAAGAGATTCTTGGAACTATAACAATTACCCAAAAAGTGTGTGAGTTTATGGCATTGATGTTATAATGAGTGATTTTCTCATTATTAAAATAACTCAAAGTACTCACATTAGTACTTATCATAATTATCTTGTCCATCAAGAGTCTTTGAGGTGCTTCCATATTGCTCATTTCTAATGATTTGTTTGACATCTTTGGGGAGTCCTCTTTCACCCATCCACGTGGTAATTTCCTTACTTTTAATCACCACATTGGCAGCCCAGTCAGCAAAGCCATTGGCCTCCTAGTAGATATGGGAGATATGACATTTTTTTAAGGTGCTAATAATGTCAATAGTAAGGTTATTATGTTTTGGATCAACCAAGAAGGTTTTGAAGTCCCTTTAAGATACTTTATTATATTATTTGAATCCCCTTCAATCCAAAGGTAGGGCAATTCCATTTTTTGGCTAGGATGATGCCTTGAAGAGCTGCCATTGCTTCAGCTTTATGGTTGGTTTGGGTTCCAATAGGGATAGCAACCATTTCCTTGCAATTTCCTCTGTGATCTCTAAGAATAGCTCCACAACTTGAAGGACTTGGGTTGCCTTTGGCAGCACCGTCAAAATTGACTTTGTACCAACCTTGAGGAGGGGTTTTCCATTTAGTTTCAAGCCTTATATTGTGGTTGAGGTTAGGGCCCTCGGTAAACTTCATATTCCATCCCATTAAGATATTTGATTCCAGAGAGTTGTTTGAGTAACAAGGACCCTCAATGATCCCTATATCCATTGAATTTTTTGAAACACAATATCCTGATTGAGGGAGATATCCTTGAAGATTCGGTTATTTATTTCTTTCCATAGACCCCACAAGATGTGAGGAAGAGATAGCTGCCACAAACATCTCAAAAAAGAGTTAGTCCATTTAATATTCTAGGAAAAGAACAAATCTCTGATGTTGTTAGGGAACACCCAAGCAAGACTAAAGCTCTTGAAGAAGATTTCCCAAACACAGGCTGAGAATGAATAGTGGAGAGCAAGGTGGTCCGCAAACTCTTCCTCTTGAAGGCACAACACACATCTATTAGGGAGGTAAAAACCTTTTCCTTTAAGATTGTCAAGGGTCAGAATCTTATTTTGGAGCATAGTCCAGAAGAAAAAATTGATTTTGGGGGTAAGACCCTTGATCCAAGCTTTAGACCAGAAAAGGGTTAATAGAAGAGGGGGGGAAAGGACACAATACATAGAAGACATAGATAAAGTACCTTTGGGATCATGTTTCCAAATCAGGGAGTCCTCTTCGTTGTTCAGCCATACCGCAGACAGATGGATCTTGAGTTTAGAAAGACTAGGGTGTATGCTTTCAATGTTCTATCATTTATTACCATCCCAGTACTCAGCAACTAATGAGCCAAAAGATATAATATAGGAGAGAGCATGGGGGGCCCATTCATTAAAGTCCATAAGAGGTTTGTCAAAAAGCCAGGGATCCTCCCAGAATTTAACTTTCCTACCATTTCCAAGTTTCTATATCACTCCTTTGGCTATACCTTCTTTACATTTGGAGACCTAGTTCCAAATGTGGGAACCATTTATACTAAGGTCTGAATTGATAAAAGAAAAGATAGAGGAGGGCAAAAGTGAATACTTACTTCACAAAATTTTGCACCATTCAGAATCTAAATGAAACATTCTCCAAGCTTTTTTGGATAGGAGAGCTTCATTTAAAGTGCAAATCCTCCTGAGACCCAAACCTCCTTTGCTTTTCAGCCTACAGACCTGATCCCAAGCCACCAAAGACATTCTTTTCTTGTCCTCAACCCCAGACCATAGGAATCTTCTTTGAATTTTCTCAATTACTTCTGCATACTTGACTGGAATTCTAAAAAGACTAAGAGAATATATCAGAATACTTTGAAGAGTAGCCTTTAGGAGTTGGAGCTTACCAGCTTGACTTAAGAGGGCCCCTTTCCAACCAACAAGTTTTTTATGAAATTTGTCCACTAAAGAGCTCCAAAAGGGATCAGGAGGTGCAATTCCCATGGGAAGGCCAAGGTATGTAGTAGGAAGGTCAGTAATCCTACACTCCAAGATTCTGTTGATCCTCTATTGTCTTCTCTCTAGAGTATTAATGAAAAAGACTTCACTTTTAGCCCAATTGACTAGCTGACCCGTAGCAGAGGCAAATGTATGCAAGGTGCTCTTCAAAACTTTAGCTTCTGATATACTTGATTCCCCCATAATAATAGTATCATCAACAAACTGCTAGTGGGAACAGATAAGGTCAGCAGAGGATGGTTGGAGGCCCTTAAAGGAGCCTTGCAACACCATTTTTTCCATGGTCCTTCCAAAGCATTCTACCATAATAATGAAGAGGATGGGGGAGATAGGGTCCCCTTGCCTAAGACCTTTAGAATCTTGGAAGAAAGTAGAAAGAGAACCATTGACCAGAATAGAAAAAGAAGCAGAGGTGATAAGTTGGGAAAAGAGGTCGACAACTCTAGAGGAAAAACCAAAAGAAGTGAGGACTTTCTGAAGTAGAGACCAGTTGACACTGTCATAGGCTTTGGAGAGGTCAAGATTTAGGATGAGACCCTACTTCTTTGCTCTAACAAGAGAATGAATGTTCTCATGGACCGTAATGATGGAGTCAAGAATTTGTCTTCCAGGAACAAACCCATTTTGCTGGTGCTTAATTAAGGTAGGAAGGACAGACAAAATTCTAGAAGGACTTTGGAAATAATCTTGTAGAAAGAATTGCAGAGGCTAATTGGTCTAAATTTGTCCAAAGAACCAACACCTTGAGTCTTGGGGATGAGAGCAATAAAAGTGCCACTGATTTCTTTCAAGAGTTTTCTAGCCCCAAAAAATTCCTTAACCCCATTGGAAACATCTTTTCCAACAATCTCCCAAAAATCTTGGAAAAAGAACATTGGAAAGCCATCTGGGCCAAGTGCTTTGTTACAATCAAAGGAGAAAACAACATTTTTAATTTCTAAGTTAGAGGGAATGGCAAAAAGGGATGCATTCTTTTGAGCATCAATGAGACAAGGAATGTTTTGAAGGAAGGAGGATTGGGCTTCAACATCTAGACTATGATCCCTCTCAAGGAGGTCCAAGAAATACCTTTTAGCTTCATTCCTTATTTCATCCTCCTAGACCAACTCCCCATTATCCACTATTAACTTGTTCACCCTGTTAACTAGTTTATGCTTAATAGTCGACATATGGAAGAATCTTGTATTCCTATCTCATTCCTTAAGCCAAATGCATCTCGATCTCTACTTCCAGAATATTTCCTCTTTGGTAATAATATCATGGTATTTTTTGAGAGTCTCATTTTCATCAGCAATAGAGATAGTACTAAAACCATCCTTCTGGATCTCATCCTATATTTCTTTAAGGTCTTCTTGAATTTTACTCTTAGCCTCAACTATATTTCCAAAACTGGTTTTGTTCCGGAGTCTTATATTGTCCTTGACACTTTTGAGCTTCTTGACAACTTTAAACATAGTCGTTCCCTCAACTTGAATGCTCCACCATTTCTGAATATTTCTTTTGATTTCAGGGTGGAGGGTCCACATTTTTTCAAATCTAAAGGGAAAGTTTCTCCTTCTATTGACTGAGTCAGCAATGAAAGTGATAGGGAAATGATCAGATCCAACCCGAACATGGGTCGACAAAGAATAGAAGTACTAACTATACCAGTCATCAGTGATGAGGGTTCTATCAAGACACACTTGGATAAGGTCATTACCAGTTCTTCTATTAGTCCAAGTGTAAGTGCATCCCTATATTTCCAAGTCATTAAGAGCTTGAGAATTGATAAAATCCATGATGGCCATCCTACTTTCCAATTGAGGAGGACTACCTCCAAATTTTTCCTCCTCTCTCAAAGGAGTATTGAAGTCTCCCATAACCATCCAACTTAGATTTTTGAAGTTGTCCCTAGCCTGATTGATTTTTTTCCAAAAAGAGTTTCTAGCTTTTAAGGTATTAGGAGCATAAATATTAGTTAGAACCCAAGAAGTACCATCTTTTAAATGCTCAAATTTGATACAAGAGAAGTTACTGTCCTGAATTATGACCTAACCTTTAACTGTATTAAGGTTCCTGATGGTAGCAATGCCTCCTGAAGCACCTTCGGAGCTGCCACCACTAACATTACCATTTTTGAAGAACTTCAAGGATTCAACTTTTTCTCTACTCATTTTGGTTTCTTGAATTAGAAAAATATCAGGATTACTATCTCTTATCATATTCCTAATAATATCATGTTTATGGGGATTATTAAGTCCCCTTATATTCCAAGAGATTATCTTCATAGCTACTTACCAATTCCTAGCTCCTTAAGAGTCTTTTGGGTTCCATCTGCAATGTTCTTGCTGGCCTCATTGCCTTTGACTTTATGGTTAGAGGGTCATCTTGGGGAGGAGGAAATATACCCCACATAAACTTGAGCTATTCTGCTGGATTTCCTTGGTAGAGAAGTCGAGGGAGTAGATCCTTTCTTATTCCTCTATTTTGGTTGCTTCCATTTAGTTTCTATCACAGGAGCTGCTACTGGATTGCTGAGGATTTTTGAGATTTCTTCTTCATTGCCCTAGTTTGGAGTTCTGGAATCAATTGTAACATTGTTCACTATTTTTGAGCTTTGTTCTAAGTTTGAGAGGTTCATACCCAAAATTGCACATTTTTGGGCTTCTTGAATTTCAAAGTTTTGCATGGCTAGTGAAGAATCAGTCCTTTCTTCTTGGGGATCAGGGATCTCCCCTTCCTTAGGTTGGTGATCTCTCACTTCCAATTCCTTTCCTTCATAAGTGTTAGCAACCAGTTCAACTATCTCGATTGAAGAATCATTCTGATCTTTCAATTCCTTTTTTTGAGTTGTACCTAAGGGGCTGGCTTTGGTTGATTCATTTCTCACTACTTCCTAGGTTGGGGGACAAGAGATTGAATTAGAAGAGATTTCCTTCACTTCCCCCAAAGGATTAAAGTGATTGGAAGTATCTTCCTTGTTCTCTAGGTTTTTAACTTGCCACACCATTTTCTCTAGCAGCTTTTGATTTTCAATTTGGGGTTTAGGTTGCTTAGGTTTGACCTTCAGTTTGCTTGGGCAGGATTTTGCCCAATGACCTACTTTTTTATAGTGGAAGCAGGAAAAATGGATAGTTTCATATTCAATGTGTTGTTTCCAAATTCCTAGCTTTGAAACTAGGTCTATCTGTTCTAGCATATCTGCATGAGGGGCTACTCCTACATAGAGCCTAGCATGGGTTAGTCTTCTTTTTGAAGCAGTGACCAGGTCTATTGAGAGAAACTTGCCAAAGGAGCTTTCTATTCTAGAGAATATACTTTCTGCCCAGTATTCAAGAGGCGGTCCTAGCAACTTTATCCAAATTGGAACTTGCACCAAGAGAGAATCGTTCATATTTAGATTTGGATGCCATTTTCTAAGGACTAGAGTTGTCTTTAATACCATCCAGGGGCTCCTGCATAGAATCTTAACCTTATCTTCTTCACATGAAAAATAAAAAAGATAGAAGGCCTTTAGGTAAGGCCGATACTTCAACATCTCCCTTAAGGACCCATTTTCATTTGGCAAAGGCCCTAACAACTTCAATATTCGGATGCGAACCCATAAATTTCCCTACCAAGGAGTTTGACATGCTATTGATATTGTGGTCTAGAACCTAGTCAGGGATAGAGATTGCAAACTTACCACCAAAAGGGTCAGAAATATTCTTGACAGGAGGAAGGGAGGATTTACTAGTTGGTCTAGTTCCAAAAAGGGAAGACCATTTCTTTTTTTCCTTTCCACTGTCAATGGAGTCATCACGTGGTATGGGCCCCCCATTGGACCCTTCCCCCAAGAGCCCAGATAAACCTTCTATCTCCTCTGGCAAAGTACCATTAGACTATAAGTCAACAATAGCCTCAGGGATATCCAGAGGCTTATCCTTATCACCTATGGAACCAGTAGCATTGGTCTGGCCACTCCCACCAATGGAACCAGAGTTCCTGCCTTGCTGAGAATTAGAATTTTGAGTTCACCCATTACCGCCAGCTACTCCCACTTCCATTGTTTGTCACAAGTTGCAGTATATGCTACTAATGTTAGTGTTGAAGTGTTGGATAATAATTATGGTGATGAAGTTAATAGTTGGATAGTAGAAATATTATTATAATGATATTATATTAGGATTAGAAGCATCAAGATAAAGATTAGAAGTGTTAAGATGAGGGTTAGAATCATTTTGATGAAGTGGATATGTTGATGATGGTCTTGTGCATGATAAAAGATGTTTTTCCATCTCTCTCATTCATCCTAAGTGAGAAAATGGTGCTACTAGGAAGTTCAAGTCTTTGAATATTGATAAATTATGAAAATGTAGAAACTGAGAATGTTATACATTCCTCCATATTTGCAGATACGGTCTTCTAGTATAATATTTAAGTTATTTGTGTAGTGGACATTGTACTCCTTATTTTCTAGGTCCTTGGCGTTTCTATAGGTGGTTCAGATAAATGCGGTTTACTGGCAAATCGGTTGCTTGTTAGAGGTGGTCCCAAAAATGCTCCTCATTTCTCTATATTATTTTTCTACTTTAATAGTGTATTGGGCATTCGTTTATTGTCTATTTAGTATCTTAGTTTATATGTAAGGTGATGAAATGTTTTGGAAGTATGCTTGATAATACTTTAGAGTACAAATAATTATGTATTACTTGTCTTATGTCAACTTTGGGCATGACAATATGGAATATGTTCTTGGAAATGATTTTGGATGGTCATGAAATGATTTTATGTGGTCCACATGATAATGGATGATATTTTTGGTGTTGCATTGTGTATTGAGTTGGTTTGCATGGTGATCTATAGATGTCTACATGATAGGGTCTTGTCTCTTGCTCGTGTTATGAATTTGGGGATCCATGTTAGTATCGAAGGATGTGAGGAATTGTATTTGGATCCTACTATATCATTTTATGATCTGCATTGAGTAAATCTATTTGTAGAATATGTATTTGGGTTGATTGGTTATGTGTTATACTTCCCCTATTGTTGACTTTGGATGATGTGTACCATATTGGTTGATGTTTAGGTCTACATAGAAAGATTGAATATTTTTTTTAGGTACTCTCAATCTACTAGATTGGGTGAAATTCACCATAATTATGTTTGGTGGCTCACTTGATGGGGTGATTACTTGCTTTCTATTTTGGTCGGCCTAATTGAAGTTTTGAGATGTTGAGAAGAATACACACACACACACACACACACACACACACATATATATATACATATATACATGTATCTATATATATGTGTGTGTGTGTATCCATGTATATATATACATGTATCTACATATTGTTGGCAGTGGGCCAGCATCCCTCGTGGGGATTCACGACATGGTTTAACAACCTCTTGTGGATTCTATAAGTCTAGTGGTTGCATTGGGCATTGACAAGTCGATCTTTTGGTGCAACAACAACCCTAGCTTGTAACAATTGGTATCAGAGATTGGTCACAGGTTCAAATCACGTAGGTCGCGGTGAGTAACGCTAGGAGGGGGATTGTTGGCAGTGGGCTAGCATCCCTCATGGGGATTCGTGACATGGTTTAACAACCTCTTGTGGATTATATAAGTCTAGTGGTTGTATCAGTATTAACAGGTTGATGTTTTGGTGCAATGGCAACCCTATCTTGTAACACACACACATATATATGTATATATATGTATATACATATATTTATATATATACATATATATATACATATATACATACATATATATATATACATATGTATATATTATATATGTATGTATATATGTATATATATGTATATACATGTATGTATATATATATATGTATATATATACATACATGTATATACATATATACATACATATATACATACATATGTATATATATACATATATACATACATATATATACATATGTATGTATATATATGTATATTTATGTATGTATATGTATATATTTATGTATATATATGTATATATGTGTATATGTGTGTATATATGTGTATATATATGTGTGTATATATATATAGATATAGATATATGTAAATATGTATATTCATATGTATATATATGTATTTATGTATATATATATTTATGTATATATATGTATATATGTGTATATGTGTGTATATATATATGTGTGTGTGTGTGTGTGTGTGTGTATAACATGGGGTCGTAAGTGTGTGTGGTGAAAGAATTAGGACTTGAATTACTTAATGGTCACTTTAAATAGCGATTCAATAGAAGCTACATTCTAAGGAGATTATTGGTAGTAGTGATGAAGGCCTATTCTTTGTAATAAAAATATTAATGTATCTTTCTCTAAGATAATGAATATTTTCAACAAGTTCTTGTATCTTTCTCTAGAGTAGTAAACCTCTTTAGCAATTCCTTCTATGAGCAATGTGTTTTCCTAGGTAGTGAGGCTTCAAAAAGTTATAAACTTGTTTATATATTGTGAGATAAATTCACCATAGATTTTCCCTTATAAGGGTTGTACACATAAATTTAGCGTTTTGTAGTGCATTGGTGTTCATTACTTTATGTTATATTATTTTTTATTAGATTAAGGTTTCTGAATTTGATTTGTACTTAAAATTTACATTTTGATTAAGATTGATTCACCCCCCTCTTAATCTTGGGGATTGTTCAACAAGCTTTGACTAATGATAAACAATAGAACTATTTATTTACTTATTATTTTAAATACAAGTATCCACAAACTTGTACAAGGTTCAAATTTGTTAGGCACAATATGGAAAGCTAATGTACTAAGAGGGGAGGGGTGAATCAGTACTTCAAATCCTTTTATCACCAATATCTTCACTGTTATGCATAAACCTAAAATTGTTGTAACATAACATAAAGCTAAAACAAATAAATAACAATCATACATGATTCACTCCATAACACATGTATTTTGGTTACGCAGAAACTCTTGGTTAGAGAGAAAAACTATGGTGGGGTTGGCACCCACAACTTCACTACTGCAATAATAAAAATTGCTTGGTTAGAGCTACATATTTAGCTATTCCTGATAGCTTACCCTGTTAGAGTATCAAGATCTATTAGATATACCTTGCTAAAGGATTTTACAACACTTAATCTAAATGCTACACCTGGTTAGAGGTTTTACAATTTATAGACTTGAATAAAAAGTCTTTTACCCTATTAAAGGTTTCTCTTACAACTATCTGCAACTTTATATCTAGAATGTTATAGCAGATTCTATGTTCTCAAAATAAGATTACCTTGCCTATAGCATACCTCGGTAACCTATAAAGTAACTTTATAAACCCTTCTATTTACTTTGTTCTTTGACTATTCTCTGAAAACCTTCTTGGTGACCTCTATGTCTCTATAACAGTCATAACACTTAGTGCTTTCTCATGTATCACATAAGTCTTGCTTCACACACTTGTGTATATCCATATCTCATATCTTTTATCTCTAATACATGTTGTATAAATAGATCTCTTATGTCAGTGATTTGATTTATTGCTTCAATCTTACAAACATGATTTCTCAAATGAATAACCATGCAAAATATTTTATTAGTTATATGACCTCAAAATCATACAAAATCTTTAAGTGCGATTTCCAATGTGATAATGGTTCTATGTTCCTCGATCTTGTAACACATTTTCATATGTGTGTCTAGCTTCAATGGATCTAGTAACATGTTTCACTTGATGTATAGCATCTCAGTGTATCATCTTTGTTTCTCGGTAGACATCGAATGATGCTCGGTAGATAGCTCGATGCATACCAGGCTCTACGACTACTTTCTTCTATAACCAACTGGGCTGTGCATATCGACTGAATATTTCGGTAGTAGTAACTGACTAGAGTATATAGAATGACTTTGGATATAAAACTAATGGCAATTTGATAAGTAGTAACAATCTCCCCTTTTGACATTAGTTGAGATGTTTGACAAAACTACTTTCAATGTCATAACTCAAAAATATATATACTTTACACAATTTGACTAATCTGGCAATATTTACACTAGCCAATGAAATAGTATATTCAGATATACTCCCCTTATCAATATATAGTACAAAACTCTGATTATGTATGCTCAATGATCGATGATCAGTGTGTTGTTCTATTTCTGTGTTTTCTATGTTGTTCACTGCTCTGTTCACTACTCTTGAATACTCTGCTTACTCTACTCAGTATACTCCCCCTGTATACTACACTCTTGTTGTTTGATACTTTGAATACTATGTCACTCCCCCTTTTTGACAAACATCAAAATTTAGTTACCATTTGGAGGTGGCAACTGATCAAAAATGGATTTATACTTTGTCATGGCTTCAGTGAGTGCGACAAAGAGGGCATCCTTTACACTATCCATTAAAGAATTATGCACTTGAATATCAGCCAATAATGATATTAAGCCATCTAAAATGCTTCCCTCTTGTGTAGTAGAGAGGTATGTGGCTTGGTTGATCTGTTCTTGGATGGAGGAAAGATGAGGAAGGAATAATGTCTGAAGTGTCATGATGTCCATCCTTATCTTGTGTTCTTCATTCCTTAGTTCCAATTATTGAGCCATGAGCTGTTGTAGCTTGGTATTAAAATTTTGAACTGAATTGGGCTCTGAGGTCAACTTATTCGAGAGATCAGTGATCTCTTTCTTAATTTCTTATGTTTTATTCTTGATGTCTTTAATGAATAAAGAAAATGTACAGAGTTTCTGAAATAAATAAAGAATGTGCTTGAGTTGAGGGGACAACTCAGCAATAAATCTGACAAGTTTTACTTTGCCAACAACAATGGATTTAGGTACCTCTTCTATCATTTTAGTAGTGAGCTCCTTGTCCTTTAAATTGCTCAAATATTCAGATGCATCTACTCCAAATGTCTCTATCTGATTAAGTAGTGCATCCAATTGAATATGGATGGTTGGATCGGTTGACACTATAGCTGTAGGTAGCATATCTGATAGCGGTGTCTTTACCTTCTAAAGTACTTTATTTTTCTTTTGTATGGCCATTTTTTTTTCTTGTTTGGCCTTTGCTTTGCATAGTTCACTGAATTTAGTGAGTGCTTGCCCTTTTAATTTGGAGATTTGTACATTGGGAAACACTATTGGTTTTGGCAAATCTATTTTGAAACTATGCTTTTTCATCTTCTTTTCTTTACCTTTGACTGGTTGAATCAATACAATAGCTTGTGAGGCTTTATGACCCTCAGTAGGTTGCTCGGTAGAGGCAACACTTTGGACAGTTTCTTTAGCCTTTGTAGTGTCCTTTGGTGTCTTGGTACTTGGTGTCTCGGTTGCAACATTTTCAGTGCTAGAAGGTGCTTGAGAGGTTTGTTCTTGAGAAGTACCTTCTCTAGCTATAGCCTTGTGACCTTCAATGCCTTATTCTATATCCTGAGGGGCTTTGGTCGAGATAGGTTGATTGATTAGTGGATAAGGTTGAACTTGTTCCAAAACTGATTCACTAGATACAATTTTTGCAAAGGCATTGCCTTCTATCATTTCCTGTTCAGGTGCCTCTGTATCCATGACATCTTCATCTATTTGAATGGTGTCAGCAAGGTCTTGCTCAGTGGCATTAAGATCTTACTCGGTGACATCAATTATTTCAACTTCAACTTGTTCACCAACATCCTTTCTTCGAAAGATTTCTTGCCATTGTTCTTTTGTTTCCTTCTCCACATCAATATATAGGCCATTCATTAGTTTCAAGGCCTTTTGTTTGACTGTAAATTATGTCTGGCTATTTTTCAGATGTTCTTTTATTTCATCCACCAACATGTTAGGAAAGAGATGTACAAGACTTATTTCTCTGATTTGTTTCTCTGAGTCCAGGGCATATTGCCACCTATTATCAATATGTGCATATAATTCTTTTGGAAGAGAATTACATACTTCCAATGGGACCACTCGAAATTTTAGAAGTGTGCAAATGACAACTTCTTCAATTTGTCTCTTTTCATCAGTAGATCTAGATTCATATTTAACATATTTGAATCCTCCAAATCCACCATATTCCTTCAGATTGGTACAAAAATTTTCAACACTATGTACATCTACCTTCTTGCTCTTGACAATCTGAAATTTGCTTGCATCTTCAGATTCGGTATCACTAGACTCTTTTGACAAAATGAGTCTTTGAGTGGATTTCTTGTAAGTTTTGGTTACCTTTGGAATAGTAACATTCTTTTGTTTCTTACTCGGTGAAGCTACAGATGCTCTTGTGTTAGGTCGCTTTGTTGGAGGAGTCGATAGGGCCTTTGAAGTGTCCTCTTTCTTTCTTTTCAACACTTTTCCCTTAGGCAATTCAGTGCTCAGTGTTATAGCTGCCTCTTGGGCTTTAGATTCTTCTTTGGTAATGGATAGAGTGCCTTTGACAAGTGTGGAGGAAGAATCTTCTCTGAATTTCTCCGTTAATGCCTTTATCATCTTTGTTGCCTTCCTTGTAGCTTTGGGTACTACAATGCTCAATTTTACTTTTTCCTTCACTTCTTCATAGGTTCCACACCTCAGCTTGGTAGCATGCCTTGGTAATGTAAGAAATGCATTGATTTGTTGTTGTGTGAGGTCAAAGTCAATCTCATAACCCATAGGTGGCAAAGATTGAGTTCTTGGTTCCACAGCATTCACATAATAGTAATCAATGTCAACTTCAAAACATATCTCATCCTTGTATTTCTCTACTAGCTTGGGTGGAATCTGGTACCTACTATGCATTTTCTCTTGAAACTTACTGAAGTAATCATCCATAATATCATTAAAATTATCACCTAGCTTCTTGATGAAGTCATTGATCTGATGGGTGATTGGTCGATGTAGTTCCCAAACAACTTTACCGACTGATGGAAAGAACTTCTCAAAGTAGAAAAACATGCATACAAGCAATGATCCAAATTTTAGTTTATTAGCCGAGTTGTTCTTCTTTGGCTTCCTAATGGTGTTCAGATTCTCAAACAGGTTTTTCAGCAATACTGCACATAAGTGAATTTTCATGTCTTTCTTCACAATTTAATATGCTAAGCCTACTGCTACACAGGGTACACTATTTTCCTTTTCCGATTGGAAGAAACAGTAACCAATTACTCTAATAGAAAATTTTAGCTTTGCATCAGTGACATTGTTTAATTTCAGTCCTCTACAATCTGATTCTACTCCAGTCAAACTAATCAATTCCTTCTGTGATATCATTTTTTGTGCTTGGGCATGATCATAAATAGGGTAACCGGTGATCAAATGAATGATTTCCTTGGTAATCTTAAATAGTTGATCTTCTAGCCACATGAAGTCATCATGAACTTTGCTCAGAAAAAACTTGACCCACTAGGGTTTGAACACATGTGGATAGGTTAGGGCTTCAGTTAATCCCTTAATCTTAATGTGCTCATACTTGCTATCCATTTTACCATCGGTGCACAACTCATCATAGGTATCTTTGATTTCAACATGCCCTAGTTCTTCAACACGACATTTGCTGAAGAATCTCACATCCTCAACTAATAAAATTTGATCCGGGATGAGTGAGAATGCGGTTTTTTCATCTAGTTCAAATGTAACTTTGGGAGTTAAGGAGTATTTTAGTGAGGGCTTTTCAATATTCTTGACAACAATGGGGTCTTGGATCTTAGGTGCCATTTTAAATTTTAGATAAAAACTAACAAAGCAACCTTAGGATTTGAGGATTTTCAAATGGCAGACACTTCACACTCAGTAGATAATAATAATTTGATAAGATCAGTAAACCAACTTAACAATGTGTTGAGATTGATGTAAATACCTTGAATTTTGCTTTGTAGAAAGTTTGATCGCCTTTGATTTGCTATGCATTGCTCTCTCAAAAACTTGGTGAGTGAAAAATGACCACGTAAATGGTTTAAGTACACGATAAACCTTAGCAGGCTCCATGCAAGTTAGGTCAAAAACATTAAATGCACTCAGTTCCACTGAACTTTCTTTCCCTTTTTTTTTCCTTTAACCAAGTAACAAAACTTCCTTCTTTTACCAACTTGAAAAGCTTCTTGTATTCACCGACTTGACAGGTTTCTTGTTAAGTGCTCCAAAAGACATTGCTAAAATTTCAAACTTGCTAATACATCTTAGCTATGCAGATTTTGAATTAAGTACATAATAATGTAGGAACTGTTAAGATTTAACCTTGGCAGAATGCAGTCCCTTCATACCTTTACCGATTAACTTGGAATAGGAGCACCTAACTTGGTAGGTAAGGTGCTTTCTTCATTTGACACAATTTCCTTCTTTTTTCAAATCATCTTTAATTTCTCTTTTATTTCTTCAGTGTCTTCTCTAGGTTGATCTCTGCAATCTCCAGCCAAGTGTCCAACTTTGTGACAATGAAAACATGTCATACCAAGATTTCTCCATGATCTTCAGTTGTTCATTCCAAACCTTATAAAATAGTTGGCACTTATATGTCCATATCTTCCACAACATTCACACCATATCCTTGTATTGTAATCCCATGGAACTACAGAATATTGTCGGTAAGGATCTGTGTGAGTTCGGTAACCTCTAGTATTTGCTCACTGTGCAGACCACATGTAGTTCTTTTCCTTAAACCAACACTTCTCGGTACTATGTCCATATCTATTGCAATTTTTACAAAACCCTTTGAATTTTGCCTTCTGATAATTGTTAATAGACTTTTTCCTACATTGATTAGATGTGTGACCATATTTATTGCAATTGTAACAATAACCATTGGACTTAGTGACATTCAGTTGCTTACCTTTTCTGATTTGGCACATGTTGGCAGTATGACCTTGATTTCCATAGTAGTTGCAAATAGGCTTCTTTCTTTTGATGTTCTTCTTGATTCCAGCTTGCTTTGATGATTCTCCTCTCTCGGTAGTATAGATTCCCTTCTCAGTAGAGTCTTTTCCTTTGTAACCGAGTCCTGCATCTTTGTAGGGTCATCTTGTATTCAGTTGCTCATCCAACATCTTTGATGCTTCATAACTCTTCTTTAGTGTTTCTTTGGATTTCTTCTCTATTTCAAGTTCATTGGTCAACCTTGATACTTCAAGTTTCAATGCTTGATTCTCATCATCTTTCAGATTTGCTTCATGATGTGCATAACCTAGTTGATCTGACAGACTTTGTTGAATCCCAGTCAACCTGATGATTTCATCATTCTTATTAGATACTAAAGCTTCAAGTTGTTGTTTCTCTCTTTCTAGATCTCTTACTTTATCCTTGGTTGTCCTCAATGCATCAAGATTTTCAGTCATCTGTGTGCTGAAATTTTCATGTTCTCTTTTCATTTCTTTTAGTTGATCAACCAATGCTTTGTTCTTTTCTTTCAATGCTCCAATCATTTCTTCAGTTTCTTCAGATATACTGTTCTCAGATGATGTCTCAATTTGTTCCACTAACTTTTGAGAGTCCTGCAAATCATCAGATAATCTTCTTCTCACTTTCAGAGATTTTTGCATTTGTCTTTGCATGTCTGCAATCAATTGATTAGCATGATCCAATTCTTCTTGCAAATACACAATCCTTCGAGATTGTTTGTAGCCTTCTATTGATATGATCTTTCTCTTTAGGCAGTTAAACCCTTTTCCAAATTTCAAGCTCTGATACCAATTGTTAGGCCCAATATGGAAAGCTAATGTCCTAAGAGGGGAGGGGTGAATCAATACTTCAAATCCTTTTATCAACAATATCTTCATTGTTATGCATATACCTAAAATTGTTGTAACATAACATAATGCTAAAACAAATAAATAACAATCATACATGATTCACTCCATAACACATGTATTTTGGTTACACAGAAACTCTTGGTTAGAGAGAAAAACTGTTGTGGGGATGGCACCCACAACTTCACTACTACAACTATAAAGATTGCTCAGTTAGAGCTACATATTTAGCTATTTCTGATAGCTTACCCTATTAGGAGTATCAAGATCTGTTAGATCTACCTTGCTAAAGGATTTTACAACACTTAATCTAAATGTTGCACTTGGTTAGAGGTTTTACAATTTATAGACTTGATTAGAGTCTTTTACCCTGTTAAAGATTTATCTTACAACTTTAAAATTTTCAATAAAATCCTTACAACTATCTGTAACTTTACATTTGGAATGTTATAGCAGGTTCTATGTGCTCAAAATAAGATTACTTTTCCTATAGCATACCTTGGTAACCTATAAAGTAACTCGGTAAACCCTTCTATTTACTCTATTCTTTGACTGTTCTCTGAAAACCTTCTTGGTGACCTCTGTGTTTTTGTAACAGTCATAACACTTAGTGCTTTCTCATGTATCACATAAGTCTTGCTTCACACACTTGTGTATATCCATATCTCATATCTTTTATCTCTAATCCATGTTGTATAAATAAATCTCTTATGTCGGTGATCTGATTTATTGCTTCAATCTTAAAAACATGATTTCTCAAATGAATAACCATGCAAAATATTTCATTGGTTATATGACCTCAAAATCATACAAAATCTTTAAATGCAATTTCTAATGTGATAATGGTTCTATGTTCCTCGATCATGTAAAACATTTTCATATGTGTTTCCAAGTTCAATGAATTTGGTAACACGTTTCACTTGGTGTATATCATCTCGGTGTATCATCTTTGTTGTTTGGTAGACATGGAATGATGCTCGATAGATAGCTTGGTGCATACCAGGCTCTGCGACTACTTTCTTCTATAACCGACTTGACTATGCATACCGACTGGATATTTCGGTAGTAGTAACCGACTAGAGTATATAGAATGACTTTGGATATAAAACTAATGGCAATTTGAGAAGTAGTAACACAAATTATCTAAACTTAGTATATGTGAAATTAAAACTACTACCATAATTGTTGGCAACACAAAATGATTAAACCAATATATAATTTCTATTGTCAAATAAGTTTTAACAACTAACATTAAGATAATTCTATTTATTTCTTCAACTATGACATTTATTATTTAGGGAAATAAGACCACTCTCTTTATCAATAATAATATTAACATTGAAAAATAGGGGACAACATCTAATAAATGCATGTACTTCGACTATATTATGATAGTTCTGATACTTAATATAAGTACAGATCCAATAGCCAACAAGATGAGAGGGGGGGGTGAATCATACAAACTTAATAATCTATAAAAACATCAGATTCAACCTCGGTAACATATACTTCAATAATATAACCAAAAATGTTAAACATGCAAACTCAAAAGCATATAAACATCATAAACCTCATAACACCAGATTTAACGTGGAAACCCAAATAGGGAAAAACCACTGTGGGATTTCAGACCCACTAAGAAATATACTCTTCTAGAGTATGCTCAGTTAAAAGAAAATCCTGTTAAAGATTACAAACACATTGCTAGATGTGACTCAGTTAAGGGATTTCCCTTAGATCTATTAGGATCTTCACCTTGTTAGAAGTGACCTTGTTAAAGGATTTCAAACACTCAATCTGAATGTCACCTTACTAGAGGGTTTTACAAATAAGACTATTAAGTCCACTTGGTTAAGAGATTTTCTATCACTTTCACAAAATAACAGTAATAAAAATCTATCTGCAACTTCACATCTAAAATGCTAAAGTAGATTCCTATTTCTTCAATACAATCTAGACATATAACTAATCTTGTCTATCTATCGGGCTTCTACACTTTGTTATTCAAATAGGTCTTCAAGCTTATGTGCTTGTTAATCACTATGTAGCATCCCTGTGCATACACTTGCCCGCATACATTTTTTTATCAACAGTTTCCTATTTATAAATAATTAGGTAATCGCTTAATCTCCTTGATCACATTTCCCATGATCAATCATAGCCATCAGATCTTTGATCTTGTCCAGGTTCAATGCATCTTTCAATCTGAAAACATTTTACCCTACCTCAAAACTTGCATACATTCCTTGGAACTTGTGCTAGGGTATTGCAGTTCAATCTGAGTTGTAGATCTTCATGTCGACTTTCCTTTGCCTTAGATTCATTAACAAACTTCATTCATGACTCACCAATCATTTAATTAGTTCCAGCTCATCAGCGTCCTTCATTAAATATCTCATCAAAACTTTTAATGCATTCTATTATAGCTTGATTACAACTCACTAACAACTCGGTGAATACTAAATTTCACTCGGTAGACATTCCTCCTTCATTAACTGATAGCGATAACCTTAGGGTTTACCAACTAGGTTCCTTAGGGTTTACTGACTAGGTTATTTGCTTGATAACATAGTACAGTATTAACCTTTACAATTTACAACATAAGTATGATGTTAAAACAATCTAAAACATCATGATCTCATCATTGTCTGACTCGGTACTAGTTGCCCATTGAATACCTTATTCATCCCCTTATTCATCATATTTTTTCCTGTGTCTTTTACTGACATCTTTATAATCTTCAAATCATACTTCTCAAGATATGGCAACATCATACTGAATTAGAAAATCAATTTTTTGACATCAATGACAAAATAATAATATCAAGATAGTAAACATCTTTCATCAGTTATATCCATAATCATCAACAACCTTCTTAATATCCTTATTGAAATGCCAACAATCTTTCATTGTCTGTTATAATGCTATATTACCAACAATCTCCCCCTTTGGCATTGATGGCAAAACCAATTGATTTAACCTTAAAAGATTCGAATTGCTATGACTCTAAAATGCTGAAATGCTCTCCCCCATAAATTAGACTTCTCATGTTTTCTTTAGTTTTCTTTCCAATATGTAGTCTTCTCATTAGTCTTCTCCCCTGATATTAGTCTTCTCCCCCTTTGACAACAATGCCAAAAAAGTAAAGAACTAAAACATAATTACTTTCTGTATGAATTGATTTCCTGTGGTTGTGTATCATTTCAGTCTTGGTCAAAGCATTTTGTCTTCAATTCCTGTTCCCTATATTGTTTCCTATAATAATTCCTATACACTTTTAGAAAACATTCTAAAGTGTATAAATCAACATCAACTCCCAAAAGATATTTGATAGAGTAATCAGATTGATGCTTTCACTGAACTTGGTCAGTGAGTAGAAGATAGGGGTAGGACCCCTAACTTACTTCTGAGATATTCAAAAGTGTCCCTTGGTAGTGGCTTGGTGAAGATATCTGCTATTTGTTCCTTTGTGCTAACATATTCCAACACCACTTTCTTTTCTTGATCTTCTTCTCTAAGATAATGATATTTGATAGAGATGTGCTTTGTCTCAGAGTGCATAACAAGATTCTTTGAAATATTAATGGCACTAGTATTGTCATAGAATATAGTTACTGGCTCAGTAACTTTCTCATTTATACCTTCCAACAAATTGTTTGATCCATGCAATGTTGGTACAATTCAATGCTACAACAATGTATTCAGCTTCTACTGTTGACTGTGAAACACATCCTTGTTTCTTGCTAAGCCAACTCATTAGTCTTTCTCCTAAAAATAAAGCTCCTCCACTTGTGCTTTTTCTATCATCAATGTTGCCTGCCTAATCAACATCAATATAAACTTTTAAATCAAAATCATTTCCTTTCTAATATACTAAGCCATAATCCTCAGTGCCTTTCAAGTATCTAAAAATTCTTTTGATTGCTGTCATGTGTGATTCCTTAGGGTCTACAGAAAATTTTGCAACTATACCTGCTACATGTGCTATGTTTGGTCTGTTGTGAACAACATATTGTAGCTTTCCAATCATGGATCGGTAAAGTGTCTCATCAATAGATGCAGATTCATCATTCTTTGATAATATACAGTTGGTAGTCATAGGAGTACTTACTAGTTTTGAATCCTCCATTCCAAATTTCTTCAAGATTTCCTTTATGTACTTGGATTGAGTAATGAAAATCTCATTTTTCATTTGCAGTATATGTAAACCTATAAAATACTTTATCTCACTGATTAATGACATCTCAGATTCTTGGTTCATTTCATTTCCAAAGTTCTTGCATAAAGAGTCATTTCCACAAAATATAATATCATCAATAAATATGGCTGAGATCAGTATTCCATTTTCATCATTCTTCATGTACATATTATTGTCCTCACTTGTCCTTATAAAACCAATCTTAATCAAATAAGAGTGCAATCTTTCATACCATGCTCTAGGTGCTTGTTTCAAACCATATAAAGCTTTGTTCAATTTACATACCTGATCTTTATTACTGTCTTCAACAAATCTTTCAAGTTGTTCAATAAAAAATTCTTCTTCTAATATTCCATTCAGAAATGTAGATTTGACATCCATTTGATATATCTTGAAGTTCTTGAAAGCAACATAGGCCAACAATGTTCTTACTCCTTCAAGTCTAGCAATAGGTGCAAAAGTTTCACCATAATCAATTCCTTCTTCTTGAGCATAACTATTGCAAACTAGTCTTGCCTTGTTTCGAATGACCTCTCCTTTTTCATTTAGCTTGTTTCTAAAAATCCACTTTGTACCGATTACATTTCTATCATTTGGTCTTAGGATTAGTGTCCATGTGTCATTCTTCTTGATTTGATCAATCTCTTCTATCATAGCATTTATCCAATCTTCACTGTTAAATGCCTCTTTCACTATTCTCGGTTCAAATTCAGACATCAAACATGTGTTATGTCTCAGTTTGTTCCTTTTCATCACTAGATCATCCTTATCTCCTATAATCTGACTTGGTGCATGATGTCTTCTGACATATTTGGCTAATATAGGCTCAGTAGGCTCTGTATGATCTTCTTCATCACTCAGTAACTAGATATTCTCTTCATTTTCTTCAACAGTCTGCTTGGTAAGACTTCTCGATTGAACATAGACAAATTCATCATAGTCTTCTAGTTCCTTGGAATTTCCTTCATCATTTCTTTCTACAAATTCATCAATTTTCACATTTGCACTTTCTACTATTTTGTTACATGATTTGATCAGACATTTAAATGCTTTGCTTGTAGAAGAATAACCTAGAAATGTTCCTTCTTCACTCTTCTGATCAAACTTGTCATTTCTATCATCTTTGTGAACATAGCATCTACTTCCAAAGATTTTAAAATAACTAACATTAGGTTTCTTATCATACTAGATTTCATATGGTGTCTTCAAAGTACCTTTCTTCAATTGTACTCAGTTCAAGGTGTAAAAAGTTGTGCGTATTGCTTCTGTCCAAAATGTTTGTGGCGCCTTTTCTTCAATCATTAGTGTTCTGGCACAATCCATATTAGATCTGTTTCTTCTCTCAGCTATTCCATTTTTCTATGGAGTTCTCAGTGCAGAGACTTGTCTTTTAATACCATGATCATTGTAGAATAAGTTGAACTCATCAAATGTGAACTCTCCTCCTCTATCTGATCTAAGACATTTAAGTTGTCTTCCTGTTTCATTTTCAACTCTTGCCTTGTACCATTTAAACATTTGAAAAGCCTCTTATTTTTCTTTTAAAAACATTACTGACATCATCCTTGAATGGTCATCCATAAATAATATGAAATATTTATCAACATAATAACTTTGAACTTTCATAGGACCACAAAGATTAGTGTGCACTAGATCTAAAATTCCCTTAGAAGTGTAAGACTTACTTGTAAAGCTTGATCTTGTCATCTTACCCATCTGGCATCCTTGGCATATAGCATTCTTAGGTTTTTCAAAACTCGGTAGACCTCTTACTCGGTGCTTCTTACTTATTTTGATCAAATTATCAAAATTTACATGACAAAACCTTTTATGCCATAACCAAGTATCATCAATCTTTGCATACAAACACTTATTCCAAGTTGAGTCAAGGTGAAATGTGTTACCTTTTGTTTGTGTCCCGGTAGTAGCTAACTTTCCATGCTTGTCATGAACTTTGACAATTCCTTTCTAAAATTTTATTCGGTAACCTGTGTTGTTTAGCTATGCTACACTCAACAAATTATATTTCAAACCTTCAACCCAATAAACATCATTGCATCTTGCATTATCAAGAAGTGTTATAGATCATTTACTTCTTACCAGACATGGTGCATCATTACCAAATCTGACATAGCCTCCATCATAATCTTCTAACATAGAAAACTTGTGTTTATCTCTTGTCATATGATGTGAGCATCCACTATCTATAAACCAAGAATCATTAGTGTTTATGTGCGATATTAGGGATTTTTCTTCATACCTTTCTTCATTTGATCCATCTTTAATAGCCACATAAACTACTTCCTCTATATTAGTTTCATCTAATTTATCATCATTAGATCCCTCATTAGCTATTAGGCATGTCTTTCTATCTCTTCTTCTAAAGTCTCAGTGTCCTCTGTAATGATTATCTTTCTGCTTGTCATCTCGATAAACTGTCTTTTCAGTAGAATCTTTGTCAGGATAGTTAGAAGCCATATGTCCTATCTTATCACAATTGAAACATTTCAAAGGTAGCTTTCCTTTATACTTACCTTTGCCTCTCGGTAACCTTTTGGGTAATAGTGCTTCAAACTCTTCTTGCTTCCTGATTTCCTCATACAGTTTGTGTACTGCCTCCATGTTCTTATGAAATATTTCACTTGCTCCACTATGATCTCCTTCAGAGTATTTATACTTTCTTTCATTGAAATCATTAGATTCATTAAGATGAAAAGAACTAAATGCATATTCAACTTTATTTACTGAAGATCCACTGTTATCAAAGTTACTTAATTCAAATGCATGTAGCTTACCAATAGTAGGATCTAAAGAAACTGGCATATTAGGTACAGACCTTAATTCATTGATTGTAGAGACTCGGATTACATAAGCCAGTAGAAGGGTTCTTAACAACTTACTTGTTATATCTTTTTCTTCAATAGTTCCACATGCTCCTTTGATTTGATTGACAATCTCCTTTAGTCTTGTACTGTACTGAGTTATGTTCTCACCTTCATTCATCCTCATAGATTCAAGTTGTCCTCTTAGACTATCTACTTTTTCTCTTTGAACATGTTCATCTCCTCCATATACTGATATGAGCTTATCCCATATTGCCTTTGCATCATTGCAGCCTTCTAGATCATTAAACTCTGAATCAATCAATGCAGATGTTATTTCAACCATTGCTTGAATATGTTCTTTCTTTGCCTTTATCTCTTCCATAGTCAATGGATAGGTGCTCAGTGGAGTGAAATCATTCTCCAGATAATATATAGCATATTCTTCAACTCCTGATAGATGTAGCTTCATCCTTTTCTGCCATGTAGAGAAACTTGACTTGTTCAGCTTCGGTGCATCCCTCTTATACATCTTTGGATCTTTAACTCAAGTGCCTTTAAACTTTCCTTCCAGAGTCCAGAGCTCTGATACCAATTGATAGTTCTGATACTTAATATAAGTATAGATCCAATAGCCAACAAGATGAGAAGAGGGGGGGTGAATCATACAAACTTAATCATCCATAAAACCATCAGATTCAACCTCAGTAACATATACTTCAGTAATATAACCAAAAGTGTTAAACATGCAAACTCAAAAGCATATAAACATCATAGACCTCATAACACCAGATTTAACATGGAAACCCAAATAAGTAAAAACCACTGTGGGATTTCAGACCCACTAAGAAATATACTCTTCTAGAGTATTCTTGGTTAAAAGAAAATCCTATTAAAGATTACAAACACATTGCTAGATGTGACCCGGTTAAGGGATTTCCCTCAAATCTGTTAGGATCTTCACCTTGTTAGAAGTGACCTTGTTAAAGGATTTCAAACACTCAATCAGAATGTCACCTTGCTAGATGGTTTTACAAATAAGACTATTAAGTCCACTCAGTTAAGAGATTTTCTGTCACTTTCACAAAATAACAGTGATAAAAATCTATCTGCAACTTCACATCTAAAATGCTAAAGCAGATTCCCATTTGTTCAATACAATCTAGACATAGAACTAATCTTGTCTATCTATTGGGCTTCTATACTTAGTTATTCAAACAAGTCTTCAAGCTTCTGTGCTCGGTAATCACTATGTAGCATCCCAGAGCATACACTTGCCTACATACATTGCTTTATCAATAGTTTCCTATTTATAAACAATTAGGTAACCACTTAATCTTCTTGATCACATTTCCCATGATCAATCATAGCCATCAGATCTTTGATCTTGTCCAGGTTCAATGCATCTTTCAAACTGAAAATGTTTTACCCTACCTCAGAACTTGTGCACATTCCTTGGAACTTGTGCTCAGGTATTGCGATTCAATTTGAGTTGTAGATCTTCATGCTGACTTTCCTTTGCCTTAGATTCGTTAACAAACTTCATTCACGGCTCACCAATCATTTAATAAGTTCTAGCTCATCAGCTTCCTTCATTAAATATCGCATGAAAACATTTAATGCATTCTTTTATAACTCGGTTACAACTTGGTAATAACTCGGTGAATACTAAATTTCACTTGGTAGACATTCCGCCTTCATTAACCGATAGCGATAACCTTAGGGTTTACCGACTAGGTTCTTTGCTTGATAACATAGTATAGTATTAACCTTTACAATTTACAACATAAGTATGATGTTAAAACAATCTAAAACATCATGATCTCATCATTATCTGACTCAATACTAGTTGCCCATTGAATACCTTATTCTTCCCTTTATTCATCATATTCTTTCCTGTGTCTTTTACCGACATCTTTATAATCTTCAAATCATACTTCTCAAGATATGGCAACATCATACTGAATTAGAAAATCAATTTCTTGACATCAATGACAAAATAATAATATCAAGATAGTAAACATCTTTCATCGGTTATATCCATAATCATCAACAACCTTCTCAATATCCTTATTGAAATGCCAACAATCTTTCATTATTTGTTATAATGCTATATTGCCAACATATTATAGAGGTTATAATTTTCTATTTTCGAAATATTATATTTCTTAGTCAATTTTCATTACCATCTATAGAGGTTGCAAATATATATATATATATATAGCAAAGGTATTTTTATAAAATCATATTGGTTTGAGGATTTCATGAATGCCACAGAAACATGGGTTGGAAAGATTGATCAACTCTACATGTGATATTGTTGGTATTTTGGTATGGTTTTGTCATTGATGTCAACACCTACTAACAATTATCAACTCTGGCACTTTGGAGAATTAGCAACATTCATCGGCAAGCAAGTGACTTATGCACAGTCACTAGTATCTAGTACACCGATAGGATATAATGTTCACCGGCACTTGGAATGGCATGGAAAACATCTGGTTATGTCGAATCGTTTGGACACTTCATCTTGAAGCTTTGTTTATTGGCATATTTGTATTTGCATATTTGTTGTTAGCGACAAATAGGTCCAGGATATACACTCGCAGGTTTGTCTTTTCCAGATTAGCACGACACACTATGGAGATGTTCTATTATTGTTGTAAATACAACAAGCGAACATGTTGAATTGGTTATTGCATCAGATATTGTTTTATTTGTAAATTGATTTTATTGTAATATCCTTTAGAGATGACCTACTAAAATTGGTCTTAGGTTATGGTATAAATGTAAGATCTTATTTGTAAGATCGACTACGGAATGTGAAAAAGGATTGTGTGAAGGTATATGTGAGAATAAGCAGAGCTATACATGCAAACATCATTTGAAGGTTGAAGGAGGTTTTTTGTGAAGACAATCAGAACTACGTCGGTACTGAATCCAACATAGAAAGATGCTAATTTGAGTAGTACATCCTTATTGGATTTAACCATCCAATTGTAGTCAGTGTGACTCCTATTTTGTGTTTGAGTAGTGAGCTCTAGGTTCTTGGCCTTTCTGCATGTGTAGACCCCATTTGTATACACTTACTATCTGCAGTAGTATCATCTGATTGTGGGTAAGGTTTCCCACCATGGTTTTTCCCCTTACAGGGTTTCCACATACAAATATTGGTATTAAGTGTTGTGAATGACTTTGTCCTTTTATTTCATGCATTAATCTTTACCAGTATTGTAATTAATTGATAAAACTATCTACCGGCATAAAAGATTGGTTTACCAATATTAAGCATTTAGTTGGTTAAGTTGTTTTTGGTTTGAATTTATTTGACAACTGATTCACCCCCCCCTCTCTCAGTTGTCTCCGGGACCTAACAGATCTTCATATCACAAGCTAATAAAAAAGAAAAGGAAAGGAAATAGAAATGGAGATGAAGAGGTATTTTATGTATATTCACCCCTTATTTTAAATATATTAGGAATTTTTAACATTCAACTGATATATGACTACATTTTCAATAATTTAAAGAAAGATTGGATTTCTTTGCTTCTGTATTATATTGAATATCGTATGCTTCTTCTCTATACTCTATAATTTTGAATGCTTGATATGTTTAATAATGTCAATTTGTGAATATCTTCTATTTAGTTATTTCCATGAGATATCACATTTAGATAATCTTGAGAGTATTATCAAGCACTTTGCCAGAAAATCATTTTCTCCTAGGCCTCCCTACACCTCCCTACACTCGTGTGCACACCTACCCTATTAGTAGAAGCTGAGAGTAAATGCAACCTGGATTTTCCCAATAACTCATTGGGATCTCAAACTACCACTTTCTTCTTGCATTGTTGCAATTGGCATTAATTGTCTATAGATATTTTATGTTGATAGGTGATTTCAAAATTTTAAAGAGAAGAGGGAAATTTGTGTAGCCTAGACAAATAGAATGTCAATGGGAATTTCCTAGTTAGAGATAAGTTGAATAAGATTTATCCAACAATATTAAAGGATTGTTTGTCAAATTTGAGTGATTCAAAGAATGTTCTTAATTTTTTATCGATGGCTATTGTGTTTGTTTGTGTTACGAGTAGTGATTTCTCTAGTCATTTTGTAGCTCCAAGTGACCAATGAGTGAGCTAAAGAGCTCAAAGAAGCTCTAGATGCTTTGATTGGGAGAATTTTTGGAACACTACTATTGGATGTATGGGTAGATTGTTGGGATATTGCTACAAATATGTGATTATGAGGTATTTGAGTATGTTTGAGAGATGTGTTGTCATTGATGTCAACATATTTCTCTATCTAGTGTAGTGATGTTGTGATATTCAGTATGTTGGTTTGTGTTATATATTGTTGATCAGTGTTTGCAGATCAAAGGGTATGTATATAATTATCTCTAGTTCATTCAGTACAAGTTTTAGAGGTTTGCATGAAGATTTGATTTATTTATGAGTATATGTGTGGTGGTCAATTCTTCAATTATTCAACGATGCCAAAGTGTCTATATTTTGATCTACATTTATCCGCATTGTAAAATCTTGATCTATAGATCTTGAGGTATGTTTGGGACATTGATGTGTGTCCTCAATTCAAGTGGTTCATGATTTGGAGGTCCACAAGTCATTATTTTAGTTTGACAGTCAATACAGTTGGTTTTCTTGAGATTTGGTTTAGTGATGATGATGATTCTAATAATTTATGTTGGTGTGGATATTCTTGTGGTAATTCATGATTCTTGTGGATGTTTCTAGATCATGTGCCTTGTGTGTTGGTCATCTGTATTGATCATTGTGCATGTTATTGATGATTTTATTCAATCTCATGGTGTTCTTCATGTTCTTGGCTGACATGATGATTATAGTCACATATTGTAGCTGTTCAAGGCATAATTATTGGAGGTGTTTCACGTTTGAGGTGTTTGATTTAGGTCCATGCTATGTCTTAGCCAAAATTGTTTTGGTCCACATATGATTGTTCCATGTATGCTTATATTTTGTGAATAGGTGATGAGTGTTGAGATGACCTTGATTATCTTCACAAAATTCATGTCATGTACAAATAAATGTAATAACCATGTGAGAGGTATCATGTACAGTGTGCAGCTAATGTATTGATCTTTTAGAAGAAAAGAAGAACTGTTAAGAAGAGGAGAGTTGATATGTGCTTAACCAGGACTTTAACTAGGCATTGAGGATGTTATTTCTCAGTTCATGATTATTTGGATGTGATCCAAATTTGTTTATAAGGTAGTGAGTCTTCCCAGGGTTGTAGCCTTCCTTGTTATTTTTTTTGAGCATTGAGCTCTAGGTAGTGTGTTTGAATGCATGTGTATTCCCCATTGTAATACTTCTAACAAAGTATACCTATTTTGTGGGTTTTCCCAATGTGGTTTTCCCTTAACCAGGTTTTCCATGTCAAAAATATTGGTGTTATGTTTGTTCATGTTGTGTTGTTGATTTATGCTTTCATGCTTAATAATCAGATCTAAGATTAAAGTAAGTTGCCACAAGGTTTGGTGACCACTTATTTACCCCCCCTCTTAGTTGTCTACCTTATTTTCATCATTTGGTATTAGAGCACATTCCTCTAGATAATTTTAATAACTTGAGGTGATATGGGATTGCAACTTACAAGAAGGATAGTCTGATATTTGATTATACCAACTACTCTCTTTAGAATAGACAAATGGAGTGTAACTTGAGATGCATTAGTGAAGCTTACTATAATATTACCAAAGACAAATATACAGTTCTTGCAAATGGTCCTACAACTGCGGATGAGATAAAGGAATTTGATGCAATATTACTACTAAGGAAGCATTATTAAGTGCTCTGAGTGATTTGGAAATGACAAATGTTATGGAATTGTAGACTGCTCATGAGATCTAGAAGAAGTTGGAAACCCTATATGAAGGAGACAACTATGTGAAGATTGCCAAGTTGTAAAGCCTAAAAGGAAAGTATGAGAGGTTGAAGATGAGAAAAGATGAGAATATCACTTCCTTCATGCAGAAAGTAAATGGAATTGTGTGCAATATCAGATGTGTTGGTGGAATATTCGAAGAATCAAATATTGTTGCTCAAGTGATCAATTCCTTACCTACATCATACAAGCACAAAGTTGTTTCTATTGTGGAGATCCAGACTATGACTAATGTAACTAGAGACATGTTGATTGGTACACTTTCAACCTTTGAATTGAGACATTTTGGTGACTCTCTTCCTAAGGTATAATTTGCATTAAAAGCTACTGTTTCTAGAAAGGATAAGAAAAGATATGATCTAGGAGAATGTTATTCAAGGAGGAATATCCAAATATGAGAAAGAGATGAAAGAAATTGAAGAAGAAGAGAAAGAGCTTGAGGAGTTTGAAGCTCTTATTGCCAAGAGATTGTCGAAAGGAGCTAGTAAGTATGAAGGAAAGTTGTCTCTTAGATGTTTTTCATATAATAAGATTGGACATTTTGCCTCAAGGTGTCCAGAAAGAGTTCCTAAGAAACCCTACAAGCCTAAATTTCAGAAGAAATGTTATTATGATGTTGATGAAGGTGTGACAGATGATGAATCTAACAAAGGGAATTCAAGCGTATGTGCAAGATCATGAGGGACCAATAAGTGGAAATATTCTAACTACTAGGCTAATTGAAAAATATCTATAACTTTCAAATGGTATCTATAACTAAAGAATGTTGGTGAGCAAGTTGAAGTTGAAATAGTTGATGTCACCGAGAAAGATCCTAATATCACTGAGCAAGACCCCACTGACACTATATGACTTGATGAAGATATCATGAACACCAAGGCACCAGAACAGGAAATGATAGAATGGAATTTATATGCCAAACTAGTATCCAGTGAGTCAGTTTTGGAACGAGTTCAGCCGTATCTTCCAGTCACTCAGCCTATTTCAACTGAGGCCCCTCATGCTACTGAACAAGGAATAGAGGATCCCAAGTCTATAGAAGGAGAAGCTACTCCTTAGGCCACTGAGGAACAGACCTCTTCAGCTCATCCTAACACTGAAAATGTTACAACTGAGACCCCAATCAAAGATTCACTGAAGGACTCAACAGAAGCTACAGGAACCGACAAAAGTGTTGCCTCCACCGAGCAACCCATCGAGGGTCAACAAGCCTCCCAAGCTATTGTCTTAGTTCAACTGGTGAATTCTAAAGAAAAGAAAATGAAGAAGCATAGTTTCAAATTAGATTTGTCAAAACCAATAGTGCTACCAAATGTAGACATATCCAAATTAAAAGGGCAAGCACTCATTGAATTTGGTGAACTATGTAAAGCCAAAGCTGAAAAAGAGAAGCAAATGGCTATTCAAAAGAAAAATAAAGTACTTCAGAAGGTGAAGGTAGTCTTAAAACTGATATGCTACCTGCAGCTACAGTGTCAAAAGATGCAGCCATCCATATTCAACTAGATGAACTCCTAAATCAAATAGAGACATTTGGAGTAGATGCATTCTGAATATTTGACCAAATTGAAGGAGAAAGAGCTCACTACAAAATTGATTGAAGAGGTACAGAAAGCAATTGCTATTGGTAAAGTAAAACTTGTCAAATTTATTGCTAAGTTGTCCCCTCAACTCAAGCACATTCTTTATTTATTTCAGAAACTCTATACATTCTCTTTATTCATTAAAGATATCAAAAATAAAATAGAAGTAATTGAGAAAGAGATCACCGATCTCTCCAATAGTTGACCACTGAGCCCAATTCCGTTCAGAATTTCTATACAAAGTTACAAAAGTTCATGGCTCAACAATTGGAACTCGGGAATGAAGAGCACAAAATAAGGATGGACATTATGACTCTTCAAACCTTATTCATTCCACACTTGTCCTCTATCCAAGAATAGATCAACTGAGCCACATATTTATCTACTACACAAGAGGGAAGAACATTAGATGATTTAATTTCCCTATTAGCTGACATTCAAGCACATAATTCTTTAATGGACAGTGTAAAGGATGCCCTCTGTCACACTCACTGAAGCAAGGACAAAGTATACATCCATTTTTGACTAGTTGCCTCCACCGGATGGTAACTAAGTTTTAATGTTTGTCAAAAAGGGGGAGTATAGTATACAAGTATCATAGGGGGAGTGTAGTATACAGGGGGAGTATATCGAGCAGAGTATCCAAATGCACAGTTGAATTTGATAGGGGAGCAGTGAACCGAGCATAACAGTAGTGATTATAGAATATTGATCACCGAGCAAGCAAAATCAAAGTTATGTATAGTATATTGATAAGGGGAGTATATCTAAATATACTATTTCATTGACAAATGTATATACTGTCAATTTAGTCAAATTTTAGTATATAGATTTTTGTGTTATAACTTTGAAAGTAGTTTTGTCAAACATCTCAACTAATGTCAAAAGGGGAGATTGTTGCTACTTACTAAGTTGCCATTAGTCTTATGTTCAAATTTATTCTAGTTGGTTATTACTACCGAATCATTCAGTCGGTAAGCACAGTGCAATCGGTTACAGAAGAAAGCAATCACAGAGCTTAGTATACACCGATTTGTCTACCGAGTAATGTTCTATGACTACCAAGCAGTAAAGATGATACACCCAGTTGATATACACCAAGTGAAACATGTTACTAGATTCATTGAACCTAGACACACATATGGAAACATGTTACAAGATCGAAGAACATAGAATCATTATCTCATTGGAAATTTCACTTATAGATTTTGTATTGATTTTGAGGTTATCTATCCAATGAAATATTTTGTATGGTTATTCATTTGATAAATCATGTTTGTAAGATTGAAGCATGAACCAGATCACCAACTTAAGAGATCTATTTATACAACATGAATTAAGGATCAGGTGTGTGTGCATGTGTGTATGAAGCAAGACTTGTACAAAAAGAAAAATCATGGGAAATCATAGAGTGTTATGAATGTTACAATTGACAGAGTTACACAAAGGTCACCATGAAGGTTTTCAGAGAATAGTCAAGGAACAAAGTAAACAAAAGGGTTTACCAAGTTAATATATGGATTACCGAGGTATGCTATAAGCAAGGTAATATCATTTTGAGTACATAGAATCTGCTATAGCATTTGAGATGTAAAGTTGCAAATATTTTGTAAGATTTGATTGTAATATTTTGAGTTGTAAGAGAAACCTCTAACAGGGTAAAAGACTCTAACTAAGTCTATAAATTGTAAAGCCTCTAACAAGGTGCAGCATTTAGAATAAGTGTTGTAAAATCCTTTAGCAAGGTAGATCTAACAGATCTTGATACTCCTAACAGGGTAAGCTATCAGAAATAGCTAAACATGTAGCTCTAACCGAGCAACCTTTATTATTGTAGTAGTGAAGTTGTGGGTGTCATCCCCACTACAGTTTTTCTCTCTAACTAAGAGTTTCCGCATAACCAAAATATATATGTTATGGAGTCAATCATGTATGATTGTTATTTATTTGTTTTAGCATTATATTATGTTACAACAATATTCAATTTATGCTTAACAGTAAAGTTGTTGTTGAAGAAAAGTTTTGAAGTACTGATTCACCCCTCCCCTCTTAGTACATTAGCTTTCCATATTGGGCCTAACATGAGGAAGATCCTGAAACCAGAATCATTGAACATGGCTATGGAGAAACAACTTGAGATGGCAATTGACGATTATGATGTTGAAAGTATGAAGAACTAAAAACTACAAGATGAATTGAATTCTGCTAATGAGTTTATTCTTGTTCTACAAGAAAGGTTATCATCAGCTCAAGCTAAGAGAATGGAACTTTTGCAAAACCAGGATGATGGAGAGAAAAATGCACTTAAGGAACAATGTCAAAAACTAAGTCAAGAAAACATGCTCATGAAGAATGAAATGCGAGACCTAACTATAAAGTTATCAAAATATATTGAGGACAGAAAGAAGGAAAAAAATCCTTCTATATCTCTGAAGAACAAATTTGAATAATGTGGCAGATTGACTCATAAGAAGAATCTATTGAGAACTGATTTGGTACAATCCTAGAATAATGAACAAGAGCTAGAGATACAAATAATGACTCTAAGAGATGATCTGACTACTACAAGTGAGTGTAAATAAAAGATCAGGATTAGTGTTATACAGTTGAATGATTTATTGAAAAGACAAAGGCAAAGTGAAGATTCTAGAGGACTTGGATTTGTACAAGGTGAAAGCTTTGGTACTACAAATGAAGATCAAACAACCAATATGCAGAACTCATCAAATGAGAGGAAACCAGTAAGGCAATCTAATGCTTACAAATTTAATGGCAGATGCTTTGTTTGTAATAAATTTTGGCATAGACAATATAGAAATAGAGCAAATCAAAACTACAATTCAGTTCCTAGTCAATTTACAAATTGCAAGAAATATGGTGATAAGTTAGAAGATTGCAGAATGAATGTTAAATGTCATGCATGTGGAAAGTTTGGACATTTGGCTAATCAATGTAGGTCAAGGAATGACACCGGATATGTCAAAGCAATTCAAAAGAAGAATGTTACATGTTATGCATGCAAAAAAATAGGCCATATTACTAAGTACTGTAGAAGCAAGACTACATCGGTTAATAATGATAAAGCAAATGAGAAAGGAAAGAAGAAGGTAGATGAAATACAACAAGATCACACCAAGAGATGGGTTATAAAATCTAAAGAACCAAGTGGAGATGTAACTACACTGGTAACTGCACTTGTAACTCCACCGATAGAACAAAGCATTCCTGCACTGGCTGGAAATTCAACTGGTAACTGAGGCATATGCCTTAGGGGTTGGAAAATTCATTTCAAATCTTGCATATTCCTCGGAAGAGATCTGGGGAGTGGTATTGATCATTGATGAAGGTTTATCTAGCATAAAACTATGAAACCGACATCTGGTAGGGTAAATCACTAAGCATTTATGACAATGATGAATTAGGGTTTAATTGCTGATAAAAAGGGAAAATGGACTCATTTTCACTCAACACTCAAGAAAATAAGAGTGAAGCAAAGATGAATCATAAGCGATCAAGAGCGAGCAAAGATATTCTAAATAATCTCCATTAGTCATATGAGAAGTAATCAAAACCCCTCAACTGACGACTGTTTTCCAAGTATTTTTTTGAAATGGAATCTAGATCATCATCTACTCCTACTTTCATCACAAATCCCACTTTTGTTGAAGTTAAAGATAGGCTTAGGCCTATTTTCAAGGAAGTTCCTCAAATTTCTACGAAGGAAGACTCTACTGGCACATTTTTGAGGGTTCCTAATGGTGTGGTTTATGTGAAAGATGTCAGGGCTTATATTCACTGCACATTGGAGGATTTACGCACTGAGGAAATCAAGGGAATGTATTAATTTGTGATACTAGGTAGCTCCAATATAGTTGAGCTGGAATATCAAATCATTGAGGATCTAGGGTTAACTGAAATCCTATACATACTAGAATTCAAGGATGAAGTGATCAGATATGTTCTAAGTGGGGTTTATAATGAATTCATCTAGCTAGACCAGACCCACATGATCACCAAAGAAGCTATTCAGGTGGTCACCAACTTACCAAAAGTTGGACAGGAACTAGGAAAGAAGATCTCCAACACTGCAGTTGAGAATATCACCGATGCAACCCATGATGGAAGATCAATGAGGGTCAACACTATAAAAGACACATGTGAAATTTGCCAGGATGATCATCGGATATAAGGTAACTCAATCAACTTGATTGAACTTTGTTGCCAGTTCTTGTATAAATATTGCACACCAAATGATAAAGAATAATGAAAAGTATGACTTTTATGAATGGTTAAGGAGTGAATTAATGATAAATCTTGGCAAGATCAAAGGTGTTAAGAAAGGAACTTTCCAGTTTAGAAATCTTATTGTCTGTTTAATGTTGTACTTCATGAATGAGCTACCGAGTTTGGGAAAGAAATGTTTGGCTCATTACATACGGGTAGGTATGTAGATCAAAGATGCAATCACTAGTCTTGGTAGTCACAAGGATGAGAAGCTTTGGGGCTACTTCAAAAAATTTCAGGAGAACATGAAACTAATGGTAAGAATCTCCAAACACATTGCGGAGAAATCCTCCACTGATATTTGCTTCATGGTAAAAACAAATGAGATTTTGATGGAAGTAGTGGAACCTAGAACTATATGGGTCACTTGATTGGGTTATGAAGTAGATGACAACATTTTGGAGCTCTATGCCAAAATGCTAATTGATGCTCCTTTGGATGAAAAGGCTAAACACTTTAGCACTATAGAAGAGAAGGATCTTGAGGTCAAAATTGACTTCAACAAGAAAAGAAGAGAAAAGAAAATAGACAAAATGTCTGCAATTGTTCAGAATGTAATTCACAAGATAGATAAAGAACGAGGTTCTGGATTTAAATTGATAGATCAACCAGAAATAGCAAGTGCTCTTGAGGTGAAGAGGCTTGAGACTTTCATTTCCTCTATCACTTCTGACTCTGATCCAGGGGATAATCAACCTCTTGCATTCAGAAGGGTACAAAGCAAGAAAGCTGACAAGCCTTCAGTACAGGAGAAGAAGGTGGAACCAAGGAGGAAGCTAATTAGAAAGGTAACAACTTCAACCACACCTCTAGCAAGGAAACCTACTCAGAAGAGGTAGCCTGCTCCATCCGTGTCATGCCCAAAATTTAGGGCAAAAACGGAACAATTTTTTTTTTTTAAAAAGATACTAATTTAATTAATAAGCACACTCTTGCGACAAGCATTAGAGAAAATTCCATTAATAAATTCGAGCTCATTCTGAAACGAACGAAGCATCGACAATCAGTTATATTCTAATTGCGGAAAAACCTACTGGTTTAAATTTTATCTTCAAAAGATATTTAATTAATAGTTTTATTAAATTAATCATACTAAAAGTATTAGGAGAGATATTTTAATTTATTCCCCACTATGACTATATAGTCTTAGCAAATTTAATTAATTTCTTCTTTATACTTCTTTTTTTTTTTCAAATCAATATTGTGTACATATAAAATGTACATATATATACATATAGATTATGCATATATTCTGTATAATAGTAATTTAATTTCTTAAATCAATAAAACTCAAAAAAAAACATATATATATATATATACATATTTATATTCCCATATATATATATATGGAAACATATATATTTATATATATATTCTACTTATATATCAATATTTTAACCCTAACCTCCTAAATCCATTGCAACTTTCTAATTATTATCTCTTAATTTCCCCAACCCTAATTAGGGTTCTAAATTCTTATTTAACCAATACCCAAATCCAAATTACATATTATTTTTTTGATCTTAATAAAAAACTAAACTTCCCTAGCCCCTATCGGGCTAGGGTTTTAACCATTTTCTTTTTTTTAACAGGCGAAGAGCTCATGGCGGGCCGAAGATCCTACGGCGGCCATGTCCGAAATAACTTGTAGGTCACGGAGGTTATTAGGTGGTGGCTGGCCGCGCGCACCACTGTGTGAGCGCACAGTGGCGCCGCGGCACCACTGTGTGCCCACACAGTGGGGGCCGCTGGCAGCACCACTGTGTGGCCACATAGTGGCGGCCGCGGCCGTCCACTGTGTGCCCACATAGTGGGAGCCGCAAGCGGCTCCACTGTGTGTGCACACAGTGGGCGCCGCGCGGGCGTCCACTGTGCGTACACACAGTGGAACCCGCGGGGTCCCCAACATAAATTTTTTTTTTAATTTTTTTTTTTAAAACATTAACATTTAAATATATATATATATATATATATATATATAAATATATAAATATATATATTTATATATATATATATTTATATATATATATATATATGTATATATATATAAATATATATATTTATATATATATATATATATATATGTATATATATATAAATATATATGGTATTTACAAAAATTAACATGCGTAAATAACAAGATAAATTTAATTCCAAATAAAATTTATATATTTTTTTAAAAGGGAAATATTACATGCAATTTTTTTACGCTAATATAATAAAGAAAAAGATAACATTAAGTTTAATCAAAAAATATATATATATATATATATATATATATATATATATATATATATTCATTTATAAAACTAGCTTTTAAATCAATGTTATCAAAAATACAATTCAAAGTATTTTATAAAGATACATTATACTTTTTCTGGAAATAAAGAAATCCATTTATATATATATTTTTTTTAAATAGAATATTCACTTAAAACAACTTTTTTTTATAAAAAAACATAGAAATCTATCAACAACAATAATCTTTTATTTGCCACAAGTGAAACATAATTAAAGTCTAAATGAAAAACAAATCTTTTATTTCTTTCCATAATACAAGAAGCTTTTTGCATGCAACACAATTTAACCCCTTTTTTTTTTTTATAAACCAGAAGTAGAAATAACAAGCTTTTCTTTCTTTAAAACATCTCTAAAATATTCTACCAAATTTACAGAATGATTTCTCTGAACAGTCACAACATTAAGACTTCAAGTCTACTAATACAAATTTCAACTTGCTTCTCCTTTCTCTTGAATTGAGGCATTTATTTACAACAACTTTAAACATACATCTGCAACTGAATTCAAATATCTTCAAATACAATCTTCTGAATATCTTTCATGAATCCTATCCTCTTTCTTCTGAATTTCCTGCATAATAGAAAACACAAAATTGACCACGGAGTGCTCACCTCCCAGCCTAGGCTAACTGGTAGCCACCCCCGAGCTCAGAGAACCAATTCCTAGACGGGTAACAAACAGGCAAACACAAAGAAACACAAAACATACAAATATTCCAGACACATTCCCAACCTGGTTTTCACAGCACCACACTCTGGTGGTGAACATTTTCAAAGGGTGGTAGTGGACCAAATACCCTGAGGAGAATCTGCAAGTATGTAATAACAAGAAGCCACCTCATGGCACAAATAACATATCAAAATCTCAACCCCATAAAATTCCTTATGCCCCCCAAAGGCATTCTAGCCTTATAACCCTCCTTATGACCCCCATTGCACAAACAGGCCATGCAGCAAGGGTCACACAAAGATCCCTTGTGATCGCTCTCTAAAGAGAGTCTCTCACTCGAGGGCTGTCACTGCTACCACCCTCAAGATCCTCTTCTCTCCCAAGAGAAAGAGAGATCTTGAGAAAACTCCCAAAACACATTCATTCATAAAACAAAACCAAAAGATTTTCAAACATTCGTTTTCAAGAATACAGATTTTCTTATTCAACAACTTTCAGAAATAAACAAAAACAAGTCATTAAAAGTAAAAAAATGAAACCAACCTTAATCTGCCCAAAGGATATCTGAAGAAGAGCTGCCCAATCCACAATTCTTTATTTTCCTTAATCAATTTCTTTATCCCTTAACATTATTTTTCTTCCAAATTTTTCTTCTGTCTCCAAAAATGGAGAGTGGGTGATTAACCAGCTATTCCCAAAAATCTTCCTTAAGAAGCTCACTCTCTGAGTTCTCACAGGATTCTAAAAAAAAATCAACAAAAAGAAGGAAGAAAGCAAAAATGCAAAAAGACTTTCCTTCCAAGAGGGAAAAATCTTGATTTGATTTCACTTCCATTTTCCATTTTCGCTCAACCCAAAAAAACCAATTTTTAAAGCGTTAAAAAGATCATTATAAAGTAGAAACTTGCCTAAAATTACCCCTAACCCCTAGGTATACCTTATGGGCTTCAGGAAACCCTAATAAACTACCCCTAGGTGTTCATTTAACCCATTTTAAACCCCTCTGAAGTTTATTTTCGGGTCAAACATAAGTTGACCTCTCCAAATATTATATTCTCAAAATATCTTTTTTGACAACACATTATTTTATTTAAAATTAATAATAATTAACACTTTCCCATCAAGAGACAAGATAAAATATTTAAATTTACATCCACACATGTGTCAAGTGACACTAATAAAATACTTTTACAAAAATAAACATGAAATTATCTCTTGAGGTTTTTTACACAATAAATTTAAATAACACATAACACACATGCAGCATATACTGATACGAATAAAATACAACACAAACGGGGTGTTGTCTCTCCAAATAGACAAACCCTGGCTTTACGAACATACATAAGTCTAGGTTTGATTCTCCGTAATTTTCCATGGTCACATGGTAAATTTCCTGCGCATCTCAATTTACACATTAGTACTCCCAAATATTCATATATAATAAAATTCAATAACACAACAATGCACATCATTACTTGCATACAATTTTTCATCTGCACAGATTAAATACATCTTTTGTCAAGCAAATTCACATAAGCAATTTTCATCCCAATTCACATAAACTAAACATACATCATAGTTCTATATTCAGAGTAAAGTTCTACAAATTCAACAACGACATCTATCATTGCAATATCATTCTATCTAATACTCATGTAGTGTTCTATCCCATAAAGCATGTAAGTAAATCATCAAATCATAGCAATGTTATCCAATATCCTGAAATCATATAAGTTCTAAGTCTCAAAATGCATCAAAATAAAGTATCCATAGTAGTCTAAAATATAAAATCCACTGAATGTCAAACTGAGTTGAGGTGAGGCCTCACATCCTCCCCCTCTAGGCATGAACTTCCTCCTGGAGTTCATCAAAGAGGTGAGGGTACTCTGATCTCATACGTGCTGCATCCTCCCATGAAGCCGTAACCTCATCATAACAGTCCCACTGGACCCTAACCTGGTCCAGCTCTCGACCTCGAAGGGCCAATGTCCGGCGTGCCAAAATGCGAATGGGCTCCAAAGCTAGCTGCCCGTCCGACTCCACCTGCAAGGCATCCCAATCTAAAATGTGAGACTCATCATAGATATATTTTCTCAAAACTGAAACATGAAACACATCGTGGATGCGTGACAGGCTAGGTGGCAAAGCTAAACGGTAGGCAACTGGGCCTATCCTCTCGAGAATCTCAAAAGGTCCAACAAAGCAAGGTGCGAGCTTAGAACCCTTTCCGTAACGGATCGGACTTTTATGCGGTCGCACTCTCAAGAAAACTCTGTCTCCAACCAAGTAACTACGATCGATCCTCTTTGCATTGGCATACTTCTTATGTCTATCCTGAGCCTCTCTGAGACGCTGCCTAATCAAATCCACCTGCTGTTCCATATCTCGAACTAACTCAGGACCAATAGCAACTCTATCCTCTATGCGATCCCAGCTCAAGGGCGTCCTGCAAGGTCTGCCGTATAATGCCTGGTAGGGTGGCATCCCCAAAGAAGTGTGATGCCCATTGTTATAGGCAAACTCCACTAAGGGAAGATACTCCTCCCACCGGGTCTGATGATCCATGACGTACATACGAAGCATATCCTCTAACACCTGATTGACTCTCTCTGTCTGACCATCTGTCTCTGGGTGATAAGCTGTACTGAAATTGAGCTTTGTGCCCATAGCTGCCTGTAATGACTTCCAAAAGGTAGAAGTGAAAAGAGAGTCCCTATCAGAAATAATCTTGCGGGGTACGTCATGTAGTCTAACAATGTCTCGCAAGAACACCTGTGCTACTGCAGGAGCTATGAATGTAGTACGAACTGGTGAAAAGTGAGCTACCTTGGTCAGCTTGTCAACTGTCACCAAGATAGCATCATGGCGATGAGAAGACATAGGGAGACCAATGATGAAATCCATGGATATAGTATCCCACTTCCACTCTGGTATAGCATGAGACTGAAGCAACCCACCTGGATGGCGGTGCTCCGCCTTTACCCTCTGACACTCGAGACACCGAGCTACTATCTCAGCAATGAGCTTCCGCATTCCCAGCCAATGATACAACTGCCTCAAGTCTGCATGCAACTTCTTAACCCCGGGATGTGCTGCATAAGGAGCTCTATGAGCTTCCGAGACAATGAACTCTCGCAACCCTCCGGAGGAAGGTACATAAATGTGCCCTCTATGGCGTAATAGTCCATCAGACTCCAAAGAATAATCCACATATTTCCCTTCTAGAGTAACCTGAGAACGTAACACCTGACAAACCTCTGCATACCATCCATCCTCTGACAAGTGCCGAAGTATACGGTCCCTCAAGTCTGTGCCCATGGATATGGTGCAAACCTCATGACGTCTCCTACTCAAGGCATCTGCAACTACATTTTCCTTTCCCTTGATGTAGTGAACGTCAAAATCATATTCGCACAAAAACTCCATCCATCTCCTCTGACGTGCATTAAGGTTCGGCTGAGTGAAGATGTACTGAAGACTCTGATGATCTGAATGCAACTCAAAGTGATGTCCTAAAAGGAAGTGCCTCCACCTCACAAGTGCATGCACTACTGCCGCGAGCTCAAGGTCGTGAGTGGGATAATTAAGTTCATAAGTCTTAAGTTTCCTAGACTCGAAAGCTATGGCCCTACCACCTTGCATAAGAACTGCCCCTAAACCCTCTAAGGAAGCATCGGTACAAACCATGAAATTAGCTGAAGGATCTGGTACAACAAGGATAGGAGCGCTAGTAAGTGCCTTCTTGAGTTCCTGAAAGGCCTTCTCGCACTTCTCTGTCCACTCAAATTTCTACCCTTTACGCTGAAGAGAGGTAATAGGGTGTGCGACTCTGGAGAAACCTTCGACAAAACGTCGGTAATATCCTGCTAAACCCATGAAACTCCTGACCTCTGTCACACTGGTAGGCGCTGGCCAATCCATAATAGCCCTAATCTTTGATGGGTCCACTGAGATCCCATCACCGGAAATAACATGTCCAAGGTACTTGACCTCAGATCGAAAGAAAGCACACTTCGATAGGCTGCCAAACAACTGGTTATCTCGCAAACACTGCAAAACCTGTTTCAGGTGCTCCTCATGCTCCTTCTCATTCCGAGAATATATCAATATATCATCGAGGAACACGATAACAAAACGGTCCAGAAAGGTATGGAACACCCCATTCATGAGACTCATAAAAACTGCTGGGGCATTCGTAAGTCCAAAGGGGACTACGGTAAACTCATAGTGACCATATCTAGTGTGAAATGCGGTCTTGTGGATATCACTTTCCACTATTCTCAACTGATGGTATCCTGACTTCAGATCTATTTTGGAAAAGACTTTGGCACCCTGAAGCTGGTCAAATAAATCATCAATTCTAGGCAAAGGATATCGGTTCTTGATGGTTACTTTATTTAGCTGCCGATAATCCATACACAATCGGAGAGATCCATCCTTCTTCTTAACGAAGATAACTGGTGCACCCCACGGGGATACGCTAGGACGGATATGACCCTTCTCGAGAAGTTCCTCAAGCTGAATTTTAAGTTCATTAAGCTCATTTGTGGTCATTCTATAAGGTGCTCTGGAAACTGGCTCGGCTCCTGGTACTAGGTCTATATGAAAATCAATCTCTCTACGGGGAGGCATTCCTGGTAACTCTGAAGGAAATACATCTGAATATCCCTGAAGGATAGGATGGTCATCGAGTGATGTTTCTTTTTCCTCCTCTTCTCCTCTGTCACTGATAGTGATAGCAAAAAGCTGACATCCCTTCCGCATGCTCCGCTTGAGCTGCATTGCGGAGATCATACGAAGAGACACGGGCCTCTGAATTCCGGTGATAACTATGGGCAAACCATGATCATCCTCACACTCGATCTTTTTCAGGCGGCAATCCATCTTGGCTCTATGGGCATAAAGCCAATCCATGCCAAGTACGATACCATAAGATCCAAGTGGAGTCACTCTAAGGTCTACTACAGTGGTGGTTTTGCCAATCTGCAACTGACATGCCCTAACTTCTGATTCTACTGACACTCTAGCCCCTGAAGCTAATTCCACTTCCCAACTGACACCCTGCCTAGTTGCCACTAGCCCGCAACGCTCCACAACCAATGGAGATATAAAGGAGTCAGTAGCTCCTGAATCAAACAAAATAGATACATTGTTACCTCTGATTATACCTGAAGATTCGATAATCGTGGCCTGATGGTCGGCCTGGCGGTTGTCAACCGCTGCGAATACTCTATGGGACCTGCCCATATCACCAACTGTCGGCTCTGAAGCGGCCATCCGCTGACTCCCTGCTACCTGTCCCTGAGGGCAATCCCTCGCCAAGTGCCCCATGGCTCCACAAGTAAAGCAAGCACCCCGTGCTTGGAACTGGGCACCCTGAGGCCTAGAAAAACCCTGACCTCCAGTCCTACTGGATCCGCTGTACCCACCCCTGGAGGACTACTGAGTCCCCGCCGGCTGTGTGTACTGCCCCTGTGCTCTCTGATCACGTTTCTGTCCCTGAGTCTGCCACTGCTTGGGCTTGGAGCCCTGCTGATACTGTGGAGGCTTCTGTTTCTGGTTTTGTGGTGTCTGTTGTGGAGGAGGGGGTTTGGAAAACCCCTGAGAATTTCGGTTGTTCCCCTTCCAATGTGGTTTCTGGAATCCATAAGTCCGAGGTGCGGGATTTCGGTTCTGATACCGATCCCTATTGTCCTGTGGTCTAACCTGAATTTCCTCGGCAATCAGTGCCTTCTCTACAGCAACCCGAAGGCTCTCTGGAGCGGACATCCTAACAGGCCCGGCTATACCGGCATTCAATCCCCTGATGAAGCGGTTTACAAGAAGTTTCTCATCCTTAAGATAATCTACATATGGCAACAACTCAAAGAATTTACTCTCATACTGGGTTACTGACAAGCCTTTTTGTTGGAGATCATGAAATTCGTCTATACGACGCTGCCTGAAGTGCTCTGATAGGTACCTCTCACGGAACCTCTCGGTGAATATCTCCCAAGTGAGTGTATCAGGTACTAATCCGCATTTGTACTCTTCGTGTCTCCACCAGGTGGAGGCTGTCCCTCTCAGAAGATGAACTGCAACACGTGCTTTCAAGTTGCTCTCATAAGAACGCAACGCAAAGCACCTCTCAAGACTCAGAAGCCATGCCTCGGCCTCTACTCCATCTGTAGAACCTCCGAAGGATGGTGGTTGGAGGCGCATGACCTCTCTGATGAGATCCCCTGGATCTCGATGACCTCTCTCAAAATAAACTGGTTCCACTGCAGGAGGTGTTCCTGGCATATGCACTGACTCTGGCTCATTACCACCCTGGCTCTCTACAGGAATCGAAGCCGGGCTCCTGCTTCGTTCTCTATCAATAGATCTATGACTCCCAGAGTCATGACTCCTAACCAGAGGGTTCTCTGCTGGAATCCTTTCCTGAACAATGCCAATAAGATTCTGAATGGCTGCTAGAAGGTCACGGTTAGGTTCATTTGGCTGTTCGGGAGGTGCTCCTGGGTTCTCCTCTGGAACCGATGCCTCCCTCTCTTCCTCATCGCGAGCTAGGCGCTCACGTCTAGGACCCCGTCCGCGCTTGCGAGCTTGTCGCGTCAACGGAGGCATCCTAAGAGGAAATAAGACAAAACAATTAATTTATTTCTTTTAGAATTAAATTTATTTAAATTCAGAATTCCATTAACAAAATACTTTAAAATATTCTAAGGCGAAACGTAAGTGAGTAAGGCTCCTAGTGTGGAAACCTTGCTCTGATACCAAAATGTCATGCCCAAAATTTAGGGGCAAAAACGGAACAAATTTTTTTTAAAAAAAAGATACTAATTTAATTAATAAGCACACTCTTGCGACAAGCATTAGAGAAAATTCCATTAATAAATTCGAGCTCATTCTGAAACGAACGAAGCATCGACAATCAGTTATATTCTAATTGCGGAAAAACCTACTGGTTTAAATTTTATCTTCAAAAGATATTTAATTAATAGTTTTATTAAATTAATCATACTAAAAGTATTAGGAGAGATATTTTAATTTATTCCCCACTATGACTATATAGTCTTAGCAAATTTAATTAATTTCTTCTTTATACTTCTTTTTTTTTTTCAAATCAATATTGTGTACATATAAAATGTACATATATATACATATAGATTATGCATATATTCTGTATAATAATAATTTAATTTCTTAAATCAATAAAACTCAAAAAAAAATATATATATATATATATATATACATATTTATATTCCCATATATATATATATATGGAAACATATATATTTATATATATATTCTACTTATATATCAATATTTTAACCCTAACCTCCTAAATCCATTGCAACTTTCTAATTATTATCTCTTAATTTCCCCAACCCTAATTAGGGTTCTAAATTCTTATTTAACCAATACCCAAATCCAAATTACATATTATTTTTTTGATCTTAATAAAAAACTAAACTTCCCTAGCCCCTATCGGGCTAGGGTTTTACCCATTTTCTTTTTTTTAACAGGCGAAGAGCTCATGGCGGGCCGAAGATCCTACGGCGGCCATGTCCGAAATAACTTGTAGGTCGCGGAGGTTATTAGGTGGTGGCTGGCCGCGCGCACCACTGTGTGAGCGCACAGTGGCGCCGCGGCACCACTGTGTGCCCACACAGTGGGCGCCGCTGGCGGCACCACTGTGTGGCCACACAGTGGCGGCCGCGGCCGTCCACTGTGTGCCCACATAGTGGGAGCCGCAAGCGGCTCCACTATGTGTGCACACAGTGGGCGCCGCGCGAGCGTCCACTGTGCGTACACACAGTGGAACCCGCGGGGTCCCCAACATAAATTTTTTTTTTAATTTTTTTTTTTAAAACATTAACATTTAAATATATATATATATATATAAATATATAAATATATATATATATATATAAATATATAAATATATAAATATATATATATATATATAAATATATAAATATATATATATATATATATAAATATATATGGTATTTACTAAAATTAACATGCGTAAATAACAAGATAAATTTAATTCCAAATAAAATTTATATATTTTTTTAAAAGGGAATTATTACATGCAATTTTTTTACGCTAATATAATAAAGAAAAAGATAACATTAAGTTTAATCAAAAATAGAAATATATATATATATATATATATATATATATATATATATATATATATATATATATATATATATATATATATATATATATATATATATATATTCATTTATAAAACTAGCTTTTAAATCAATGTTATCAAAAATACAATTCAAAGTATTTTATAAAGATACATTATACTTTTTCTGGAAATAAAGAAATCCATTTATATATATTTTTTTTTAAATAGAATATTCACTTAAAACAACTTTTTTTTATAAAAAAACATAGAAATCTATCAACAACAATAATCTTTTATTTGCCACAAGTGAAACATAATTAAAGTCTAAATGAAAAACAAATCTTTTATTTCTTTCCATAATACAAGAAGCTTTTTGCATGCAACACAATTTAACCCCTTTTTTTTTTTTATAAACCAGAAGTAGAAATAACAAGCTTTTCTTTCTTTAAAACATCTCTAAAATATTCTACCAAATTTACAGAATGATTTCTCTGAACAGTCACAACATTAAGACTTCAAGTCTACTAATACAAATTTCAACTTGCTTCTCCTTTCTCTTGAATTGAGGCATTTATTTACAACAACTTTAAACATACATCTGCAACTGAATTCAAATATCTTCAAATACAATCTTCTGAATATCTTTCATGAATCCTATCCTCTTTCTTCTGAATTTCCTGCATAATAGAAAACACAAAATTGACCACGGAGTGCTCACCTCCCAGCCTAGGCTAACTGGTAGCCACCCCCGAGCTCGGAGAACCAATTCCTAGACGGGTAACAAACAGGCAAACACAAAGAAACACAAAACATACAAATATTCCAGACACATTCCCAACCTGGTTTTCACAGCACCACACTCTGGTGGTGAACATTTTCAAAGGGTGGTAGTGGACCAAATACCCTGAGGAGAATCTGCAAGTATGTAATAACAAGAAGCCACCTCATGGCACAAATAACATATCAAAATCTCAACCCCATAAAATTCCTTATGCCCCCCAAAGGCATTCTAGCCTTATAACCCTCCTTATGACCCCCATTGCACAAACAGGCCATGCAGCAAGGGTCACACAAAGATCCCTTGTGATCGCTCTCTAAAGAGAGTCTCTCACTCGAGGGCTGTCACTGCTACCACCCTCAAGATCCTCTTCTCTCCCAAGAGAAAGAGAGATCTTGAGAAAACTCCCAAAACACATTCATTCATAAAACAAAACCAAAAGATTTTCAAACATTCGTTTTCAAGAATATAGATTTTCTTATTCAACAACTTTCAGAAATAAACAAAAACAAGTCATTAAAAGTAAAAAAATGAAACCAACCTTAATCTGCCCAAAGGTTATAATGATATCTGAAGAAGAGCTGCCCAATCCACAATTCTTTATTTTCCTTAATCAATTTCTTTATCCCTTAACATTATTTTTCTTCCAAATTTTTCTTCTGTCTCCAAAAATGGATAGTGGGTGATTAACCAGCTATTCCCAAAAATCTTCCTTAAGAAGCTCACTCTCTGAGTTCTCACAGGATTCTAAAAAAAAAATCAACAAAAAGAAGGAAGAAAGCAAAAATGCAAAAAGACTTTCCTTCCAAGAGGGAAAAATCTTGATTTGATTTCACTTCCATTTTGCATTTTCGCTCAACCCAAAAAAACCAATTTTTAAATCGTTAAAAAGATCATTATAAAGTAGAAACTTGCCTAAAATTACCCCTAACCCCTAGGTATACCTTATGGGCTTCAGGAAACCCTAATAAACTACCCCTAGGTGTTCATTTAACCCATTTTAAACCCCTCTGAAGTTTATTTTCGGGTCAAACATAAGTTGACCTCTCCAAATATTATATTCTCAAAATATCTTTTTTGACAACACATTATTTTATTTAAAATTAATAATAATTAACACTTTCCCATCAAGAGACAAAATAAAATATTTAAATTTACATCCACACATGTGTCAAGTGACACTAATAAAATACTTTTACAAAAATAAACATGAAATTGTCTCTTGAGGTTTTTTACACAATAAATTTAAATAACACATAACACACATGCAGCATATACTGATACGAATAAAATACAACACAAACGGGGTGTTGTCTCTCCAAATAGACAAACCCTGGCTTTACGAACATACATAAGTCTAGGTTTGATTCTCCGTAATTTTCCATGGTCACATGGTAAATTTCCTGCGCATCTCAATTTACACATTAGTACTCCCAAATATTCATATATAATAAAATTCAATAACACAACAATGCACATCATTACTTGCATACAATTTTTCATCTGCACAGATTAAATACATCTTTTGTCAAGCAAATTCACATAAGCAATTTTCATCCCAATTCACATAAACTAAACATACATCATAGTTCTATATTCAAAGTAAAGTTCTGCAAATTCAACAACGACATCTATCATTGCAATATCATTCTATCTAATACTCATGTAGTGTTCTATCCCATAAAGCATGTAAGTAAATCATCAAATCATAGCAATGTTATCCAATATCCTGAAATCATATAAGTTCTAAGTCTCAAAATGCATCAAAATAAAGTATCCATAGTAGTCTAAAATATAAAATCCACTGAATGTCAAACTGAGTCGAGGTGAGGCCTCACAATCTGCTCTTGCAACCCCCAGCAAGAAGAAAAAGAGTGATGAAGAAATTGAATCTGGTAAAATGACTTGTGCAGAGTTAATTGATGAGGTAACCAAAGATGGAATTTTGAAGAATGTGTCAAATATTTATGAAGATTTAGATGATAATGAGTAGAATGAAATAGAAGAAGTAATTTTTTTATATTTAGATATATATATATATATAAGAAGGCTTTGGTAGAGATTTTGAATAAAATTCCCTTATCATTGTACAATAAGCTAGATGCAAGGAGATTAGATGTAATCAGGAAGGATAGAGAAATCAAAGAAGTTGAAATTTTAAGTATGTGTGGCTCTATAAATAATGAGGAAATAAAAAGGTGTATAGATGTTGTAAATAGAACAATCTTTAGCAGCAAAACCTAGCAAATAGGCCTAATGATGGGTAGAGTCAATGAGATAATAAATGAGACCAAATATGGTTGGGCTAAATTCTTCCAAAAGAATTATGATTTTCTCACTTCTCAAGAAGAAATTGCTAAGGCAACTGCTCCCACCATTCCAGACAAATCTAAAGGGAAAGGAATTTTGGGAAGTTCAGATCAAATTTTGAGTGAACTGACAATTAAACCTAAAATTGATGAGAGTGTATAGACTAAACTGGCAAAGACTACATTTGTATAGTCTAGGAAAGGTAATATAAAAATTGTATAGACTACAGATAATATTATGGATAATACTCCACTGGCAGTAACAAATACTACACCATGTGGCGAAGCCACCAGTGCAAAAGAGGATGAGAAAAGGGATACCCTGGGAGAGGATAAGGAAGAAAAAGAAAAGGAGACCATACCGGTAGTTGATTCCCCTATAAAACTTTTGGCAATCGACACTTCTCAAGTTGAGAAGAAATCAATCACATAGATGAGCCTCATAGAGCTAATCATGATGGTTACTTAAAAGCTAATGAAGGATCTACAGACAAAGGAATAATAGATCAATCAATAACAATTTTGCATAGATTGACTCCTAATTGTATGATTGAAAATGAAGCAAGCTCTTCCAGTAAGATTAAGGTATTAACATAGTACATATCTAAAAACTTTCAATCATTCCAATAGATTTTCGACAAGAAAGCACTTGAATGATTTACTATGGCCAAGAAAGTCGCTTTTGACCAGATTATTGAGATAGAGAAGAGGAAGGTTGAAGAGAAACTTGTACTCATTGAAAATTCTTTGAAACAATGTATTAACATCTACGGGGTCTATTGTAATATAGAGATTATTACAACAAATGTAGATAAGAGGTTAAAGGAATTACATGAAAAGATTGATAATATTGCTAATTCTTTTGATGAACTAATTTCACTCAAAACTTCCATGGATGGACAAATTTTGACTTTAGAGCACAAATTTTTTTCTTCTAAAAAGGAAAGAGACAAGATCATTTGGAGAGCAAGGTGTCTTAGAGGTTTGGTGAGTCCAAGATTGGATTCACTTGGTGTACATAAGAGGGAATGTATGGATATGCTTGCAAATCCCACACCGGCATAAGTCACTAAGAAATAAACACTTTCGCATTTACTGAGTAGACTTGTATCCACATATGAGACATTCAAAACTCGCTGGGATACCTATGTACAATTGCTAGAGAAATATTTTATCTAGAAACTTTGAGATTGGTCAAGCTTTGATAAAGTAATCTACAATTATTCTTTCATTTTTTTCACTGGTCTTTGGCATTGATGCCAAAGGGGGAGTGTATATTATGTGAAAAATATGTATATAATCATAGGGAGAGGATATCAAACATAGTATATTATAGATAGAGTCAATCAACTGAAGGAGAGCATGTTTTAGTTGAACCGACAAGGAATCCATTTTTCACATGAGTGTTGCCATCAATACCAAAGGGGGAGATTGTTGGCAATTGATACTCATTGGATTCATATGTTGTCATTGATGGAAACAAGATTCTATTGAAGGCCTATACAGGAATTTGGAGGCATACACCAACGGATACAGGCATTGGAGAATTCAAGGTCATCACCAGCACCAACATCCAACACTTCAGTGAAGCCAACATCAGTCTAGGATCTGAAAGGTTTTATTTGTAAAATCATTTTGTAATTATTGTATAGGGCCGACATTGAATATCTTTTGTATTGTAAGCCGATATAAGGCATATTGTTTGTAAAGGGTATATAAGTCAGTTTGTTAGGTCATTTTGGGATATGACAAGGTAGAAGAACTATGTAATGTGAATGATATGTATGTAGGTCATTTGTATACAAATGTGCTGCAGAGGAAGGGTGTGATAAATGAACCTTTGATATTTATAAGGGAAATACAAGGTTCTAACCCCTAGACCTACAAGCACCCAAATGGCTCAAATAGGTCAAATGCAAACCAACACTCCTCCAAATTATTATGAAGGTATGGGATGTTTTTACTACATCCAAATAAGGTGTTTAAACTAGTTTTGTGGTTCCAAGAACTTCTTTAAGTGCAAAGCCCTATTGCCTAATTAGACCTCCAATGAGGAAAATGAATTGTTTTCTCTCAGATTTTCCAAACAAATAAACAAATAAATTAGATATTCGGACACCCATTTGGCTCTACTTTGACATACAAAATCTTGCATGAGTTTGTTTTGGAAAGTATATGCTGTCCTGCAACTATGCACTATTTTTAGACCCAAAAAGTGGTAAATTAACAAAGGAAGTATATCATGTTTTAACCCCTTGACTCCCAAACTCTCAACAGTCCTCCAATATGGATAAAAACTAAGGAAAATACAATTATTTTCAAGGTTTAACCTTCTTAGATGCAAAATCTTAAATTTAGCCTTCCTCAAACCCTTAAAAGCAGGTTTTCTCACATGCCCCACTTCCAAACACTATACCATCCAACTGATGATGGATTCAACTTTCATATGACATGTCTTAATACCATCAATGATAAAATATACCCCTCCTTAAGTCAAATTCGCTACTACTACTCCTTAGCAAGCCTTTTCAATGCATTTTTACTCATTGGCTCATGGTGATCACCCCTTCCTTCAACTTATCTACACATACCCTATTACATTTCTATAATACATGTTAGAAACATGTCATCCCATGAATTTTAGGCTTTTAGAATTCATGGAATTCATTCATTTATTGGAAACTATCAACTATTAAGAAAATGCAAGCAAAACTGTGAGGACAGTCAGCCCAAATGTGTAAAACCGAAACCAAGAATGAATTTTCAGTGCATAAAACAATGTATCCATGGTTCCTAAAAGTCATCAAAGCATTGGAGATCAACACCACCAATGAAAACCAAAATTACAATCCACCAAACATCAAAATGGCAGAAAATAAATTTTTTTATTGAATTTCTTGGTTCACAGTCTGTACACCAGCATGATCTATTGTACAAAGCATTACATCAACTAGTTATAACTTCTCCCTAACTATATCAACCACTTTATATTGGTTACATTTCATGGTTAAGGCTTTTAACTCCTAAAAACTAATTTCCCCCCCAAAACTACCTAGCTATTGCATTTTAAATATTCAAATTTGTCAGCTTTGGGAAAATGACATAATTTGATTAAAACTCCTAACTATTGACTCTCCAAGTCATGAAATATTTTATTAAACTTGTCTAAACCTTCTATACTATTGTTCTCAAATTTTTATTCCCTCCTATTCCTTCAGATAAGAAAATTTAATAACTTTGTTTGTATTATGAGGAGGACCCCGAGAAAATAGAATTTCAAACTAACATATAACAAGGTTTCAACATAAGCTTCTACACTTCAAACTTATCGAAAGCTCAGGTGGGTATACCTTTTGTGAATACTTTCACACTTTTAAGTTGAGATCCACAGTAAACCAATGCTAAAAACCTATGAACTTCATCACCTCAATAAAATTGAAATATTAAAGAAAACTTATGCTCATTTTCAATATTTGATCCTAAGAAAGATAGAAATAATTCCATAACTGATATCAGTGCCTTATCCAGGCTACAGAGTCACCTTAATTAAGAAAGAGTTTTCAAAACTAAACATTCTCATACATTTCATCATTTCAACTTTCATGAACCCCATACATGCATGACATATATATAGGTTCTTTCCCTTTAAACTAAAACCTTTCATCAAATTTAAAGAAACAAACAATTGATCTAATGACATAAATATTTCACGCATATTTAATCCTTCTCCTAAAGAGAAAAGCTAGAAATATATCTTTAAGATTGCCTTATAATCCATGCTCATTCGAATAACCCTAAACTATCCAAATGAAACCAGCAAACTCTTGAGTGCACACCAGAAGACAAAGAAGATTTAGGCTAGGAACTTTGATCTGTATATTCATATTCATTCTTGAAATTTTACATAACTCAAGGTAATCTCTAAGAGAACCAGAAAAAACCCCAGATATATTGTAGTAGAGTTCCTTTACAAATTCTTGTGATCCCCCCATTCTTAAGCCCTAGTATCCATTTATAACAACATGGATGCCAAAAAAAGCTTCGGACTTTCCTAAGAGTAGTTTGTTACAACCACAATTTCCTTCAAAAAGAAGTTACAAGTCACTTTCAACTCTAGTGGCCTTTTCAATTTGTTGTTCCGCTGCAGCATCTTCTAATTGTTCTGGGACTTCCTCTTCTTGTACTACATATTTTCCTTTCCACTCTTGGAACACATCATCACTTGGCCAAGAGAAGCTAACAATCTTCTTTTTCATCTTATTGAGCCTTTTCCTTGTGATTCTCAATTGCCTAACCTCTATCTTCAGAAAACCATAATGTGACTTTACTTTCTCAATCTCCTCAATTATCTTAATAAATAAAGATATTCCATCTGTATTAATGACCTCATTTACCCATTGATACAAGTTATACCCCAGCTCATCTAGCCATATCTTTTCCTCTTTCAGCTGGCTTAGACCAACAAAACCCTCGAGAAACAACTCATACTTATGATTAGAATATTCTTTTCTATATTAGTGGGCTTTCCTCTTCACACCTACCCTTTCTTTTGCTAACCTGGTCATCCCTTTTACTAACTCACAAGTGGATTTGATATTGTCATCGGCCTCTGCCTCTTCATGAGATGAATACATAAGTTCCAACTCCACTTCCCTAGGTATCCACTTATTTAAAATTGGCTCTAGAGTAGCCTTATCTTCTTTCAAATCAATCACAATATTCAAAATTCTTTTCATGTAAATGTATACAATAAAGGCTCCAACTAAGTCAGCAAATTTCATGATTGTTCCTCTGACCTTCTCTTCATACTTGTTTGCAAATAAGGCCTGAGCTTGTTTGAACTTTTCCATCTCATCTTGTATGGTTTAGGTTGCTTGGAAACCAGAAGGGGGAAATTCAATGATGGGGCTAGTGGGTGGAGGTCTTGCTGGAGAAGATGAAATCATTAGAGTGAAGGACTCACCCTTTTGGTATTGCCCTAGTAACTGATTTTGCAACTTGGCAATAATGTTGCCTCTAGTAGCTATCTCCCCTTTGGCCTCATTGTAAGCCTTTAGAACTGTCTCTAGTTTTACCTGGAGATCCATCTTTTCTTTAGCTTCCCTCTCAACAACTGCCACACTAAATTTTGCTCTTTCTAATACTATGCTAGCAACCTCCACCACTCCAGTGTCTTGGACTCTCTTCACTATCATATGTCTTAGGTAGCTGGATTCTGAGGTGTCCTTCGTTCTTCTACTCTCATCCCTCTTTAGGGACCACATAACCAAAGTAGCATTATCCTTACTAAATGTCACTCCTTCTAGGGGCTTGGTTTCTTTCTTTACTACTTCAAGCACTAAGGCATCAACTATGTCCCATTCAAGAAGGATTAAACACCATCTTTTCATACCATTTCTCTCCCCTTTTCAAGAGTAATGGCATTGAATTCTGCCATCATTTCTTTCTTCACCTCTTCCTCCACTGTAGTTGCATCTTTGTGGGGTTGCTCATTCTTTTTCTTTTCACACCTTGCCTTAAATTTCTTAATGTTCTATTTCCAAATAAATTGCATAAAGGACCCTATTGTGACAAAATTACTATCAGTCAGGAACTCCTCACTAGCTTGTTTGATAGTAGGGTCTAGCTCTTTTCCTTTGAACTCATCTGCAGTCAAATTCATCTTAGCACTTGGTGGCTCCTCAGGCATTCCCTCTTGTGTTTCCTCATATGTGTAGGCAATCTCCCTGAGACTTCCTAACTACAACAATTGCTCTACTACTGCTTGTTCATCTCCCACATGGATAGGGGATTGGGATGGAGAGTATAAAGGTTCCATCTTAAAATATAGCTATTTCAATTTAAACTCAAACAGACCTCTGAGAATTTAAACACCCAATTATACCAATTCGAACCTGTAGCTTTTAAAATGAGTGTAGAACTTACTTGTTGCCTGAAGAAATTCGCTCTATGCAATGGTTCCTCTGAAAAAGTCTTTGAAATGATGTTACAATTCAGTTGATGTGAAGCTTAATATGGAAATAGAGAAATGAATTGAAGCATTAATCCACATGCTTCGGCAATAAATTCACAATTGCATTCAAAAAAAGGCTCCAACGAACCACAAAGAAAATCTCATTGTCTTAGCTTTTCACTGTTTCACGAAGATTAAAAACCTCACAGCTTTGCCATGTGAAACAATGCCATCCATCAGATCTTAGAGAACATGCACGTCTCTTACCTTACCTGGGTCATCTTGCTTGAAAATGGGTCCCACCTTCCTTTTGCTGCTTCACAAAAGGTAAACCTCGCACATTTCTTTCATGCAAAATAGCATTGGTTGTTGGATCTCCTACCATCTGCTCAATCTTTACTTTCTACAATGACCGCTAGTCTTTTCACTAACCACACACAACCATCACCGCTAACGGTTTTTTCTATTTTGCAAAGGTTAACAATGTCACAGCTTTGGGCTGCGAAACAATGCTTATTGTTGGATCACCTTTGAGATGTGCAACCTTTAACATTCCTTAACCTTTAGAGTGGGCCCTCTACATGGATTCCACTTGCCTTATTGAATTTCGGTGGATAACTCTTATGTGTCAACCACCCATTTGTCAAAGAACTCTATCGGGCTCGACATTTTAACTGCCACGTGTTTTACTTTAGCCATGAATCTCATCACCATTGCCGCTCAATCAAAGTGGTCCCTTCCTAATCTTTTAGAGCCACATGTCCATCTGAGAAATTACTTTTTTCTTTAGCCAGGCATCCAACCATATTACCACATCATCAGCCATGTAACCGCCAACTCATTTTGCCATTTCACGAAAGGTAAATCTCATGTTGCTTCTAGCTGCAAATCAAAGTGGGCCGTTTGATCAACTCCAAGTTGATCGATCTTTAAAATCATGAACTACTTTATCTATCAGACCCACCTTCCTTTCACTACTTTGTGAAGGATAAACCGCATGCTATTTCACACAATGAAATAACACAGACCATTGGGATCACTTTCAAGATGCACCCCTTTAACTTCCACATCATCCTCTCATTGGGCCCACTGCCCTTTCACCATTTTGCATAAGATAAACATCGAACACCTTTACCAAGAGAAATAGCGCTGGCCATTAGATCTTTTGGATATGATCATTTTTTAACTGGAGGATTCACTTATCTTTTGGGGCCCACCAGGCTTTCACTACTTTGCAAAAGATAAGTCTCTAGTAGCTTTGCTTCACGAATCAATGCGCATCGCCAAATCTTCTTTGAGATGCACAATTTTTAACCAAGGGCTTCGCCTAGCTTTTGGGGCCTACTAGGCTTTTCACTACTTCATGGAGCATAAAGTTTGAGCTATTTTCCTTTGTGAATCCACACGCACCACGAGATCAACCAAAACTTGCATGTTTTTTACGAGGCCCAACAAAGACTTAAAACTTAGGAAAAGGGCACAAAATAAAATATTAATAGAGACTCACCTAGGGCAAAAACATGAAGGGGCAACCCCTTCATGATGGACCGACCCTTCCACTTAAGTGGAAAAAGTAACATAGAAAAAGAACATGGGGAGTCCAAAACAATAAAAAGGGTAAATTTCAAAAACCCTAAACCTTCAGATGAATAACTCAGAGGCAAGATGAAGTGCTAAGCATAATTTTGCAGATTTTAGCAGATTATGGAACAAAATTACACAAAAGTCAAAACAGTGATAGCATATACTCTCCAATCCCTAAATTCCTATTACATCTTTTTATTGGTCCTCAGATCCTTACCAGGTCCTTTAGGACAAATTTCAAACTTATTACAATTTTCATCATCAAAGGCCATAATGGACCTCAAAAAATCATAATTGATTAGATCTTCATTCCAAAGACCTTCAAAAGTCTTTAATGGATTCATTGAGTCCTTTGGTCTTCCAAATGCACCTACACCATGCTCCCCCAAAAAGAAAAAAACTCTTGTCCAAAGAGTTCGGTTTGAGTTTGTCTCCATTAACTAGCCAATGCCTCCTCATTGGTTTGTCTCCCAATGTGATCTTTCTCCTGCCATCACCTGCACTCACTTTTCCAAAAGTATTAGAATGAAAACAAAATGTATTTGTCCTTGTTTTTGGAATAAACTGTTGTCTTGCTGTCCCATTTGATTTTGTTGCTTCATAGTGGTTTGTGGCTTGCTGCACCACCTAAACCTATTCTCCCTTCATCTGACCTTGAAATGGACACTTAATAGTACCTATTTGAACATAGTTTAAGTCCCAATCAGCTACTTTACCCCCAACTAGTTTCATACTCATCTCTAACCTGCTTATTCAATGGAATGTTACTTCCAAAACACATCACCATCTTATCTTTACTCCTATAATCTAGAGGTTGTAACTTATATCTTTGTCCACCCTTATGCACAATGTAGGCATTTGAGTAACCATCATGAAGAGTTCTTCTTGCCCATTACCATGGTCTACCCAAAATTATATGTCCACAACTCATAGGTATGATATCACACATTACCTGATCATGATAAGGACCAATTGAAAAATTAACAAGAGCTCTCTATCTAACCTCAGCATTCAACACTTGATCAACCCAAGTGGCCTTGTAAGGGTTAGGATGATCCACTATTGTCAATCCCAACTTAGTCACCATATAAAATGAAACCAAATTGTTATGTGAACCAGAATATATAATCAATTGACATAATTTACCTTTTCTCAAACAATATGTTCTGAAAATGTTCACCTTTGGTTCTTGAATTTTCTCACCTTGTCTCACCATAAGGAATTCTCCCTTTGTCTATGGATATGCTAGCACTGGTCCATCGTCTTCCTTCTTATCTTCTTCTTGTGTCAAATGCACTCTTCTCTCTTTTCCTTTATCAGATTCAACCCATTTAGGACACCTAAAGGATTGATGACCTACCTCATTGCAATTAAAACACTTTCCTTGGAAAGTTCCACTTCCTCTTCCTACTCCAAATCTTCCACCTCTATGGTTGTATCCTCCTCTTGGCTCTGAAGTATTCCCCTTGTCTCTATCCTTTTCTTCCCATGTCTGATTTGTTCTTCCTCCTCTTCCTCTCATGAATCCACCTCCTCTATTGTTTCCTTGTCTTTCATTCTTCCTCTTCAAATTCTCTTCTGCTCTCACTGCTAACTGAAAGCATTCTCCAAGGGATCTAGGCATATTCAACCCTATCTCATCCTAAATATTGTACTTGAGGCCATTGATGTATCTAGCCACCTTCTCATCTTCATCTTCTTCTCCTCCCCTAATTCTCATGGTGTGAAATTGTTTAGTATAGGACATTACATCTAAGTCCTTTTGTTTCAAGTTGTTTCTCCTCATCTTTATCTAGATTGCCAAGTCTAATCACAAAAATTGACTCCTCACCATAGTCTTCATCCTCTCCCAATCTGATATTTTATTCAATCCCCTATCCTCTCTCTCATTTTGAATACTTTTCCACCATATAAGGGTTGTTCCCCTTAGCCTTGCTTTTTCTATTTTCACCTTCATGTCTCCAACTATCTCCTCTAGATCAACATAGTTCTCAAGTGCCTCTATCCAACCAAGCACTTCTTCACTCTCCATCTTGCCTTGGTAGATTGGCAAATCAGCTTGTGTTTTCATACCAGTACCTTGTACTTCCTTAATCAATCTTGTGAATCTCCTTTCCTTCGGGTCTTCTTCATCCCTATGTCTCTCATGTGCTTGCTCTTCTCCTTCATTGTTGTCTTCATGATTCTCTTCTCTTATAGGGTCTCTTATTTCTTTATCTAAGGCTTCTATCCTTCATAACAAATTAAGTCTCTCCCTTCTCATTTGTCTTTCTTCCCTTTCCTTGGTTGCCTCTAACTCTCTATTCTCTCTTTCCTTCTATTCTAGGGCTACTTTCAACTCTTCAATCTCTCTTGCCATTTGGTTCTTAGGTGCCATGTTCTACTTTGTTGGTTTTCCTCCTTAAAGATATACTAACTAAATCTTTGATACCACCTAATGTAGGGGAAGGGTGTGATAAATGAACCTTTGATATTTATAAGGTAAATACAAGGTTCAAACCCCAAGGCCTACAAGCACCCAAATGGCTCAAATAGGTCAAATGCAAACCAACACCAATCCAAATGATTCCAAAGGTATGGAATGTTTTTACTACCTCCAAATAAGGTGTTTCAACTAGTTTTGTGGTTCCAATAACTTGTTAAGTGCAAAGCCCTCTTTTTGGCCTTCTAGGCCTAGTTGCCCAATTAGCCCTCCGGCGAGGAAAATGAATTGTTTTCTCTCAAATTTTGCAAACAACTAAACAAATAAATTAGATATTAAGACACCCATTTGGCTCTAATTTCACATACAAAAATATTGCATGAGGTTGTTTTTGAAAGTATTTGTTGTCTTGCAGCTATGCATTGTTTTTAGACCCAAAAAGTGGCAAATTAACAAAGGAAGTATATCATTTTTTAACCCCCTGACTCCCCAAAACTTAACAATCATCCACTATGGTTCAAAACTAAGGAAAATAAATTTTTTTTCAAGGTTTAACCTTCTTAGATGAAAAATCTCAAATTTAGCCTTCCTCAAACCCTTAAAAGTATGTTTTGTCACATACCCCACTTCCAAACACTATAAAATCCAACTGATGATGGATTCACCTTTCATATTACATGTGTTAATACTTTCAATGATAAAACATACCCCTACTTAAGTCAGATTTGCTACTGTTGCTCCTTAGCAAGCCTTTTCAATGCATTTTTACTCATTGGCTCATGGTGATCACCCCTTCCTTCAAATTAAATGCACATACCCTATTATATTTCTATAATACATTTTAGAAACATGTCATCCCATGAATGTCAAGCCTAGAGAATTTATGGAATAACTTCATTCATTTGAAACTATCAACTATTAAGAAAATGCAAGCAAAACTATGAGGACAGACAACCCAAACGTGTAAAATTGAAACCAAGAATGAATTTTCAGTGCATAAAACAATGTATCATCAACTCCTACAAGTCCTCAAAGCATTGGAGATAAAAACCACAAATAAAAACCAAAATTACAATGCACCAAACATCAAAATGGTAGAAAATAAAGTGTTTTACTAAATTTTTTCGTTCACAGTCTGTACACCAGCATGATCTATCATAGAAAGAATTACATCAATTATTTATAAATTCTCCCTAATCATATCAACCACTTTAGATTGGTTACATTTCATGGTTAAGGCTTTTAAGTCCTAAAAACTAATTTCCCCCCCAAAACTACCTAGGCGTTGCATTTTAAATATTCAAATTTGTCAACTTTGGGAAAATGACATAATCTGATTAAAACTCTTAACTATTGACTCTCTAGGTCATGAAATGTTTTATTAAACTTGTCTAAACCTTATATACTATCTAATCCCTAAATTCCTATTACATCATTTTGTTGGTCCTAAGGTCCTTACCAGGCCCTTTAGGATAAATTAAAACTTATTACAATTTTCATCATTAAAGGCCATAATGTACCTCAAAACATCATAATTGATTGGCTCTTCACTCCTAAGACCTTCAAAAGTATATAATGGCTTCATTGAGTCTATTGGTCTTCCAAATGTACATGCACTAGAATGTAATATCATGCAATGATCAATAGATGGTCTGTTAAGAATTCTTGGAGGAAAGGAGATATCGATAGAAGGGTTCAGGGTTTATGAATCGGTACAGAATAGAGCTTTAAGTGGAACTCTATTTGGCATTGCAGATGCATTTTGTGAGCTCACCATTACTGTTTTATCTCAGCAGCAGCTTGTAGTCAATGAGACTCTTTTGTGTTAAGCACTATGCTCTAGGTAATGTGCCTTCCTACATGTACAGGCCCCCATGCTATGTAATATCTTTCATATGGCCAGTGAACTGATATTGTGGGTCACAAATCCCACCACGGTTTTTCCTCTTTGAGGTTTCCCACGTATAAAATTTGTGTGTTATGGTGTTCATTCATGTAGCTGGTTTATTTACTTCATGTTATATGTTTCTTCATTTACCAGTTTATATTTCTATGTTATAAAAGGTTGAAATCTTGTGTTACTAGTAGAACACTGATTCAACCCCCCCAACTATTCTTGGATTCATTATATTCCAATAATCTCAACATATTTCTCTGCCTAGTGCAGTGATGTTGTGATATTTAGTATGGTGGTTTGTGTTATGTATTGTTGATTTGTGTTTGTGGATTAAAGGGTTTGTATATAATTATCTCTAGTTGATTTAGTTCATGTGTCAGAGGTCCGCATGAATATTTGATTACGTTATGAGTATCTGTGTGGTGGCTAGTTCTTCAGTTGTTTAGTGATGCCAAAGTGTCAATATTTTTAATTTTATTGCTTTGTATTGTAATATCTTGACTTGTGGATCTGGAGGTATGTTTGAGATGTTGATGTGTGTCCTCAATTCAAGTGGTTTATGATTTAGAGGTCCACAAGTGAATATTTGAGTTTGACATTCAGTACAATTTGTGTTCTTGAGGTCCGGTATAGTGATGATGATTATTCTAATATTTTGTTTTGGTGTGGATTTTTTGTGGTAATTCATGATGCTTGTGGATGTTTCTAGATTATGTGCCTTCTGTGTTGGTGGCCCACATTGATCGTTGTGTGCATTATTGATGATTTTCTTTGGTCTAGTGGTGTTCATCATGTTCTTGGCCGACATGATGATTGTAGTGTGTTGCAGATGTTCAAGGCATATTTATTGGAGGTGTTTTGTGTTTGAGGTGTTCAATTTAGCTCCATGCTATGTATTAGACAACATTGTCTTGGTCCAGATATGATATTCTACTATGTATGGTTATATTTTGTAATTAGGTGATGTGTGTTGAGCCGACCTTGATGATATTTACAAGGTTGATGTGATGTATAAATAAATGTAATAATCATGTGAGAGGTATCATGTAGAGTGTAGGAATAATTTATTGATCTTTTGGAAGTAGAGAAGATGTATGAAGAAGAGGAAATTTATATGTGCTTAACTAGAATTGTAACTTGGCATTGAGGATGCTATTTCTTAGTTCATGATTTTCAGGTGTGATGTGAGTTTGTTTGTAAGGTAGTCAGCCTTCCCAAGGTTGCAGTGCTCCTTATTATTTGTTTCGAGTAATGAACTCTAGGTAGTATGCATGAATGCAGGTGCATTCCCCATTGTAATACTTCTAATAGAGTACACCTATTTTGTGGCTTTTCCCACCATGGTTTTCTCCTTAACTAGATTTTACATATCAAAAATATTGGTGTTATGTGAGTTCATGTTGTATTGTTGATTTATGATTTCATTATTAATTATTAGATCTAGTATTAAAGTAAGTTGCTGCAAGGTTTGGTGACAATTGATTTACACCCCCCTCTTAGTGGTGACAACTGATTCCACCACCACCCTCTCAAATTTTGCCCTATTTTGATCAATTACAAATAGATTTGTAATCAGTAGTTTGTATTAGTTTCTGAGTTTGAATTTTATTTATTTTGTAAAATTAATATCTAGATTTCATAGAACAAAATATTACTAGTATATATTTTGTATTTAAGATTTTAATTGATTTGCCTATTCCTAGTTGATTATGAAAATAGTGTTGTAGCCATTGCATATTTGCATTTCATATTTTTGAGTTTGCGTGAATTGCATGTGCACACAAAATGAGCCTTGAAGGTATTTTATTCTAAGTTTCCATTTTATGTTTTTCTTTAAATTGATGATTTTTATCTTAATTATTGAGTTGGGTGTTTGATTATCGAAATGATTTAGATTAGATGTACATAAGGGTATATTTTTATGTCAAATTCACCAATAGTAAATATGTTATTCTCCACTTTAAATTTAACTCTTTTCTTTTTCTTATCTAACAAAATGGATGTATTAATGATAATGCATATCACTTTCATTCCTTTATGGGTTTTGGGTATCTATCTAGAATGGTTAAAAAAGTTTTCTCTCCTTTGGAAAATTGTGACTTCCTCATAATTTTATTATATAATTAGTATAGCTCTCTTATCTACTAAAATTGCCAAGTTGTGTTGGCACAACATTAACTAAATCTATCATATCCTTTTGTGGTTCTTTGGTAAGTAGTCCATAAACCTTTTCATGCTTCTACAATGTAGCCAAAATAGTAATTAATGCTTAGTACTAGAGGAAGTTTGTGAAAACTAATCCCTCAAACTCTATCAAGTGCTGACTATTTCATGTTTATACGTTGTTAAGTGTATTTTATTTAGGAAACTATGATTTCAATTTGAAAGGGTTTTGGGGGAGCATTGATAGATATGTAGGTATTTAGTCTTCAATGTTTGTTTAAATAAATAAAGAGAGCAATAAAGGGTTGAAGATATACTTTATTTATAGTTATAGATATATACACTAGTAAAGGCCAATTTAAGGAAAATATTAAATTGTGATGGGTAAGATAGTTCTTTCATATAAGTGTGATTATATCGAATGATTAATCCTATATATTATAATATTATCTCTCATATTACCTTAAAATAAGTATTTATTACATTACAACAATCATGTTATAGGGCTTGTCTCAGTAGTGGCACTCCCACTGGGCACTTAGACAAACCACTTTGTTGAGGAAAATGCGGCCTACATTGGGCTTCAAATGGCTATATGTGGAGGGTACAAGAAGGTTTGGTTGGAAAGTGACTCTCTAAATTGTTAGTTCCTGGAGACAACTGAGAGGGGGGGTGAATCAGTTGTCTAATAAATTCAAACCAAAAACAACTTATCCAAACTTAATGCTTGATACTGGTAAACCAAACTTTAATGTCGGTAGACAGTTTATCAGTTAATTGCAGTACCAGTAAAGATTAATGCATGAAATAGAAAGACAATAACATCCACAACACATAACACCAATTTTTGTACGTGGAAATCCTTTAAGGGGAAAAACCATAGTGGGAAACCTTACCCACAATCAGATGAGATACTACTACAAATAGTATGTGTATACAATAGGAGGTCTACACATGCAGAAAGGCCAAGCACCTAGAGATCACTGCTCAAATACAAATGGGAGTCACACTGACTACAATTGGATGGTTAAATCCAATAATGATGTACTACTCAAAATAGCATCTTCATATGCTGGATTCAGTACTGGTTCAGTTCTAATATTCCTTCATAAAGCCTTCCTTCAACCTTCAAATGATGTCTGTGTGTATAGCTCTCCTTATTCTCGCATATATAGAATTACAATCCTTTTCACTTTCACACACTGATCTCACAAATGAGATCTTACATTTATACCAAAGTCTAAGACCAATTGAGTAGGTTGGCTAACAAAAAGATATTACAATAAAACATTTTACAAGTAAAACAATAACCGATGCAATATCTGATTCAACATGTCAGGTTAATGCATTTACAACATTAATAAATTATCTCCAAAGCATGCCATGCTAATCTGGAATAGATAATCCTGTCGGTGCTTATCCTGGACCTATTTGCTGGTAACAACAAATATGCAAACTTGAATATACCAATGAACAAATCTACAAGACAAAGTGTCCAAACAATGTCTTCAACATAACCCAGTATTTTCCATGTCATTCCAAGTACCGATGAACAATATATCCAGCCAGTGAACAAGATATCGGTGATTGTGCATAAGTCACTTGCTTGCGGGTGAACATTGCCAATTCTCCAAGTGTTGACCAGAGTTGATTAGTGTTGACATCAATGACAAAACCATATCAGCATATCCAAAATACTAATAATCTCCCCCTTTGGAATTGATGGCAACACAAGATGGAAAAACCATCAAAGTACCAAAATAGAAATGCCAAATACCAAAAACCAACAATCTCCCAAAAAGATCATAACTAGAAATTAAAATTCAGATATAGAGAGTAATCAATCTTTCCCAAAATAACAATCTCTCCCCCTAGGAGTAACATGTGTTTTCCTTTGTGTTTTTCCATATCAATCTCTCCCCCTTTGACATCAAATGCCAAAGCAATACAAAAATAGGTTCAACATATCCAAAATACCAACATAAACATCATTAACTGCTTGAGTAAAAATACCTCCCCTAGTTTGGACTATTAAACATCTCATTCAGGAATGCTTTGATATGATTATCAAGATGGACAAAATTCAAATTTCTCACATTTTTAGGGTGGGTAATAAGCGGGCAGATCATGTGCCAAATCTTGGTGTGATTAGTGTTGATATTAAATGGTGGTGGGAGGGGTATTCCTTCTCGTTTCATTTGTATGAGTTGGCTTAGAAAGATGATGATAATATCTCATTGATAGAGTATTAATTATGGCAACTTTCCACATGTGTAAAGGCATTCGTATAAATAAGTGGATCCATCCTTCCATATTGTTCCCATGGGTCTATTGTTTTAGCTTCTGGCTTAATCCTAGTTTTAATTTAAATACCAAGATTTGTAGAGGTAAAAGTCATATGGGGGAGATAAGATCAAAATTGAACCATCATCATGTGCTTTATGGAAAAAAATAAAGATCTTTGGATGGAAGTTGTGGATGGTGGCCTGGAACCTTGTGTTAGAAAACTCCATGGCTAGGATCACAAGTTAATAGACAAGTTTGTGAAAGGTTGAAACAAAGGGGTGCTTAGTGTATATAGGAATGAAATCAAGATTGACGAACCCTTTGTTTCTGAGATTATGGAATAAGTATGGAAGGTAGAAAGTTCTATAGAGAAAGAAAAAAATCAGAAGAAGCCCTCTATGTCTTCTATCATAAAGAGAGTGAGAGAAGCAGAGTCAGAAAAAATATGGATGGAGGTTAAAACTGAAAGGATCTTCTGACTCTCTAGGTGAATATGGTAGAATTTATCATGAGGTACATAACCCTTGATGAACACTATGAAAGCATATATTCTTATAATTTTATGACCCTAAATCACTTTAGGCATGATAAAAAAAATTGTTGGCATTTTATTTAGTTTCTTCTCTTCAGCATGGCATTAAAAATCATGTTAAAAATAATTAAAATCCTATCTTGCATGAGGGATTAATCCTCCTCATCATGGAGTATGCTAAAGTGCATGAGGTTAAACCCTCTCCTATCTTGACAAAACCTAAACTCTTAGATAGCCAAGATGTGCATGTGGTCTCAGATACAAAATTTGATGAGAAGGAGGAGGGTGGAATGACAATGATTTAGAATGATGTCCATGTGTCAGATGATTCAAATTATAGGCCCTTGGAGGATGAGGGTCACCCTCAAAATCCCACTCTCGGTCCTACTAGTAGCAAGAAAATAAAAAATCCACCTAGATGGGTAGCGAAAAAGTTGAAATCCCCAATTCCCAATTCCCAGAATTTGGGCCCTCAAAATTTGAAAAAGTAGAAAACGGGGAAAAGGGTGGAGATCCAAACTAAAGGAGGTGAAGAAATTAAATTGGATATTCCCCTAATTGTGGACCTAGAGGAGTGTAAAAAGGACAAGATGCATATAGATAGGCTCCTGGTTAACTTGACTTCCAACTAGAAGAAATGTTTCTATTGGGTTATTAGTGAAATTGGCCTCCTGAAATAGGGCATCAAGGACATTATTAAGACATTTACTATGAATCTGGAGCCTGATAAAACTCAAAAAGATTCTGAAGTTGACTCAAAAAATAATTGAGGACATCAAGAGTATGAAAATAGAGCACTATTCTAGGGTTGCATGTTTAAAAAAAGACAGAAAGGATTTGATGGGCAAACTGAGGGGATTGGTTGAGATTAGCAAAGAAGCCATGCTAAGCACTGTGGAAGGTCTCAAAAGGGCCAATGAAAAAATTGTGATATAGAAGCCATGTTGGAATCCAAGAACACTAAGAGGGGATGGGTAAATCAGTGTTCTACTAGAATGGAGAAATTTAACCTTATTAATACAACAGTTTAGCAACAATGCAACCACAAATATGAACACAATAACACCAAAGAATTATACGTGGAAAATCTCAGAGAGGAAAAACCATGGTGGGATTGGAGACCCACAATATCTATCCACTGATCACATGAATAAATATTACAATAAGGGGCCTGCACATGCAGAAAGGCCAACAACCTAGATCATATTGCTCATCACAAAAGGAGTCTCACTAACTACAGAAAACACCAGAGAATAATCTAGAATGAATATTGAACTACAAGTATAGCATCTCCCATACCTGAGTATAGTTCCAGTTAATCTCCATACTGGAGGCCTAAAACCTCTTTCATAAACCCAACTTGATCACCTATGATTGACCAAATCCTCTGTAAGAATAATTATTACATTATTCACTTGCATACTATGATCTACACTAAGATCATACACATATATATACAAAACCTCAACCTTAAACAATTAGGTCAGCCACCTTGACAATTAAACCTATTACATAATTATAAAACATGTCAGCCTGAGGCCAAATAAATATCATCCAACCCATAAGCCATCTCAGAAACACATCGAGAAGTCCCAACAACATGTTACATTAAGTCAGTCCATAACCTAGATAGCACATAATAGGTCCAATTATAAATGCAACACCACCGATCAACTGGAACATGATCATGATAGCCATCAACATCCTGAGAACCTACTAGAAGCCACACCAACACCACTTATGCATAATGTCAAATATCTTCAACAAAGCTTTGGTGGTAAAACCCTTACCGGTAACCAATAGGCTTAGTAGAACAAGTGATAGCTTCTGGATCATCAAATCCTCAACCAACTGAACGTGATACACATCAGAAACACATGAATAACTAATCCAAACCAATTCCATAGACAAAAGCATACCAGAGCATACCGGATCAACATGATCTTACCAACCAAAGATCAATCATCCTATTGCGACCAATTGGATACTAGTAAATAGATAAAGCAGCTAGAGCAGCTGGTGTTACCATCAATGTCAAAACATCAATGCAACACATAATTAATTTCTCCAAATTGCCAACAATCTCTCCCTTTGGAATTGATGGCAACACTAGATGTGAAAAGCATCCAAGTGCCAAGAAATGCCAAACAAATCTCCCACACAAGAATATAGCAATGAAGTTATGATTCATACTCCCTGTAGATGATATTATAGTTAAGTTCTGAAAATTTCTCCCCTTAATGTATATAACTCCTTAAGTTTTTCACATGAATATCTCTCCCCCTTTCACAACAATGCTAGAAATATGACATAAACATCAAAGAAAAATCATAAACCACTGAATCACAAGACTAAATACTCCCCCTGAGTAGTAGTATAATCACATCAATCCAGAATGAATAATAGCTATGATAATGCATACCGGACTAATGCCAAATAGCATCAACCAAGTCTCTACCATAGGGGTAGAAAACCTCAACCTGTCTCTCAAATGCTCAAATGATTCCTGAACCCAATCTGACTTCATTTTCTTACACCTACTCCTTCAAAAAATTATACTTGATAGAAATATCGAATTCTTGATATGTCAAGAGCAACAGATTATCACAGTGAATAACTACCAGTATATCACAATCCAACTTTATATCCTTCAACCTTTGCTTCATCCATAGAACTTATGTATAGTTAGTAGTAGCAACAACATACTCATATTCAATAGTAGATAATGAAGTACATGACTACTTCTTGCTGATCCATGAAACAAATTTCTTTCCAAGAAAGAAAGCTTCACCAAATGAGCCTATTCGGTTACCTATATCTTTAGCCCAATCCATATCTAAACATGCTTAAGGTGTAAATTCATCATAAAACAAAAACCATACCAGAAAATCCTTTAAAATATCTGAAAATCCTAACTATAGGGGAAAACATTCAATATAATCAATTCCTTCCTTTTGAGAATATCCATTATAGACCAATCAAGCCTAGTTCCAATATCATCCAAGTCCATGTGTTGTCCTTTTCTAACTAGTCTAGTTCCTCTTCCATATCTTCATCCAACATTTATCCTTACAATCTTCAATAAATGATGTTTGTACAATAAAAGAAATCAAGCATACCTCATAAGCTCCCAAACTTCTTCTTGTCCAATTATCTGATCTTTTGAATGATTCAACCTTACATTCCTAGGAGTCTTTTGACTTTTTGTTCCTCTTCCCTAATCTTTAGTTATTGTTGAGTTTTCTAATACTACCAAAGTAATTGGTTCAGTATTTTGTTCCACTAAAGGTGTTACTAGTTTAGTTATGACTATTTCCACTACTAGTTCTCGCTCATAAATTATGATTTGATCTCTATACTTCTCATCCACCTCAACATTAGTGCTCTCCATAATTCTCAGAAATATTTTGTTATAACATCTATATGCTTTTCTTTCATTAGAATAACCAAGAAATATCCCTTAATCACATCTAGGATCGAACTTGCAATTCATTGCTAGAGATTCTAAAATACTTAACTGTAGATGTATGACCAAACCATAACTCATAAAGTGACTTACCGGTAAACCAAACTAGATCCAAGTTCAAACAAATCTTTTCTAGTTAACCTTGAAATTGACTTCTCCAAAAATCTAAATGGGCTTTTAGGCCACTACTAGGGGTAATGAAAGATTTGTCATCAATTTTCATCCCCCTAAGGAGAATACTTTAGTTACTAGATGAGTTTTTGCTGAGGTGGAAACATTTTTCTCTATTGGTTGAGTAATTGAGGTATATCCTTCTGCCAAATGAACATCTGGGGCAATTTATTCTACCGGATGAGCCTCAAAATTCATAACCCACTTCTTCTCATGCTCCTTTTGAATGTCATCAACCTTTTGCTTTCTCTTCTTATTAGACTTGTCACTTCTTGTCGATAGGTTCTTGCTTCTGCAAAATTTAGCAATATGTCCTACTTTGTTGCATGCATAACAAGTGACATTATTCCTTTGAATTGCCTTACTGTAACCTTGACCATTCCTTGACCTACATTGATTAGCCATATGTCCAAACTTTCCACATGCATGATATTTCACATTCATTCCACAATCTTCTATCTTATGACCATACTTCTTATAATTTGAAAACTGATTGGGAACTACATTATTATTCTGATTTGCTCCATTTCTACAATGTCTTTCCATATGACCAAATTTATTACAAACAAAGCATCTACCATTAAATTTATGTGCATTGTCTTTCCTTACTAGTCACCTTTCATTCTGATTGACCTTTTGATCATCATGCATAACGGATGTCTGGTCTTCATTTGCAGTATTGGAGCTTTCTCCATGTTCAAATCCAAGACATCTAGTGTCTCTAGTGCCCCTTTGATCCTTCTATAATTCATCAATATTAGTAGAGCTAACCTTGAACTTATCTTTTTATTCATTTGCAGCGTCCATATCTCCTCTTAGGACTGTTACCATTCTTTCCAATTCTTTCTCATTGTTATGTGATTGCACCAATTCAATTATCAACACATCATTCTCATGAACCAACTTAATGCATTCCTCAAATCTATCTTTCTGAGACATAGAAACATTTTCTTCATTCTTCTTCTGGTATTAAATTTCCTTAGACATCTGCATAGTTAGGGCTTGCATTTCATTCTTCATGACAATATTCTCCTAACTCATCTTCTGACATTTTTCCTTAAGCCCATCCTTCTCTTCATCATCCTAATTTTGTAAAATTTCCTTCCTTTTAGCTTGGGAAGATGACAACCTATCTTGTAGAGTAAAAATGAACTCCTTTGTAGATCTCAACTCATCTTGCATCTTCATGTTCCTCAATGTTTCAGCATCATAGTCTTCAAATGCTACTTGAATTTCCTTCCTTAAACTTATCTCTGTAGCTTCTGGATAAAAGATCTTCCTCAAGTTGTTAGACTTAATCTGAGGCACCAGGCTCTGATACCAACTATTGGAATCCAAGAACACTAAGAGGGGGGGTGAATCAGTGTTCAACCAGAATGGAGAAATTTAACCTTATTAATATAACAGCTCAACAACCGATAAACATAAAAGCATATAACAAAAAACAACAATGCAATCATAAAGATGAACACCATAAAACCACATATTTATACGTGAAAAACCTCAAAGAGGAAAAACCACAGTGGGATTGGAGACCCACAATATCTATCCACTAATCAGATGAATAAATATTAAAATAAGGGGCTTACACATGTAGGAAGGCCAACAACCTAGAGCACACTTCTCATCAAAAAAGGATTCTCACTAACTAAAAAAAACATTGGACGACAATCCAGAATGAAGATTCAACTACAAGTATAGCATCTCCCATGCCTGAGTACAATTTTGATTAATCTCAATACCAAAGGACTTAAATCTCTTTCATAAACCCAACTCAATCACCTATGAATTATTTAACACAAAGTACCACTAAGAGGGGGGATGAATCAGTGGTTGCTAAACTTTTTTACCTTTCAAAGCAACTTCAAAATATCATTTATTAACTTAAGCACTAAACAATCAAACCGGTGAAGCAAAAAGGAAAACCAAAGAGATCAATCACACAAATGCAACCCACAACACCAGATGTACAAGGAAAACCCAATATGGGGAAAAAATTAGTGAGAAAAGTTGTTGGAGACTACTGCTCCAATATAGACTCACAAGTAAAACACTGAATTATTCAGATTTAGGGCACCAACCCAAGGAGCACCAACCCCTTCTATTTTAGGGCACCAATCCAAGGAGCACCAACCCCTGCACCAAGCTCCATCTTGGCAATGTATATTGAAATACAATATAGATACAATTAAGGCTTCTTGTTGTAAATGAGTTTTGCAACTCTTGATCAAATATCTTACTACTAGTTGACTGTCTTTGAATCTCACAATACCATTTGTGAGATTACTCTATCTGATTCTTGGCCTCTATTATCTCTCCCTCTCTCTCACAGTCTCACCACACAATTTGTCACATTTGGATGCTTTCTTACTCTACCACACCTCACTGGTTTTCCTAACTATTGTACTACAGTTATAACGGTACTTAATCACTGCCAGTTAAACCATCTTACCAGTTTTCTTGGTCACTTACTCTACAACTTTATTAGAATAAATTCTAAGGAAAAATGATCCTTTTTTGCACTTCAACTCTCTTCTCTCTTTTTCTTATCTCCAAAATCACCTTTCCCTTTTTTGAGCTCATCTATTTATCACCATGGTTTACCACCAAGAATGAATTCAAACACAGAGCGGTTAGGGTTTCCTTTACTTGAGACAATATTCATGAAATCCGATCCAGTCAGTCTTGGATCAATCACCTGTACTCCAGAAATGCATCTATACATGTTTTCAATTATCCAAAGCATACTTGATAAAGATATAAATCTTGTACATGATTTTCTACCTTGAAATTTGTCAACTCATAAAGCACTCAGCTATTTCCTTTTTGAGGTCTTCTTGTAATTTGATTTCCTTTGCATTGATATAGGTGCCAACTGCTCCCTAATCTTCCTCTGTTATAATTTCTTCCTTGAGTCGCATTAGTCATTTACAATCCCATGAGTTGTTGCTATTTCATTAATTTCAACTAGCTATTTCAACAACGAAGTCGATGGAGGCTTCACTAACCTCTGCATGTTTTCCACCTGAGCTTCACATGGTATCACAATGGTCAATCACTTAGCTCACTGACACATAGTTGGTTCATACTTGAACATCCAGAAAACTCATACTAGTACATGCCTTTACCGGTGAGACCTACACCTTCTTCTAACTGGTAGTGCACACTACATTGGTAGCACATCTTCACCTGCAGTGGATTGTGATTACTTTAACATTCTACCTCTTTATCATAAATAGGCAGCCAACTTCTAGGCCAGTTTATTGCTCTACCAGTTACCACTCAACATGCTAACACACATGTGGTCTTCATCCCACTTTATGCCTTATCGGTAAGCCTTGCTTCTATCTGCTCACTCTCATGTGAATTTCCATCATACCAGTGACCTTGCCAAACTGGTTGACATCAATGACAACTTAGTGCCAAAATGCCAACAATCTCCCCCTTTGGCATTGATTTCAACATATCACAAGACACCTAATACAGGTACATTTCTCCCCCTTTGACATAATGATAAAGGGTATGGTACACTCCCCCTTCGATCTATATCGAGCTCCCCCTTTTGACTGCTATGAAATCCCCTTGAGCCACACAAATCCTTCCTAGGTAGATTACATAACTCCCAACTTGTGTCGGAGGTACTCAAAAGTGCTTACCAGTAATGGCTGGTGAAAATGTCTACTACTTGTTCTCCAGTGGGGACATAGTCCATCCTCACTTCTTGTCCTTCAACCCTCTCTTTGAGAAAATGATAATTGATAGCAATGTGCTTTATTCTGGAATGCATCACGGATTCTTTGCTATGTTGATTGCACTCAAATTGTCACACTGGATGAGAATACGACCAATGATGTCCACCTGTATGTCTTTGAGGGTCCGCTTCATCCAAAGAACTTGAGAGCAACAAGTAGCAACAACAATGTATTCAACTTCAGCAGTAGATAGAAAGACCAAGTCCTACCTCTTGCCATGCCATGAGACCAACCGGTCACCTAGAAAGAATGCACCACCACTTGTGCTCTTCCAATCATCAATGCAACCTGCCCAATCAGCATCAGTGTATGCTTCCAAGATAAAATATCCTTGTTTAGGATACCACAATCCATAACTGAGTGTCCCTTGTAGGTGCCTAAATATTTTGCTTACAACATTCATATGTGACTACTTAGGTGCAGCTTGGAATCTGGCGACCACTCATACTGCTTGTACTATATCTAGTCTAGAAGCAATTAGATACAATAGAATGCCTATCATCAATCTATACAAAGTCTGATCCACCACCAGTGATTCGTCATTCTTTCTCAATTTACTGTCGGTCACCATTGGGGTACTTACTAGTTTACAATCCTCCAGTTGGAATTTTTTCAACATTTCCTTTACATACTTGATTTGTGAGATAAAGATTCCCTTATCTTGTTGTTGTATCTGCAAACTAAGGAAGTATGTCAATTCACCAAGCATTGACATCTCAAGTTCTAACTGCATATGATCAGCAAATTCTTTGCAGAGCGTGTCCTTGTTGCCTCCAAAGATAATGTCATATATGTACACAACCACAATGATCATGTAGTTCCCATCTATCTTTATGTACAAATTATTGTCAGCACTCCCCTTTTTGAATCCCTGCTCCTTTAGGTACTGATCTAATCTTGAATACCATGCTCTTGGAGCTTGCTTTAGACCATACATGACCTTCTTCAACTAGCACACAAATGTTTCATTATCATGCAACTAAAACTCTTCTAGTTGCTCCATGTACACTTCTTCCAAATTTCCATTTAGGAAGGCAGATTTTAAATCCATTTGATATAATTTATAACCCTTGTAGGTAGAGAAGGCTAGAAACATTCTAATTGCTTCTAATCTACCTACCAGTGCAAATGTTTCTTCAAAGTCAATCCCCTCTACCTAAGAGTATCCTTTGCACACTAGTCTAGCTTTGTGCCTAACAATCTTACCTTCTTCATTCATTTCATTCTAGTAGACCCATTTTGTGCCAATGATGTTCTTGTCTTTCAATATAGGGACTAATTCTTAAGTCTTGTTCTTTTCAATCTATTGCAGTTCTTCTTCCATGGCATCCATCCATTCTTGTCTTTTGCTAGTCTCGTTGAATGTTTTGGGTTCAACTTCAGTCATGAGGCAGAGGTTGACTTGTTAATCATTCTGAAAAATTCTTCTTCTAGTTTGCACACCATCGCTCTTATTTCCTAGAATTTGCACTTCCGAGTGATTTAGCTATACATATTAGTTGGGAGCCTTCTTGGATGCTTCTTTTGGTTCATTGTCTGACTGAGTTTTATCATCTTCATCACTAAAATTATCATATCAGTTAACCTATGGTTGACATGCTTTGTGCATATCCTCATCAACTTTTACATGCACACTCTCAATGACTCTTCTTAGTCTTTTTTGTAGCATTTGTAGGCCTTGTTGTTAGATGAGTAGCCAAGGAAGATTCCTTCATCACTCCTGGAGTGAAAAATCCCTAGACCATCCACATCTTTCTTGATAAAGAACTTTCTTCCAAATACTTTGAAGTATTTGACTAATGGCTTTTGGTCATACCACAACTCATAAGGTTTCATTTTGTTGTTTGATCTTAATTGAACCTGGTTCAAAGTATATGCAACAATCTAAACAAGTTCCTTCTAATATGTGTCTGGCAAATTGGCTTCATTTAACATGGTTCTGTCCATCTCCTTAACTGTCATGTTCTTCCTTTCTACCGCACCATTTTTCTATGTTGTCCTAAGAGATGAGTATTACCTTCTAATTCCATGTTTTTCAGAATAATATTCAAATTCATTAGATGTAAACTCTCCACCCTATTTTGATCTTAGGCATTTTAATCAGCACCCACTTTCTTTCTCCACCATCTACCTCAAGATCTTGAATCTTTCAAATTCTTGTGACTTATCTTGCAGGAAGGTGACCCATATCATTCTTGAGTAATCAGTAATAAAGAGCATAAAGTATCTTTCACCTGCAAGTGCTCTTGTCCTAGTTGGAAAAATATATGCACAATTTCAAGTGGTCTTGAGGTGTTGTGCTCTTTTGTCCTGAAGCTCACTTTAGTTTGCTTACCTTTTACACATTCATCACAAAATGTGCTTACCAGTTTGATGATGGGTTGAATATTCCTCACACCCCTTTTTGCTGACTGCAACTAGGCTATCAAAGTTTATGTGGACTAATATTCAGTGCCACAACCAACTTTCATCAACCTATTCTAACATGCATTGGAACTCATAGCATTCATTTAGATTACAAACATTGCCATCCATTCTCTTTCCTTCTACCACAACTTGACTGGTACTGTCTTTCTTTATCTGGCAACTGATTGAGTCAAACATGAATTTGTAACCATTGTCACACATCTGACTCACACTAAGTAGATTATGCTTTAAGCCTTCCATATAACTTACATCATGTTCCTTCAAAATTCCATCAATACTTAGAGTTCCTTTTCCCTTTATTGTGATGGATGAGTTGTCTCCAAACCTTACTGAACCACCATTCTAGTCTTCAAGTTTGATGAATTTATTTTTGTCACCAGTCATGTGGATGGAGAAACCACTATCTACAACCCATAGATTTTTCCTTTATGCATGTAAAGCAGTGTGCACTATGAGACTTGATTATGTCATTTCCTTTTCTTTCTCAATCCATACCAGTTTGGTTTCCTTCTTCTTGTCAGCTGCTATGTTATGCTCAAATTTAGTTACCAATTCTTTATTAGGACTTGTCTTCTTCTACTTGATCTTCCTATTTTCACACAACCTTTCTATGTGTCCAAACTCTTGATAGTTATAGCATTTTACATCCTCATTTAAAGGAAACTCCTTAAAATTATTGTAGGGTACCAGTTTATTCTTCCTACATTCAAAACTCTTATGACCATATCCATTGCACTGATAATAGACAAAATTCATATCCCATAGTGCATTAAATGGATTTCTACTTTCATAACTTATAGAGGGCTTATTGATTAATCTACAATTAGCTATTCTATGCCCAAATTTGTTACACCAGTAACAATAACCATGAAAGTTTGAAACATATCGATTAGGTTACCTTGGTCCTACAAAGGACTACCTCATCAAGGGTCTTCCCTTCATGTGGTTGATTCTGGTGAATCCTTCATGGTCAACTCTTGCATTTCTCCTTGGATCTGCATGTCGGTATAATGAGTGTGTCCCCCAGTTCATTGCTTGTGTATACTGGTTTGTGTGGCAATTTCCAATAGCATCTACATATGTCTTTTTACTGGTATCCTTGCCTATAGTGAAAGTCTTCTTTTCTTCACCTTCAATTGAAGAGGTGAACTTTATTTCTTTGCTGGATTTATCTTTTTTGGTTGAACCTTGACCTTCTTCAAAGCCTAAGCCACCAGTGTCTTTGGATTGCTTCTGTTTGCTCAACATCTTGTCTAAGGCCTTGGTGATACCTTCATATTTTCTCCTTACTTTTATTTCTTTCTTATTTTCTTCAAGCTCCTTTCTGAGCTTCACTATTTCTACTTCCAACTCTTGATGCTCCTTTTCCTTGTTTGTTAGATCAGAGAATGTAGCTTCACATATCCTCTTAGTTTCTTCCAGCTGTAATTTCAAGTCAAATATGACTTGATTGGACTCATCTAGGGATTGCTTCAAGAGATCTTGTTCATCTACTGCAGCAAGCTTGACCTTTTTGATTTCTCTTCTTGTTTTACTCAATTCCTCAAGAGCACTGATAAGTTCACCTTCCAAATCCATTTCAACTTCAATATCCTCCTCTTCCTCATCTTCATCAACTGGTTCATCAAGTGCATGGAGAGATTGAATTTTCTGTCATTCTCATGGTAATCATCTTCTGATACATTGTCTTCATCTATTGTATCATCCTCAATAGTATATAGGTTGTTCTAATTCTAGTAGCCTCTCCTTCCTTACCAGTAGATGTTTCTTTCTCTATCTTTGCCAACAGATTTTCTGAACTCTCTTGACTCATCTCCATCGATTTCTTTATGGGGATAATTTGTAGCAATGTGTTAGACCTTACCATAGTTGAAACATTTAAGTGGTAGCTTTCCTTTATACTAAAAAAATCCTCTGATGAGCTTCCTAACAAAGTTTTCTACTTCTACATCATAGTCTTCACTAGATTGTTTGTGAGTAGCTACTTTTTTGCCCTTTCTGGTGAGGCTAGATGTTGCTTCTTTCCTTAAGGAAGTATCACTAGTTGTTGTCATTTCATAGGCTGTCAGTGAGCCAAATAGCTCATCCATTGTAAATTGGCTTCTTCTATGGTAGACACCATAATATCATACTTGGGTGTGAGAGATCTAAGTACCTTAATGACAAGAATATCATCTACAATTTCTTTTGCAAGTCCTCTAATGGTGTTCACAGTTTCATCAAATCTATGAAGGTATTCTACAATCTTTTCATCATCTTTCATCTTGATTCCTTCAAGTTGGCCCCTTAGTGCTTGTAGATTGGCCTCTTTGACTTTTGCATCTCCTTTAAATAACCTCTACAATTTATCCCAAGTCTCCTTGGCTGATATACAATGCATGACTTTGACAAACTCATTATCAAAAAACCCGCTCAAGATAGAATGTTTGGCCTTTGCATTGTTCTCATACTCCTTTTTCACATCCAGATTAGTGGGAGGAACACTATGAACAACATACCCATTCTTGATAGACATCCACACATCAAAACCTAGAGAGGAGATATAGGTTTGCATTCTTCTGCTCCAGAAGGTATAGTTGGATCCATGAAACATGGGGTATTTTGAGGAAGTAGACTCATTTCTTGCCATTATGTTCTAATTCCAGAATCTACCCAGTGTTTTATAAATAACTGAGAACCTAGGCTCTGATACCAATTGTTGAACATAGAGTACCACTGAGAGGGTGGGTGAATTGGTGGTTGCTAAACTTTTTCACCTTTCAAACCAACTTCAGAATACTGGTTATTAACTTAAGCACTAAACAATTAAATCGGCAAAGCAAAAAGGAAAACTAAAGAGATCAATCACACAAATACAACCCACAACACCAGGTATATGAGGAAAACCCAATATGGGAAAAACCTTAGTGAGAAAAGTTGTTGGAGACTACTACTCCAATCTAGCCTCACAAGTAAAACATTGGATTACAAAGATTTAGGGCATCAACCCAAGGAAGACCAACCCCTTCTGTTTTAAGGCACCAACCCAAGGAGCACCAACCCCAGCACAAAGCTCCAACTTGGTGATTTATATTGAAATACAATTTAGATACAATTAAGGATTATTATTGCAAATGAATTCTGCAACTCTTGATCAAATATCTTACTGTCAGTTAACTGTCTTTTATCCTCCACTACATCTCACACTACTGGTTGTGAGATTACTCTATCTGATTCTTGGCCTCTATTATGTCTCTCTCTCTCTCATAGTCTCTCCACACACTATGTCACACTTGGATGCTTTCTTACTCTACCACACCTCACCGGTTTGCTTAACTATTATACTACAGTTACCGGTGCTTAATCACTATTGGTTAAACCTTCTCATCGGTTTGCTTGCTCACTTACTCTATAAATTACTTAGAATAAATTCTAAGGCAAAATGATCCTCTTTTTCACTTCAACTCTCTTCTCTCTTTTTCTTCTCTCCAGCATCACTTTGCCTTGTTTCGAGCTCATCTCTTTATCACTATGGTTTCCCGCCAAGAATGCATTCAAAGACTAGGTGGTTAGGGTTTCCTTTATCCAGCACAATCTTCATGAGATCCGATCTAGTCAATCTTGGATCAATCACCTGTACTCCAGAATTGCATCTATACACATTTTCCATTATCCAAAGCATACTTGCTAAAGATAGCAATCTCGTACATAATTTTCTACCTTGAACTCTGTCAGCTCATAAAACACTCAACTATTTTCCTTTTCGAGGTCTTCTTGCAATCTAATTTCCTTTGCATTGATCCACATGCCAACTGCTCCTTGATCTTCATCTACTATACTTTCTTCCTCAATCCACATTAGTCAGTTACAATCCTGTGATTTGTGGTTGTTTTATTAATGTTGACTAGTTGTTTCAACAACCAAGTCAATGGAGGCTTCACCGACCTCTGCATGTTTGCCACCTCAACTCCACATAGCATCACAACAATCCATCACTTATCTCATTGACACACAATTGATTCATACTTTAACATCCAACAAACTCATACCATTACATGGCTTTATCGGTGAGACCTACTCCTTCTGCTAATCGGTAGTGCACACTACATCGGTAGCACAGCTTCACCTCCTGTGGATTGTGATTACTTTAACATTCTACCTCTTTATCATAAATAGGCAACTAACTTCCAGGTCAGTTTATTTCTCTACCAGTTGCCACTTAACATGCTAACACACATGCAACCTTCATCCTAGTTTATGTCTTACCGGTAAGTCTTCCTTCTGTCTACTCACTCTCATGTGAATTTCCATCATACTAGTGACCTTGCCAAACTGATTGACATCAATGACACCTTAATGCCAAAATGCCAACATGACTAACCAAATCCTTTGCATGAATGATTATTACATTTTTCACTTGTATACTATGATCTACAATGAGATCATACACATATATATACAAACCATTGACCTTAAAAAATTAGGTTGGCCACCCAAACAATAAAACCTATTACATGATTATTAAACATGTCATCCTAAGGCCAAACAAATATCATCCAACCCATAATCCATCCAGAAAACACATCAAGAAGTCCCAACAAAATGTTACATTAAGTCGATCCATAACCTAGATAGCAGAGAACAAACCACCGATCAACTGGAACATGATCATGATAACCATCACCATCTTGAGAACCTACTAGAAGCTACACCAACACCACTTATGCATAGTGTCAAAAGATATTCAAAAAAGCTTAGCTGGTAAAACCCTTACTGGTAACCAAAAGGCTTGCTAGAACAAGTGATAGCTTCTAGATCATCAAATCCTAAACCAGCTAAATGTGATACCCATCAAGAACACATGAATAACCAATCAAAACCAATTCCATAGACCAAAGCATACTGGACCATACCATATCAACATGATCTTACCAACCAGAAACCAAACATCCTACCAGGACCAATTGGATACCAGTAAACAGCTCATGATTTAGAAGATGATTCATAAGAATGGTGAGCTCATGAAAAGTCTTAGTTAGTGGTTTCTATCTTTTTTGTGTTATAGGCTAGTATCTTTTTGTTTGGTCCAGTGGGGAGCTTCCCCTGTTTTTGTTACTATTTTGCAGTTGTTTAGATTTTGGTATGCTACTGGTTCTATTTTTGTTGGATTTGGGTTTTGGGTCCCTATAAAACCCATATATCTTAATAAAAACAATCATGTTATAGAAAATTATCTTTATACCTATGATTATTTTATGCTTATGATTGGATATTAAATCTATCATTTTTATTTTTGTGATAGTTCTAAATATTTTTTACTATGCCCTTTTCAAACCTATCCTACCATCATGATAATTGTTAAGACCACCATAGTCCCTCTCTCTATCATACCATTCTTGACATCTTATAAAAAGGAATACATTCATAGTTTTACTTCCGTACTTTTCTTCTCTTTGCCAAAGTTTATAATTTGACAAAGTCAAATTATAAGATTCATAATTTACTTTTATCCTTTTGTATAATTTTTTTGATTTGCAAGAGTTGCTTATCTACCTTTTTGTCACTTGTAAATCTCATCCTAGAAGACTTTACAACCCTATAAGCTTATCATGCGTTGTTGTATGCTACATAATTATCATGATATACAAGTTTTTGTTTTTAATAATTTTAATTATTAGGAAACTATAGATACTTAATACCACTGGAAAGAAATATATTTGGTGATAAGGAAGCAATATTAAGTGCTCATTTAGGTTTTTTATTCACATAAATATTTAAGTAAATTATGAACACTATTGAAAAGTTATAACTGTTGGATATTTTTGCTGCCAGGATATGTTTTCGTCATTGATGCCAATATATTCTTGTGTTCTCATATTGTGGAGAGTTGTTTTGGTGTTTCGATGATTTCATTGTATTGATATAGTTGATTTATCTATTTGGGATGTTAGAATATGTTGTTCTCAAATTTTGATTTCTTAAAACCCCTCTACAAAGAAAATTCAAAGCCTCTATTGCATATGGAGAGGACAAAAAGAAAATAGAACTCCAGAATAACATATAACAAGGTTTCAACAAAACCTTCTACACTTTGAACTTATCCAAAGCTCAGGTGGGTATACCTTTCGTGAATACTTTCACACTTTTAACCTGAGATCCACAGTAAACCAATGCTAAAAACATATGAACCTAATCACCTCAATCTAAATGAAACATTAAAGAAAACTTGTTCTCATTTTTAGTTTTGATCCCAAGGAAGATAGAAAGAATTCTACAACTGATATCAGCTCCTTGTCCAGGCTACAAAGTCACCCAAATTACACAAGATTTCCAAATCTGAACATTCTCATACATTTCATCACTTTAGCTTTCATGAACCCTATACAAGCCTGACATATATATAAGTTTTTTCCCTTTAAAATAAAATCGTTTATCAAATTCAAAGTAAGAAAACAATTGATTTATTGACAGAGATATTTCATGCATATTTAATTCCTCTCTTGAAGAGAAAAGCCAGAAACATATCTATAAGATTGCCTTACAATCCATATTCAGTTGAATAATCCTAAATTATTCAAAAGGAACCAGCAAACTAATGAATGCACACTAGAAGACAATGAAGATTTAGGACTGAAAAACTTTGATCTGTATATTAATATTCATTTTTGAAAAAAACTTACATAACTCACGGTGATCTTGAAATAACTAGAAAACCGTAGATATATTTTATCAGAGCTTCTTTACAAATTCTTGTGATAATCTATCCTTAAGTCCTGGTATCCATTTATAATAATATGGATGCAAAACAAGCTACAAACTTTCCTAAGAATAGATTGTTACAACTGTAATTTTCTTCAAAAAGGAGTTACAAGTCACTTTCAATCCTAGTGGCTTTCAAGTTTGTTATTCCGCTGCAGCATCTTCTTGAACCTTCACTTCTTGAACTGTATACATACTTTTCCATTCCTGGAACATGTCATCACTAGGCCAAGAGAAATTAACAAATTTATTTTTCAATTTATCCAACCTTTTCCAAGTGTTTCTTATTTTCTTAACCTCTGACTCCAAAAAACCATAATGTGACTTTATCTTCTCTATTTCTTCAATTGTCTGGATAAATAAAGATGTATCATCTATATTAATGACTTCATTTATCCTCTAGGACAAGTTATCTCCTAACTCATCAAGCCACACCTATTTATCCTTCAACTGATTAGAACTAACAAAAACCCCAGGAAATAGTTCAAACTTATGTTCACCATATTCCTTCCTATACAAGTTGACCTTTCTCTCTACACCGACTCTCCCTTCTACCAACCTGGTCATGCCTCTTACTAACTCACAAGTGGATTTAATATTGGCATCAACCCCTGCCTCATCATAATATACACACATAAGTTACAAATCCACCTCCCTAGGCATCCACTTATTCAAAATTGACTCTAGAGTAGCCTTGTCTTCATTCAGCTCAATCAATATGTCCAAAATTCTTTTCATATTAATGTGAACAATAGAAGCTCCTACTATGTCAGCAAAACTCAAGATTGTCCCCCTGACCTTTTCCTCATATTTGCTTGCAAACAAGGCCTGAGCTTGCTTCAACTTTTCTAATTCATCTTGTGTGGTCTCAATAGGTTGAAAACTACAAGTCATAGGAGAAGGGGGAAATTCAATGATGGGACTAGTGGGTGGAGATCTTGCTAGAGAAGAGGCAATCATTAATGTAGAGGATTCACCTTTTTGATATTGCCCTGCTAACTGATTTTGCAACTTGGCAATGATGTTGTCCCTAGTGGCTATCTCCACTGTGGCCTTATTATAGGCCTTTAAAATTGTCTCTAGCTTTATCTAGGGATCAACCTTCTCCTTAGCTACCTTCTTAGCTACTGCCACACTGAATTTTGTTGTTTCTATAACAGTGCTAGCAGCTTCCACCACTCCTATGTCCTACACCCTCTTCACAATCATACCTCCAAGGTAACTAGACTCTGAAGTGTCCTTACTTCTTCTACTCTCATCCCTCTTTAGGGAGCACATGACCCAAGAAGCATTGTCCTTGCTAAATGTCACTCCTTCCAAGGGCTTGGTTTCTTTCCTTACTACTTCAAGCACTAAGGCATCTTCTATGTCCCACTTAGGAAGAATTAGCACACTAAATTTTGCTACCGTTTCTCTCCCCTTCTCAGGAGTAATGGTTTTGAACTCTGCCATCAATTCTTGTTTCATTTCCTCCTCCACTATAGTTTCATCTTTGTGGGGTTGTTCATTCTTCTTCTTCTCACATCTTATTTTGAATTGTTCAATATGTTGCCTCCAAAGAAATTGCATAAAGGATCTTGTTGTAACAAAATTATTATTAGCTAGGAACTCTGCCCTAGCTTGTTTGATTCCAAGGTCTAACTCCTTTCCTTTAAACTCATCTGTAGTCAGGTTCATCTCAGCACTTGGTGGCTCTTTAGGCATTCCCTCTTGTAAATAATCTTCTTATACTATATAAGTTCCTGCGAGCTGAAGACATGGAGTTATCTGTGTTAGGAATCCCATAGATACTGAGAGTGGGGGGTGAATCAGTATCTGATTGGTAATTAGAATTTCTTAAATTAAAAAATGCAGAACATATTATAAAAGTGTACCGGTATGCAAGAAATGATGCAATAAATAGAATTAAGAACATCCACATGAAAAGCACCCCATAACACAAGGATTTAATGAGGAAACTCGATGTGGGAAAAACCTCGGTGGGATTTGTGACCCACAATATTCACTCATTGGCCAATAAGAGAATATTACTATAATAGGGGCCTACACATGGAGGAAGGCCAACTGCCTAGAGCTCACTGCTCAATGGGAAGTCTCATTGACTTACAATGGGGATTATATAAATCCAATATCTTGTACTGCTTTACAATAGCATCTATAATGCCTGATCCAGTACCGGTTGCTGCTCTACTTCTTACATGAACCCTTAGCCTATATTTTGCATAATAGGTCTGCCTAATATTTTTCCTTAATGCTTCCTTTCTTCTTTTTAAATGTCTAAAATTATCTCTTTTATATATAAGAGTCATTTTACAATTTTCCAAGTCATCTTACAAAGTTTTTACAATAATAAACAAAATATAATATAACAAAATCATGTCCGCCTCTATGTCGGTATACTTCTTTTCTTCTGTGTCAGTGTCAGTGTCCTGAATGTTGATGTAATGCCTTTGTCAGTGCCATAGGATTGCAAGGTTGTCATCAATGACAAAACCTTCAATCACATACAATGTCTCATTGGAGTGTGCATATGCCAACAATCTCCCCCTTTGGCATTGATGGCAACACTCATGAGAAATTTCAAAAATGTATCCAAAAATGTGAAGTCCAAAAATGTTACCAAAAATGTGTGTGCTCCCCCTGAGCATATGATTCCTATGATATTGAATTTTCTCATCCCACTACTCCCCCTTTGGCATCAATGACAAAGGTTGTCAAGATGTCAGTAGAGTTTGTAGCTTCAACCTTGTAACTGCATGGTTACAATTTGAAAAAGATCTCCCAAAATCAAGTTTATACCATCCATAAAATTCTTGCTATCATTTATTGTTGTCTCTATTCTCTTCACTGTATCGGTTAGATGTTGCAAATGCTTTGCCGGTGTTTTCTGGCCCTATATTAGTGCCTCAGATTGATGCAAAGCCCTTGTGACCACTGAGATAATCCCTTCCACTTGGGATACAAACAAGGACTCCAGCAATAATACCAAGACTCTAAGGAGTGGTTTAGACTAGGTTTCTTTGGTTACATACCATTTCTTCTCTTAATCATCTTTGACAATGTTCAAACCCCACACCCTTCTCCAATGATCATCCAAGATTCTTTAGGGCCACACCACCCAAAAAGGTTTGAGACTCTTCCCAAGGTAAATATGACTTCTAGGGATTTTTTCTACCATCCCCTAATCCAAAAAACCACTATCCAATCATTGGAATTGAGTCACTAACAAAGTTTAGTGCTGCTGCTATAAGTGGGACTGTCATGCCTAATAGCCCAGCCAGACTGAAAAATTAAGATTTCTTCCTAATTTCCCAAATGACCTCTATAATTGAGAGTTTATTTTGTTTAATTCAAGTTAGTTCAAAAGGATTCCAAAAGGGTTTGGGCAGATCCAATGTCTAAGGGTTATAAACCCAATTTCACTCCTAGGCCAAATAGCCTTAATTAGGCCACCCTAACAAAGGAAGTATGTTCAATACCTGCTGCCCTAGCAAAATAAGACCTGATACATGTGAGGGACATTGATACAACATAAATTACCAAGTTATAGCCCTTGGTTCCACCACTATCTTCAAATTTTGGGTCCGATGCATAATCAACCTGGGTGGTCACATAGAGATGCCCACCTTTAAAACTTCAAACCCTTGCCTTTACCTATCACTTCCCTAAAAAATAACTTGTAAATCTTAAAATACATTGTATTCACTTGCTTCACCCCAAAGGCCATACAAATCCCATGAGGTATCAGCAAGAAAAACTCATAGTTGCTGTCAAAACCTAGGTAGACTGCCAAATCCAGGTTACCTTCACAAAAAACCACTTTTCTCATGGCTCCAAAAGAGTTAGAGGCTTATATTTGTTGCATTGGAGAGGAAAGACACATTTATTTCACATTAAAGAGGTTTTATGCCCCCAAGAAATTTGTACTGTATGAAAAATGGAAAATAGCAGCAAATTGCAGGAAAAATCACAGTTTTATTGAGTTTTTGAATACCAACTTTTACCTTCCACATTCAACAACCCTGCCAAAGGTTGTATTTCAATATTTTATGACTCTTACAAAAGGTACCAACTGATTTTGGAAATCGACATGGTGGTTTGGAGGAAGTTACAAATTTGGGTTAAAAGTTGTCATAGTTGCTTGACAACTTTTGACAATTTTTGACATTTTGTCCTCCTAAACACACCAAGACACTAATTGACCCCTAAGACACTTAAAACTCTTCAAATGCACTAAAAATTCCTTCAAGGCATGAATAACCCCAAATTCCATATACCCAAGGTGGTTTATAACACACCTACCTAAGGTATTGGCTTACAAGGTAGGGTATGATTATTACAATAAAGAAAAACATCAAATATGCAAATAAGACATAAATCCTACTAAACTCCTTCACCTATGTTTTCTCCTCAAGATCACTTGGTGTTTGATGTGTAGATTCCCCTACATCATACTCCTGGGGCTAAAAAATCTCAATTCCACTTGAGATGAGTTGCTGCAAGGTGGTGCCATGAGTTTGAATCTATTGTTCATCCATCCATATAGCCTCAGTATCAGGTTTGCCTCTCCACTTGACCAAATATTTTTTGTATTCTTTGTTCCTTTTCTTCTTAACCACTCTAGTATCCAACACCTTCTCAAGAGTAGGTGGTTCATGCTTGGGAAAGTTTGCATCAGTCTGTTGCTCTAGATCTTCATCACCTATAGCTGCATCATCAGGACCTTTATATGTTGTTAGATCACAAATATTAAAGATGAGTGACAACCCCAACCCATTGGGTAATTGGACTTCATAGGCATTAGGTCCACATTTCTTCAAAACAACACAAGGACCTATCTTCTTTTGCATCAACTTTGTATATTTTCCTTTTGGTAACCTCTCCTTCCTAAGATAGACCCATACAAGGTCTCCAACATCAAAACTCAGGTCTCTTCTTTTCTTATCTGCATGGCTCTTATATTGTGCACTAGATTTTTGAAGGTTTGATTTAACTTGTTCATGAACTTCCTTGATTGCTTCAGAAAAAGCTTCTCCATTAGCACTGATTGGACTATTAGAAGGCAGATTTCTAAGTTCCAAAACACCTCTTGGATTCAAACCATACACAATCTGAAAAGGGGACTTACCAGTACTCCTATTGATGGTATCATTGTATGAGAACTCAGCCTGTGGTAGGATAATATCCCACTTCTCTCCATGCTCTCTTGTCAAACACCTAAGAAGATTTCCAAGGGTCCTATTGACAACTTTAGTTTGTCCATCTGTTTGGGGATGGTATGCAGATGAAAAAGACAAGTTTGTACCTAGCTTTCTCCATAGAGTACGCCAAAAATGACCTACAAACTTCACATCTCTATCTGAAACAATGTTGAGAGGTAATCCATGGATTCTTACCACCTCTTTGAAGAAGAGTGCTGCAATATAGGAAGCATCATTTGTTGACTTGCAAGGGAGGAAGTGTGCCATCTTGCTAAATTTGTCCACAACAACAAAAACACTGTCAAATCCTCTTTGAGTTCTAGGTAACCCCATGAAAAAATCCATTCTTACACTCTCCCATGGTCTAGATGGAATAGGGAGTGGTTGATACAAGCCTACATTAGTAGACCTCCCTTTAGCCTTTTGACATACTACACAAGATTCCACATATTTTCTGATTTCAGTCTGCATCCTTGGCTAAAAGTAGTGTCTCCTCACAAGTTCTAGGGTCGTATCTAACCCAAAATGACCTGCCATTGCCCCATTGTGTTTCTCCTTGATAATATTCAACCTCATTAAGCATCTAGGGATGCATAGTTGACCTCGTTTGAACAACAATCCTTCCTGCAGCAAAAACTCAGAAAATTCCACATTATATCTATCATCCAAATGAGTACAAGAGGCATAGATCTCACCAAAATCTACATCATGTTCATACATGGTCTTTAAAGCATCAATTCCAACACTTTCCAACTGAATATGAGACAATGTCAATACCCTATGGCTTAAGGCATTAGCAACCTTATTGGTGACTCCTTTCTTATGCTTCAAGGAAAATGTAAAGGCTTGTAGGGTCTCTACCCACTTCATATGCCGGTGATTCAATTTTTCTTGACTATTGATGAAACTTAAGGCCTTGTTATTAGTGAAAACCACAAATTCTTTGGGCAACAAGTAGTGTCTCCATTTCTTTATAGACTAGACCAATGCATACATCTCAAGGTCATATGAGGAATACCTCTTCTTAGCATCATTTAGTTTTTCACTATAGAAAGCAATAGGTCTCCCTTCTTGGCTCAAGACAGCCCCTATAGCTACATGGCTAGCATCACACTCAATCTGAAAAACCTTGTTAAAATCAGGGAGGGCTAGGACTAGTTGTGCTGCTACCTTCTTCTTAAGAAGTTCAAAAGAGTCATCTGCTGCTTGGGTCCACACAAATTTACATTTTTGCCCCCCTTTTATGGTTTCAAGCATAGGTGCACAAATCTGACTGAAACCTTTTATAAACTTTCTATAAAATGTTGCAAGACCATGAAAACTCCTAACATCATTCAAACCTCTAAGAGTAGGCCAAGTGAGTATAGCTTTTACCTTATCCTGATCCATTTTGAGTTCACCTTGTGAGATGACAAAACCAAGGTAAATGATCTCCTCCTGCATGAACAAACACTTGTCCAAATTGATCATTAGTTGCTCATTATGTAACCTCCTCAAAACCAATTCTAGGTGCTGCATGTGCTCTTCCTTGGTGCTGCTAAAAATCAAAATATCATCTAGGTAGACAATCACAAACTTGCTGATAAAATCACCCAACACTTCATTCATTAGCCTCATAAAAGTGCTAGGAGCATTGGATAAGCCAAATGGCATCACTTTCCATTCATATAAACCCTCATTAGTCTTGAAGGTTGTTTTCCATTCATCTCCTGGCCTTATCCTAATTTGATGATATCCACTTTTAAGATCTATTTTAGAAAAATATTTTGCCCCTCCTAGACAATCAAGTAGTTCTTCAATTCTAGGCATAGGGAATCTATACCTTATAGTTATCTTGTTGATGGCTCTTGAGTCCGTGCAAAGCCTCCTAGTACCTTCCTTTTTGGGTGCAAGTATTGCTGGTACAGCACAAGGATTGAGACTTTTTCCAATCAGACCTACATCAAGTAAATCAGCAATCTGCCTGGCCATCTCTTCATTTTGTTGAGGGGTTAGTTTGTATGCAGCCTTATTGGGCAATGTTGCTCCTAGTATAAAGTCAATGCAATGACTGATTTCTCTAATAGGAGGGAGGGTCTTAGGCATACCCTCTGAAATCACACCCTTATACTTGTCAAGAAGCTCTTGCACTTCATAAGGAACCATCCTAGGTCTTCCTTGTTGATCTGCTGCTCCTACATTTGTAACCTCCTTCTTAGGAATAGGTATCAATGCAAAACATACTCCTCCTTCCTCTTTTACCTCCTTCATGAACTCCTTACTTTCCATCAACATCACCTTAGCCTCTTTCTCTTTAGGTTCTTCCTCATTCTCCATCAAAGGTAGCAATTCTATGACCTTCCCATCTTTGGTGATAGAATAGGTGTTCCTAAAACCATCATGATGTGCCTTCAAGTCATATTGCCAAAGCCTACCAAAAAATAAATGACAAGCATCCATCTTAGCTATATCAAAAAGAAGTTTGCCCTTGTAGGTGCCAATCTGAAATTCAACCCAAGATTGTTCTTCTACAAGAGCTTGTTGCTCTTGAGTGAGCCATGACACCTTGTATGGATAAGGATGTGGTATCCTCTTAAGCTTAAGCTTCTCCACCATCTCCATGGACACAAAGTTTTCAATTGAACTTGAGTCTATTATAACCTTGCAGACTTTACCTCCTGATTTGCAAGTTGTCTTGAATATTGCCTTCCTTTGTGGGGGTTCTTTTGTGATAGGAACCTTTAGGAGTGCTCTCCTCATCATCAAGGCTTCACCTCTTTCTGGATATCCATAAGAATCAGGTGCATTCGCACTTTGAAAAGTGTTGCTATTGTTCACACTTTGGCAATCAGATTCTTGGATCAGATTGCTCCTCCTTTCTCCCATGGTGTTGTGGTTTTCCTTCTCAGGACACCTACTAGCAATGTGACCTTCTTTGTTGCAATTGTAACATCTTATGGGGCCTCTCCCTTGTGATCTACCTCTGAAGTTTGGTCTTCTGCCTCTAAAATTTCCTCTACTGCTACCTTCACCTTTGTTGTCATCTTGATTTGTGTCTCCTTGTGGACCACCATTGTTTCCTCTTCCTCTAAAGGAACCTCTTCCTTTTTGGAATCTACCTCTACCCCTGCTGTTCTGATCTTGTTTCTTCCTGAATTTTTCTTCTACCTTCAATGCCATCTGATAGCATTTGTGTACACTTCCGAGGGTGTGAAGATTTAACTCATCTTGTATTGAGAATTTCAGGCCATTGATGTACCTTGCCAACTTCTCTTCCTCAGTCTCTATGGTCTTGGCCTTTATGCACAACTTCAAGAATTCTTCAGTATATGTGCTTACATCCATGTCTTTTTGTTTAAGATTTTGTTTTCTTCTATGAAGTTGCACTCCATAGTCCTCAGGTACATAGGTTTCCTTAACCAAAGCAATCATCTTATTCCAGGAATTGATCATGTTCTTTCCATTCCTCACCTTATTTGTCTAGATAAAGTTCCACCAAGTCAAGGCTACTCCTTTCAACTTGGATTTTTCTATCTTTACCCTTTGGTGCTCAGGGATCTCCTCACATTCAAAGAAGCTAGTTAAAGCCTCTATCCAATCCATGACCAAGTCTGGATCCATCTTGCCACTGAAAATAGGTAGGTCTAGTTTCCCATCCATGGTTCTCCTCTCCATGGATCTAAGAGCATTCAAGAGGGGTCTTTGGTCTAAAGGAACCTCTTCTTCTTCCTACCTTGGGGTCTCATCCTCATCCCCATCATCTCCATCTCCAGAGTCTTCCACTTCCCTCCTATCCATTCTACCCTTCAACCTTTCTATCTCCCTTTTCATGGCTCTATTTTCTGCCAATTGTTCTCTCACAACCTTGGCCAATTCCACATTGGTCATCCTTCCTAGAATTTCTTCATCTCCTTCTACCATCTTCACAATTTGTGTTCACTCTTAGGATACTCCTAAGCTCTGATACCAATCTGATGCAGAGCCCTTGTGACCACTAAGATAATCCCTTCCACTTGGGATACAAACAAGGACTCCAGAAATAATACCAAGACTCTAAGGAGTGGTTTAGACTAGGTTTCTTTGGTTACATACCATTTCTTCTCTTAATCATCTTTGACAATGCTCAAACCCCACACCCTTCTCCAATGATCATCCAAGACTCTTTAGGGCCACACCACCCAACAAGGGTTGAGACTCTTCCCAAGGTAAATATGACTTATAGGGATTTTTTCTACCATCCCCTAAGCCAAAAAACCACTATCCAATCATTGGAATTGAGTCACTAACAAAGTTTAGTGCTGCTGCTATAAATGGGACTGTCATGCCTAATAGCCCAGCCAGACTGAAAAATTAAGATTTCTTCCCAATTTCCCAAATGACCTCTACAAATGAGTGTTTATTTTCTTTAATTCAAGTTAGTTCAAAAGGATTCCAAAAGGGTTTTGGCAGATCTAATGTCTAAGGGTTATAAACCCAATTTCACTCCTAGGCCAAATAGCCCTAATTAGGCCACCCTAACAAAGGAAGTATGTTCAATACCTACTTCCATATAAAAATAAGACCTGAGACATGTGAGGGACATTGATAAAACATAAATTACCAAGTTATAGCCCTTGGTTCCACCGCTGTCTTCAAATTTTGGGTCGGATGCATAATCAGCCTGGGTGGTCACATAGAGATGCCCACCTTTAAAACTTCAAACCCTTGCCTTTACCTATCACTTCCCTGAAAAATAACTTGTAAATATTAAAATAAATTGTATTCACTTGCTTCACCCCAAAGGCCATACAAATCCCATGAGGTATCAACAAGAAAAACTCATAGTTGCTGTCAAAACCTAGGTAGACTGCTAAATCCGGGTTACCTTCACAAAAAAACACTTTTCTCATGGCTCCAGAAGAGTTAGAGGCTCAGATTTGTTGCATTGGAAAGGTAAGACACATCAACTTCACATTAAAGATGTTTTATGCCCCCAAGAAATCCATACTATACGAAAAATGGAAAATAGCAGCAAATTGCAGGAAAAATCATAGTTTTATTGAGTTTTTGAATACCAACTTTTACCTTCCACATTCAACAACCCTGAAAAAGGTTGTATTTCAAGCTTTTATGACTCTTAAAATATTTACCAACTGATTTTGGAAACCAACATGGTGGTTTGGAGGAAGTTACAAATTTGGGTTAAAAGTTGTCATAGTTGCTTGACAACTTTTGACAATTTTTGACATTTTGTCCTCCTAAACACACCAAGACACTAATTGACCCCTAAGACACTTAAAACTCTTCAAATGAACTAAAAATTCCTTCAAGTCATGAATAACCTCAAATTCCATATACCCAAGGTGGTTTATAACACACCTACCTAAGGTATTGGCTTACAAGGTAGGGTATGATTATTACAATAAAGAAAAACATCAAATATGCAAATAAGACATAAATCCTACTAAACTCCTTCACCTATGTTTTCTCCTCAAGATCACTTGGTGGTTGATGTGTAGATGCCCCTTCATCACAGATACTTCCTTCCGTAGTGATTCTAGATAGTCCAATCTTGGACTTTGTTTTATTCTCAAATGTTTTGCCTTATTCACTATTCTTTCTCTCTCTTTCCAATTTAAGTAAATCTTCTTCAAAATTTGTTATCGTCTCCTCAAAAATTGATACTGTATTAGTTGAGTTAACAAAATTATCTACAAATTTATTGATCTCATCCTGTACCTTGCTCATCTTTTTGTCTATATCTGCAGTCAAAAAGTTTGTCTTATAGGTGTCTTTGTACAAAGTTTTGTACTCTTTCAATGAATTACACAATTCCAATAGAAGTGTGTCAAAATCTTTGTTACACTTCTTTATTTTCTCATCAAAGAATTTTTGTTTTTCATTTTCTACTTTATCCTTCAATGACTCTTCCTTTATTTTTTCAATGTTTTCTATGATATATTTACATAGTGTATCAAGTTGTCCTAAAGAATCTTTATTGTCTATATTACAGTTAGGAGAAATTACCTTCAAAATTGGTATGGTATCATCAATTGCCTTTTAAGCTTGTGAGCTATAGTCTGTTATCTTTTTTATTGAATCTAATAGTACCTTAGTCACATTAGTTGATTTATAGCCTGATGATGAACCAACATTCTGAGTACCATCAGTGGAAGTAACCAAGCTTGTATTGACCTTTGGTATATCTGTTTGTGTCTGCATTTCCTTAAGCAATGGTTTTTTTATTTCTCCAGTTGCCGATGGCAATATTTCCTTATGTACCTATTCCTGTAGCTATTGTTGTTGTTCCTGTTCTGGAGCCTTTTGCTCTATTTGTTGCTCTATCTCAGTCTGAGTCTGAGTCTAAGTCTCTACCTTTTTCTTTTTGTCTTCTATCGGTTTCTTCTATGAGTTTTCACTTTGCTTTGTTATCGGAGGCTCACTAGCCATGTCAGTCTTATTAGTTGTATCTTTGTCTACCACTATGTTGATCTTTTGAGTATCAACATCCATAGTATATAAGACTTTAGGATTAGGATTATCATCTTCTACATCTATACTCTCAGTTGTCAGTTGATCTTCTGTAGCTGTTGTTTTTACCGATGGAGTAATCAAAGGAGGTGGGGGTAAGTTGTCTCTAACCTTAATACTAGGTGGTCCACCAACTTTACCTTTACCCTTGTCTCTATATTTTTGATAAACTTTTATGGGTTTGGGGTTCCTATATTCTTCTTGTTTTTCTTTTTCAACTAGGAATATATCCCATCCATTTTTTGTTTCCTTATTCACCTCATTAACTCTTCCAGCCATTAAAGCAATGTGCCAGTGTGCAGTAGAAAATACTGACCGATTGGCTTGAGCAATTAGGTCATCAATTTCTTTGGGTGAATTTACCAGATAAATAGCAAGTAGCTTTTCAATCTTTATTTTCTTGTCTAGTTCTATTATTGCTTATCTTCTTGCTTCCAGTCTATTAAATAGTTCATCTGGAATTTCATTTACTACTTCCATCAAAAACTTCTTGTACATGTCCATATGCAATATAACACTATTTTCAACTTGTTCTTTTTCATCAGCTATTAAAGTGTCATATATTTTCTCTATTATTTTCAATTTACCTTCCTCTGTAATTTCATTCAGTAGTATATCAAGAGGGGCCAAGTCTTTGTTTGTCCTCTTCTTCTTTTTGGGTGTCAGTTTCTTCTTCTTTCGTGTAGCCTTTCTTACTGGAGATCTCACTGCTTGTTGTTTCTATCTTGTCCTTTTGGATGAGGGTGTGGTTGCCAGTGAGGGATCTCTTTTCCTTACAACTCTTTTGAAAGTTGTAGGCATGTCACTCCCCAAAGAAGAACCTACTGGTGATAGGTGAGTTTTAGGTTGTGGAGCTGCTAACTCATCCTCTGTTATACCAGTTTTCTTCAACACATCTTCTTTGATGGCCTTTTCTTGTCTGGAACCTTTCCTTACAACTACCTCAACTTTTTTCACTCTTTTCTTTGATTGTATTTGACTTTCAATAGTTTCTGCACTACCAAATATTTCTTCCTTAGGTTCTCTGGGGGCTTCTAGAAGTGTTTTAGCATATGTTTCAATTATATGATCATCTGTTTCATAGCCCATCTCAGTTACCCAAACTATCCTAGGGATGACTACTTCCATCCAGATTTCATCCTTCTTGATTACAAAGTATATTTCATCTTTGTATTTGTCGACAATCTTTTATGATAACCTGATTCTTTTCTTCATTTGGGCCTTTAATTTTTGAAAGAAGTCATGAATATTGTTTTCCTTGTTTTCTCCCATGTTATTGAATAGTTCTGTTAACTATTTACCTACCGGTATATCATACCCAAGTTCTTTGTAGCCTATACCAGGAACTTGTTTTGTTATATGTAGCATCGGACATACTAACAGATTTCCAAACCTGAAAGTTCCTTTCTTGTCCTTCTTAATCTTTCCAAGGTTGTCAATTAATTCATCATTTAACCACTCACATATATCAATCTTTGCATTATCTGTGACCATATCATAAGCACTCTTAATGCATAAGCTTGAAACTGAATTGAGTCTATTTACATAAGTAGCTTTATACCCTAATATCATGCTGATAAATCTCACATTAATGTCTGTTACATCATTAACTCTTAGGGACCTTTTCTCGAATATTGCACCAGTTAGTTTTGTAACTAGGTCATTGGATACCTTCTTGGTTTTATTTGGCCTTGTACCGATGGTCAGTAACCCTCTGACAGCTTTCATAGCTTCCTTAGTGATTTTGTGGACTGCATCTAACCAGAAAAATTCACCATGTACCCTACTTAAGACTATCCTAATCACATCCTTGGGGAATTCAGGAATGCTAAGGATCTCTGTAAATCCTAGGGTTTCAATGATCTTGTGTTCATCTTTTATATTTCTATTTTATCGAATATAATAGTTTTAAACATGGTTTTAATCTCTTCATCTCCTAGTTCCTCAATGTTGTAGTGGATGTAAATTTTGGGGTCTTCAACATAGACAACTCTCTTGGGAATTTGAGAAAAAGCACCTAAGGTATCATCTTTCTTTGCTACCTCAGGAACTAACTGAAATATGGGCCTTGGTCATTTTATCACTTCAACAATAGTAGGGTTTTCTATATATTCAATTGTAAAGGTGGATGCCATGATTAAATACCTATTACTGCCTTTAGGATGGATGATTGCTTGGAGTGTTCTTGCCTCTTGCTCAAAATGCCTTAGCTCGGAATCTTCGTACTCTTCGTAGGTTTGAAATCTCAGTGAAATGAAATGGAGCCAAAACTTCAATTTTATAGTGTCTTTTTGCAATCTACCACATTAATTGCATGCCAGTTAAGTATTCACTTAACATTGTCTATCGGTAGAAAGTAATTTCCAACTTCTTATCTCTAACCGAGGGAATAATAGCACATGTGTCATTAGATTGCCAAACCCTCAAGGAAATTTTCTTCAATTAGATGAAGAAATTCCTACTGGTGGAGCACTGCTCTATCCTACCAGTGAAGCATCACTCTATCCTTCCGGTGGAACACTAATTTGTTCTATCAGTGGAGGAGTATTCCAAATATTTAGATCAGCTTTTCTAATCCATTGTTTTGAGAATTCTTGCTTAACCTCTTCAACTTTTTCTTTACCTTTCAAGCTAGAGATTTTGTTGTCTACTGGTGTTCCTTTACTTCTAAAGAATTTTGCAATATGCCCAATCTTGTTACATGCATAACAAGTTACATTATTCTTCTAAATAGCTTTCCCATAACCTATGCCGGTTTGTGTTCTGCATTGATTAGATAAATGTCCAAATCTTCCACAAACATAACATCTCACATTCATTTTGCAATTTTCAGAGTTGTGACCAACTTTGTTGTATTTAGAACATTGACCAGTGGGTTTGTTGATATTCTGATAATTTCTAGATCTACATTCATTTTCTCTATGACCATACTTATTATAGTTAAAGCATTTTCCATTGAATTTATAAGCATTAGGTTGTCTTACCAGTTTGTTGTGATCCTGAGTATTTGTAGTATCAGAGCTTTCACCAACTTCAAAGCCAATTCTAGAAGTGTCACCTTTAGGTTTTTTATTCTTTAGTAAGGTGCCAAGTTCCTCTAAGCTTTTCTTGAATTTTTCTTTATGTTGATTTGCAATTTCTAGTTCTCTTTCTAAGACTTCTTTTTGTCTCATCAATTCATTTGAGTCATTCTGAATATGCATCAAATCTATCTTAAACATGTCATTTTCATAGCTAAGTCTTGTGTTCTCATTCGCTACATCACTTAGTCTTTTGGTCAATTCTTCTTCATTCTTCTTCCTATCCTCAATCTCTTTGCAAAATCTCATAGTCGTATCCTGCATCTCATTCTTTGTTGTCATGTTCTCTTATTTCAAATTTCTTATCATATCATTAAGTGATTCCTTTTCATCATTCTCATTTTGCAATTTTTCACAAAGTTCTCTTCTCTTATTTCTTGCAATAGTAAAATTTTCTTGAAGTGCCTGAATGATATCCTAAGCTGCCCTTAAATCATCTTCTAGTTTGATATTTTTCAATTTCTTTGCATCATAGTCTGAAAGAACTCCTTCAAGTTGCTTCATCAGATTCTCCATCTTTACCGGTGTCAAGATCTTCCTCAAGTTGTTAGGCTTCTGAAAAATAGAGGACCAAGCTCTAATACCAATTGTTAGGAATCCCATAGATACTAAGAGGGGGGGGGGAATTAGTATCTGAGTAGTAATTAGAATTTCTTAAATTAAAACATGCAGAACATATTATAACAGTGTACCAGTATGTAAGAAATGATGCAATAAATAGAATTAAGAACATCCACATGAAAAGCACACCATAACACAAGGATTTAACAAGGAAACCCGGTGTGGGAAAAAACTCAGTGGGATTTGTGACCCACAATATTCACTCATTGGCCAATAAGAGAATATTACTATAATATGGGCCTACACATGCAGGAAGGCCAACTGCCTAGAGCTCACTGCTCAATGGGAAGTCTCACTGACCTACAATGGGGATTATATAAATCCAATATCTTGTACTACTTTACAATAGCATCTATAATGCCTGATCCAGTACCAGTTGTTGCTCTGGTTCTTACATAAACCCTTAGCCTATATTTTGCATAATAGGTCTGCCTAATATTTTTCCTTAATGCTTCCTTTCTTCTTTTTAAATGTCTACAATGATCTCTTTTATATATAAGAGTCATTTTACAATTTTCCAAGTCGGCTTACAAAGTTTTTACAATAATAAACAAAATATAATATAACAAAATCATGTCGGCCTCTATGCCAGTATACTTCTTTTCTTCTATACCAGTGTCGGTGTCCTAAATACCAATGTAATGCCTTTGCCAGTGTCATAGGATTGCAAGGTTGCCATCAATGACAAAACCTTCAGTCACATATAATATATCATTGGAGTGTGCATATGCCAACAATCTAAACCTATGGAAGATGAATGATTCAGATAGTGGAAGTAGAAGAAATTAGAACTCTGGCCCACAAGAGGAGTCTAAAGACCCAATTGCAGTCCAAATACCTATTTGACAAGAGAACCTCATTGAGAAAGTTTCAAATTGGTGATGTAATTCTCCAATAGAATGTGAAAGGACAAGATAAGAGAAACCACAAGAAATTTAAGTCACTATGGATTGGCCCCTCTGTGGTTTGTGATCTTAATGGAAAGGACTCATATTTTTTGAAGAATATGAATGATAAAGTATAGGAATTTCTAGTGCATGGACAATTCCTAAAACATTACTTCTCTTGATGTCCATGCACAGTAGGTCCCTATTTGTATATATTTAGGTTTTCTTTTGTTGTTGTATTTAGGCTTGTTTTTTGTCTGTTTCTCCAGAGAGTTTCTAAATTCTTGTGTTGATCTTGTGATCAACCATCCCTAGTCAGAGTTGTTGTTATCACTGTTTAAAAAAAGGATATTCTTGTTCCATAATTGGCTAAAAGTCTAAAAAAGTTGAGTCTGGTATGGTCTTGTTGCCCTTGATTGCCTCAAGTCAGAAGAGGGTTTAAGGTTTGAGTTCTAACCCTTCTAGTTTTTGAGAAAAACCCTCTTGTTATAAATCTACGTTACTTTTAACACTTAAAGAAGGGTCCATCTATCATGAGAAGTGTCCCCCCCTTTTTATTTCTCCCTAGGTGGGTCTAGTGGCACTTTATTTCTTCTAAGCCTCTCCTAAAGTTCTTTAATTTTAATCGGGCTTCCTAACCATCATGCAGGTTCTTTTTAATCTAACAACGCATGTGAATTCGCAATTCAAAGACACCCATGAGTTACCATTTGTGAAATGGCAAAAGGTAGAAGTGGGTCCAGCATCCAAGTTTTAACTAAGGTAAAGAACAATCAAGTTCCTTTTGATCGGATGGCTCATGCTATTTCACATGATAAAGGTGCACGGGTTTTAGACTTCGCGAAATGGAAAAAAGGAAACTTGATCCATGAGATAGTAAAGATTGGAGGTAAAGGCCGATCAAGTTCTTTTTGATCGGATGGTCGGTGCTATTTTGTAGCCCTAAGGTGACCAAGAGTTAACCTTCACAAAATAGCGAAGTGACATGGCAGCCACTTGGTCAGTGTCATGGCAAAATAGATGGATCAGACTGTTGACAAAAAGGTGACTTATCAAATGCACGTGGCATTCCTGAAGTGGATCCTGTGGAAGTTTTTTGACAAATAACTAATTGAGATGTCAGTTTCCTTTACCAGTCAATTGATAGGTTGGATGGTGTTGAGTTAGAGGGCCCACTTTTGCTAGGTTGGATTTGTTAAAAGGTGGGTAACTCAAGGAGGATTTGATGGTCAGCACTTTTTCATAGACCGAAGATGCAGGGTAATTACCATTCGTGAAATAATGAAAACCGTTAGCCTTAAACACTTTGTGCGCGGTTAGTGGGGTAAACTGTCAGTCACAGGAAAGGAGAAAGATCGATCAAGTTCTTTTTTATCGGATGGCTCACATGGTTTTATTGGATGAATGTGAATGATGTTTAGCTTTTGTGAAATAGCGAAAGAGATCTTAGCCCATCGCCAAATGAATAATAGTCAACAAAGGTCATGCAATTTCTGCTTGATCTGATAGTTGGCGTGATTTCGCTTGATGAAGATGCGCAGATTTTAGGCTTCATGAAATGGAAAAACAACAAAGTGATAGAAACACGCAGAGAGGTTGAACTGCACCTATATTTGGCTAATGCTTCCTTTTAGGCAGACATTTTATGATCCGTTGGAGCCAAATTTTTGAATTCATTTGTGAATTCAATTCTGAGGTGATGGTCGAAGCATGTGGTGTTAATGTCATAGTTAAGAGCCCAATTGTCGTATATACGCTCACATGAATTGAATGTAGGTATCATTTCAAAGAGTTGTTGCAGAAAAGCTAGTGCATAGTAGAGTTCTTCAGGCCAAAAAATAGGTTTTCTTGTGTTTTCCTTACCAGTTACTTGAAAAATTGATGAACTGTGGTTTTGTTCTATTAAAGAATTTCTTTGATTGGTAATTGAAATACTCACATATCATTGAGATGGCACCTAGAAGGGATTTCATAAGAAAGGTTAATTACCAGGAGAGAGCAATTTGTGATGACTTCCTGGAACAATTGTCTGTGTCCATAAATGTAGTAGCTAGAGTTAAGGAATTAGTACCCAGGGCTCCTTGTTTGAGAATAGGAGAAGGATTGTATGACAAGGGAAATTGGCTGAGAGATCCACAGATAGGGTTGTTTGGTTTAGGTCTATTCAAGGTTGGTTTTGGTATGAGACACTCTCCTACCCCAATGAATAGTATTTGGGAGTTGGATGTAGGTAAATTGGTGGTCCTTGGAGTTTTCATGGATGTGGATCTCCTAACTCAGATTGCACACAATTATGACCCTCTCACCAGAAGTGTTAGGGATATAAATGGAAAACCCTCATTGAAGTCAATGATGATGAAATCATAAACTTATTTGGGCTTAGTGAGGTGTCCAATTACTTGGACCCCATTAATTTTGAATCATTTGCTCAAGTCTACAGTGCACAGAGGAATCATCTTAGAAATGGGCCTCTTAAAGAATTTTTTGTCAAAATAGGAGGATTGACTATTGTAGGACCTAATACCATAGAGCCTTTCTCCCTAAATTGGTTCACTCTTAGAGCCAAAGGATTATACTGGTCACTCTGCCACATTTTTGGAGAAGATGATGAAGTGAACATGCCAACCCATTACATGTTAATGATAGCACAAATTTTAAATCCCTCTCTGGCAGTAATGTTTGATTATGCCCCCTACATCACTGATGCAATCCATGAAGGCTTGATAGGGATAAAGAATGGTAAGCTGGATAGGCCTTTTGGATGGTACTCCCTTCTCATGCATCATTTTCTATTCAAGGGTGGTGACTACTTTGCCAATTAAATGGATTTAGTGAAGGAAAAGGATGGGGAGAAAATGTCAGTTCAACTATGGAGCATAGTGTTGTCATGGGACAGGAAGGATGCTAGTTGCCTAAAGTTTGATAAGCACTTTGCATCCAAAATCAGAATTCTCTTATGCTTAGAGAATCCAAGGGTCCCTAAAGCTCTTTTGGAGTTTCTTAGGCCTAAAGAGTTTGCTGAAGAAATAAAAATTGTTCACAATTGGGGTGACATATACTTGTACCCTATTTCCATAGTTTTCAAAGTGTATGGTTTCAAACGCACTCTATTTTTGTTACCTTATTAGGTCCCATTGAAAATAGGAATTGCAGAGGTCATTAGGAAGATTGGGGGTGTGCAAGAGGTGGAGCTATCCAATAGAGGAAAAAGGACCATTTTCCCAATAGTAACAATAGCACATCAATTTGGAATTAATAAAGGTGGGTGGACGTGCTTTGAGGAGTTCTTTCAACTGTACCGATTATGCACTGCAGTGTCAAGGTTTTCTGACCTTGAAGACTTCTTTAATGCTATGTTTAGGAAAAGGGTAGTATGCAAAGGCAAACCTCACCAATTCCAATTTCTTGAAGACCTCATCAGAAATGAGTTTGATTTGGATGAGCAGGAGTTGAGGAAAGAGAAATGGGTGGCCTACAAGAAGGCTCTTGATTTTGTACACCAATTTGATAGCAGTTATGACCCTTTATCTAGTTTTCACCCCTTTGAGGAAAAGGCAAAATTCTTAATTCTTTGCTTTGAGGATGTAATGCAAACATTAAAGGAGAAGAGGGAAGCAGTGATTAAAAACAACCCTGAGAAGGCAAGACTAGTTCTAGCTAGATTTGCTAAAGCAATCCCTCCTAGTGATTATGTACTACATAGAAAATCCAAGTACAGTGTGTTGGTGCCAACAACAGGGGAGCCTTCTACTTCAAGAGGGAAGAGGAAAATACAAGATGTCATTGACATTCAAGATTCCCCAAAAAAGAAAAGGGTTGGAAAGGAAGTGCAAACTAATGAGCCCCTATATTCCCCATCTCAATCCCCCATTCATATAGGAGATGAGCAAGCAGTAGCTAAACAATTGTTGTAGTTAAGGAGTTTCAGGGATATCACCAATACATATGATGAAATAGAAGATGGAATGCCTAAGGATCCAAAAGATGTTGAGATGAACATAACCACCAATGAGTTCAAAGGGCAAGAACTAGATCTTGCTATTAAACAGGCCAGTGAAGAATTCTTAGCTGATAGCAACTTTGTTACCTCAAGAGCTTTCATGCAATTTGTGTGGAAGTAGAATATTGATAAGTTCAATGCCAAATGTGAGAAGAGGAAGAATGAGCAACCCCACAAGGATGTAGTTGTGGTGTTTGAAGAAATAAAACAAGAAATGGTGACTGAATTTAAGACCATCACTCCTGAGAAAGGAAGGGAAATGGTAGCAAAGGCTGGTGTTCTCATCCTCCCTGAATGGGATATAACAGATGCCTTGGTTTTAGAGGCAGTTAAAAAAGAGACCAAGCCTATGGAAGGAGTAACCTTCAGCAAGGATGATGGTGCCCTGGTCATGTGGCTCTCTAAAGAGATGAAAATAAAAAGAGAAAGGATACCCCAAAGTCCACTCACCTTGGAGGTATGATAGTAAAGAGGGTACAAAATACTGCAGTGGTGGAGGCTGCTAACATAGTCTTGGAAAGTGCAAAATTCAGTGTTGTGGTTGCAAAGAAAGAAGAAAAGGAAAGGTTAGATCTTGAAGCTAAGTTAGAGACAGTCTTAAAATCTTACAATGATTCCAAAGGAGAGGTAGTGAGCCGAGATAGCATTATTGCTAAATTGAAAGGCCAATTGGCAAGCAATACCATCAAGGTGAGTCCTCAACCTTAATGATTGCTTCTTCTCCTACACAGCCTCCATCTACTAGCCCTATCATTGACTTCCCACCTTCTCCTGCACCTTCTAGTTCCCAATCAGCTAAGATCACTCAACATGAGTTGGAAAAGCTAAAATAGGCTCAAACCCTATATGCAAATAAATATGAAGAGAGAGTGAGGGCCACAATTTTGAGTTTGGCTAATAGTATAGGATCCTCATTAGTGTATAACAACATGAATAAAGCTTTGGATATGTTGAATGAGCTCAATGGAGACAAGACTATTCTAATGCCTATTTTAGACAAGTGGATTCCTAGGGAGGTGGACCTATGACTTATATGTGTATCCTATGATGAGGCAAGGGCTGACCCCATTATCAAGTCCACTTGTGACATGACAAAGGATCTTACAAAACTATCACAAGGAAGAGATAATGTAGAGAGGAAGATCAATTTGTATAAAAAGGAGTACACTGAGTAAAAATTTGAATTATTTCCTGGGGGTTTTTCCAATCCAGCTCAATTGAAGGACAAACAAGTATGGGTTAATGAATTAGGAGCCAACCTATCATTAAGGGTAAAGGGAATCATTAACATAGATGATACTTCCCTATTTGTTAGAATAATTGAGGAGATAGAGAAAATAAAGTCACACTATGGCTTTCTAAACTCAGAAGTCAGTAAAATAAGAAACTCTTGGAAGAGATTGGCCAAGATAAGAGGGAAAGTTATTAACTTCTCATGGCATTTTGATTATGTGTACCAAGTGTGAACAAGAAAGTATGCAGTGCTGGATATAGAGGTTCAAGAAGAAGTTGTAGAGTGACAACCAATGAAAGGGGTCGTTAGAAAAAGAAAAGGACTTGTAACTTCTTGTTGAAACAAGAAGATTGTTGTAACAAACTTTTTTGGAAAAGGTCTGAAGCTTATATGCATCCATACTACTATAAATAGATACTAGGACTAGTTAGAAATATCATCAGAAGAATTTGTAAAGAAACTCTACAGAAATATACCTATGCTTTTCTAGATTTTACAGAGAATATTCTGAGTTTTGTAAGACTTTTCAAAATGAATATCAATATACAAACCATAAACTTTCAAGCCTAGAATTTGTGTTGTCTTCTGGTGTTCTTTCAATAATTTATTGGTTTCATTTGGGTAACCTAGGTTTATTCAATTGAACATGGATTGTAATGCAATCTTTATAGATATGTTTCTTGGCTTTCCTCTTTAGGAGGGGAATTAAATATGCATGAAATATCTCTATCAGTAGGTTATTTTGTTGGAAACTTTGAATTTGATGATCACTATTTAGTATAGCAAGGAAATGCTCTTATATATGTCAGGCCTATATGGGGTTGATAGAAGCCGAAGTGATGAGATGTATGGAGATGTTTAATTGTGAAATCCCTGTTTAATTTAGATGACTTTGTAGCCTGGATAAGGCACTAGTATCAGTTGTAGTTCTCTTTCTAAATCTCTTGAAGATCAATATTGAAAATGAGCATAAGATTTCCTTTATTTTTTTAGTTTATGTTGAGGCGATAAGATCCACTGGTTTTTGGACACTGGTTTACTGTGGATCTCGTTTACAAGTGTGAAATTATTCATAGGAGGTATACCCACTTGAACTTTGGATAAGTTCAAAGTGTAGAAGGTTCTTGAAACCTTGTCATATGTTGCTCTAAGGTTCTTTTTTCCTTGATCTCTTTATTTGTAGATAGAGTTATTGTTTTCTTATAGGGGATAAGAGGGGAGTCAGAATTTGAGAAAAAGGGGCATGTTTTGCCTTTGCATTATTCTCATACTCCCTTTTTGCATCTAGATCAGTGGGAGGAGTATTAGGAATAGCATACCCATTCTTGACTGACATCCACACATCAAAACCAAGAGATGAAATATAGGTCTCCATTCTTTTGCTCCAGAAGGCATAGTTGGATCCATCAAACATGGGGGCTTTTTAGGAAGCAAACTCACTTCTTGCCATTGTGCTCAAATTCAAGAATCTACCCAAGGTTTAAAGATAATTGGGAACCATTCTCTGATACCAATTGTGGAACACAGAATATAAATGAGAGGGGGTTGAATCAGTGGTTCCTAAATCTTTCCTTTTACCGATCTAACTTCAAAAAATCAACTATTTACTTAACCACTAGACAGTGATACCAGTAATGAAAGAGAGAAAACCAAAGAGATCATTCACACATAAGAAACTTATAACACCAGATTTACGAGGAAAACCCAATATGGGAAAAACCTCAATGAGAAGAGCTGCTGGAGTCTACTACTCCAATCCAGCCTCACAGGTAAAACACAAACTTATAATTATTTTGGGCACCAACCCAAGGAGCACCAACTTGGTGATGTATATGAAATACTATTTGAATACAATTAAGGCTTCTTATTGCAAATAAATTCTTCAACTCTAGAATCAAAGAACTCTTTGTTATCTTCCTCTCCCTTTCACACACAGTCTCTCAACACATTGTGTCACACTAGGATGTTGCCTACTCTGCCACACCTTACTAGTTAGGTTCAACTACTAGACTATGATATTGTCGATAGAATCCTCTCACCGGTTTGCTTGCTCACTCACATTGCAACTTTCTCAGATCACCTTCTTAAGTTTTCTCCTTGATCCCTCTCACTTCTCTTCACTCCACAATATTCACAGCATCAACAACCATTTTCTATCCAGAGCTATCATCACTTATATAGTGATTTCCCACCAAACTGCAATTCAAAAACCTGAGTGATAAGGGTTTCCTTTTTCTAACACGATCTTCATGAGATCCAATCCTGCCTATCTTGGATCAATCACCTATCTTAGAATACTTCTCCTCAACATGGTTTCCATTATCCAATGCATGTTTTCTTTGAAGTGGTAATCACAAATCAGATCTTTTGTCATGAAGTCAGACAACACATAAAGTATTCCAGAAGTTTCCTTTATGAGAACATCCTGAATCGGATTTCCTTTGCATTGATTCAAGCGCTAAGTTGCCAACTACTCCCTAATCTTCCTCTGTCATTCCTTCTTCCTCAAGCTGCAATTATTCAAATGCAATCCCGTGATTCATGGCTCCTTCATTAATGGTGATTATCTATTTCATCAATCCTATATATGAGGCTTCACCAACTATAGCACACTTGCCACCTCAACTCCATATGGCATCACACCAATCAAAACATGACCTACCAACACACAGTCAGTCCAGCAAACACATACTGATAAAACCCTTTTCAAGTAGACTATTCTTCTTTTGTTAACTGGTAGAGAATCCTGTACTAGTTGCACATCTTCACCTCCGGTGGTGTGAGACAACTTTTAACATTCTGCCTCTTCATCATAAATAAGCAACCATCCTTCAAACTAGTTTGTACTTTACCGGTAGACCTTCATTCTCTATGCTTACCCTTATGTAGATCTCCATCATGCCAATTGACATCAATGACAACTTAGTGCCAAAATGCCAACTGATTTATTAGTAAATCCCATGATTTGTTGATTAGTAAGTGCACACAAGAGGGCTTCTCTAGCTTTGCAATCATTTTAAATATTCTTATCCAAGTCTGCAGGACCAGGATTGTTATATGTAGCATCATAAGGCGTATATCCTTTCTCAGTGATCTCCCAAATTTCCTTGCCAAGACATCTAAGATGAGTCTCCATTCAGATTTTTCATATCCCATAATTTGTTCCATCAAGCTTAGGGATTTCTCTTCGGAAAATAGTTGCCAGTGGATTTGAGGTATTAGTTGCCATAGGATCTACCTCAAGTAGTTAAGCTTCTACGAAAGAGGACCAAATCACTGATACTAATTGTTAGGATAACTGGTGGACATCTGAGAGGGGGGTTGAATCAATTATCAATGGATTATATTAATCAAACCACTTTATAACCTTTAACCAGAGCACATAACATTTAATATCGGAATAGTAGAAATAGATACCAGTAAGCAATAAAACTTAAGAATGAAACAAAGAATTAACACAATGAAACCATACCACATAACACCATGATTTGTACATGGAAAACCTATTAAATGGAAAAACCATGGTGGGAAGCTTACCCGTAGTCAGATGATACTTATGTAAAAATTATGTGATACAATAAGGGGCCTCCACATGCAAGAAGGTACACTTCCTAGAGTGTACTACTCATTACAAAAGAGTCTCACTGACTACAGAGAGGTTATAACCACCTCAAGATAATTGGACAACAATCTAGAAGAATGAACTGCTAGAGATAGCATCTACCATGCCTGATTGCAGTCCCGGTTAAGCTCAATACCAGAGGCCTTTGAACTCTTACTTAAACCTAATTCGATCACCTATAATTGACCAGATCTCCTTCACATGTGATATTTCATCCCACAACCACAAACATATTTTACCACCACGATCTACAATGAGATCTTACATTAATTTATACAAACCCTAAGGCATAAACCAATTAGGTCGGCCACCTAAAACATATTATAATAAGATCATTACATACATACATATTACAATGATATGTCATGGCGGCTTTAGACCAAAACAACATTAACCAATCCACAAAACATCTCGGTAACATGTAGAGAACATGTTAACATGATACTGGTTCATAACCTAGATAGGTATTGGACTTAACTAGGTCCACCATGCCAAAGCAATGTCTCCAATCAATTGAGGCATGATCAAGGATCACCTTCTACATCCCAAATTCCATCTAGAAGCTGCACCAACACCACTTATACATTCTGTCAAAGATTCTCAGTAAAATATCTGTCACTTAAACCTTAAACCTTTATCGGTAACACTAGTTCTTCTATCAATAACCAAAACCTGCCTGCTGGTAACCAACCATAACAGCTAGTGTTGACATCAATGACAAAACATCAATGTAACACATAATCAATTCCTCCATATTTCCTATAGCTATCAGATGTCTAAGGAAGATGAGGCCACATCTGTTGATGAGAAAGAGTACAGGTCAATGATTGGAAAATTGCACTATGTTATTAACAACGGATCAGATATAGCTCATGAAGTTTGTCTAGTTGCAAGATTTCAAAAGAATCCAAAGGAAACATATTTGATAGCAACAAAGAGGATGTTCAGATATTTGAAAGGTATTGTTAACTATGGATTACATTATCCATATGAAGGAAACTTTGATTTGAAGGTGTACAGAGATGCAGATTGGGCAGGTAATGTTGATGTCTAGAAAAGCACAACCGATGGAGCATTCTTTATTGGAGGAAGACTCATTTCATGGAGTAGCAAGAAGCAGAGTTGTATTGCACAGTCTACTACTAAAGCTGAGTATGTTGTAGCTTATATGAATTGTACCTAGGCTATCTAGATGAGGCACACTTTAGAAGGTTTTAAGATGAAGTTTACAGAACCTGTAAAGATCTTATATGATAATACCAGTGCCATAAATATTTCAAAGAACCCTGTCTTTCACGCATGAACCAAGCATATTGAGTTGAAGTATCATTTGTTGAGGGAAAAATTCTAGAGTAAAGATGTGATCTTAGAGCATGTTTCTACCAAGGCATGGCTTGCAGATATCTTTACTAAACCTCTGCCTAAGACTACTTTTGAGTATCTCAGAAGTCAACTAGGCATTGCACCCCTTCATGAGGTAAATTGAGCATGATGTAGATTACATCAGTCCCGGAGCTACTTGCAAAATTTTACAGCATGATTGGTGTAGAATTGGAGTTATTCCACAGGGGGAGCATCAAGTTACAGATTGTTGATGTTGCACAATGAAGTTTTACATTGGATGTTTTACTTTCACTTTAGCAATGTTGTCAAAAGGGGAGAAGAACTATGTGAGCAGAATTGTATGATTGACAAAGGCTAGATGTATAGCTAGCTAGTAATTGAAGACAAACTGAAGACAAGTTGAAGACATAGAGAGTACATGGTAAAATGTAAACCAAGATTCCTATTCACAATCATAGCAATCAATGGTATTTATATTTGTATTTCCATCAATGCCAAAGGGGGAGATTGTTGGAATTTGCATGAAGCTTACATTAATGATTTGTTATATTGTCATTGATGCCAATTAACTAGTAATGGTGTTGTTTTGTAACCAGTAGAAATAACTAGTGAAAGGAAACTATAACCGATAGGTAAGTTTGTAGAGTGAATCGGTATTGCTAAGTATTAAAGAGTCAAACTAGTAAACCCTACCTCTTGTTTTTATAAACCCTAACCAATTAAGTTTGGTGAATTGGTTATATTGGTTTATGATCTGATGATGAGTAGTAATGATTATGACATGTATGCATATTGTATGAAGAGAGTTTCAAAGTGATTTTGGTGCATTTAGGTAATGGTTTTTTTTCTTAGGAATGAGCAAGTATACTGCATGTAATACAAAGCGCATGATGAGTTACTAAGTTCAATGAAATGGTGATCAAGGAGAGATCGAGGCTTTCTTGAATGATGTGTACAGATTATTATGTAATCCAATGGTCATACTTGAGTTGGCTTGTATGTAATCTCTATGATAATTAGGTTTTTGTTGTGTTACCGACCTAGTTGATTTGTTTATAAGGTCAATGATTTGTTTAGTTGAAGTGTTGGCAAAGTTGAATTGAGTGTGTGGTTGTTGAACCAAATGATGTATCTACAGTTTGAGTAAAAGGAAGACAAGAGCATGAAAAGGATCTGAACAAGTGTAGTGCTATTCTAACAAATCAAAAAACTCTTGTTGTTTTCTAACAGTTACAACAGATTGAAATTTCCTAACCGAGTAAGATCTAACAAGGTGATCCATAAGCTTGGATTCTAAATCCTTTACCAAGGTTACTCCTCATAGGGTATTGCTTCTAACAAGGCATTATAGTCAATCCCTTAACCAGGTGGTCCCTAATAGGATCTATTCTTAATAGGACTTTTTGTAAATCTTTAATAGGCTTGGCTCCTAACAGGGTCAACTTTAGAAGAGTTGAGAATACTTGTGAGTCTCATCTCACCATGGTTTTTCCCATTTGGGTTTCCATGTCAAAAATATTGTGTCAAGTGGTGAATGTTTTTATGGTTAAGTTTTATTATGGTTGATTTGCTTAACTACTTAATCCACTTTGATAAGTCATGATAACCGGTAGCAATTTGAAGTTTTACTTATATCAATAAAAGCATTTGGATGTTTGTTACAAGTTTATTACTGTTATCTATTGTAACAGTCAACCGATTTAGCTTGATTGTTTTATCTTGACAGTGATATTGCATTGATAGTTCTAAGTTTACTTTGAGAGTTTGATTTTAAGATTGGTGAAGCTTTAGTAGTTTTTCTATCTACTAATTCACCCCCCCTCTTAGTAGTTTATTGGATCCTTGTTCTTTCATCATACCATCAGACCCTACTGTTAAAATTGTCAAACTTGATGGTTACCGGGTGAGATATGAGAACCTAAAGATGAAAGAAGATGAAAGGATTACTGCTTTTATGGAGAGATTTAGTGAAATTATCATGGGAATTCTGTGTTGTGGTGGATCTTTGAGCGAAGATGAAATAGTTTCTAAAGTAATGGGAGATTTTCCACCAGCTTATAAGATGAAAGCTACTACAATTAATGAGCTAAGAATAATGGGAAACACCTCTGTTAATAGTTATACCTTGGTTGCAAAGTTATCTTATTTTGAGCTCGAGGAATTTGGACCTTCAAAAGATCCAAAACCTAAACCTACTTTTCATGCATCTACATCATCTACTAGCCAAAGTGATTGGAAAGCTTTATATGCAAAGGAATTAGAGGATATGAAGAAAGAAGATGAGGAGTTTTAGCAACTTGAAGCCTTATTTTATAGAAGAGTATCGAAAGGTCTGGCAAGAAGTAAGTATAAAGGAAAATCACCTTTTAAATATTTTGTATGTAATAAGATAGGTCATTTTGCATCTAGATGTCCTGAAAGGAATGAACAAGATTTGAAGAAAGATCTAGAAGATATTTTAAGCCTAACCATGAATATCAAAACAAGCATAAGTACAGGAGAAACAAAGACAAATCATGCCACTATGCTGATGAGGAAGGTGTGATTGATTATGATCATGAACTGGCACATGATTTTGCTAGTGGAACTAGCAATTGAAAGGGATGGGTATTCTTGTCTATCAAGGATGATGATCTAGTACCTAAAGAGAATTCCCTTGCTACTAAAATTGAAGACAAGGATGAATGGGTGATAGATAGTGGATGTTCACATCATATGACTGGAGATAAAAGGAAGTTTCTATCTTTACAAGAATTTGAAGGTGGTATGGTTAGATTTGGAGATGACAAAGCATGCATGATCAAGGGAAGAGGAACTATATAATTGGATGTTAAGAATAATACTAATAATGTCTATTATGTTGAAGGTTTGAGGCATAATATTTTGAGTGTAGGATAGTTGCTGGATAAGGGATTTCAATTACAATTCAAGGATGGAAAATACAAAATTATCAATAGATCTGGATTGGAGATTGCAACTGGTACTCAAACTAAAGGTAACATCTTTCATTTAAACTCTAGTTACAAGAAATGTTTGATTGCACAGATTAATTAAAGTTGGCTATGGCATTAGAAGTTGTGTCCTGTGAATGTTGATTGTATTGTAAAGATCATTTTACTAAGGCAGCTAGAGACATACCAAAAATTGTGAAGCCTTATAATCCTGTATGTAAGGAATATTGAATGGGAAAGAAAGTTGGAATTTCTTTTAAAAGTATACAAGAAAAATATAATGATGTTCTTGATCTTATTCATATTTATTTGTGTGGTCTTGCTAGAATAAAAAAAAATTCAAGGTGATAGATATTTTATGCTAATCATTGATGAGTATTCTAAGATTATGTGGATTACTTTTCTAAGGGAGAAATTTGAAGAATTTGAAAAGTTTAAAATCTTTAAAGATAAAGTCGAGATAGAGATAGGATTAAAGATTAAATGCTTAAGGTAAGATCAGGGTGGATAATTCACATTTGGTTAATTTAACAGCCATTGTGAGAAGCATGGGATAAGGAAACACTTATCTCCACTTTGAACAACTCAACAGAATGGAGTTGTGGAAAGAAAGTACAAAACTATCCTGGATGCGGCTAGAACCATGATGATGGAAGCTAATCTACCTCATATCTATTGGAGAGAAGTTGTGAGCATGGTGCTATACACATTCAACAATGTTCATAACAAAAGAGAAATAGGTATGACACCTTATAAGTTATGGTTTCGTCATACACCTACAGTTAAGTATTTCAAAATCTTTGGTAGCAAATGATATATCAAAAGAGATGATTCCATTGGAAAGTTTAATCCTATATATGATGAAGGAATATTTCTTGGTTATTATAATGAAAACAAATCCCTATAGATGTTATAACAAAATATTACAGAGAATTGTGAAGAACACTAATATCAAGGTGGATGAGCTGAACAGAAGTCAAATCAGAACTTATGAGAGAGAACTGACAGTGGAAATGATCATAACTGATATGGTAGCACCTACATCGAAACAAAATGTTGAACCAGTTACTCTAGCAGTATCAAAACATTCAACAGTAACTGAAGATCAGAGTAGAGGAACAAAAAATCAAAAGATTCCTAAGTACGTAAGGTTGAATTATTTAGAATATCACATCATTAGAGACAAGAATAAAGGAGTGATGACAAGAAGAAGGTTGGAAGCTGATGAGGTATGTTTAATTTCTCAATTTGAACTAACATCAGTAATTGAAGCATGTAAAGATGAATGTTGGATGAAAGCTATGGAAGAGGAATTAGATTAGAGAAAAAAGAATATTACATGGACTTTAGTTCCCTAGCCTAAAAATAAGAATGTTATTGGAACTAAATGGTTTTTTAGGAATAAATTAAATGAAGATGGACAAGTTGTGAGGAATAAGGCTAGATTGGTTTGTAAAGGATATTCTCAGAAGGAAGGAATTGATTATGATGAAAACTTTGCTCTAGTAGCTAGGATTGAAGTTGTGAGATTATTTATTGCCTATGTTGCACATAAGAACTACAAGGCTTATCAGATGGATGTCAAGTGTGCATTTCTACATGGTGATCTTGAAGAGGAAGTTTATATTGAGAAACCTAATGAATTTTCACTTTTAGATGACAAAAACATAGTTTGTAGGTTAAGGAAATATTTATATGGAGTGAAGCAAGCCCCTAGAGCTTTGTATGCAACATTGGATAAATATATTTTGAATCTTGGTTTCATCAAAGGTAATGCTAATAATAATTTATATTATAAGATCATTGATGATGACATATTGATTGTTGAAGTCTTTGCTGATGATATCATTTTTGGAGGTGAAGATAAGTTGTGTATGGAGTTCTCTGATAATCTGAAGAATAATTTGAGATGTCTATGATTGTAGAGATTAAAGTCTTCTTAGGTTTGCATATTACTCAGACTGATAATGGTATCTTCATTTGTCAAACTAATTATGCTAGAGAGTTGCTGAAGAAATTTAGTATGGAAAATTCTAAACCAATTGGTACTCCTATGGTTACAAGTGAGAAACTGACAAAGAAAGATGTGACAACTCTAGTAAATCTTGCAAAGTACAAGTCTATGATTGAAGGTTTGTTAAATATTTAACTCAGACTAGATAGGATATAATGAATGTAGTTTGTATTGTATAAAGATATCAAAGTGATCCTAGAGAGAATCATGAGAGTGTGGTGAAAAGGATTTTCAAGTATTTGTAGGGAACAAGTGAATATGGTTTGTGATATCCTAAAGATGATGGTTTTACACTATGTGCATATACAAATGCAGATTGGGCTGAAGATGTTGATGACTGAAAGAGAACATCCAGTGGAGCTTTCTTTTTTGGAAAGAAACTTGTTTCATGGATCAACAAAAAGTAGTCATGTACTTCTTTATCTATTGTTGAAGCTAAGTATGTTGTTGTTGCTACTAACTGTACACAAGCTATATGGATGAAGCAAATGTTGAAGGATATAAGGGTGGATTGTAATGAATTGGTAGTTATTCACTAATATAACTCTACTTCTATTGACATATCAAAGAATTCGGTATTTCATTCTTAGACAAAGCACATATCTACCAAATACAACTTTTTGAAAGAGAAGGTGGAAGCAAATGAAGTTAGACTGGTTTATGTGAACACTAAAGAGAAGATTGTAGACATTTTTACTAAACCTTTGCCTAAGGAATCATTTGAGTACATTAGAGATAGATTAGGGGTTCTTTCCCCTCCGGTAGAGACATGATTGATGTTATTTGACATCAGTCCAGTATGCATTTATAGAGAAACTATTTATTCAGGATTGATGTGGTGGTGCTACTACTCAAGGGGAGTAGTCAGTTGTGTGGTTCAAGGGTTTTATGAATTATCTTTGATATTTATGTCAATTTTCTAGCATTGATATCAAATGGGGAGAGATATACATGTGAAAAATTGATCTTAATTGTAACATCATTCTAAGGGGAGAGATTAGAGCTTAACAGAGATATCATTCATAGGGGGAGATTATTGGTTGTCTTCCATTGGGGGAGACTTGTTTGGCATTTCTTGGCACTTGGATGATTTTCACATCTAGTGTTGTCATCAATGCCAAAGGGGGGGATTGTTGGCAACTTGGAGGTATTGATCATGTGTTGTATTTATGTTTTGTCATTGATGTCAACACTAGTTGTTTTGGTTGTTTACCAGTTTTCGGTAGGTTCTGGTAAAGTGGTAGGATTATGATATCGATCCAGTATGCTCCGGTATGCTTTGGTTTGTGGAATTAGTTTGGATTTGTCATTCATGCTATTTAGATGCGTATCATGATTAGTTCATTCAGGATTTGATGACTTGGATGATATCATTTTCTCTAGTAAGCCTTTTGGTCACCGGTAAGGGTTTTACCAAAAGAGCTTTGTTGAAGATCTTTTGATGCACTTGATAAGTAGTGTCGGTGCGTCTTCTAGATGGCTCACGGGATGTTGTTGTTTATATTGTTCATGCTCTTGTTGATTGGTGATGTTAGATTTGGTTTATGGAGACATATTTTTGGGTCCAGTCTTATTCTACTAGGTTATGGACCGGTTTATGTAACATTTTGGTGGGTGATCCCGATGTGTTAATAGTTGGACTTATTGAATGTTTTATGTTTTTTTGGTCCTAGGCCGACTTGGATGATCATTGGTTTGCGGGTTTATTTTATGAATTTATTTTATTATCCTTTAGACCTGGGCGACCTAATTGTTTAGATCACATATTGTTATTTATATGATGTAAAATCTCTTTGTAGAATATGGTCATGGGTTATGGGATTATGCCATTATTTATGTGTGAATAATGTTGTAATCATATGCAAAGGTTTTGGTTCATCATAGGTGATTGATTTGGGTTTTTCAAAGAGGTTTAACACCTCCAGTATTGAACTTAACCAGAACTATACTCAAGCATAGGAGATGTTATTCTTACAGTTCATTCTTCTTTTTGGATTGTAATCTGGATTTCTTTTATAGTCAGTGAGACTCCTTTTCTGATGAGAAGTGCACTCTAGGCTATTGGCCTTCCTGCATATACAAGCCCCTCTTATTGTAATCACATACTTACTACAGAAGTATTATGTAACTATGGGTAGGCTTCCCAACATAGTTTTTGCCTTTACCAGGTTTTCCACGTACAAATCTTAGTGTCATCTTTTGTGGATGGTTGGTAAATTTTCTATGGCTTATATTTGTGCTTGACTATTATATCTACTATTTTGGTATTTGGTTTATGTATTCCAGTAATAAGGTTTTAATGCTTAAAGTTCTTTAATCTATTGACAACTGATTCACCCCCCTCTCAGTTGTCCACTAGTTATTTGAGTTGTCTAATAAAAACCATAATATCCATGATACCAAAACTATATTAGACAATGAATATAATAATACTCAACACCAACAACAAATTTTGGACCCAAGCATTTCTAAAACAACCAATAGTATAGCAACTGCTCCAACAACACAACAAGATAACTTTGCACCATAAACATTCCAAATCAAACTGGAACAATAAGATTGGCATCAATGACAACCACAAGAACACATCAACACATACTTCCAACAAGATCAACAATTTCACACTAAAGCTCTTCTACTTCTCAAAATAAATCTCCCCCCTTTTTTTAGAAATAAATATGCTTCCTCTTCTCACTTAGTTTTCTCAACATGTGTTAGCACTCCCCACTTCCTCACACCATCCTCATGGTCATCTAAGATGATTCCTATTGTCCTCCATTATTTTATGTCTCTCACACCTTTCTATCCAAATCATCAAACCTATCACTATTAGAAAAGGCCAAATAAAATAAGGTAAAACTCAAATATTATCAACTTAAATTCTTCAAAATTGCCCCTAACCCCCAGTCCTATTGCTTAGGATGTTAGAAATATAAATTAAGGTTGGCTATGCCTTAATGAGTTCATATAAAAAATGAGGTAAATATGACCTTACATTAACATATATGTGACAATCACATTGAACATATCTAACATGTTCTATTTACACATTTAAACAACATCAATTACATATTATATTTTCACACCATATACATTGTAATTACTTGACACCACATTCACATGTTAATCCATACACATTACACATTAATATATTAACATTTAATAGATGACCTTAGCCTCTCCAGATAGGTGAGGTCAATACTACTAGTTTTAACACAATGTCATCAGCCTAACTCTATGTTCTATTAGTCATGAAATACCTACACACTAAATAAAAACATTAGTCCAAAATGGTAAGTGCAAATAGTTAAAGTAACTAAATAATATGAGTAAAAATCACATAATCCAACCCATCTACATTACCATACATTTCATTCACAGTTGAACCTTTATTAGAAATTAATGCTTGTATAAAATATCAACTCATGATTATTCACATAAATACATATGAACCATAAATAACTACATCAAATACTACATAAGTAACCTCTCATCTAATGATGCAATTAATGCCATCCACATAATTCCAAAATTATTGTCCATGCACATACATAAACATTTGTGTCTAACTAGTTGTCAAATTAATGTTTCATCACAAAATAGTAACATCATGATAAGGACATATTAGTGGCATGACCAAAAAGCCACAACATAGGTCAAGAAACCTTACTAGAAATCAAGTATTGCATAGAATCACCAAGTATTTTGGGTGTATCCCTATGTGAACACTTATGTGTCATAAATCCTACTAAATAACCTTGATCAAATATCTTTAGCAAATTAATAAATCTTTATGAAAATTGTATACACCTTAAAATTGGCCTAAGATAATTAATTAAATATATGTTATTTAATTAATAATTCCTCTACCTATGAATAAATTCTTTAATTTGTTTATATGGTTCATAACATTTATTCCTCTTATCCTAATATCCTTTCCACATCATCTAACCAACTTGTCCTATTATGCCACATCAACATGTGTCTCATAATTTAAATATTCCTAAATATTTAATTGATCAATTATCCTCAACCAATTCAAGAAACTAAATGGACACATGGCATTCGCAAAAAATTGAAAAAATAAATATTCCTAAATATTTAATTAATCAAATATCTTCACCAAACTTGGAAGAGATACATGGTATCTTCAACCAACTGAGGACACTTGGAATTCTTGTCTCTTCTCCATCCTCCACATAACATTTCTTTCCTCTTGAGGGAGAAAGATCTACTTTTCTCTCCAAGTTCTCCATCTCCAACCATTCAATTCCTCAAATTGAATATGGGTTGTTCATCTTTGTCACCTAGGACATGAAAATTGGATAATCTATAAATAGGCTCTCATTTGCACAAATAAATCTCTCACAAGATAGAAGCATATCTTTTAGACTCAGTCACTCATCTCACACAATTAGAAGCATTTTAGTAAGCATTAGAACATTTTAGCAATTAATCATATCAGCCACCTTTTTAACATTTTCATTTCATAGTAAAAATATTATCATAAGCATATATCAATATAGAAGCATTTTTAATATCATGTAGATCTTAAGTTTGCATATTATCTATCTTATCATCATATAGTGTAGGATGTAATTCTTGTATTTGAATATCACTCATTCTCTAAGTTGTCATTCTGAAAGCCAAGTGCATAATAATCTAAGAGCAGGCATGACTAAAAGAATCCTTGGAGATAAAGGACAATAGGTGTTGGAAGTGAAGTCACTCCAAGAAGGGGGCGGGGGGGTGAATCAAAGTGAATTGAATCAGAAAACACTTCAAAATAACTCTTGAACTTTAACAACTTTTTTTAACAAATTAGAGACTGATAAAGGATAGTGAATTTGTAAGCCAAGAGTGTGAACCAATAATTTGACCAACTATTATTGAATAATATATGTGTGATCATTCAATTATCAAAATGAATAATCCTTTTAATTATTTCAAATAGAAATGACGTTGCCTTTTCAATAAATTTAAAATGTGTATTGCAGAGACAACAACTTGTAACCAAAAGATGAACTCAGGGATAGTAGTGAAAAGCATGAAAAGACAAAAGAACTAAAATATCAGACCATCAACTAATGGAACAAATTAAGAGATGTAACAGACACATAACACCATGATTTTCATGAGTGGAAACCCCTCTTGGGGTAGAAAAACCACTCGGTAAAATTATTTTCTCATTAACTCAAAGAGCACCAACTCTGTACAGTAAATTTAGAAGTATCAACTTCAAAGAGAACCAACCCCTATATCTCATACAATGTCACAACATCTCAAGTTACAAACACCAGTAACCTTATAATTGCACTATATTTATCTTTGCAACTACAAAATTGTCAGTGATTGAACGAGTTTGATATGATAAAAATGTGCAATGATTCCAATTACAAGGTACTATTAACACATTACAAAAACAATGTCTCTTAGTTTCTCTGTAAATATAACTAGAGATTTTTCAAACAATGTACTATGTATCTAAATCAAAGTTTTGAACAATAACCCTTGTTAATAATCTCACAAAGTTCTGAGTTTATCATTGTACCATATCAACAAGTGAAAAATTCTAAATAGTGTATCTTTTATATCCAAAAGAAATATCTTTGTATCTTCAAAGTATACCCTCGAGTTAGGTTATATTAAACCTAATAGGGTTTCTAATAATAACTTAATATAGTTTCAGAAAATAGAAACATGTATCTTTCAAATAATAATAATATCATTCTGCAACTTTACAAAAATGAACCTTTGTTCCCTTCTTTTTTATTTAGAAAATGAATCTACAATAGTTATTGAAAACCAAAAAATTCATTGCAAAAATGAAACCCCGAATAATATCTTCAAAAATATTAAAATAAATTTACTTTTCTGTCAATGTATTTTACCTTTCAAACAATGAAAAAACTAGAATGATGATACCTGAAAGGAACTTGCAAAATCCTTGAATATCTATAGAAAACCCCACTAAGATCAGCCAAGTAAACCACCAATCAAATCCTTGGAGCTTGTAGAGTAACAACTAGAAACCCACAATAAAATTTCATCACAAAAATGCCTTGTAACTATCACAAGCAATGTCATGGCGGTGGACTAAGCTAGGTTTTCAAGATGAAACAAATAAAATATCATTTGCCCTTTTTTTCATATTACATCAAGTCAAATAATAATGAAGTGTAATTTGAAGTCCACAACAATGCAAACAAATGACTATCAAGTCATCATAAAAATCATGTGTCAAGTCATCATTATCTGCCCAGTCAACATAAAAGATTGAGCCATATCCTTACAGTGGTAAATATGCCAAGTATTTTCCAAGTCGACACAGTGAAGTGTCGAGCATAATTGCTATCGAGCTCAAATTTTTTAAAGTACTTTAAAAAAAACATAATCATTAACCATGATTCGATACTCAAAAGACTGACAACACATTATAAATGTGCTATAAAATAACCAATATATCAATGCTGACAAGCACTAAAGTGTGTTTGATAAAATTTACATACCGATGGAATATTAAGTGCTTATTTAAATGACAACCAAGGTTATAAATGTCAATAAACACATTTGAATGTGTTTAACACAATGAGCCCAATCAAGACATTAGGATATGTCGATAGCAAAGAAATGCTATGTAATATGTAAGTGACCATGCACTAAGTGTGTAATATGTAAACCAATGTGTGTCATGCAATGAACTCTCTAGGTGCTATATCACCTAAACAAATTTGATCAAAACCAATATCATCAAGCCATGTTTATGTGAGGAGAATCACTAATCAAGAATACCAAAGTATGCAACACTGCCAAAATATCATTGTGTCTCCCAAAATAATGTATGCAATGTCTAAGGAGAAACCACCATGCAAGGTACACAATATCAACTGAAACAACATGTCATATACCTAAGTCACATGAACCTATGAAGATGTAACTTCAGTCACATGAACCTGTGAAGATGTAGACCTGTGCCAGTGATCAATTGATCAAGTCACCTTTGCACATAACCCAATTCATTAGTAACAAATAAAATCAAATCAAATCACCATGGTAAATGATCATAATACCAATGTTACTACCTCAATAAAGAAGTCTTTTTTGTCATCAAGGACAAACACAAAGGACAACAATAGGACACTCATGGGAAGGTTGAATTTTCATTTTATTTTCTTAATTTTTTTTCCATAATTAGTTTCATTGATGTGTTTAGGATGTTAATTGATTGACACATAATTCTTGATCACGTATTTTTGGCGCTCATTGTGGGGCCTTGCTCTATTTTTAACATTTTATCACAGATTTTCCATAGGTAAATATCAGAATGTTCATTTTGGTGCATTTGACAAAACTTTTAGCACATTCAACATACCTTCTGGCACATCTTATCTCTATTTTAGCATTTCTAATAGTTTTGTAGTGCTTTTAATATTTCTTTTAGCATATTTAACTATTATTTTAGAGCATTTAATTGCTTGATTAGTGCATCTAAATTTTCTTTTAGCACTTTCAATACATATAGTTGCACATTTAATAGTTATTGTGGTGCATTTAAGCTCTATTTTGGCATATTTAACACAAATACCAGAAAATTTTCTAAACAATGACTTTGTATATTTTGCAAGTTAAAATCCAATAATTGAAGATCAAACAGACAGATACTCAAACTACTAATAGTTCCTTCCAAGACCTAGCATGGAGATTATTAGCATAATGACTTACTTCTTTTATCTGCATGCTTAAATAGGCACATAGTTTAAGTAGAAAGAGAAATTGAACATTGTTTTTCATGTTTGTAGAGTGATAGGCATATGCTCTCCCCTTAATTGGGTGACCAAAAGTCAGACTCACTATTTCATTTTATTGCAATAAGATAATACCTTTAGAAGGACCACCCTCCCGAGAAGCCCATAAGGTTGATGAGAGGGGAGCAACCTAAGTGAGAATGGATAAAGCCAAGTAATTCCAACCCACTATAATAAAATGTGGTGGTGATAAAAATTACCTCCAATGGTAGTGTTCATTGATAGCCCTTCCCTAATATCCTTGTGATGTGTAAAGCCTTTGTTCTAAAGGTTGGGAGGCCTCTTGAGAGATTTTATCATTGATAGACTAAACAAAAATCCTAACTACAAACTTTAAGTGTATAAATCTAGGCTAGTCAATATCCAAATATTATAATATCATAGTGCAAGGGTGGGGAAGAATCCACCCCCAAGACACTCACCATAAGGCTCCCAAGAAAATGATCCAATTGAGAAGAAATTCTATTTCGGTAAACTTCTAGCAAAATGCAAAAAAATGGGCACACCCTCATGTGTGACAAGGTTCTTTGAGCTTAAAGAAATTCCAAGATCTGGGCTATGATATTATGATGACCTTTTGAGAATAGGAGAGTCTGATTGATGTGTTTTCATTGTTCAAAGTTGTGGAAATCAATGCAATTTGAAAAGATACTAGAACATACACTAAATGTTTCTATAATAATGAAAAACACATTATTGTTCATATATACTTACTGTATTCTTGCCAGAAATAACAAAACAATCCTACTAAAAGACCAAAAAAATCAAAAAAATCACACAAAAACTTAGAAAATCTAGAAAACTCTTAGAAACATGGCAGATTGGCACATTTGATATTTTATCTAGCACACTTGACCATTCTTGTAGTGCATTCAACCATTTTCACATCACATTTGACATTTCTTCTAGTGCATTGCATCAGTATTGTAGCGCATTCAATCATTATGTCAGTGCATTTGACATTTATTCTAGTGCATTTGACACATTTTGTAACACATATACTCTGGTGCATTTGAGACAAAGAGAACTTCCTGACATTCTATGCAAAATCCTAAACTAGTTTCAAATACCCTTTTCTCTCTTCTTAATTCTAGAGCCAAACAAACCGAATTTCAACAAGTGATCCAATTATACCTCTTAAAACACTCAAATCCAATACTTGGTTTATCCTTTCAACTCAGTCAAACCAATTAAGTTTAAAAATCATGATCTATCATCCTCAATCAGGAAAATTTATTGAAACCTTGACCAACATAGTCATATCAATAAGGAAACATCATAACTTCCTATTCAGACTTTAAATTTGACATTAAATAAGTATTTGAAATTGAAAACATCTCAAAACATTCACAATTGAATCACTTGCATGCCCATTTTGACTAGAGCTTAGAAACTAAAAATCAAAGAGAAGGAAAGAGAAACACCACTAGCTATGGTAGAAGAGAACCCTCTTCAAAAATATCAAGATACGGAGATAGAGGAGATAACCAATGAGTTGATCCAAGAGGCTCAAAAAGATCCTAAAGTTCATAAATTCATGTAAAGATTCCTAAAATCTGATAAAGAAAAATATTTCCTCGTGTTGGAAAATCAAGGTGTCAAACTACCCTCTGATTTTGATGTAACCCAATTAAAAGAGAATCAAAGGAAAAGAGATGTGGAATTAAGGAATAATGAAAACAATCATTTGGATGCTTTAACCCAACAAATTCAAGCTTTTCAACAACAAATGCTTAACATGAAAAAGGAACAACCAAAACATAATCCTTGGAGGACATATGTGTTGGCAATTGACACTCATCTGGTGGATACTGATGCTTGATTATTGATTTAAGGGTTGTCATTGATGGAAACTATTCATGGAATCCTACTGGTAATCACAAATCTTGATAACAAGAAGTGGATGTGAACCAGTAATTTAGGCTGAGTAGAGTAGTTTTGGTCTAGAAGCTTTCTGATTATTGCAATGTTATGAATTGTGTATGGGATGATAGGGCCGATAGAGAGATATCATTTTCTCATCTTTTTGGTGATCCACTTTTTTTTTTGGTGATCCAGTCAAGTCAACTCAATTCTACACATTACACTACAGGATGACTTGATATTTGTCTATTTTGTGATTCCAGATATATAAGACCAGTGCAGGAGATCTTTTTGATGTGTAGTATAAGGTAATATGAGTGGGTAGTGATCAAGAATCCCTTTTGGTGTAGTTTCACGTGTACATTCTTGATCCAGTAGCTAACTAAGACAAAAAACAAAGCAAAGTAGTAGAGATGATATAGTCAGAGTTTTGTACTTAACTAGAACTCATACAGGCATTGTTAGATGCTATTTTGGAGTTATTTCATTGTAATTAATCATTGAAGATAATTTGTAAGGTAGTGAGCCTTCTTGGGTTGTATCCCTTATTGTAATTGAGTTGTAAGCTCTAGGTAATGTGGATCCTATGAGATTGTTTGGTGTGGACCCTAATTAGTTTCCAAGTGGGAGATTGTTGATATGTGGTGGTTGATCATGCAAGTACTGTACACTCATTGGGTGGACAACTCGACCCGAAGGGCTAGAGTATTTGGGAGTCAAAGGCTCTTGGTGAGCAAAGCTTGCCAAATGATTTCTCATACATACGATAATACGAGAATAGGAGAATACAAGTACGAGAATACATGTATGAGAAGAAGATCATGAGAATATTCATTTAGGGTTAGGGTTATTCTTTGTTATCCATCTTTGTATGTTGCCCTTAAATTACATGTTATAAGAGGCTGGAATTCATAAGGCATTGTAATTATGTTGTACAGATTCACTAGATAATAAGAAAAAATTGGACGGTTATATTTGGTGGATATAGTACATCTTGGGTGAACCACGTTAAATCTCTATGTTATTTGTGTTATGCATTTTTCTTCATCTTTTGTGTTTATATCTGCATATAATTGTTAATTTGTATTTGCTCCGGATCTCCCTAAACCTTAACACATTCAACATATAGGAATCGCATGCATCCATCCATCATTTACATAAGAGCATATAAACATCTAAGCATATAGAATAGAAACCACATATATCCATCCATCATATAAATAAAGTATAAATCATGTATCGTGTAGCATGCATCCAATCATCCACCGCATGTCATAAACCACAAATCATTGTCTAAGAGTACATTTATGTCAAATACATATGAAATGTACATCTCAAGCCAAAAATGAATCATCCTCCAAGAGTGTGTATACATCAAAAAGAAAAACACATGGATCTATGCGGTGCTCCCCCCAGACATGGTAGGCCTCGCTAAACTACCTATCGCTCTCCTAGACGTACTTGTATCTAGATCACGACTTGTGGTATCCCTACGAGCTAGACCTATAACACCCATGCTCTTGGTGCATGATTGACTTCATCTAGATCTCGATCCAGAAACCTGTGCATAACTCAAGGCACATTGATCAACAAGAACAATATATTCATATAGTTTTTGGCAATACTTATCCTCCTTGTCTAAGTATCGGATCTCTCAAATAGTGCCTCCCATAATGTTCCCAGTAGTGGTCCTCTCTAGCCATTCAACAAGGGCCTCATCCTGTCCATAACTCTCAATAGTTGTATCTCTCTCAGTCTATAGCTGAGTGACCTATCCCTATAACTAGGTGACCTACCCCTATAACTACCCTATATGTCCTTGTAGCCTCTGAACCATGCTTTGTAGTGTAGCTACCTATGCCTTTTGCTAATGGGGAGACACTATAATCTGAACCAATTGTCATTGTGATGATTATGGATCCTATGCAGTCAGTACTGACACATCCTGTAATGAAACTAATACTAGAGGCCTATTTGATCACCTCCTCCAAATAAAAGGTTGATCCTATATACATCCTTGGGCATCATTGTCATCTCTCCAGTGGGAAAGTGGAATGTGTTATGATCATTATGCCACCTTTCAACGAATGCAATCAGTAAACCATTGTTCATTCTATACTTTGGCATGAATAGAATGTGTGATAAACCAAAAGAATCAATGATCACCCTATTGGCATCCATGAGGTTTTGTCTCATAGAAAAATTCTTTGAGTATCGCTCCAGAGACATCAACACACCTAGATCCTCCTACAACGTAATATCAACAAAATGTCAAATTTTCTTTATCCAGTCAATCACATCTATTAATCAATTAATTATCCTATCTTCTCACTTGAGATTTTAATCAATCTCTCCAAGCACCTATCAGTGACGCTCATAAATCATGAAGTCACGTATTCATCAATTTTTGAGTTTATATCATTGATGCCCATTTATCATGAGGTCAATCAAACTCAACCTATCAGTGGCGCTCATCAATCATGAAGTCACACAATCAAATTTCATCAATCAATCAATTTTTGAGTTTATATCATTCATTCTCATTTGTCATGAGGTCAATCAAACTCAATCAATCATCTAAACAAGTGAACACATTAACAAAATCAATGGACTAACATTTTAATCAATCAAACTTTGCAAAAATAAAAAATATCTCTTTGTTTTAAATGCACCAAAACATACTTTATATGCACAAAAACTGAATTTATAAGTGTTACAATATTAATCAAATGCACTAGTAAAATCATCATATGTGCTATAATCTATCATATGCGCAAAAACTTGACCTATCTAAAATACAAAAAGCCCTAATCAAGTGCGCAACTATAACTTTCAAAATAACTAAAATGCTAATTGAATGCACCATGATAAAAATCAAAAGTGCACCAAAAACAATCATATGTGCTAAAAAGTAAAACAAATGCAAAAAACCCTTAAAAACTGAGAAAAAAAGTTTTTAAAATCACTCAAAAATTGTAAAACTCTCAATTAAAAGGGGTTGAAATTCACTTGATGGAGGTCCATACTCCACTGATCTATTGAATCGATGAACTCTCTCGAATCAGTGAGTGTGATAGGGTGGCACCATTTTCTCCTAGCTCTTTTTCTCTCCAATGCTCTATTCACCAAATGACAAATGTGCAAATGAGGTGGAAAGTGGACCTCTAGGGCTTATATAGCTAGTGGAAATATGTGAGAGGAATGTGATACAAAGATCAATGTGTGGGGCATATATGTGTTTGATGTGTAATCACAGAAATTTTCAACTAATCAAAAAACATTTTTTATTGAAAAATTTCAAAAATCTAAAAATTTTAAAAAATCATGAAAAATTAAAATATTTCAAAAAATCCTAAAAATTGAAAATTTTCAAAAATCCTAAAAAATATTAAAAAAATTTAAAATCCTAAAATAAAATTAAAAAAATCAAAATTTTCTCAACTGATCTCTCGAGGGAGCATCCATCTGTAACCAAAAATTGAAATCTTCATCTGAGGCAGCAAATCAAATTATTTTTCTTTGAAACAACATGTCCAAAACACATCATCTCAAAGAGGGGCAAAATGTATACACCTTAAAATTGGCTTGAGATAATTAATTAAATACATGTTATTTAATTAATAATTCCTCTACCTATGAATAAATTCTTTAATTTATTTATATGGTTCATAACATTTATTCCTCTTATCCTAAGATCATTTCCACATCATCTAACCAATTTGTCCTATTGTGCCACATCACCATGTGTCTCATAAATAAAATATTCCTAAATATTTAATTGATCAATTATCCTCAACTAATTCAACAAACTAAATGGCCACATGGAATTTGCAATAAATTGAGAAATTAAATATTCCTAAATATTTGATTAATCAAATATCTTCAACAAACTTGAAAGAGACAAATGGAATCTTCAACTAGCTAAGGACACTTGAAATTACTCTCTCTTCTCCATCCTCCACATAGCATGTGTTTCCTCTTGAGGGAGAAAGATCAACTTTTCTCTCCAACTTCTCCATCTCCAACCATTCAATTCCTCAAATCAAATCTAGATCGTTCATCTCTACCACATAGGACTTGAGCCTTGGAAAATCTATAAATAGGCTCTCATTTGCACAAATCTAGCTCTCATAAGATAGAAGCATATTTTTTAGACTCAATCACTCATCTCACATATAAACATTTTAGTAATAATAAGAACATTTTAGTAAGAATTAGAACATTTTAGTAATTAATCATATCAACCACCTTTTTAGGATTTTTATTTCATAATAAAAGTATTAGCATAGATCAATATAGAAGCATTTTTAATATCATTTAGATCTTAATTTTGTGTATCATATAGCTTATCATCATATTGCGTAGGATGTAATTCTTGCATTTGAATATCACTCATTCTCTAGGTTGTCATTCTAAAAGCCAAGGGCATAATAATTTGAGAGCAAGAATGACTTAAAGAATCCTTGGAGATAGAGGACAACGGGACACTCATAGGAAGGTTGAATTTGCATTTTATTTCCTTAATTGTTTTTCCATGATTAGTTTAATTGATGTTCGTTGGGATGTTAATTGATTGACACATAATTCTTGATCACAAAAGTCAATGAAAATAGCCCCTGGTAGTTACATGAAGCTCTATCATTAGGAGGCGGTTCTCACCTTTTTCAACTAGCATAACTCAATGGTATTTATTTGGTACCTGTATACACATAAAATTGGCTATGAGTAATTAAATAAATATTTATATTTATTTAATATTTATTCTTCTACTAAATAGTTAATTTGAAAAGATTAATTTATTTAATTTATTTCATGTCTTTTTATTAATTAATTCATCTATTCTATTCCTCTAAAATAATTAAATATCTAATATTTAATTATTCCTCTAACCAAGTTAATTAAATATCTAATATTTAGTTATCTCCTTCAAACAATTAAATATCTAATATTTAATGGTTATTCTCCTATCTTATAGTCTCAAATATTAAATTATTTCTTAAATTATTTAATCCCCCTTTTCCAACTCACCTTCCATCTCCACTTCATCTTCCATTTGCCAACTCATCCATCATGTGGCTAAAGAAATTAATATTTCTTAAATATTAATTTATCATTTATCTCCAGCCTCCAAATTTAATGAATATTGTGTACGTACACATATTTCATAACCTCATTCTTTATTCTCTCCAACACCCCCTACATCTTAGGAAGGAATTGAGTCCACTTGTCCTCTCATGCCTAAATTTTCTCCAACCATCCCTAGTTTCCCACAGTCAGCAACCTAGTCAACGTGAGATGAGTGACACTTGTCTTCTCCTTGCCCCTTTCTCTCAACCTTCACCTTTTCTCATAGCCATCCAAATCTTTAGATCTAATCAATGACCATTGATCTGAGCCACATCATTTCATCCTATCAAGGTCTATAAAATCAAGAGCTTCAATTGAGAGAGAGTTAGACTTCAAGTGCATTTTCAAGCAAATCATTTGTAAAACTTATGCATCTGTGAGTTTTAATCTTGAAACAAATAGAAATTAGCATTTTAGCATAATCATGTAGCATTGCATATCATAGTATCAGTTAACTATCGGTTATCAGTTCATTCTTCATATGCCATCTTGGAAGCTATCACTACATTGTTTGAGAGCACACCATCTACAACCAGGAACAATGGAGTTAGGACACAATGAGACATAAACTATGAAGGTAATATTTAGTATTTTTATTTCATATGTATTTAATGTAGTTTCATTGGTTGAGTTTGGATTTCCTATAGCATTTTCATTAGTATTATGTGAAACGAACTTGTTGCAGGTAGCATTTTGAGGATGAAATTCAAGTCGACACATTTTGGCACCCATCGTGGGGCACATGGACCTCGCACATACCTTTAAAAATCTCGCAAAAGTAAAATTAATGCATTTATAATGCAAATTCACACATGTGTGAATTCTGACAACACTTTTGTTCAATAGGTTAGTGCATTTGCATCTTAAGTTAATGCATTTGCATCTCAGGTTAATGCATATGCCATGCAGGTTAGTGCTTTTGTCTGAAAATTTGCACATTTACATTATAGATTAATGCTTTTTTCTGCTAGGTTAGTGCATTTATTGAAGAAATCATGCTTTTAAGTCCACAAAGCAATGCTTTTGTAGTGCAGGTTAGTGCTTTTGAGGTGAAAGATAGTGCATATGTTAGAATAGCACTTTTGTTTGCAACTAACAAAGTTTTCTTGTAGGTTGGAATGTCCAAGAAATTAAATTTTTTGAACTACTAACATGCATATGCGGGATGGTGTTTAAGATAAATTTTATGCATTTCCTCACCTAGTTAATTAAAAGCCCTATTTTGGGAAGTAATTTATCATGTCTTGCTCATTTAGTCTAACTCAGAGGATAAATTGACAGCATGCAACTCGCATTTTTAGTAAATTCTCTAAAATAGTTGCACGTAGACTTTTAAAAAGGCTAAAATAAACATCATGCTTGTTGGAGCAACATCTCCAAATAGAGGATAGATCATGTTGTTCTCAAACTTTGATTTCCATGTCTCCTCTATAAGAAAATTAGAGCCTCTGTCACATGAAGGGAGAACAATGAGAAAATAGAAATCCAAAATAACATATAACAAGGTTTATTACAAAACCTTCTACACTTCAAGCTTACCCTAAGCTTAGGTGGGTATACCTCTTGTGAATACTTTCATAATTATAATATAAGATCCATAGTAAACCAGTGTTAGAAACCTATGAACCTCATCACCTCAACAATACTAAAACATAAAAAAATAAACTTGTGTTCATTTTTAGTCTTGACCCCAAGGAAGATAGAAAAACTCCACAAATGATATCAGTGCCTATTCTGGGCTACAGAGTCACCCAAATTAAACAAGAATTCCAAATCTGAATATTCACATACATCTCATTACTTTGTCTTTATCAACCTAATATATGTCTGACATATATATAAGTCTTTTCTTTATGCTAGACCCAGTCATCAAATTCAAGCAGAAAACTATTGATTTACTAACAGAAAGGTTTCACGTATATTGAATTCCCCTCCTTGAGAGGAAAACCTAAAACACATCTATAAGATTGCCTTGCAAACCCTATTCAATCAAATAACCCTAGATTATTTAAAAGAAACCAGTAAATTAATGAATGCACAAAAGAAAACAACAGAGATCTAGGCTCAAAATGCTTTGATCTATATATTAATATTTATTTTCTTGAAAATTGTACATAACTCAAGGTGATTCCCAAAAGAACCAAAAAACCTTAGATATATTTCGGCAGAGTTTCTTTACAAATTCTTGTGATGAACTTTTTAATAATCTTGGTATCCATTTACAATGATATGGATGAAAAAAAGCTTTGGATTTTCCTAGGAATAGTTTGTTATAACTGTAATTCCCTCTTGAAAGAGGTTACAAACAACATTCATCCCTAACTTCCTAAAGGTTGTTACAACGTTGTAGCATCAGTTGATTACTCTTGATCCTCTGCTTCTTGCACCATATATTTGTCTTTCCATCCTTGAAATACATCATCATTGGGCCAAGAGTAGCTAATAATTTTCTTCTTTAGCTTGTTTAATCTTTTCCAGGTGCTCCTCAACTGCTTGACTTTTGTCTCCAAAAAACTGTAATGTGACCTCATCTTTTCAATTTCTTCAATTGTTCAAATCAATAAAGAAGTATCATCTGAATTGATGACTTCATTTATCCATTGTGAAAATTTATGTCCTAACTCACCAAGCCATACTTCTTCATCTTTCAACTCATTTGAACTAACAAAACCTCCAAGAAATAATTCAAACTTCTGGTTAGCATATTCCTTCCTATACAGGTTTGCCTTTCTCTCTAGGCCAGCTCTTCCTTCTGCTAACCCAAACATACCTTTAACCAAATCACATGTAGACTTAATAATGGCATCAGCATTAGCCTCTTCATGAGATGAATACGTAAGCTCCAAATCTTCTTCCCTTGCCATCTACTTATTTAAAATTAGCTCCAGAGTAGCCTTGTCTTCTTTCAAATCAGTCAACATACTTAAAACTCTTTTCATATATATATATATATATATATATATATACATAATAGGAGCCCTTACTATGTCAGAAAACTTCAAAATTGTACCTCTAACCTTCTCATATTTATTTGCAAATATGGCTTGAGCTTGCTTCAATTTTTCCATTTCATCTTGAATAGATTCAGTAGATTGAAAACTAGGATTTACCGGGGACAAGGGAAACTCAATGATTGGACTAGCTGATGGAGGTTTAGCTGGAGAAGAGGCAATCATCAAGGTAGAAGACTCACCTTGATGATGTTGTCCTGCTATTTGATTCTTCAATTTATCAATCATATTATCCCTTTGAGCTATTTCATCTTGGGCTTCATTGTAAGCTTTCAGGATTACCTCCAACTTGACCTGGAGATCTGCATTTTCCTTGGCCTCTTTCTCAACTACATCCATGTTGAATCTTGTTCATTCCAAGATTGTGCCAGTAGCCTCTACTACCCCTGTGTCCTTTACTCTCTTCACAATCATGCCTCTGAGATAACTAGACTCTGAGGTGTATTTCCTCTTTTTGCTCTCCTCCCTCCTTAGTGACCACATAACTAAGGCACCATGATCATTGCTATAAGTTATTCCTTCCAAGGGCTTTGTCTCCTTCCTTACAGCCTCAAGCACTAATGCATCTGCTACATCCCATTCAAGGAGAATCAACACCCCTACTTTTTCAATCATTTTCCTCCCTTGTTTAGGGGTAATATTCCCAAATTTTGTCAACATTTCTTGCTTTATGTCTGCTTCTACTACAGATGCATCTTTGTGAGGATTCTCATTTTTTCTTTTCTCACATCTTGCCTTGAACTGGCTTATATTTCTCCTCCAAAAAAACTGCAAGAAGGACCTTGTTTTGATGAAATTATCATCTACCAAAAATTCCTCACTGGCTTGCTTAATGATAGGGTCTAGTTATTTTCCTATAAAGTCCTCTATAGTTAGGTCCATTTGGGAACTTGTCAGCTCCTCAGGCATTCCTTCTTGCAAACTCCTCATAAGTGAGGGCTATTTCCCCAAGACTTCCTACTTGCAATAGTTACTCTGCTGCTACATGTTCATCTCCCACATGAATTGGGGATTGGGATGGAGAGTATAAAGCTTCACCTGTTTGTATCTCTTTTCCTACTCTTTGCCTCTTAGGGGAATCTTGGATTTCTACCACATCTATCATAGGCCTTTTTCCTTTTGATGAGGAGGGCTCATCTCTTGCCGACATCAACACATTGTATGTTGATCTCTTGTGTATTACATAATCTCCCAGGGGCATTGCCTTTGCAAATGGAGGCTTAGCTAAGACAAATTTAGCCTTTTTCAAGGTCATTCTTTAATATAGCCTCCCTCTTCTCCTTTAAAGTATGCATTGAATCTTCAAAATAAAGAATCAAAACTTGACCTTTTCCTCAAAAGGAGTAAAACTGGCCAGGGGGTCATAGCTACTATCAAATTGGTGGATGAAGTCCAGAGCTTTCTTAAAAGCTATCCATTTTTCTTTCCTCAATTTCTGTTCATCTAAATTAGACTCATTTCTAATCAAATCTTTAGGAAAATGGAACTGGTGTGCCCTACCCTTGCACATGGCTCTCTTCTTAAATATTCCATTAAAGAAACCCTCTGGGTTGGCAAATCTTGCCACTGCAATAGATAACCTATATGGCCAAAAGAAATCATCAAAATATGTCCAACCATAATAAAAGTTGGAAAAATTGTTTCTTTCCCCCTATTTGTTAATTTTGCTTCTTGCAGGCCTCCAATTTGCCTCAGGACCTCAACAATTCCTACCTTCAATGGGACTTGATATTGGAGCAAATATGGAGTTCCTCTGAAACCAAACACTCTAAACACAGTGGAGACAGGGTACAGATATGTGTCACCCCAATTATGCATAATCTTAATATCTTCAACAAGTTCCTTAGGCCTAAGGAATTCAAGGAGAGCTTTAGGAAGCCTATGGTTCTATGGGCACAAAATAATTCTAAGCCTAGATGCAAAACATCTATCAAACTTTAGGTAACTTGCATCTTCTCTGTCCCTAGACAAAATTGTGCTCCACAATTGAATGGGCATCTCCTCACCATCTTTTTCTTTGATCAGGTCTATTTCATTAGCAAAATATTCAGCACCTTTAAATAGAAACATGTTCATAAGGAGAGAATACCACCCAAAAGGTCTATCCACCTTAGCATTTTTTATCCCTATCAATTGTTTGAGTTTCAAGCAGATCTGAAGCAAATATGAACTAACAATTATATGCAGATTTAAATACAAAAGATAAAGAAATCAAACAGGACATAGATAACACAGAGATTTAACGTGGTTCACCCAAAATGGGTTACGTCCACCATACACAACCATTCAATCTTTCTTATTATCCAACAAAAATAGTACATCAACCTTACAATGCCTTAAGCATCCCAACCACTTATAACATGCATTTTTAGGGCAACAAGCAAAGTCGGCCTTTTTAGGGTTTTATTACAATGTCGATTTTCATCAACGAAAAATGGGAAAAAAAAAATTCTCGAGGGCTGCCACCCCCGAACCCCCACTTTTCTTGGGGGCTACCACCCCTGAACCCCTACCTAGGGCCTAGCCCGGCCCCAAACCACGGTGAGGATACATGCTGAGTGTACAGTACTTTGCTAATCAGTCGCCACATTTCAACAATCTCCCACTTGGAGACTGATCAAGCTCCACACCGAACAATCTCCCACTTGGAGACTGATACTACACGACACCACCATACATGCAACATTCGCTGGATAAAACACTAGGACTTGACTAGTATAAATTCCACAATTATCACTCAAGAAGACCAACAGAAACTGATGAAGAAATCAGCTTCTCCTATGGAACTGCCTTTGTGAACATATCGGCAAGATTCTCACTTGTGTGAATCTTCTCAAGCCGTAACTGACCCTCCTCCAAAACAGTCCAGATGAAGTGGTACCTGAGTTGAATGTGATATGTCCTTGAATGAATAGCAAAGTTCTTCACAAGATGAATGGCATTCTGGCTATCAGTATACAATGGGCTATCCTATTGTGTCTAACCCAATTCCTTTAGAAAACATTGCAACCAAATCATCTCTTTGCTGGCTTTTGTAGCAGCAATATACTCAGCTTCAGTGGTTGAAAGTGCAACAACCTTTTGGAGCCTAGAAACCCAACTAATTGCAGTTCCCCCTATAGTAAAAACATACCCTGTAGTACTCCTCTGTGAATCAATATCACCCGCTAGATCAGAGTCAACAAATCCACTTAGAGCAGCATTAGATCCTTTGAAACATAATGCCTTTGTAGTAGTTCCTTTCAAATATCAAAGAATCCATTTCACAGCATTCCAATGTTCCATACCCAGATTACTCATAAACCTGCTCACAACTCCCACTGCATGTGCAATATCTGGCCTTGTGCATACCATTGCATACATCAGACTACCAACAGCTGATGAATATGGGATGTTAGACATTTTATTAACCTCCTCCTATGCCTTTAGGCACATCTCTTTAGTCAATTTGAAATGACTAGCCAAAGGTGTACTAACTGCTTTTGCATCCTGCATGTTAAATCTTTTCAACACCTTCTTTATATACTCACTTTGGGACAAATTCAAGGTTCTATTTTTCCTGTCCCGTGTAATCCTCATACCAATAATTTGCTTAGTTGCACCCAAATCCTTCATAGCAAATGACCTGGCTAATTTCTATTTAAGATCATTTATATGTTGCATGTTAGACCCAGCAACAAGCATGTCATCAACATAAAGCAACAGGATAATACAACTGCCATTATCAAATCTCTTAAAATATACACAATGATCAGAATGACATCTATGATAACTGTGTTCAGCCATGAAACTATCAAATTTTAAATACCATTATCGAGGTGCTTTTTTTAGGCCATACAGACTTTTCTTCAACCTACACACCAAGTTCTCCTTACCTTTGACCTCATATCCCTGTGGTTGCAACATGTAAATTTCCTCCTCCAAATCTCCTTGGAGAAAAGTTGTTTTGACATCTAATTGTTCAAGATGTAAATCATCTGCAGCCACAAGACTAAGTACAGTTCTAATTGAAGTCATTTTTACAACTGGAGAAAATATTTCATCATAATCTATACCCTTTTTCAGTGCAAAACCTTTTACCACAAGTTTGGCCTTATATCTTTTCTGACCTCCTTCCTCCTCCTTCAGCCGATAAACCCATTTGTTAGGCAAGGCTCCTTTTTCTGCAAGTAAAGGGACTAAGTCCCAAGTCTTATTTTTCATCAAGGAGTCCATCTCCTCTTTCATGCCTAACTACCACTGTTGTGTGGCATCCACCTGCATTGCTTCTTCATATTCTTCTAGTTCACCAGAATCCATTAATAAAATAGAATACAAAGAAGGAGAAAATCTTTCAGGGGGTTTACTTGTCCTCGTAGAATGTCTAACACTTGCAGGAGTTTGTGGGACAATTTGTTGTTGTTGAGCATCAGGTACCTATGGCATTTCATTTTTAGGAATCTCATCCAACACCACATATTCTTGTTTGTCTTGTTCATGCTTCTTTTCCTGCATCTATTCTTTATACATAACCTTCTCATTGAATATAACATCTCTACTTCTAATTATTTTCTTATTTTCAAAATCCCATAACCGATAGCCATATTCATCTATCCCATATCCAATGAAGGTACATTTATGAGATTTAGCATCAAGCTTGGTTCTATTTTCTTTATCAACATGGACAAAAGCTTCGCAACCAAAAGTTTTTAGAAAAGAATATTTTACATTTTTACCAATCTAGGCCTCCTCTAGAATACCACCATCCAAATGGGTTGAAGGTCCTCTATTTATCAAATAGATAGTAGTATGTATAGCATCAGCCCAAAAATGTAAGGGAAATCCAGCATGCAATCTCATGCTCCTCGCACGTTCCATGATAGTCCTATTCATTCTCTCTGACACACCATTTTCCTGTGGAGTTCCTAGAACTATCTTCTTCTTTCGAATCCCATTTAAGGAACAATAATCTTCAAATGCTTTGCTGCAATACTCACCTCCATTATCCGATCTAAGACACTTCAACTTTTTTCCTGTCTCATTCTCAACCATAGCTTTCCATTTCTTAAAAGTTTCAAAAACATTTGATTTTTGTTTTAGGAAATATACCCATGTTTTTCTGGTTGAGTCATCAATAAAATTAACATAATAAAAGAGCCACCAAGAGATGATACCTGAGTCAGTCCCCATACATCTGAATGTACAAGCTCTAACTTCTCACTCTTCTTCTCTTTCCCAACCTTGAGAAATCTGACTCTTTTCTGTTTACCATAAACACAGTTTTCACAGAACTCTAAATCAATCTTCTTTAGTTCTGGCAATAGATTTTTGGAGTGAAGGATTTTCATCCCTTTCTCACTCATGTGCCCAAGCCTATGGTGCCACATTACCGAATCTGTTCTTGCAACATTTATTGTTGTTGTTCCTGCAGTAACTTTATCTATAGCAGCTAAGGTAGAGTAAGTGTTAATAGTACATAGATATAATGTGCCTACCTTCGCATCTTTAGCTACTACTAATGATCCTTTAGTGACCTTCCACATATTGTCTGAGAAGGTAACTATGCAACCTTCACTACCTAGTTGCCCTGCAGAAATTAAATTTCTTCTTAAATTAGGAACATGTCTTACCTCCTGCAGAAACCAATCATTACCATTCTACAACTTGATCTTTATCTTTCCTTTTCCAACAATTTGACAAGGCTCATCATCACCCAAATATACCTATCCAAAATCACCTTGAACATAATCTAGAAAATATTTTCTATGGGGTGTAGCATGAAATGAAGCTCCAGAATCTATTACCCAGGAATCATTAACATTATCCAAACATAAGATTAAAGCATCTTGTAAAGTATTACTTGCAATATTAGCTTCCTTACTGTCATTTTCATTTTTGTCTCCTCCTTTGTTTTTCCGAGACCAACAGTCTTTCTTTAGATGACCAGGCTTTCCACAGTACCAGCAATCTTTCTTTCCTCTAGATTGAGAGCGTCCTTTCTTTGACTTCCCTCGTGACTTCTCATTCCCAGGGCCTTTTCCTCTTTCCTTTGATCTTCCTCTATTCTCCACATTCAAAACACTACCCGATGATGTTGAAGTCTCACCTGTGCTTTTCCTTCGCATTTCCTCGCTTAGGATAACACCAACAATATCATCAAATACCAAAGTATTTTTACCAGAGACAGAGTTACTTACAGCCATAACTAAGCTATTCCATCTTTCTAGCAAAGAACATAAAATGAAGAGAGCCCTAACCTCTTCTGTAAAGGTAATTTTTACCAAAGACAATTGACTAGTAATTGTATTAAATTCATTTAAGTGCTCCGCTACAGATCCTCCCTCACTCATTTTTAAATTAAACAAATGCTTCATAAGAAATACCTTATTCGAAGCTGAGGGTTTCTCATACAATTTAGCCAATGTTGCCATCAAATCTACAATAGTTTTTTCTTCTGTTATATTGAATGCTACAGATGACACAAGGCACAATCGAATAGATCCCAGTGCCTTTCTATCTAAAATGTCCCACTCTTCATCTGATATTGTGGTCATTTTCTTTGCCTTTCCTTCCAATGGCCACCACAAATCCTTTTGATATAGGTAATCCTCCATCTGCATTTTCCATAACTGATAATTCTGGTCGTTAAACTTTTCGACCTTGAATTTGGAATCCTCCATTGCTCCCACTCAAATCTGAAAGTCCTGCCAATTTATAGAAAACCTCACTCTGATACCAATTGTTCGAGTTTCAAGCAGATTCGAAGCAAATATGAACTAACAATTATATGTAGATTTAAATACAAAAGATAAAGAAATAAAATAGGACACAGATAACACAGAGATTTAACGTGGTTCACCCAAAATGGGTTACATCCACCATACACAGCCATCCAATCTTTCTTATTATCCAGCAAAAATAGTACATCAACCTTACAATGCATTAAGCATCCCAACTGCTTATAACATGCATTTTTAGGGAAACAAACAAAGTCGGCCTTTTTAGGGTTTTATTACAATGTCGGTTTTCCTCAATGAAAAATGGCAAAAAAAAAAATTCTCAGGGGTGGCATTTTCTTGGGGGCTGCTGCCCCCGAACCCCTGCCCGAGGCCTAGCCCAGCCCCAGACCCCAATGAGGATACGTGCTAAGTGTGCAATACTTTTCTAATCAGTCGCCACATTTCAACATCAATCCCTCATGAATGGCATCAGTGAGATAAGGTACAAAATCAAAAGTTGCTGCCAGAGATTGGTTCAAAATATGTGCTATCATGAGCATATAGTGGGTTGGCATAGCAGTCTCTGCATCTTCCCCTAAAATCTGACATAAGGACCAATCCATCCCTTTATCCCTCAAAGTAAATAAGCTTAATGAAAATGGTTCCATGGTACTAGGGCCTACAACTATTAGTCCTCCTATTTTGGCGAAGAATTCCTTCAAGGGGTCATTTCTGAGGTGGTCTCTCTCTGCATCATAGACCTTTGCAAGTGTTTCAAAATTGATGGGCTCTAAATAATTTGATACTTCACTGAGTCTGAAAACTCTCCTGAACTCATCATCATTTATTTCAATTAGAGACCCACCATTTACATTCTTTATAGTCTTGGTATTGGGATAATAATTATTGGCAATTTGGGTTAACAGGTCCATGTCCATGAAAACCCCAGGGACAATGAGCTTCCCAAAATATAGTTCCCATATACTATTCATAGGAGTAGGGGAATTTCTCTCATTGAAACCCACTTTGAAAAGTCCTAAACCTGATATTACTATCTGGGGATCCCTCAACCAATTCCCTTTATCGTATAGGCCATCGACAATTCTTAGGCAGGAATCTTTAGGCACTAATTCTTTCATTTTACCTGGAGCATTAGTGGACCTATTTAATTTCTCTAAAAATTCATCACAAGTGGCTCTCTCCTGGTAATTAACCTTCCCCGTGAAATCTCTTCGTGGTGCCATCTCAAAATTATAATTATTTCAATTGAATCTTAAACAAATTTCTTGAGAAATCAAACACCCAGTGATACCAATTCAACTATAATGGTTAAGAAGTTTGCATAAAATTACTTGTTGCTTGAGAAATTTGCTCTGTGCACTAGTTTCTCTGTAAGATTCCTCGAATTGATGCCAAATTTTCAACTAATGTGAAGATTATTACAGTAATTGAGCATTGATCAGAGACAATTAAGTCACATGCTTCAGCAATTAATTCATAATTGAATTTGAAAAATGGCTCCAACGGACAACAGAAATTTTCTAAGTGTTTTCCCTTTTCATTGTTTCATGAAGAATAAACTTCATGCATCTTTGCATCATGAAATAGCACCAACCATTGGATCATACAAGATGTGCATGTTCTTTACCTTACCTATGTCATCCTTCTTAAAAATGGGCCCCACCATATTTCCATTGTTTCACGAAGAGTAAACTTCATGCACCTTTTCAATGCGAAATAGTATGCATCGTTGGATCAACTTCAAGTTGCTCGGCCTTTAGCCTTCACCATGAATGCTTGTCCTTATAACCCTGTGTAACTGCCACTGCTAGTGGTTTTTCATTATTTTGTGAAGAGTAAACATCCTGCACCCTCACCATGTGAAATAGTGCATGGTGTCTGATCAACTTCAAATTGATCGGTCTTTAGTCTCTTTAGTCTTCGAAGTGGGCCCTTTTTGCAAACCCACTCATCTGCAAACCTCTAGCAAGTATCTTCCATGTGGCAATCACTTACTTGCCCAAGAAACCTATCGGTCTCCACATCTGAACCACCATGTATTGCACTGCACCATGAATTTCACCAATAGCCACCTTTTCAAATAGACCAATCCAAAAATCTAGTCAGAGCCACATGTCCCATTGACAGATCATTTGTTGTCTTAGTCATACATCCAATTGTATCACCACCTAATCCACCATGTCATAGCCAGCTCTATTTCGTTGTTTCGTGAAGGATAAACATCGTGTTACTTTTCATTGTGAAACAACGTGTGGCATCTGATCAACTTCAAGTTGATTGGTCTTTAAACTTGGCAGCCACTTACCTGTCAGGCCCACCATCCTTTCACTGCTTCACAAATATTAAACTTCTTGCACCTTTTCAATGCAAAACAGCGCCTATTGTCAAATCATCTTGGAAATGCACATCCTTTAACTCACAAGCCAATCTATTTGTTAGGCCCGCCACCCAAATAGTACGCATCTTTGCATTGTGAAATAGTGCCAACCATAAGATCAACAAAAAGATGCACATATTTAATCCTTCACCGTGACTGCTTAGCTTGGGCCCACCACAATGTTGCTACTTCGCGAAGGATAAACATGGTGCATCTTCTCATTGCAAAACAATGTGTTTCATTGGATCCAGCGGAACTTGCATGAACATTACGAAACCTAGCACAATAATAAAATGAAATAAGACTTAGGAAAAGGGTATTAATCAAAATAATTTTATATCCCGCCAAGGCAAAGACCTAAAAAGGGACCCCTTCTCCAACGATGGACCAACCCTTCCACTTAAGTGGAAAAAGGTAACAAGAAAATAGAATGCAGAGCTTACAAGATGGAAAAGGTGAATTTGCAAAAACCCTAAACCCTCAAACAAATCACCCTCAGAGGTAGAATGAAGCCATGAAAGCCCAAAATTCAAAGGATTGAAAAGAGAAATCACCCAAAATTTTAAACAATGATAAGAGATCATATTGCTATGGAAAGTTAAAAAGAACACTTATATTTTGTATCTTGAAAGTGGTAGGTATATGTTCTCCCCTTAATTGGGTGATCAAAAAGCTAAACCCACTCTTTTATGCTTTCTTTACTTTCAAGCAATTAAATCCTTTAGAGGGTCTGCCTTCCCGAGATGCCTTGAGGGGGCCAGTGAGAGGGGAATGACCTAAAGTGGAAATGAGCTAATGCCAATTCCTTCCAATCCACTCTAAATAAATCATGTTTGTGACGAAAGTCCCAAACAACATGTGCTGATAAGTTCATACGAATACTAAGTTTCTCCATAAACCCTATGGAGCATAACCTCTATAGGCTGGGAACCTTCTATATTTATAGAGCTGAAAGTGTCGCATGTATGGCCACATATCTTTTATTAAAAACCACTTGTACTAGTTGCTAAAATCCTTCTAGTTGTTGGTGCAGGAGGTCAAACCTCTGAAGCCACTCACATACATACAGTTCTTAGTAGAGATATAAATTTTTCCATGAGGAGTTTTCATGGAAACTGGTGCTTGGCTACCCCAGAGAAGTGAGTGTTGAGGGTGGAGCAAGTGGGGTCAAGTATCTAAATATCCACTTTAAATAGTGTAGCCTTAGAAGAAACCCCATGTGAGATTCAACAACTATTGTCTCAACTTGCCATAAGATTTGTACTTTCTTGTGCATTTTGTTTATTAAACATTGTGTCTTCTATGTTTGTAACATGTTCCAAATGGTCAAAAAATGAAGAAAATTATCATCTACGAATGAGAAAAAATCCAACAAATTGCTGGAGAAATTGATCAAAAGGGTAATACAAAAAGCTTTCCAACATTTGAAACACTAGATCAAACTAAAGTGTCAAAACATCTGTATCAAAATAATTCTTGAAGTAGATTTGTCTCTAAACCATCACCTATTTTCAAACTAGCTCAACAACTAGGTCACTAATCCAATAGGTTGTTCCCAAAAGGTTTCTACAAGCATAAACATTCAACAAGCTATTGATTCAAACATCATTGTCAAGTCTCTCATTAGGATAATCAAATCCTCTATCACGAAGCTTGATCAATCTATACTAGGTTCATAATCTTGGATATATCTTTCCTATTTTGAACCTAGGTTATACCAAAATAAAAATTGCACCAACATTGGAATCAAACAAACTTGTAAATTGTCAGATGCTTATATGACTTTTAAGTATCACCTTAAGAAAAGAAAACCTAGTTATAAAGCTACTTGAGAAAGAATAAGATTCTTGTATATCAATCACAAGATCTTATTAAAACATAGGACATTCCTACACTGTTTTTATCACTACTTACGTGGCTGCGGTATAGAGTTTGACAGAGAAATTTTGCAAAGATGTGCTTTTCAACAAAGAGACGCTTTATCACAATGAACAAACAATAGTGATAAAATCAACAAAGCATATCTTCCTAAACCAATAATCACCTATTGACTTTGTCCTTTGGAAATTTTAAAAATTTTAAAATAATCACATGTTATTTTGGACTAGAGCTCAATACGAACAACTGAGAAAACAACAAATGGAGGAAGAAGATAATCCTACATTCCAAACTTTTGGGTTTACTATAATTGACGAAGAAGTAGTCAATAGCACCATTAGATACCTTGAGCAAGATTTGAAATTTGATAGGCTAATGGAAAAATTGTTGGCAAAGCAAAAAGAGAAATATCTCTTGATGTTGGCAAAATCTGGAGCTAAACTACCACAAGACTTTAACATAGAAATCTTGAAACAAGATGTGGAGGAAAGTAACACCCAAAACATAGATGATCCAAAAAATGAAGATTTGAATTAAAAAAGTCATGAAGAAACAAGGAAAGAAAGGGATGACACAAGAAAAGAGCGTAGTGATAAAAGAACTCATGAAGAAACAAGGAGAAACTTTGTGGATAATCCATTGTTAAACCTTACTCAACAAATACAAACTCTACAACAATAGATATAAGACATTCAAAATAGAACAAGCTCCAGAAGTATTCATTAGAAGATATATGCCCATATCCTTTCGATAAGAATTTGAATATGATACCATTTCCGCAACATTGCGAGATTCCTAAATATGACAAATATCATGGAAAATCTAATCCTCGAGATCACATTAGGGAGTTTTGTACTATGAGCATCAAATTTTCTCATGATGAAACTTACCTTATGCATCTTTTTCCTAGGAGTTTCAATGGACAATCAATGGAATGGTTTTCAAGATTACCATCTAGAATCAAATCTCTTGAAGAACTTGTGAATAGATTTATTTCAGAATACTCCTACAATATAAGGAATGAGATAACAATGTTGGATCTATGCAATGTTAAACAAAAGAATGGTGAATTTTTTATGATCTTCTTACAATGATGGAAATACATGTTTAATAGGTATCCTCGAGATGTACCCGATCAAGAAAAAATGGACATATTCATTGATAATCTTATCAGTGAAATGAGTTATTGACTAAGAAATCAATGTCCTCCCTTTTTTACCAAAATGATCAAGAATGGTCTGAAAATAGAGAACACGATGATAAAGAAAGGAGAGCTAAAACTTTACAATAATTCCTAAAATAACAACAACAACAACAATGAAAAACCCAAGTTCTAGTCAAAGAATAGGAATATCAGCAATGGAGGAAATGATGATAATAGTGCTACAACAATAACAACAACCAATCTTTAACCTATCAAGTCAAATCCCAAGCAATAACAATCTAGAAAAAAATAATGCCAAGTCCTTCTTTTCCAATCCTCAGAGGAAATCCACAAACATTGGAGAACCTTTGGAATTATCTCTAAAAACTCTACTTGCCAACAAATTGATTGTTTTACCAGAAGCAAGAAGTTATGAGCCACCAATCAAGCCAAATTGGTGGAATGACAATCATTTTTGCAATTACCATTGGAATAAAGGACACAAAATAAATGATTGTCAGATATTGAAACACCTTATCCAAGATCTAATCGATAATGGAACCATCACAGTGGATAGCCATAAGACAAATGAATCACACCTAGCTTTCAAAACTCCACTTCTGAATTATGACAAAGGTGAACCATCTCAGTTAAAAGATGACAAAGGAAAAGACAAAGTGAATTACACTTATACATATGATGATGTAGTAAATGTTATCATTGTTAAAGATAATCCATCTTCAGAGCCAATCAATGTTATTACGAGAAGAAAAGCAAAGGTTACCTTTCTAGGTATAACAAAAGAACCAACATCCACTTCACAACAATACAATTTAGTAGAGCGATTACAAAGAATACCCTCTTAAATATCAATTCTAGAACTTCTCAAGGTTTCACCTATGCAAAAGAAAATTTTGGAGAAAGCTTTAGTAGAAACAACAGTTTCAAAAGATTTGGATGTAGATTAGTTCCAAAACATGGTAGGACACCTTATAGCTCCTCATTGCTTATCATTTTTTGAAAATGATGATGCATCCTTGCAAAATCCTCACAATGATCCCTTACATGTTTAATTCACCATCAATAAAACTCCTATCAAACATGTACTCATAGATGGAGGAGTCAGCTTAAACATTTGTGCATTAAGTTTGATAAAAGATTTGGGATATTCAAAAAATGCAGTGGACCTGAAAACAGAAAATAACCATCAAGACTTATGATGAAGTAGAACATTCTTCTAAAGGAATTGTTGTGCTGCCAATAAAAATAGGACCTGTGGAAAGGAATACATTGTGTCAGTTTTTACATTTGAACCTCTCTTATAATATTCTTCTAGGAAGACCATGGATTCACAAGATGCAAGCAGTTCCTTCTACATATCATCAATATGTAAAATTTCCTCATGAAGGACAAGAGATCACTGTAATTGAAGATTCTAGTCAATATTGCAATAATTTGAAGCCAACACAAGATACAAGAGTTCCACATAATAGAAAATCAGTATATCCTACTAAAGAAATTCAAGAAAAGTTACGAGAAACTTTTGAGGAAAAGCTCAAATTAAATAATGAAGGAATGGGAAAATATTCTTTGCATAATTTTCCACTTTCCCCTAAGTCATATGGAAAGCCTATAGATATTCAATCAAAAACAACATAAAGATCAAAACATATGTTTAAAGGAACATTTCTTAGTGTTGGAACTCTTTGTTGTAGAGGTAAGGGTTAAACAAAAGGAAATCATCAAAAAAAAGGTTTTCTTTCATATAGGTTCACTATGGAGATCTTGGAACTATGAACACACACATCCTTCACACAATGCATGATAATAATTTGGACTACAACTTTCATATTCAAAGACTCAACACATATAATGAAACCATTGATTTAAACCAATAAAAAACTAAAATTTAAGGCTTGCTGGTCACAATAAATAGTCACGAACAGTCATTAATAACTCTTGCCATACTCAAAATGAATCCAATCACTCCAGTAAGGTTTTAGATAACCTAGATATAGACATAATATAAAATTTTCACAATGATCCAATGGTGAAACTAAGAGTTATGGCCGTTCTACCAAAACTGGAAATGTCTATGGACTGCAACTAGGACAGCAAATTGTCTTTTTATCACACATGGTGTAAGGAACAATATTATGATTGTTGTCTTGGATTATTTGGGACCCAAAAACCATGAAAAAACTTTCCACAATTACATGCATGAGATGAAAAATGCAAAAAAGTTAAAGTTTAAGAGACTTTTCTTCTCAGTGCTCTTGTTGTCTCAGTCACAAGATTAATGACAGTCATTGTGAAAGGAACAACAAGATAATTTTGAAGAGTTAGACATGTGAAAAATTGATGTCTTAGGGTCCCTAATTACTCCTTAAAACATCACCAAGATCCAATACACTTAGATACGTCCACCAACCTCCCATGCAAAATTAAAAAAACACTAAATCTCTGTCTGATACATTCGGATATCAGACATTACTCAGCTCAAATACCATAGAAAACCTTCACCATTTTCCCTACATTTATAGAATAAGAATATATACATAAAAACAGAAAACATACCCAAATTTCAGCTCAATCTACCTTGAGAATAAAGAGTTCTACATTTTTTTAGATCTCGGGTTACCCTAGGTAGATTTTTAACCTTTATTCACAAAAACAACAATATCTTGGTCAAAAATGAATGAAATTTCATGAAACTGGTGGCATATGAAAGTATATTTGAAGCTATTTCAATCCCAATCACTAAGAAATCATGGGAGTGAAAAAAATGATCCAAAAATGAGCTAGAACAGACTGAAAAACACTCAGAAAAATAGGGAAAAACCAAGGAAAATTGTATTGTAACTCACTCCAACTCCAAAAGTCCATACAATAGGGCCAAGATTGGCTTGAAAATGGCCTTCAATCTTGGAATGTAACTGATGCATGCCCAATGTGTGTCTTTCCACCTTCCAACACATGTATTTTTTTCTAATTTTGACAACATTTTCAAATTATTATTTATTTTTTTGCAACTTTTCACATTTTTGCCAAAAGGTTTACAATTTGGGCATTTAATTAAAAATGGACTAAAATGGCCCTAAAATACCTTATTATAACAAAATAAACCAAAAATCCACAAAAATCCACATTTGGCTATATGAGGCCAATGAGGATAAATCAAGACCTAGGGTGTCCTGCACCATACTCCCCTAGAAAAAGAACTCAAGTTCCACCTAAGTTGAGACTTGCAACTATGTAATCATGATTGATGATGTCCAACTCTATCATCCAAGTAGCATCCTCCATTGGTAGCCCTTTCCACTTGACTAGGTACTGATAATAGGTCTTCCTTCTTGTCTTACTCAACTCCTTCTTGTCTATAATGCATTCCAACTCCATTGGTTGGCTCGGTGGGAAATCTTTCACCCAATCTTCATCTGATGGTACTATTGTACCTGCATCTTCACCTACAACCACAACCCCTTTAAAAGGGTAAAGGTAAGAAACATTAAAAATAGGTGAGATAGCAACCCCAGGAGGCAGTTCTATCTCATAGGCATTTTCTCCAAATTTGTGAACCACTTTACATGGTCCAATTTTCTTCATTTGCAGCTTAGTGTACTATCCTTTTGGAAGCCTCTCCTTCCTCAAATGTGCCAACACAATATCCCCAACCTTAAAGTGACGTTCTCTCCTTTTCAAATCAGCATATTGCTTATACTTCTCAATATTTTTCTGAAGGTTCTATTTGACTTGTTGGTGGCTTTCTTGCATAAACACAGCAAATTGTTCCCCTTCAGCACTTCTCCTTTCCATATTAGCAATATCTCTTAACTCAAATACACCTTTAGGTTGTAAACCATAAACAACTTCAAAAGGAGTCTTACCAATGCTTCTATTTACTAAATCATTATAAGAAAACTCATCTTGTGGTAGAATCAAATCCCACTATGTTGAATGTTCCTTTTTCAAACATCTCAATAGATTTCCAAGGCTCCTATTGACCACTTTTGTTTGCCCATCTGTTTGAGGATGATAAGCTAAACTGAAACTCAAGTTAGTACCAAGTTTTCTCCACAATGTTCTCCAAAAATGACCAACAAATTTACTATCCCTATCTGAAACAATATTCAAAGGTAAACCATGAATCCTTACCACCTCCTTGAAGAACAAACCAGCAATGTATGAGGCATCATTAGTGATTTTACATGGAATGAAGTGTGCCATCTTAGAAAATCTATCCACAACCACATAAATGGAATCAAATCCTCATGCTTATTGACTCCCATGGCCTACTACAAACTGGTAAAGGTTGATAAAGTCTTGCATTAGTGTTAGTTCCCTTAGCTCTTTGACAAATAACACATCTTTCAACAAATTTTCTCACATCACTTTGCATCTTAGGCCAAAAGTAATACCTCCTTAGCTGCTCCAAGGTCTTATCTAGACCAAAATGACTTGCAAGACTACCACTTTGTTTCTCCTTAGTCAAATTATCTCTCATAGAGCACTTAGGTACACACAACTGAACTCCCTTGAACAATAAACCCTCTTGAATCAGAAAATCAGAATTATTATCTTGAAAAACTCCATTAGACTCCTTACAAGAAGCATAGATATCCTTAAAATCATCATCATTTTCATACATGCTTTTGAAAGAATCAATACCTATGCTTTCCAACTTGATTTCTTGAATCATTATGGCCCTCCTACTCAATGCATCTGCCACTTTATTAGACTACCCCTTTTTATGCTTGATTGTAAATGTGAAGCTTTGTAGGTACTCCACCCACTTCATGTGCCTATGGCTAAGCTTCTTCTGGCTATTCAAAAATTGTAAAGCATGATTGTCAGTATAAACAATGAATTCTCTGGGTAACAAGTAGTGTCTCCATTTCTTCAAAGCTTGAACCATGGCATACATTTCTAAGTCATAGGATGAATATTTCTTCTTTGCCTCATTTAGTTTCTCACTAAAAAAGGCAATAGGTCTATTTTCTTGACTAAGGAAAGCCCCTATAACATGACCACTAGTATCACATTCAATAGTAAAAACCTTATTAAAATCAAGTAAAACAAGTATAGGTTGTTCTACTACCTTTCTCTTCAAAATCTGAAAGTTCTTTTCAGCTTCAGGAGTCCAAATAAACTTCTTCTTATTTCCACCCTTAATAGTTTCCAAAATAGGAGCACACACATGACTGAAACCTCTAATAAATTTTCTATAAAAGCTTGCCAATCCATGAAAACTTCTCACCTCAAAAACTGATTTAGGAGTAGGCCAAGTTATAATAGCTTCCACCTTACTGGGGTCCATCTTCAAAGAACCATTAGTAACCACCAATCCAAGGTAAATCAACTCTTTCTTCATAAAATCACACTTTTTCAGATTTATCATCAATTTTTCTTCATTCAACCTTTTCAAAACTAAATCCAAATGATGTAAATGTTCTTCTCTACTTGAGCTATAAATCAAAATATCATCAAGATATACAACTATAAACTTTCCCATGAAAGGTTTCAATACCTCATTCATAAGCCTCATAAAAGTACTAGGAGCATTTGAAACACCAAAAGGCATTACCATCCATTCATAGAGTCCTTTATTAGTTTTGAAATCAATCTTTCATTCATCTCCACTTCTGATCCTGATTTGGTGATAACCGCTCTTAAGGTCCATTTTGCTGAAATAAGTAGCTCCACTCAAGCAATCCATCAAATCTTCAATTCTTGGTATTGGGAACCTATATCTGATTGTGATCTTGTTGATGGCTCTAGAATCAGCACACATTCTCCATCCACCATCTTTCTTGGGTGCTAGAATAGCTGGTACTGCACATGGACTAAGGTTCTCCTTGATCAATCCCTTGTCAAGTAACTCCTTCACTTGCTTGCTGATTTCTTCATTTTGTTGTGGTGTCATTTTATATGCTGCTTTGTTTGATAAATTGCCCCCTGGAATGAAGTCTATGCAATGGCTAATGTCCCTCATTGGTGGGAGTGAACTTGGAAGTTCATCCACCACTATCTCCTTGTACTTGTTTAGCAATTTTTGAACCTCTTGAGGTACTTCTTCTACCTTATCTGTTGCTGCTACTATTTTTGTTCTGATAAGAACAGCAAACCCCAACTTTTCTTCTTTCATAGACTTTAGAAATTCCTTCTCTCCCACTAGCATCACACTACTATCAGTTTGTGAACTAGACTCTTCATCTTTGAGGGGTGTGAGGGTGAATGTTATTCCATCTTTCTCAATCACATAGGTGTTCTTTCTTCCATCATGCTTGGCAAACCTATCATATTGCCATGGTCTACCAAGTAGAATATGACATACATCCATGGGGATGACATCACACAAAACCTTGTCTTTGTACCCTCCAATGTGAAACTCTACCCAATATTTTTCATTGACTAAAACTTGCTGCCCTTTGTTCAACCAAGTAACTTTGTAAGGTGTTGTATGAGGTATTCTTTTCAAGTTGAGCTTTTCTACCATTTCCACTGAAACAAGATTGTCCGTACTGCCTGAATCTATCACCACTTTACAACATTTTCCATGGCTCTTACAAGTAGTTCTAAAGAGTGACTTTCTTTGAGGTGGTTCCTTCTCTATTGGCACTTTAATCAATGTTCTTCTCATCAAAAGTGACTCTCCAATTTCTGGTGCAACTTCTTGACTAGGTGAGGCTACACTCTCACTATCTTCTACCTTTGCAATCTAATTTCTCCTCTCTCCAGCATATGATGTAGTAGCTTTATTTTCAGTACATTTCCATGCTTGATGTCCAGCAAACTTGTTACACTTATAACATTTTCCAGTAAATGTACTTGAACCTCCTCTTTGTCGTCTAAATCTTCCTCTAGAGTTGGGTCTTCTCCCCCTAAATCCTCCTCTTGAATCAAATTTGAATGATTCTTGGGACTCACTAGTCTCTCCTTGAGATCTCTAAGATTCTCCTCTTCCTAAGAAATTACTCTACCTCTAAAATTACTTCTACCCCTACCTCTACTTTTTCCCTCTTGTCTCCTTTTTAGTTTTTCTTCAGCCTTAAGTGCCAGTTGGAAACATTCTTCCACTATCTTTAGGTTTGTAAGGCTTATCTCATCTTGAATGTTAAATCTCAACCCATTAATGTATCTTGCTATCTTTTTAGTTTCATCCTCTTCATGGTTTACTCTTATGCTCAATTTATAGAACTCTTCAGTGTAAGCCTTTACATACAAATCTTTTTGTCTTAAGTTCTGAAGTTTCTTGTACAACTGAATTGTGTAATCTCCTGGTAAGAACTTAGCTTTTAGTTTTTCCACCATTCTATCCCATGAGGTGATTATGGCTTTCCCATTCTTTCTTCTCTCACATTGGGTGTAATCCCACCATAAGGATGCATGACCTTTTAGTTTGGTCTTAGCTAGCTTTACTTTTTGTTCTTTAGACACCTCCTCACACTCAAAATAGTTATCCATAGCACCAACCCAATCTAGGAGTTCTTCTCCATCTAAGCTTCCACCATACATTGGGAGATCTAACATCACTTTGTGATTGTCCTCCTTAATATCCTTCAGCATTCTAACCACTCTCTCTTCCTCTGGGTCTAATAGTTTTGGGGATTCAACTTCTTCTTCCCCTTCCTATTTCCCATATTCTTGGTCACTCACATCTCCTATAACCAAGCTTCTTTTTTGATTGGTTTCAACTAAGGCTAATCTTGCCTGGAGTCTCTCCATCAGCTCTCTAAATTCTTTGATCTCCTTGTTTTACTTATCCTCTAACTCACTCACTTTTCTTGCTACTTTTTTCTTGGGAGGCATCTTGTTTTTGTCTTAATTCTCTCAACTCTTTTGTCTGATCACTCCTATGCTCTAATACCAATTGATGCAGAGGTAAGGGCTAAACAAAAGGAAATCATCAAAAAAAATGTTTTCTTTCATATAGGTTCATTATGGAGACCTTGGAACTATGAACACACACATCCTTCACATAATGCATGATAATACTTTGGACTACAACTTTCATATTCAAAGACTCAACACATATAATGAAACCATTGATTTAAACCAATAAAAAACTGAAATTTAAGGCTTGCTGGTCACAATAAATAGTCACGAACAGTCATTAATAACTCTTGCCATACTCACAATGAATCCAATCACTCCAATGAGGTTTTATATAACCTAGACATAGACATAATATAAAATTTTCACAATGATCCAATGGTGAAACTAAGAGTTATGGCCGTTCTACCAAAACTGGAAATGTCTATGGACTGCAACTAGGATAGCAGATTGTCGTTTTATCACACATGGTGTAAGGAACAATATTATGATTTCTGTCTTGGATTATTTGGGACCTCAAAACCATGAAAAAACTTTCCACAATTACATGCATGAGATGAAAAATGCAAAAAAGTTAAAGTTTAAGAGACTTTTCTTCTCACTGCTCTTGTTGTCTCAGTCACAAGATTAATGACAGTCATTGTGAAAGGAACAATGAGATAATTTTGAAGAGTTAGACATGTGAAAAATTGATGTCTTAGGGTCCCTTATTACTCCTTCAAACATCACCAAGATCCAATACACTTAGATACGTCCACCAACCTCCCATGCAAAATTTAAAAAACACTAAATCTGTGTCTTATACATTGGGATATGAGACATTACTCAACTCAAATACCATAGCAAACCTTCACCATTTTCCCTAAAATTATAGAATAAGAATATATACATAAAAACAGCAAACATACCCAGATTTTAGCTCAATCTACCCTTGGAATAAAGATTTCTACATTTTTTTAGATCCCGGGTTACCCTGGGTAGATTTTTAACCTTTATTCACAAAAACAACAATATCTTGGTCAAAAATGAAAGAAATTTCATGAAATCGGTGGCATATGAAAGTACATTTGAAGCTATTTCAATCCCAAACACTAAGAAATCATGGGAGTGAAAAAAATGATCCAAAAATGAGCTAGAACAGACTGAAAAACACTCAGAAAAATAGGGAAAAACCAAGGAAAATTGTATTGTAACTCACTCCAACTCCAAAAGTTTGTACAATAGGGCCAAGATTGGCTTGAAAAAGGCCTTAAATATTGGAATGTAATTGATGCATGCCCAATGTGTGTCTTTCCACCTTCCAACACATGTATTTTTTTCTAATTTTGACAACATTTTCAATTTTTTTTTTTTTTTTTTGCCAACTTTTCACATTTTTGCCAAAAGGTTTACAATTTGGGCATTTAATTAAAAATGGACTAAAATGGCCCTAAAATACCTTATTATAAAAAAATAAACCAAAAATCCACAAAAATCCACATTTGGCTATATGAGGCCAGTGAGGATAAATCAAGACCTAGGGTGTCCTGCACCACTCTTGAAGAAGAAAATGAAGACAAAGACATTCTTGATTGGTTGTACAAGGATGAAGATAAAACTATAGCAATAGTGGCAAAGGTCAATATTCCCATAAAACAATATGGCAAAGGTTATGAAATCATGCAAAAGATGGGATACGAAGGAAAATGACCAATTGGTAAGCGACATCAAGGTATTTCAGAACCTATTTGTCCACACTCACAATCCAAAGAAGATAAATCTCGGCTTGGATATCTAAAATCCAATCAAAAGCAACATAATCATCAACAAAAAAAGTGGAAAAAGAAATCAGTCTCTAAAGAAGAAAATTGGTAGGAAAAGCTACATCAAGCGACAGAAATAGTAACCAATAAACAAAAGGAGAAAGAAGAACATGAAAAGAAAGACAAGGAGATCACCATCAATAGTAAAGAAAAAACTTGTCAACAAATTCTGGAAATACAAAAAAATGCAAAATCTGAACAAGATGTTCCAGAAGTAGCAAAAATAGAGATGGCAGAAATCAAAGAACTCTTTACACCATATAACATTTTTGTATGGTATAATGAAGTAGTCTTAGATCATGATTCAGAGATAGATTCAAATGACTATGAATGGGGTCCAGATGTCCTATCTACTACATCAAGTAAGGAACACAATGAAGACCAAGCAGCTATCATGAAAGAAGACTTGTCTATTACAAAACAAAAGATGGAGTTAGAAAGAAGGCAAGAAAACCTCATAATTCAAAGAAAAGAGGCGTATGCATAAAGCAAAGGGAATGACAAAGACAAAGAAGTAATGTCACAAGAAGTACAAACAAGGATAGATCAAGAATCTGGAAATATAAGATTTTCATTAAAAGAGGAACAAGATGTATCTAGATGTGGCAAAACCATAGAAGAATTAAGAAGTTGGATTGACTATTAGTCTAGAAGAAGTTGAGTTTGAAAGGAGAGAAATGATAGTTCTGATACTAATTGTTAAGTACAGATGCCAAGCTAACAAGATGAGAGGGGGGGTGAATCATACAAACTTAAACTTTCATGAAATCAACAAATTCAACCTTGATAGCTTTAATAGATATATATAACCAAAACTGTAAAACATGCAAACTCATAAACAGATAACATCACAACACATTCAACACCAGATTTAACGTGGAAACCCAAATAGGGAAAAACCACTATGGGAATTTAGACCCACTAAGAAATATACTCTTCTAGAGTATGCTCGGTTAAAAGCAAATCCTATTAAAGATTACAAACACATTGCTAGATGTGACCCGGTTAAGGGATTTCCCTCAGATCTGTTAGGATCTTCACCTTGTTAGAAGTGACCTTATCAAAGGGTTTCAAACAATCAATCTGAATATCACCTTGCTAGAGGATTTACAAATAAGACTGTTAAGTCTACTCGGTTAAGAGATTTTCTGTCACTTACAAATAAACAATAGTAATGAGTATGTCTACAACTGTGCATCTAAAATGCTAAAGCAGATTCTTATTTGCTCAATACAATCTAGTCATAGGACTTATCTTGTCCCTCTGCTGGGCTCTATACTCTATTTAATCAAATAGGTCTTCAAGCTTCTATGCTCGGTAAACACTATGTAGCATCCTTGTGCTTACACTTGCCCACATATATTGTTTATCAACAGTTCCTTATTTATAAATAATTTTCTAACCGCTTAATCTCCTTGATCACATTTCCCATGATCAATCTTAGCCATCAGATCTCCATACTTGACTAGGTTCAATGTATCCTTCAATCTAAAAACATTTTACCTCACCTTGGAACTTGCATACATTTCTTGGAACTTGTGCTAGGGTATTGTAGTTCAATCTGAGCTATAGATCTTCCTGTCAATCATCCATTGCCATAGATTCTTAACAAACTTCATACACATTGTATCAATCATTTAATCATATCCATCTCATCAGCTTCCTTCATTAAATAATGCATGTATTCATCCAATGTATTCTGTTATTACTCGGTTGCAACTCGGTAAATACTAAATTTCACTTGGTAGACATTTCGCCTTCATTAACTGATAGTGATAACCTTAGGGTTTATCGACTAGGTTCCTTAGGGTTTACTGACTGGGTTCTTTTCTCGGTAACATAGCATAGTATTAACCTTACAAACAATAGCATATGTAAGATATCAGAACAATCTAAACATCATGATCTCATCATTGTCTAAGTCGGTAATCATTGCCCATTGAATAGCTTATTCCTCCCCTTATTCATCACATTCTTTCTATGTCTTTTATCGACATCTTAATTCTCTTCAAAACATACTTCCTAAAATATGGAAACATCACACTAAATCAAAAAATCAATTTCTTGACATCAATGACAAAATAATATTGTTTAAGACAGTAAACATCCTTAATCAGTTATATCAACAACCTTCTCAATATCCTTATTGAAATGCCAACAATCTCCATTTGTTTATTATAATGCCAACAATCTCCCCCTTTGGCATTGATGGCAAAACCAATTGATTTGACCTATTGATTCGAATTTGGATTGATATGAGATTCTAAAATGCTCTCCCCCTATCATCAGTCTTCTCCCCCTTTGACAACAATGCCAAAAGAAAAGTAATACATAATTTCTTCCTGTGAGAAGTAATTCCTCTATTGTTCAGTATCAACTCAGTCTTGGTCAGTGCATTGTCTACAATTCCTATTTCTTGTACTGTTTCCTGTACACCTTTAGAAAACCTCCTAAAGTGTGTAAATTAGAATCAACTCCTAAAAGGTATTCTTTAGAGTCATCTAATTGATGCTTTCACCAAACTCTATCAGTGAGTAGAAGATAGGGGTAGGACCCCTAACTTGCTTCTTAGATACTCAAAAGTGTCCCTTGGCAGTGGCTTGCTGAAGATATTTGCTATTTGTTCCTTTGTGCTAATATACTTCAACACCACTTTCTTTTCAAGAATTTCTTCTCTAAGATAATGATATTTGATAGAGATGTGCTTTGTCTTAGAGTGCATTATAGGATTCTTTGAAATGTTAATGGCACTAGTATTGTCACAGAATATAGTTACTGGCTCGGTAACTTTCTCATTTATACCTTCCAATAGTTGTTTGATCCATGCTATATTGGTACAATTCAATGCTATAGCAACATATTTAGCTTCTGCTGTTGACTTTGAAACACATCCTTGTTTCTTTCTAAGCCAACTTACTAGTATTTCTCCTAAAAAGAAAGCTCCTCCACTTGTGCTTTTCCTGTCATCAATGTTCCCTGCCCAATCAGCATCAGTATAAACTTTTAGATCAAAATCATTTCCTTTCTAATATACTAAGCCATAATCCTCAGTGCCTTTCAAGTATCTGAAAATTCTCTTGATTGTTGTCATATGTGTTTCCTTGGGATCTGTAAAAAATCTTTTAACTATACCTACTGCATGTGCTATATCTGGCCTGTTGTGAACAACATATTGCAACTTTCCAATCATAGATCAGTAAAGTTTCTCATCAACAGATGCAGATTCATCATTCTTTGATAGTTTACAGTTGGTAGTCATAGGAGTACTTATTGGTTTTGAATCCTCCATTCCAAATTTCTTCAAGATTTCCTTTATGTACTTGGATTGAGTAATGAACATCTCATCTTTCATTTGCAGTATCTGTAAACCTATAAATTACTTTATCTCACCGATTAGTGACATCTCAATTTCTTTGCACATTTCATTACCAAATTTTTTGCATAGAGAATCATTTGCACAAAATATAATGTCATCAACAAATATGGCTGAGATCAGTATTCCATTGTCTTCATCATTCTTCATATACATATTGTATTTTTCACTTGTTCTTATATAACCAATCTTGATCAAATAAGAGTGCAATCTCTCATACCATGCTCTAGCTGCTTGTTTCAAACCATATAATGCTTTGTTCAATTTACATACCTGATCTTTATTCTTGTCTTCAACAAATCCTTCAAGTTGTTCAATATAAACTTCTTCTTCTAATATACCATTCAAAAATGTAGATTTGACATCCATTTGATATACCTTGAAATTCTTGTAAGAAGCATTTGCCAACAATGCTCTTACTCCTTCAAGTCTTGCCACAGGTGCAAAAGTTTCACCATAATCAATTCCTTCTTCTTGACCATAACCTTTGCAAACTAGTCTTGCTTTATTTCGAATGACCTCACCTTTTTCATTCAGCTTGTTTCTAAAAATCCACTTTGTATTGATTACATTTTTGTCCATCGGTCTTGGGACCAGTGTCCATGTTTCAATTTTCTTGATTTGATCAATCTCTTCAATCTTTCACTGGTAGATTTGATACCATTTTCCAACCAATATGTACATTGATCAATCTACTTAGTTATATTACAATTTGATCATCTCGAATTTTAAAATACTCAACATGACATTCTGATTGAGTGTTTGAAATATTTGGATTGTTTGAAATGCTGATATAGGAAAACTCAAGATAAAATTGGGAAAATCGTTATGACATTAAACATAAACATTTTATATCTAATCTACCAATAATTTATAATAAAATGTTTATGTTTAATGTCATAACGATTTTCCCAATTTTAGCTTGGGAAAATCATACTTAATTAATAACGATTTTCAAATGGTATCAAATCTACCAGTGAAAGATTGAAGAGATTGATCAATATGTACATTGATCAATCTACTTATTTATATTACAATTCTTGATTTGATCAATCTCTTCAATCTTTCACTGGTAGATTTGATACCATTTTCCAACCAATATGTACATTGATCAATCTACTTAGTTATATGACATTCTTGATTGATCATTAATATAATCTACTTAGTTTATGTTTATGCTGATTGATCATTTTATATGATCAATCTACTTAGTTATATTACAATTTGATCATCTCGAATTTTAAAATACTCAACATGACATTCTGATTGAGTGTTTGAAATATTTGGATTGTTTGAAATGCTGATATAGGAAAACTCAAGAATGCAGCTCAAATGTTTATGCTGATATAGGAAAACTCAACATAAACCAATAATTTATAATAAAATGTTTATGTTTAATGTCATAACGATTTTCCCAATTTTAGCTTGGGAAAATCATACTTAATTAATAACGATTTTCAAATGTTTATGTTTAATGTCATAACGATTTTCCCAATTTTCTTGATTTGATCAATCTCTTCAATCTTTCACTGGTAGATTTGATACCATTTTCCAACCAATATGTACATTGATCAATCTACTTAGTTATATTACAATAATAATATTTGATCAATCTCTTCAATCTTTCACTGGTAGATTTGATACCAGTGAACAAACCAATATGTACATTGATCAATCTACTTAGTTATATGACATTCTTGATTTGATCAATCTCTTCAATCTTTCACTGGTAGATTTAATACCATTTTCCAACCAATATGTACATTGATCAATCTACTTAGTTATATTACAATTCTTGATTTGATCAATCTCTTCAATCTTTCACTGGTATATTTGATACCATTTTCTAACCAATATGTACATTGATCAATCTACTTAGTTATATTACAATTTGATCATCTCGAATTTTAAAATACTCAACATGACATTCTGATTGAGTGTTTGAAATATTTGGATTGTTTGAAATGCTGATATAGGAAAACTCAAGAATGCATCTTCTATGCCAAATATTTCAAACACTTTATCATGATTTGGATGGATCTCTCTTGAATAATTATTCACAATATGCTTAATCTTGTGAATAAGCATGGTAAGGATTGGAGTACTCAGCTAATCTATGCTCTTTGGGCCTACCGAACGAGTGTAAGGATGAATCTTGTGAAAGTAAGGATTGGAGTACTCAGCTAATCTATGCTCTTTGGGCCTACCTTATGGCTCACATCAATAAGGTTATACTGCTGTAAGCATGGTAAGGATTGGAGTACTCAGCTAATCTATGCTCTTTGGGCCTACATTATTGATACTAAGTAGATTGATCAATGTACATATTGGTTGGAAAATGGTATCAAATCTACCAGTGAAAGATTGAAGAAGATGAGATTGTTGCTAAGGTGTTGAGATCTTACAATCAGAATGTCATGTTTGTATTTTAAAGTAGTTACAACCAATATCTAAGCTTCTATCATATACATTTATGATAGAAGAGATTGATCAAATCAAGAAAATTGATTTGAATTCATTTTCAAATCAATTTTCTACAAGTATATTGGGAAAATCGTTATGACATTAAACATAAACCAATAATTTATAATAAAATGTTTATGTTTAATGTCATAACGATTTTCCCAATTTTAGCTTGGGAAAATCATACTTAATTAATAACGATTTTCAAATGTTTATGTTTAATGTCAAACAATCCAAATATTTCAAACACTCAATCAGAATGTCATGTTGAGTATTTTAAAATTCTCAACATTTATGCTGAGAATATCATATTAAGCTTAATTATATTACAATTTGTAGAGATAAATTTTAAACATTTATTCATATTAAGCTTAATTATAATACATTCTTGATATGATATGATAATGATAATTTATAATAAAATGTTTATGTTTAATGTCATAACGATTTTCCCAATTTTAGCTTGGGAAAATCATACTTAATTAATAACGATTTTCAAATGTTTATGTTTAATGTCAAACGATCCAAATATTTCAAACACTCAATCAGAATGTCATGTTGAGTATTTTAAAATTCTCAACATTTATGCTGAGAATATCAATCTACTTAGTTATATTACAATTTGATCATCTCGAATTTTAAAATACTCAACATGACATTCTGATTGAGTGTTTGAAATATTTGGATTGTTTGAAATGCTGATATAGGAAAACTCAAGAATGCAGCTCAAATGTTTATGCTGATATAGGAAAACTCAACATAAACCAATAATTTATAATAAAATGTTTATGTTTAATGTCATAACGAATGAGGAATATGTACATTTAATAGAGCTCTATCTAAAATGATCAAATGTTTATGTTGATATAGGAAAACTCAACATAAACCAATAATTTATAATAAAATGTTTATGTTTAAATGTACATTTAATCTTCACACTATATCTAAGCTTCTATCATATACATTTATGATAGAAGAGATTGATCAAATCATTAATAGCTTCTATTGTAAGATCTCAACACCTTAGCAACAATCTCATCTTCTTCAATCTTTCACTGGTAGATTTGATACCATTTTCCAACCAATATGTACATTGATCAATCTACTTAGTATCAATAATGTAGGCCCAAAGAGCATAGATTAGCTGAATATTCCCAATAATTTTTATATTGCAATTTGATCATCTCGAATTTTCCTATCTCGAATTTAAAACATAGGGGAGAATTCAAAGAGCATAGATTAGCTCAAATGTTTATGTTGATATATCAATCTACTTAGTTATATTACAATTTGATCATCTCGAATTTTAAAATACTCAACATGACATTCTGATTGAATGTTTGAAATATTTGGATTGTTTGAAATGTTGATATAGGAAAACTCAAGAATGCAGCTCAAATGTTTATGTGATATAATGTAATCTACTTAGTTATATTACTTAGTTATATATATAGGAAAACTCAAGAATGCAGCTCAAATGTTTATGCTGATATAGGAAAACTCAACATAAACCAATAATTTATAATAAAATGTTTATGTTTAATGTCATAACGAATGAGGAATATGTACATTTAATAGAGCTCTATCTAAAATGATCAAATGTTTATGCTAATATAGGAAAACTCAACATAAACCAATAATTTATAATAAAATGTTTATGTTTAAATGTACATTTAATCTTCACACTATATCTAAGCTTCTATCATATACATTTATGATAGAAGAGATTGATCAAATCAAAATATTTGGGTTAAAGTTTAATTCTCACTCAAATAGGTAGTTTAATTAGTAGATATTCCAAATAATTCTCTTTGGATTAAAGTTTATTATAGGATTATACGTTATTGAATTTAAAATAGGGTTTAGGGTTTAGACTTGAGTTTATTTTATGCTTAGATAGTAGTAGATATTGGTTTTTATTTGGAATATCTACTAATCCTAAGGTTAGTTTAATTAAACAACCCTATTTGAGTGTTTGAAATATTGGTTTAATTAAAGAATATCCGTTAAGGGAAAAACCAAATATGTCCGTAAGTGATATTGGTTTTTATTTGGAATATCTACTAATCCTAAGGTTAGTTTAATTAAACAACCCTATTTGAGTGTTTGAAATATTTGGATTGTTTGACATTAAACATAAACATTTGAAAATCGTTATTAATTAAGTATGATTTTCCCAAGCTAAAATTGGGAAAATCGTTATGACATTAAACATAAACATTTTATTATAAATTATCATTATCAAATTCAATATCTAAGCATAAAATAAACTCAAGTCTAAACCCTAAACCCTATTTTAAATTCAATAACGTATAATCCTATAATAAACTTTAATCCTATAATAATAGTTCAATAACGTATAAATTATTGGTCAGGTGTTGAAGATCAGAATGTAAGTTATTTTATCAAGGTAATCCCCCTAAAATAAACTCAAGTCTAAACCCTAAACCCTATTTTATGACATTTTATTATAAATTATTGGTTTATGTTTAATGTCATCTAAGAATTTAAATAGTTTACCATTTAAATTGGATATACTAAAAAGATTAACGTATAAATTATTGGTCAGGTGTTGAAGATCAGAATGTAAGTTATTTTATCAAGGTAATCCCCCTAAAATAAACTCAAGTCTAAACCCTAAACCCTATTTTATGACATTTTATTATAAATTATTGGTTTATGTTTAATGTCATAACGATTTTCCCAATATACTTGTAGAAAATTGATTTGAAAATGAATTCAAATCAATTTTCTTGATTTGATCAATCTCTTCTATCATAGCATTTATCCAATCTTCACTATTAAATGCCTCTTTTACTACCCTCGGTTCAAATTCAGATATCAGACATGTGTTTTGTCTTAGTTTGTTCCTTGTCATCATTGGATCATTCTTATCTCCTATAATCTAACTTGATGCATGATTTCTTCTGACATACTTGGCTAATATAGGCTCGGTAGATTCTGTATGATCTTCTTCATCACTCGGTAATTGGATATTCTCTTCATTTCCTTCAACAGTTCTCTCGGTAAGACTTGTCGGTTTAACATAGAAAAATTCATCATAATCTTCTGGTTCCTTGGAATTTCCTTCATCATTTCTTTCTACAAATTCATCAATTTTCACATTTGCACTTTCTACTATTTTGTTAGATGATTTGATCAGACATTTAAATGCTTTGCTTCTAGAAGAATAACCTAGAAATGTTCCTTCTTCACTTTTCTGATCAAACTTGTCAGTTCTATCATCTTTGTGAACATAGCATCTACTTCCAAAGATTTTAAAATAACTTACATTAGGTTTCTTGTCATACCAGAATTCATATGGTGTCTTCAAAGTTCCTTTCTTTAGTTGTACTCGGTTCAGGGTGTAAACTATTATGCTTATTTCTTCTCTCCAAAATGTTTATGGCACTTTCTTTTCAATCATCAGGGTTCTAGCACAATCCACATTAGATCTATTTCTTCTCTCAGCAATTCCAGTTTGTTGTGGAGTTCTCAGTGCAAAGACTTGTCTTTTTATACCATGATCATTGTAGAATAAGTTGAACTCATCAGAGGTGAACTCTCCTCCTCTATCAGATCTAAGACATTTTAGTTGTCTTCCTATTTCATTTTTAGCTCTTACCTTGTACCATTTAAACATTTGAAAAGCTTCTGATTTTTCTTTTAAAAACATAACTGACATCATCCTTGAATAATCATCCACAAATAATATGAAATACTTATCACCATAATAACTCTAAACTTTCATAGGACCATAAAGATCAGTATGCACAAGATCTAAAATTCCCTTAGAAGTGTAGGACTTACCTGTAAAGCTTGATCTTGTCAACTTACCCATCTGGCATCCTTGGCACATAGCATTCTTAGGTTTCTCAAGACTCGGTAGACCTCTTACTCGGTGCTTCTTACTTATTTTGATCAGATTATCAAAATTTACATGACAAAACCTTTTATGCCATAACCAGGTATCATCTATCTTTGCATATAGACACTTATTCCGAGTTGAGTCAAGGTGAAATGTGTTACCTTTTGTTTGAGTCCCGGTAGCAGCTAACTTTCCATGCTTGTCATGAACTTTAATAATTCCTTTCTGAAATTCTATTTGGTAAATTGTATTGTTTAGCTGTGCTACACTCAACAAATTATATTTCAAACCTTCAACCCAATAAACATCATTACATTTAGCATTGTCAAGAAGTGTTATGGATCCTTTACCTCTTACTGGACATGGTGCATCATTACCAAATCTTACATAACCTCCATCATAATTTTCTAATATAACAAACTTGTGTTTGTCACCTGTCATGTGATGTGAGCATCCACTATCTATGATCCAAGAATCATTTTTACTTATTTGAGATAGTAGGGCTTTTTCTTCATACCTTTCTTCATCTGATCCATCTTTGATAGCCACATAAACAACTTCCTCTATATCTGTTTCATCTGATTTATCATCATTAGATTCCTCATCAGCTATTAGGCATGTCTTCTTATCTCTTCTTCTGAAATCTCAGTGTTCTCTATAATGATTATCTTTCAATTTGTCATCTCGGTAATCTCTCTTTTCACTTAGTTCTCTATCAGGATAGTTAGAGGCCATATGTCCTATCTTATCACAATTGAAACATTTCAAAGGTAGTTTTCCTTTATACTTACCTTTCCCTCTCAGTAACCTTCTAGCTAATAGTGCTTCAAACTCTTCTTGCTTCTTGATTTCCTCATACAGTTTGTGCACTTTTTCCATGTTCTTGTGAAATCTCTCACTTGCTCCACTATGATCCCCTTCAGTGTCTAACTCGGTAATAGTTGCCCATTGAATAACTTATTCCTCCCCTTATTCATCACATTTTTTCTGTGTCTTTTACTGACATCTTAATTCTCTTCAAAACATACTTCCTAAGATATGGCAACATCATACTAAATCAGAAAATCAATTTCTTGACATCAATGACAAAATAATATTGTTTAAGATAGTAAACATCCTTAATCAGTTATATTAACAACCTTCTCAATATCCTTATTGAAATGCCAACAATCTCCCTTTGTCTGTTATAATGCCAACAAGAAACTCTAGCAAAAGAATCATCTTTATCATGTACACAAGTATGTCAACTCCAAAATGCAAATGAGGTCAATCAAGAAGGAATTTGCAATATTAAAGATGTGTGTGTTGATATAATCCATTCATTTAAGAGATAAACATCAGTTGAAGAACCACTTGAGTGTGAACTACAAAATACTAATACTTATTTTGTTAGAACCAATTGGGAGACACTTGGGAAAGACAATTCTCAAAAACATTTAATCTATGATAGTACCTATTCTATGCTAAATTATGATTATTATGTCATGAGTGTTGAAGCACCTAATGATGATAATGATTATGATTTACCCCTTCTTCATCATGAACTAATTGATTGGGATAATTCAGACAACCCTGAACTAAATGTCTTTTCCAATGATCATGACTTAGTTGTGTACCTTAATAATGTCAAACCCATCACACCTAAGATATCTTCCATTGCAGAATCTAGTAGTGTTTCTTGTAGTTAGGAGAATGCCAAACTTTCCAGTCACAAAAGTGAAATAAAACAAGGAAAGAGACCTATTGTTGAAAACCATTTCATGGCAACACTAGATCAATCAAAAGGAAAAATAAAGGACGTATATGATGGTGCGAACCTCTTTGAGTTACCAGAAGATGGAAAGTTTGACATTCTTCCTGCATATTTTCAGGAGAGATCTACTATCCCGATAGAGACAATAGAAGCAGTAAACATTGGTACATCAAAGGATCCTAAAACACTTCATTATGTTGCTTCATTATCAGAAGAAGAGAGGAAAGAATACATGGAATTCTTTAAGAAAAGACAAATAAATTTTGTTTGGTCCTATGCAAATATGCCAGGACTTAATCCAGATCTTATCATGCATCATCTTAATGTGGATTTAAAAGTAAAACCAGTTAAGCAGAATCTAAGAAAGATGCATCCACACATTGCTCTTCCTGTAAAAATTGAGTTGAAGAAACTATTAGAAGTGGGTTTTGTAAGACCTGTTGCTTATCTAGAATGGGTTTCAAGTATAGTACCAGTGTCAAAACTAGATAAAAGCATAAGAGTCTGTACAGATTTCAGAGATCTAAATAAAGCATTCCAAAAGATGATTTAACACTACCAAATATTGATATAATAGTGGACTTGTCAATAGAGCATGAGATGTTACATTAATGGGTGGCTTCTCAGGATATAATCAAATAAGAATCGCACCTGAAGATCAAGAAAAGACAGCTTCCATTTGTGCATGGGGAACATATTGTTGGAATGTTATGCCAATTGGGCTTAAGAATGTAGGAGCAACTTATCAAAGGGTTATGACGATAATTTTCTATGTTATGATGCATACATTTATGGAAGATTATGTCGATGACGTACTTGCAAAATCTCATACAAGACAAGAACATTTAAACATCTTAAGCAAGATTTTTGACAGGTTGGAAAGACATCAATTGAGATTAAATCCAAAGAAATGTGCATTTGGGGTAACCTCTATAAAACTCCTTGGGTACATTATATCAGCTCATGGAATTGAAGTAGATCTTGAAAAGGTCAAATCCATCATGGAGATGGAGTCACCTAAGAACATAAGTCAATTGTGATCTTTACAAGGAAGATTGCAATCAATTAGGAGATTTGTCTCTTAGTTAGCAGATCGATGTATTCCATTCACCCATCTTCTACATAAAAATATTCCATTCAAATGGGATCTAAAATATGAAGAATATTTTTTGACAATAAAAGAATATCTTATGAGTCCTCCAGTACTGGTATCACCAACCAAAGGGAAACCATTGTTGCTCTACATCTCAGCAACAAATATATCATTAGGAGCTCTCCTAGCTCAACATGATGAAGAAGGAAAAGAAAATGAGGTATATTATTGTTGGTATTTTGGTATGGTTTTGTCATTGATGTCAACACCTACTAAAAGCACTTTGGAGATCCAGCAAGAATTCACCAGCAAGCAAGTAACTATTGCACAATTACTGTTATATGGTACACCGGCAGGATGTAATGATCATCGGCACTTGGAATGGCATGGAAGACACTTGGTAATGTCAAAGACATCATGTGGACATCTTATCTTGGAGAATTGATCATTGGTATATTCATATTTTCATATTTGCTTTTACCGGCAAACAAGTCCAAGGTTATCCAGGGTTACACCGACAGTTTATCTTTTCCAGATCAGCATGACATGCTATGGAGATGATTAATTAATGTTGTAAATGCATTAAGCTAACATGTTAAATTAGTTATTGCTTTAGATATTATATTGCTTGTAAAATGTTTTTATTGTAATATCTTGTAGAGCCGACCTACTTAAATTGGTCTTAGGTTATGGTATAAATGTAAGGTCTTAATTGTAAGATCGAATGTGGAATGCGAAGAAGGTATATTGTGAAGGGATATGCAAGATAAAGCAGAGCTATACAAGAAGACATCATTTGAAGGTGAAGCTAGGTTTTTGTGAAGTCATATTAGCATTACACTAGTACTGAATCTAGCATATGAAGATGCTATTTTGAGCAGTACATTCTTATTGGATTTAACCATCCAATTGTAGTCAGTGTGACTCCCATTTGTGTTTGAGCAGTGAGCTCTAGGCACTCAGCCTTTCTGCATGTGCAGACCCCATTTATGTACACATACTACCTATAGTAGTATCATATGATTATGGGTGATGTTTCCCACCATTTTTTTTCCCCTTACAAGGTTTCCACGTACAAATATTGGTGTCATGTGTTGTGGATGATTTTATCTTTTGGTTTCATGCATTAATCTTTACCGGTATTACATTTATTAGTCAAAATTGTCCACTGGTATAACAAACTGTCTCACCGGTATTAAAGTAGTAATTGATTAAGTTGCTTTTGGTTTAAAGTTTTGACAACTGATTCACCCCCCCCCCCCCCCCTCTCAGTTGTCACCGATACCTAACAATTGGTATCAGAGCTAAGTCCTCTTTTGCAGAAGTTTAACAACTTGAGGAGATCCAATGTCTACTAACTATTTTAGGAAGGACAGTCCTAAACTTGATGGAACCAACTATGGATATGGAAGATCAGAATGGAGCCACATTTGAAATGCATTGGAAAGGACATCTAGGATGTTACAAAAAATGGTTATACTATTGCTACTCCAGGTCAGCCTGCTCCAACTAACCTAACTAAAGATAAAGAAAATGATTGCAAAGCAAGAGAAGCACTTTTGAGCACATTGACAGATCAGCAAATCATGGGATTATTAGATAGATCAACTACTAAAGATATTTGGGATCATTTGGAAACACTGAATGAAGGGGATTCCATAGTCAAAATTTCAAAACTTGGAAGCTTCTGGGTCAGGTATGAAAATCTGAAAATGGAAGAAGATGAAAGAATTTCTTCTTTTATGGAAAGGGTAAATGAAATTGTTTTGGGTATAAAATGTTGTGGAGGAACCTTAAGTGAAGATGAAATTGTTTCAAAAGTTTTGAGAGGATTGCCACCAGCATAAAAAATGAAGGTTACTACTATAAATGAATTAAGAACAATGCCTAATACATCGGTAACCAAGGATACATTGATTGGAAAACTTTCAACCTTTGAAATTGAGGAATTTGGTCTTGTTGCTACTATAAAGACAAATTTAGCTTTCAAAGCATCAACATCATCTACATCATCATTTGACAAATCTGATTGGAAAGCCTTTTATGCAAGAGAACTTGAGGAAAGTAGGAAAGAACTTGAAGAACTTGAAGCACTATTTGCAAGAAAAATGCCTAAAGGTCCAGTTGGAAGTAAGTATGAAGGTAAAGCACCCTTTAAATGTTTTAACTGCAATAAGATTGGTCATATGGCTTCAAGATGCCCTAATAGACATGCTAGACTGAGAGAAGAAGCTAGAAGGACATACAAGCCTAACCCTAAAGATCAGAGATACAGATTTAAGAAGAATAAGGAAAAATCTTGTTATGTTGCTGATGAAGGAGTAACTCATGATTCTGATGAAGATCTGGAAAACAATGGATGGGTTTTTGTTGCTATAATAGAAGATCAATCGGCACCTATAGTGCAACCAGTAGAATAGACCTTGCCAGCTAAAATTGAGGTAAAAGATGAATGGATCATTGATTTTGGATGCTCACATCATATGACAGGAGACAAAGGAAAATTCTTGAACTTTAAAGAATACAATGGCAGTTTAGTAAGATTTGGAGATGATAAAGCTTGTCAGATCAAAGGTAAGGGTTCAATATCTCTTAATGGTAAACATAACACTGACAATCTCTACTATGTTGAAGGATTAAAGCATAATCTTTTGAGTGTTGGTCAACTAGTTGAAAAAGGATTTCAGTTACAATTTAAGAATGGAAAATGCAAAATCATGAACAGAACTGGCTTAGAAATTGCAACCAGTAATCAAACTAGAGGTAATATCTTTCATTTGAATAATAGTGAGAAGACATGTTTGATTGCACATATAAATGAAAGTTGGCTATGGCATAAAAGACTCTATCATGTAAACTTTGATTGCATGGTAAAAATCAGTACTACTAAGGCAGTTAGAGATTTACCTAAAATTGTCAAACCTCACAATACATTATGTAAGGAATGTCAATTTGGAAAATAGGTTAGAGCTAGTTTCAAAAGTATTCTAGAAATATCTAATAATGCTCTTGATTTAATTCACATTGATTTATGTGGTCCAGCTAGAACTAAAAGCTTACAAGGTGATAGATATTTCATGCTAATCATTGATGACTATTCTAGAATGTGTTGGGTTACTTTTCTTAGAGAAAAATCATAAGCACTTGGAAAGTTTAAACTATTCAAAGCAATGGTTGAAAATGAAACCGGTAATAAAATCAAAATGTTTAAGATCAGATCAAGGAGGAGAATTCACATCTAAGGAGTTTAATACATTCTGTGAAGTGAATGGAATTAGAAGACAACTATCAGCACCTCGGATGCCTCAGCAAAATGGAGTTGTTGAAAGGAAAAATAGAACTATCTTGGATGCTACTAGAAGTATGTTATCAGAAGCAAATCTACCACATGTATATTGGAGAGAGGTAGTCAGTACAACGGTCTATACATTTAACAAAGTTCACATCAAAGGTGAAACCGGTAAGACCCCTCATGAACTATGGTTTGGTATCACTCCTACTATTAAATATTTCAGAATATTTGGAAGCAAATGCTACAATAGAAGAGATGAGTATATTGGGAAATTTGATCCTAGAAGTGATGAAGGTATATTTCTTGGATATTCATCTAAGAGTAAAGCATATAGATGTTTTAACAAGATATTGCAGAAAATTGTTGAAAGTACAAATGTAAAGATTGATGAACAATTCAGAGGAACTTCAAGGTACATAGATTCTGAACCAGCAATAGAAATTCTAATAAATGAACCTACACTGAATCCATTGGTATAGAGTCAAGATCCAGTTACACCGGTATCATCTGAAAATTCCACTGTAACTAAGGAACAACAGCAAACAAAGACACTCTGGTATATAAGATTGAATCATTCTAAAGATCAGATAATTGGAAACAAATACAAAGGAGTTACGACAAGAGGAATATTGGCAAATGAAGAGGTATGTCTTATTTCTCAAATTGAACCATCATCAATTAATGAAGCATGTGAAGATAAATATTGGACTAAAGCTAAGAAAGAAGAATTAGAGCAAACTGAGAAAAATAACACTTGGACATTAGTTCCTTGGCCTAAAGACAAAAATGTAATTGGAAAAAAATGGGTATTTAGAAACAAACTTAATGAAGATGGAAAAATTATCAGAAATAAAGCAAGACTAGTGTGTAAGGGGTATTCTCAAAAGGAAGGAATTGACTATAATGAGACCTTTGCACTGGTAGCTAGAGTTGAGGCAGTTATATTGTTTTTGGCCTTCTCAGCACATAAGAACTACAAAGTATATCAAATGGATATTAAATGTGCATTTCAAAATGGAGATCTTGAGGAGGAAGTTTACATTGAATAACCTGATGGATTTTCTTTGACAGATGACAAAGATATGGTTTGCAGGTTAAAGAAAGCTTTATATGGATTAAAGCAAGCCCCAAGAGCTTGGTATGCTAGATTGGATAAGTATCTTTTGAAAATTGGTTTCTCTAAAGGAAATGTTGATAGTAACATATACTACAAAGTGACTAATGATGACATCTTAGCTATAGAAGTTTTTGTTGATGATATAGTATTTGGAGGAGAAGATGGATTGTGTAAAGACTTTTCTATCAAAATGCAGCAAGAATTTGAAATGTCTATGATTGGTGAAATAAGATTCTTTTTAGGATTGTAGATTTCACAAACTGAAAAAGGTATATTTTTTAGTCAATCAAAATACTTAAAAGAGTTAATCCAACAAGGTACAAATCTATGATAGGAGGTTTACTGTATTTAACACAAACAAGACCTGATATCATGAATGTAGTATGTATTGTTTCAAGATTTCAGAGTAATCCTAGAGAAAATCATGAATCAATTGTAAAAAGAAATTTCTGGTAATTACAAGGCACTACAAATCTTGGATTATGGTATCCTAGAAATGAAAACTTTGACCTATGTGCATACACAGATGCAAATTGGGAAGGAGATGTGGATGACAGAAAAAGCACCACCGAAGGAGCATTTTTTCTTGGAAACATATTAGTTTCTTGGTTGAGTAAGAAACAAAGTTGTACATCTTTATCAACAATAGAATCAGAATATGTTACATCAGCAACTAACTGTACACAAGTACTTTGGCTTAAACAACCGTTGAAAGATTTGAAAGTAAAATGCAAAGAACCTATTGTAGGTTAGGAAATCGGAAATCATCAAAGCATATCAAAACTAATCTAGCCCAATCACGAAAGCTTAAATGTAATGATCTATCGTAAAACACACTCAATAGAGACATGAAATAAAAACATTCAACAAAAGATTATGCAAACCAAAATGCAGATTTGAATGCTCCTTCATGCGGCTCCATTGTCCTTCTTTCTTCTCCAAATAGCCTTTGTCTGTGGATCTCACCTTCAAGTGCATACACCTAATGTGAAAGCAAGATGGATATTGGCACAAGAGTACTCGAAGCATGATTGATTAGGGATTTGATGATCTCATTATTCTCATTCTCATTAGTTAGGATTGAAGAAATTCATCCAATTTATAGAGAAATGGAGAAAAAGACTAAATTAGCATGATTCAATTCGAATGGAAATTGCAAATCAAACATGTCAATTATGACAAATTATGACAAATTATGCACTTTCTATGCAAAATTTGATTGATTGATAATTCATTACAATTTATGACAAATTTCTATGTCAAAATTGATTGATTGTCAATTATGACAAATTATGACAAATTTCTATGTCATTCCCATGAAATTAGGAGGAAAATAGGAGAGAATTGAAATTAGAAATTAAGAAATTAGAAAATTGAAATTGATGAAAATTAGGAATTAAGAATTAGGTAAATTAATTAATAATTTGTCATTTATTAATTAATTCACAAAAGAGGAATAATTAGCCAATTAAATGAACATTTAATTGCAATGAGAAGACTTAGGATAAATAAATAATTTATTAATCCTAGAGGAAGAAATGAGACACAAGGTTAAATGATTAAATCATGAAACCCTAGAAGATGAATTAACAATGCGAGAATGACAATTAGGTCTTGATGAAAGATAATTAATGTCGATCATGATTTTGAATTGATAAATGACCAATGCGATAAATGATTCGATTGATTGACAAACTAACCGAGATTGATAAAGAGACCAAACTGATAGGCGCCAATTAACATGATTGAGAAGGACAACGATCGATGAAAAATTGATCGCAAAATGACAAAAACTTGACAAGAGGGCGAGGATCAATGACCAAATTGATTGCAAAATGACAAGATTGAAAATGACAATGATCGATGACAAATCGATTGCAAAATGATAATATTGAAATGACAACGATTGATGACAAATTGGTCGCAAAATGATAAGATTGATAAGATGATGACTATCGATGAAAAATCGATCACAAAATGACAAGATTGATAAGAGGACAAAACCCTAATTAGGATTGACGATGTCCAAAATGATGACAAATGAATACGCACATTGATGCGACAAGATAAAATTGACCAAAATCATGACTAAAGATTGTTGTCGACAAGACCAAATTTGAGAACTAGATGATTGAAGAATGTAGAAGAATGACTCGATGCTCACAAATGATTAAGACCAAGTGAAAATCATAGGAGAAATGTTAATGTGACGCAAAAACCCTAAAATAAGGCAATGCGCAAATGTTAAAGTATGACTCCGCAAGCATTGACCCTTTTTAGGTGTCTACATTTTGCCCCTCTTTGAGACAATGCGATTTTAAGCATTGTTTTAAAGAACAATAATGAAAATGCCCCAGACAACTGACAATGACATATGCATGCCCCCTCGAGGAATTGGCCAGAAACATGCAGAAAAGAGGCCAATTGATCGATAAAAATGATAGGATCGAACGAACTGACAATCGGAGACCGGATGCATGAAGGACAAGCAATTTAAGGTGCAAAAGACCATGACCAACATAAGATGGAGAGGGTGCATGTCCATCTAGGCACTGACAAAGATTTATAAATGAGGCCAAGAGGGTGAAAAGAGCTCATTTGCACTAGCCAAAGGGGAGGATTTGTTGCTCTGGACAAGGACACTTGCAGAGAGATGATGAACATTCCAATGGAGGATCACCTAAGAGAATGTGTACATACTTACAGATGACCAAACGACTCAGGAGCAGCGGTATGTATCTCAAAAACCCATATTTTCAATTTCATGAATTTATCTTGCTGGCAGGACATTACGGGGCCCACAGAAACTACAAAAATTGACTTGTGCGCTTGTGTAGGTGAATCTTGTGCTTGTGTGATGTCTTTTGTGCTTGAGTAAGGGTACACAGGAACAGTTCATGTGACATAGGTGCAGGAGTTAAGACACAAGCACAATTGTGCATTTATGACTCAATTTTGGTGCGAAACTGCATGCAAATGACCCGAAAGGGGGGAATAAGGGTAGGATAGGGTAAAATAGATAAAGAACACCCTGATTTGGCCATGAAACAAAGAAATGCAGCCCATAGGAGAAAACCCTAATACTGACAAAATTGTGCCCCAATTGTGATGTAGAGTCGACAATATCCATTGATCATGCGAGAGAACCGACCAGATTGTTTCATGCTATGACATAGACTCAGGAGCATGGATAGAGATATCTTAGTAGGACTTGGGATATATTATATCACATTCATGCCTGAGATTAGGGCAAACATAGGATTGCTTACCGCATTGCAGAGCGATGGCATTTGGAGACATCCTCATTCCATCTGGTGACTAGAGAGGCGATGGTGACTCTAGAGGATGTATGGCGCATCCTCCGCATTTTGATACATGGGGAGATGATAGAGTATAACCCAATGATAGGGAGAGATGCGTTATGTAGACTATTTGAGTGCGACGTAGATGATCTGGACATCGTCGAGAGAGAGATTGGCTGGGAGAGCATGGCTTCTGAGTATGACCGACAATATGTGGTGATAGCAGTTGTGATAGCATGTCTTCTAGTAGGGGACAGACGAGGACATGGATTCCCTATTGGATGGGGAAGAGTGCTAGAGTGGATGGCGACAGAGGGGACGGTGTACGCATGGGGACCATGTGTGCTTGCTATTCTATATTTTCAGCTACATCAGATAGCATATCAGGGGGTTCAGACTCTGAGCTGTGGAGTCACACTACTACAGGTATGGGCATTTGAGCACATAGCCATATGTCGACCGATTATAGAGAGACAAGTTGTACCACACCAACCATATGTATATTTCTATGGGGGAGCACTGAGATAGGGTCCATTTAGATATATATTGTACTAGCGACATGAGCTAGACAGACTGAGAGAGTTCACCTGGAGGCCATATCTTGATTGCCCTGGATGGTCAGATTATGGTGATGAGCTATCGTATTGTAGATAGGAGAGGTACTTGATTGGGTGACCAGTGAATTTCCAGAGAGTGATTGAGATGTACCTACCAGAGAGAGTCAGACGATAGTTTGGAGAGAGGCAGGATGTACCTAGAAGGACTGCACACTTTGCCCTATCTCACAAAGAGACGAGTCAGTGGGGGAGTATGATTCAGCCACACATAGCATATGCCGACTTTGCATAGCTATAGCAGAGACAGTGGGATTAGAGGTCAGATGTGGTGGATGTCGGGACGACAGAGGAGTATGAGCGATGGTTTGCACAATGACGGCCAGTGCCATTGACTGATCCTGATATTCCAGTACCGAGGAGACAAGAGGACTTCCCACTCACTAGAGAGGAGGGAGATGATGAGGATGAGGATGAGGATGATGAGGATGAGGGGGATGATGAGGATAGAGATAATGGTGGGGAGGACGATGATGGAGATGATGGTGAGGATGACGATGATGAGCCAGACTTAGCTGAGCAGGAGACATTGCAGGATATTCCCATAGAGCCAGAGATAGCTAGCATAGAGGAGATGGAGATGTGCAGGGCTACCATAGTGAGTCAGCAGGATCAGATTGCAACATTGGAGAGAGAGTAGGATCAGTTTAGGGCGGAGATAGCCAAACTCACAGCAGCTCGAGATACAGCAATAGCTCAGGCACAGCGAGAGGAACAGAGAGTCACTGAGTTCATCGGGTTGATTAGAGATGCCAGTGCACGGGAGATGGCACAGATGCTGGTAGAGATTGGAGAGGAGATACACCATTGGAGGACACTATATGAGGGTGCAGTTCCACCAGAGCAGAGAGCAGCTTCATATCGGGCACGATCGAGGACAGAGAGTAGGGCACACTCTCGGAGGTCATTGAGCAGCATGGGAGTGGGTGGACCTATGAGACCACCACAGCTGGGACCTGGGACAGGAGGGACATCATCCATGAGACATGGCAGGGATGAGGAGGAGAGAGGGAGAACCCAGTGATAGAGGCACGTACTTCTTATGATAGACAGATGACATATCTAGTTTGATATTATGTAGTCAGCCTGTGGGCCATACTTAGGATAGACAGTCTGATTTTGTACTCTGATATTATTGTGATATGATATGCATCGATAGGATGGGATGCAATGTGTTATGATTTGTAGTTATTTTTCTATGTATGGATGACTTATGCACTATTTATGAACATGTATGGATATATATTTTATGTTTTTGATGCAAAAGGGATAAAATGTGTGATGTAATGTGAATGTACTAACCAACGAATGCAGGATGCAGCATATGTGTGTGGAGATCGGAGCACTAGACCGGACTGACTATCCAAACTGATGGAAGAAGCGTTAGTAAGAAGAAATGAGACAGAAGACAATTAGAGATGAAGAAAAAATTGCTTTCAGTAATGCACTTTGTAGGTGAGAACCTTTATTTTTATGTAGCAAAATGGATGCGTAGCATCATGGCATTGAAGGCCAGAGCTGAAATGCAACCCTTTTTGCAAAAGATAGACACATCACAGACAAACAACAATCTCAAAAAGGGACCATGAACCATCCTGGTCACTCTAAATCACTCAGTGACATCATCGAGCAACATAAGAACATGATCAAAGCCAAAGATAAATCAATAAAAAGATAAGATGCACAAATTCAAGCAAATCAAACAAACATCTTGATCTTCATTGTCAAAAGTTGAAAGTGCTGATAGGACGATCATGCTGTCTAGTTTCAGGAAATGTGGTACCCCGTCAAAGACAAGACACAGTCTAGTTTCGAGTATACCACACCTTGTATAAGACCCATGATACTAGTAACAAGGACAAATGATTTTGATGTTGATGTTTGACTGATAAGACAATTTTGATCAATTTGAATGCTTGGTTTGATAGAAAAAGTTCATCTGTTTAAGCATGATTTCATTAAAGCACAGTGTTGAATTGATTTTCGTTGGATGTATGCTCAACGATCTGTCTTGTGTACAGAGGGGATTTGTTTTTGTTTTGTTTTTCGAGTTTTTACAATTTTTTTTGTGTTCATTTTTTCAGGACTTTATTTGATTTTTAAAGATTTTTTAAGAACTTTATTTGATTTTTAAAGATTTTTTCAGGACATTATTTGATTTTTTTGAATTATTTCAGGACATTATTTGATTTTTTTGAATTTTTTCAGGACATTATTTGATTTTTTTGAATTATTTCAAGACATTTTTCAATTTTTATGATTTTTTCAGGACATTTTTCAATTTTTTATGATTTTGCCCCCAGTATCTAGCAATGCAAGGAATATGACAGGTGAATAAATAGGCTTTTTGAAACGTTGGTGGATAGAGGGAAGACAAAGGCCTTTTATCATGGAGACAATATGGATGCAATTTTCAAGGGCTATTGCGTGATGGGACAAGAGACTGGATATGACAATGTAAAGCAGTGACATGGCATGAGGGACATGTCAAGAGGTTTTTGAAAAAAATGTTTAAATTTTGCATCCTTATGTCAGATCAAGATCAAGGAATGAAAAAGAGTGTATGGATAGTGATAAGATATGGATAGGATAAGCAAGACCAAGAATGGATAAGGGACATGGACTGAAGGTCGGGATAGGATATGGGATAGTGGCAGAAAGTTGCAATAAGCTAGGGAATATGGATGAAAAGTTATAATAAGAAAATGGATAAATGACCAAAAGCTATGATAGACTAAAAGCTGTGAACAAGATGCATGATGCTCATGAAGATCCTCAGCCTTGTCAAGATGAAAGGTGGAAAGGGAAACTGAACATGAGGGACAATAGGATATGAAGGGTAATGATAGGATAATGAAGGGCAATAGGATATGAAGGAGGAAACCTGCCCCCAAGTGTGGTATGCAAGAAGTTCATAAATTACGCATGATGCCTGTTTGCCAGGTTTTCATCATGGTACTTGCCCAAGGTGTCTGTTTGCTAGGTTTTCACTAGTGGACGAATTATTTTTCTTTATTTTTTTCTTTTGTCTTTTTTTTTCACTTTTTTTTTGTATTTTGACTTTTTCAATAGAAGATGGACACATGATAGGGGATGGAAGAAGGACTCAAGTGTCTTTTTGTTTGGATAGTAGCCTTGAAAAAAATGGACCATGACCTTTAAAAGTATGCTCAAAGACGTTGGTAGGATAAGGACATGGAAAATGAGATGAACTAAGGCGATGATTTATGCAAAGGATTGGATCAGAGGGATGGAAGGATGGAAAATGTGCATTGGATAATGGATAGGGTATTGGAAGAATTGGGCTTTAGTGGATGGAAATGAAGGCAAGATCAACATTGGCACACACCTTGAGGAGTGATGGACTGATGGAGGAAAAATGTATTTTGGATATTGAGATTTGGATGGAGGAAAGGCTATAGATTTTGGGATATAAAGGCCCAAAATGGATGAAGAAGGTGATGGAGGAACAAATTTGAGAGGGTTGGATGGAGGAACAACAATTTTAGATGCCAATCTAGGTTGTTCTTTTTGTGCTTCAAGGAGCTTCTTAGGGATCCACATGGTTTTTGATTTTTCATGCTTTTGTGGTTCCTTGGAGTGCATTGCTTGCACAAGGGATTTAGGAACCCATATATATTTTGACTTTTCTTTATTTTTCTCAGTGGGCCTTTCTGACCTTTTGGATATTTCTTTTTCTTTATAGATCATATTGTTCTTTGTTTTGACATGTCGATTATATTGGACATGTTGATCCTTGAATACATGTGGATTGCTAGACTTATGATGCTTATACTTGGCATCCAAATTGCTTGGAAGAGGGAATGAATGTCAGTGTGGATGGGAATGATATGGAGGCATGTGGGATGGATGGAAGGCTCTCCAAGATGTGTGCCTTTGCTAATGTTGCATAGGAGATGGAGGGATATAGGGACCTAGAATGGATGGAAGCGATGATGGGGAAGGTGGACATTTGGATTTTGACTTTGAAGGGATACCAACGCCTTGAGTGTGAGCTCTGTAGCCATGACCATTAGTATACTCTTTGATATGAAGGGGTTCTTGCTTGTGAAGGTCTACCCCTTTACCTTTATCAATATTTTGACTAATAGGATGCTCTTTGCTTTGGCAAGAAGATGCGAGCCCATTTTGAGGTGGATATGATATGAGAGAAATAATGAGATCTTGAAGTGGATCAGATTGCACCAAAGTGGAAGAACCTATTATGCATGTCGAGGGTTCATGAACATCTTGCACTGACATGTTAGAATCATGAAGGGGATTAGGATCATGAGGGGGACTAGGATTGTGTAGTGGACATGGTTCAATGACAGGCTCGTCAAGAGATGGAATGGGAGAAATAATGGGATCATCAAAAGAAATGCAATCTTGGAGTGTATATAGAGCATTAAGACAAGGAGATGGAGGATCAAGTGGATCTTGTGGAGGATCTAAAGGAATGATATGGTCTTGTGTTGGAAATGAATTTGGAAGGATACTTTGATCTTGACAAGGAGGAAGATCATTGGATTCCTCTTTAAAGGTGCTTTGCTCTTGACTTTTAATGGGATCATCGGAAAGGATGGAAGGGATATCTGGATCTTTCTTAGGAAGTGGAATGTCAATGGGATTTGAAGGGATATTTTTTTCATGAAATGAAAGGGGATCATTTGGGATTGGATGGACTGGGATATCTTGATCTTTCTCAGGGAATGGAGTGTCAATAGGACTTTGGATAGGATGGACAAGAATAGGGGAATCATCGTGAGTGTCTGGGGAAATGGGATCTTGGTCAACAATTGGATGGGCTGATAAGGTTTCAAGATTTTGATCTTGATTTTCTTTAGGACCCAGTTCTTCATGCTCTAAATTATCCTCTTGACATGGGGTTGGACTTCAAATATGCCTGGGGGATTCTAACAAGGAATCAATGCACTTTGAACATTTGTGATGGATTCTGGCAAGGAATCAATGCTTGAACATGAGGAAGAGGGACTTTGAAGGGGGTTCTCTAAAATAGGTAATGGCAATAAAGTGCATGATGGCATTGGGTCTTGTATTTCTGAAACATGACAAGGATGTGCATCATGAATTGGATTATCTTGGCAATCAATTATGGATAGCTCTTGGATAATTGCATCCTTGGGTGTATTATTTGATGAGGACAATATAGAAGATTCTTGGGAAACTTCTAAAGGTGTAGGGATAGATGCCACTGGAGAGTCAATTTGTTTGTGAGGGGATGAGGCATTGTTAGACATAAGTGTATTATTTTGATCTTCCTCAAAGAACTCACTTGGTAGGTTCCTTAAGAGCCTTGCAATAAAGCCACCTTTCTTTTGAGGTTTTGACATGGTTGTATCTAGAATTTGAACTTGTTTGGCAAGAATTTGGTCTTGGTTTGATGTCATGTTTTGATTTTGAACTAGATGTTGATCAAATTGGTTTGACACGTTCAAAATTTGGCTTGGTGCATGTTGCAACCTTTATTTTTGAATGTTTGGTTGTGGTTGTTGACATTGATATGTTGATTGAACTTGTTGATATTCCACCATTGGTTGAACCATTTGTGGACATTGTATAGTTGGTTGGACATATTGTTGAAATTGGACCATTGGTTGTATTGGTTGAAAATCTAATTGATAGTAAACACCTTCTTATTCTTGTTGTGGAGGCACATAATGTTGAAATTGATGTTGTCTCTTTTCTTGAAATTGTTTCATCATCTCTATTTGGGAGAGGAGAGCTGGTATGTCTGATCGTTCGAGAAGAGATCTTACATCAATTGGCTCAATCTTTGGATTTTGACTTGGAAATTTTTGAAACATTTTGGACATTTGTGATCTATTCTTCTCAATGTTTTTCACTCTTTGTTCCAATATCTCCTCTTCTTGAGCTAGTTTCTCCTCTAGTTTTTGTATTTGGAGACTTGTTTCATCATAAAAAGTTTGATCGATATTGCCTTGTTGTTGGGATGGATATAATTGTGATTGCCTTGGATTAAAATTTGATTGCATTGTCAGTTGATACGTCAAACTTTGTTGCATCATTGGTGCTTGGAACCTTGTTTCAATAGACATGTCACTATGTAATGCAATATTTTTTTTGGAATTTTTTTTCAAGGATAATATATGATATGCCACTAAATGCAAACTAAATAGGTGAAAATGCAATCTATGGCAGGAATGCAACCTATGTTTTTGTTGTTTTTGAAAATTTTGACAAACTTTTGAATGCAAATCTAAAAGAGACCCTTAGGAAATTGAAATGATGTCTAGACCTCAAAGGACAAAAGGACCAAGTGACAAAAGGACAAAATGACAATGTCTCCCCTATATGCTTGGATACTAAGCTAGGTTTGACAAAATGATATCGATGACAAAACGACAAAAGGTTTGATAAGGTCTAGACTTCCTAACAATAACTTAGGGTTTACCAAAGATTTGGATTACTCAAGTATGGCAAAACCTAGTTTTGACACTATATGCAAAGGGATAATTACTATGCAAGTGACCTTACTATGATATGATAATGACTTAAGCTTAATAATGGGACCTAGGATATACAAATGCAAATGTATGACAATGATATTACTCTAATGCAAGAGGACATATGCAAATGGATGACCCTTACTGATATGCAAAGGAGTATGACTTAGATGAAACTTAACCTTGGTAGTTGACAATGACTTTGCAAAATGCAAACCTAGCATGAACCTAAATCTAAGTGACATGAATGTTGAGACAAGATTTTGAAAAATGTTTGACAACCATGTTTGAAGGTGTTTTGAACTTTGTTGGATGAAATGTTCTTGTGTTTAACCTTGTTTTGAATCAATTTGTCTTGTTTTTATATGAGATGAAATTCAACTTTTGACAAGCAAAGAAGACAAGATATTTCAACTTAGAATCAAGCCAATCATGCTCATTCACACATTTCTTATGGTAGGCAAGGACATTAGGTACTTGAGAGGTAGACTCATTATGGGATTCAAGGAGAATACATAGATACTTGACCCCACGGGCTCCCCTCCACGACACTCACTTCTCAGGGCAACCAAGCATCAGTCCCCATGGAAATCTCCCCATGGTGAACTTAGTATCTCTTCCAAGTATCCGAACTTGTCCTTCTCAAGGAACTAGAAAGGTTTTTGGCCTCTAAAAGCAAGGTGTTTAGTAAGGATTTCTGTTAAGTGTTACTCCTTGATGTCACGCAAGCGTGATTGAGACATTAAGCCCACCAAGATACCAACAAATGTAGTCACACAAGCATGATTTAGACCATGAGGCCCTACTTAGATGTTGATATGAGAAAGAGTTCAAGGGTCATCACTTCCCAAGTAACTACAATTCCCACATAACCCTTCCTTCAAAACTTTCGCTCATCAGGCATTTGTTTATAGTGAGTTAGAATGCCAAGGTATTCTAGCCATACTCACTTTGGGTCGTTCCCTTCTCACGATTATCACTTGCTTGCAAAAGCAAATGGTCGGGAAGGCATCCCTCTAAAGGTGACACATAATCAAAAACATGAGCATGGTATCGAAGATCTAGATTTTTGATCACCCTAAGGATGAGAGCATACTCTCCTACTCCAATGTCAATAATCAAAAATTAAAAAAAACATGGATTCATTCCAACCTATTCAAAGATCATACTAGGTGCCTATAACATTAATGGCAAACACAAAGTTTAGTTGTTTCTCCAAGGCAACCTGCAAAACCCAAGTTAGAAGTTTGAGGTGTTTATTCTTTGACTATCGATTCTGCATAAAACATGTTAGGAGTTTCATTTGTTGTCTTTGCCATGCATATGCCAAGATGCTACACATATAATTAGTACCAAAAACCAAAAAACAGAAAGCAGAATGCAAAAACAAAACCAATTTTTAAGAAAAACACTACCTTTTTACCTCTGTTCTAGACTTTACACAGGCGCAAAACTCAGGACACAGGTGCAGAACTCATGACACAAGCACAGGTTGTCCTCTACACAAGTGCATATTGCATGACACAAGTGCATAATGTTTGACACAGGCACAGAAGTCCCCAAAATGCCCTACATTACCCTGTTTCTTGGGTTTTTGACCTGCAAAACATCTCAAAAGCACTCAAAAGCATAATTAGGGGGTTAGTTCACGTCAAGTTCAGCAATTAATGTACGTTAAGAAATCAGAAATCATCAAAGCATATCAAAACTCATCTAGCCCAATCACGAAAGCTTAAATGTAATGATCTATCCTAAAACACACTCAATAGAGACATGAAATAAAAACATTCAACAAAAGATTATGCAAACCAAAATGCAGATTTGAATGCTCCTTCATGTGGCTCCATTGTCCTTCTTTCTTCTCCAAATAGCCTTTGTTTATGGATCTCACCTTCAAGTGCATACACCTAATGTGAAAGCAAGATGGATATTGGCACAAGAGTACTCGAAGCGTGATTGATTAGAAATTCGATGATCTCATTATTCTCATTCTCATTAGTTAGGATTGAAGAAATTCATCCAATTTATAGAGAAATTGGAGAAAAAGACTAAATTAGCATGATTCAATTCGAATGGAAATTGCAAATCAAACATGTCAATTATGACAAATTATGACAAATTATGCACTTTCTATGCAAAATTTGATTGATTGATAATTCATTACAATTTATGACAAATTTCTATGTCAAAATTGATTGATTGTCAATTATGACAAATTATGACAAATTTCTATGTCATTCCCATGAAATTAGGAGGAAAATAGGAGAGAATTGAAATTAGAAATTAAGAAATTAGAAAATTGAAATTGATGAAAATTAGGAATTAAGAATTAGGTAAATTAATTAATAATTTGTCATTTATTAATTAATTCACAAAAGAGGAATAATTAGCCAATTAAATGAACATTTAATTGCAATGAGAAGACTTAGGATAAATAAATAATTTATTAATCCTAGAGGAAGAAATGAGACACAAGGTTAAATGATTAAATCATGAAACCCTAGAAGATGAATTAACAATGCGAGAATGATAATTAGGTCTTGATGAAAGATAATTAATGTCGATCATGATTTTGAATTGATAAATGACCAATGCAAGAAATGATTTGATTGATTGACAAACTAACCAAGATTGATAAAGAGACCAAATTGATAGGCACCAATTGACATGATTGAGAAGGACGATGATCGATGAAAAATCGATTGCAAAATGACAAAAACTTGACAAGAGGGTGAGGATCGATGACCAAATCGATTGCAAAATGACAAGATTGAAAATGACAACGATCGATGACAAATCGATCGCAAAATGATAATATTGAAATGACAACGATTGATGACAAATTGGTCGCAAAATAATAAGATTGATAAGAGGACGACGATCGATGACAAATCGATCGCAAAACGACAAGACTGATAAGAGGACAAAACCCTAATTAGGATTGACGATGTCCAAAATGATGACAAATGAATACGCACATTAATGCAACAAGATAAAATTGACCAAAATCATGATTGAAGATTGTTGTCGACAAGACCAAATTTGAGAACTAGATGATTGAAGAATGTAGAAGAATGACTCAATGCTCGCAAATGATTAAGACCAAGTGTGAATCATAGGAGAAATGTTAATGCAATGCAAAAAACCCTAAAATAAGGCAATGCGCAAATGTTAAAGTATGACTCCGCAAGCGCTGACCATTTTTAGGTGTCTACACCTATAACTATCTATTGTGATAATATAGTAGCAATTGATATATCTAAGAATCTGGTATTACATTCAAAAACAAAACATGTTTCTCTCAAACTGAATTTTCTAAGGGAAAAAGTTGAAGCAAAAGAAATACAACTGGTTTATGTGAATACTAAACAATAGCTTGCAAATATTTTCATTAAACCTTTGCCTAAGGAGACTTTTGAGTATCTTAGAGAATAGCTTGGGGTCATGCCCCCACCGATACACACTTAGAGAGATGATGTCTGTCATCAACCGACAGAATTGATAGAGATATATTCTTACTTTGACTTTGATGAGGGAGCTACTTCTCAAGGGGAGTAGTTGGTATAGTGAAATTGGTTGGTATTTTGTATGTAACAATTGGTATGTTGTAACTTTGGCATTTGATGTCAAAGGGGGAGAGATATCTATGGAAAAACACATTATCTTGGTACAGAAAAGAATAAAGAAACTCATGTTACTCTCAGGGGGAGAGATTATTACTTTGAGAAGATTATTGGTTTTTATACTTGACATTTCTGTTTTGGCACTTTGATGGTTTTTCCATCTTGTGTTGCCATCAATTTCAAAGGGGGATATTGTTGGTATTTTGGTATGGTTATTTCATTGATGTCAACACCTACTAAAAGCACTTTGGAGATTTAGCAAACATTCATCGGTAAGAAAGTAACTATTGCATAGTTACAAGTATATGGTACACCAATAGGATATAATGATCACCGGCACTTGGAATGGCATGAAAGACACTTGGTAATGTTGAAGACATTGTGTGGACATCTTATCTCGGAGAATTGATCATTGGTATATTCATATTTGCATATTTTCTTTTACCGGCAAATAGGTCCAGGGTTATCCAGGGTTACACCGACAGGTTTATCTTTTCCAGATCAGGATGGCATGCTATGGAGATGATTAATTAATGTTGTACATGCATTAAGCTGACATGTTCAATTGGTTATTGCATCGGATATTATATTGCTTGTAAAATGTTTTTATTGTTATATCTTGTAGAACCGACCTACTAAAATTGGTCTTAGGTTATGGTATAAATGTAAGGTCTTAATTGTAAGATCAAATGTGGAATGCGAAGAAGGTATATTGTGAAGGGATATGTGAGATTAAGCAGAGCTATACATGAAGATATCATTTGAAGGTGAAGCTAGGTTTTTGTGAAGGCATATCAACATTACACCGGTACTGAATCCAGCATGTGAAGATGCTATTTTGAGCAGTACATTCTTATTGGATTTAACCATCCAATTGTAGTCAGTGTGACTCCCATTTGTGTTTGAGCAGTGATCTCTAGGCACTTAGCCTTTCTGCATGTGCAGACCCCATTTATGTACACTTACTATCTGCAGTAGTATCATCTGATTGTGGATAAGGTTTCCCACTGTGGTTTTTCCCCTTACAGGGTTTCCACGTACAAATATTGGTGTCATGTGTTGTGGATGATTTTATCTTTTAGTTTCATGCATTAATCTTTACTGGTATTGCATTTATCTATCAAAGTTGTCCACCAGTATAACAGACTGTCTCACCGATATTAAAGAAGTAATTGATTAAGCTATTTTTGGTTTAAAGTTTTGACAACTGGTTCACCCCCCCCTCTCAGTTGTCATCGGGACCTAACAATTATATCAGTAGAATGCTTTTTGGTTATGAATTAAATTATTCCTCAATAGAAAAGACATGTCTAGTAGTTGTATTTGCAACTCAGAAGCTATGACATTATATGTTGATTCATTTTATAAAACTAATAGCAAAGATAGATCCCCTTAAATATTTGTTGAGCAAATCAACCTTGACTAGGAGAGTAGCCAAATAGGTTATGATACTAAATGAATTTGATATAGAATATGTTGATAGAAAAGCTATCAAGGGACAAGTCATCGTTGATCAATTGGTTGATGCACCTTTACAAAATGACATGCCTTTGCACATCAAATTTCCTGATGCAGATATTTTGACAGTAAGTATAAAATTTTGGGAATTGTACTTTGATGGTTCTTATACACAATATGGATCAAGTGTGGGAATATTTTTCATCACACCTCAGGGACACACAATTCCAAAATCATATAGACTATGGTTTCCATGCACCAATAATACTGCAAAGTATGAAGCATTGGCTATGGGGCTTAAAATGGCCATTGAATGGAACGTCAAAGAACTAAATGTCTATAGTGATTCACAACTTATCATTAACCAAATAAATGATGAATATCAAACTAAGGATGATAAGTTAATGCCATACAAATAGCTGGTAGAGGAGTTTAAAGAACACTTTAAAGAGATATCATTCACCCAGGTTCCAGGAAATGAGAATAAAGAAGCAAATGCAATGGCTACAATAGCATCTCTCTTGCAAAATAAGGAGAATCAACATCATTACGAATTTCTCATGGAAGATATCTTAACCCCTACCATTCAATCCCAGCATACCTATCAAATTTGTCATATATCATGAACTAGTCAATCCTCATACAGTCAAACTTATCAGTATTTAAAATAAAATATCCTTCCACTTGACATATCTTGTAATCAAAGAAGGAGTTTTATCCATCAGTCCTCTTGCTATACTATTATTGCCAATATCTTATACAGGCATGGTCTAGATGGTACTTTGTTGAGATGTCTTGAACAAGAAGAATCTGAGAAAGTTCTTAATGATGTTCATGCAGATATTTGTGGCACACACTCAAGTGGTTTAACATTGGCTAAGAAAATTCTTCGTATGGGTTACTATTGGCCTACTATGGAGAGAGATTCATTCACATATGCTAGAAAATGCAAACAATGTTAGATCTATGGGAATCTCATTCATGCACCGGCACAAGAGTTATATCCTATGTCAGGACCATGGCCATTTTCTCAATGGGGCCTTGATTTGGTACGAAAGATAAATCCCTCATCTTCTAATGGAGATAAGTTTATTTTGATTGCTACTAAATATTTTACTAAATGGATTGAAGCAATGCCTTTAACAACAGTGACAGGAAAACAAATATCATCATTTATTTTGAGTTACATAATCTGTCGCTATGGATTTCCTATGACCATTATCACTAATAATGGAAGACCATTCAAAAATCAAGATGTGAAGGAGCTATGTGAACAATTTCATATCCAACATAGATTTTCTACTCCATATTATCCAGAGGAAAATGATCAAGTTGAGGCATCAAACAAAACTATCTTGAAAATCTCGAAGAAAATAGTCAATGAAGCTAGAAAAGACTAACACATTTAGCTAAATCTTGCTCTTTGAGCATACTGAACTAGCATACGCACACCAACAGGGGAAAATCCATATTGTTTGGTCTATAGATCAGAAGCCATATTACCTATAGAAGTAGAGATACCTTCTCTACGAGTATCCTTGCAAGGTCTTGTACTGGAAGAAGAACAATGAGTCTCTCGACTCCAGGAACTTGAACTGATTCAAGAACATCACCAAAATGCAACATATCATTTAAAATTGTATCAGCAAAGAATGGCAAGAAGTTATAACCACAGGGTCAAGCTACACATTTTTTCAAATTAGAGATATAGTTCTAAGGGAGAATGCAAGAAATCAACAAGACAGAGACAAGAAGGGAAAATTTTAACCAAATTGGCTAGGACCTTTTTGTCATAGTAGCAGCATGTGGATCAGGAGCATATAAGCTATCTACCCCTGAAGGTGATTGGTTTGATGAACCTATCAATTCTATCCATCTCAAGAAATTCTATGCTTGAGATATAAAGTCCTGAAAAAAAAATCAATAAAAAGCATATTAAGTCCTAAAAAAATCAATAAACATCTGAAAAGAAGGAAATCCCTAAAAAGAGAGAAAAGTGAAATAATTTAGGTGGTGAAAACCTGGTAAACGGGCTCTATCTACAAAGTAATTTCCTCCATCCATGAGATCTCTTTGCGCACCTATTCACTCCATCCTATCGCATCTATCGCTTCCATCTATCTTATCTTATCTATTCCATCTTTCGCATCCATTGCTCTAAACCATTAGAAAGAAATATGTAGCTTACTAACAATTATCACTCTTTGAAAATACTTGTTGTAGTCACTATCCTAAATCTTATCAGAAGCATTCAATCTGCATTTGTATCCCTCCATGGTTTGGATCTTGATCAATTCATACATCCATTATAAATTTTGGTTTATGTTGGGGTAAAAATCCTAATTCCTTGTGCAAAGGTGATCTTTTGAATCTTTGAAAATCCAAAACATTCAAAAACTTGGAAAAAACAAAAACATCTAGGGTTTTGAAACAGATAATGAGCAACAAAGCAATGAAAAATCAAGGCATTTCATCAATAATTGAATCATGACACTAAGAAACCAAAGAATCAATCAATAAGTTATAAAGGATTATTAAAGATCATTCATCAAGATGATTATATCAGTTAATGACCATAAGAACATGTGAATGGCATACAAGATTCAGTGTTTATATCTCAATTTTATTGCTAATTATGTACTCTATGTGACTCAAGGATGTCCATGACTAGAGAAGCTATGATGGGGCATGATTATTTTTCTTTGATTGTTGTATGTGGTTTATCTCTTACTAAAGTATGTACTTGTCTCAGGATATGATTAGAAAAAGTTTGAGGACATTCCAAGACATGCATGAAAGGAGATAATCCTTGTCTCTTCTATAAGCAATACTCAAGTCAACTTGATCCATTATATCAAGTTGCTTGTATTAACTTTCTATATCAAAATCCATGTAAGAAATACTCAGGTCATCTTGGATCATTATGTCAAGTTGCTTGTATTTTCTTACAACATTTTAAAGCTCAATGATGAAATCAAGCACTATTACAAGATAGCATATGTAGAATGGCAGTATAATTTTTAGTTAAAAAATTTTAGATTAGCTCATTATTCATCTACATTATAAGCATTCATTGTCAGTTGCATTATAAGAATTCATTGTTAGTTGCATTATAAGCATATCATTTCATTAACAGATCAACTGTCATAAGTCAAGATTGAGTATACTTGGACAAACAAAAACAATTTGCATTTTCTCATTTTAAGTGCATTCATCCTTACAATTATTTCAAATCATTTAGTTGCATTTCATCAATTGCATTAGTTTGCATTTAATTAAGTGTATTTCATTAATTATGTAGTGTATCATCATTATTATTTGCATTATCAATTTTTCTCATTTAATTGCATCTTTGCACTTAGACTCATAATCATATAATCAATCAATTATTTGCATTTTCACATTATTTTAAAAATTTTATAAAAAATCAAAAACATTTGACTAGAATATTATCATAATCATTCATTTGCATTTCCATATAGATCATTGCATTTGCTTCATTTAAGTTAGCAATCATTTTCATTTGCATCCAAGGTCATCAAAATCAAAAATCAAAAACATTTATCATTGCATAATCATATAAAGCATCATCATAATGAAAGGAAAAGATCATAACATCATCCATATAATCAATGCATATGGATCATAAAATAGAGTAACATGCATAATAAAGATCATCATCATATAAAGTTCATGTTTGCATATAGAATCATCATAAAACAATAAAAAGTCCAAGTATACAAGGATATCAAATAAACAATACAAGTGCCTCCAAATCAAGTCACGGTTGTCTTGTACCACTACCTCCAGGTACTATTCATCTCTATAGTTGTGGGCGTGAAGATTCTCCAGATACCTATCTCCCATGATCACCACTTCTTTGAGGAGGTCCCATGACTCCACCACTACTAGTATCCATCAACATGGTGGTATGATAACTACCTACTCTCTGGCTCTTTGTGACTACCTCCTCATATAGTCGTTGCCAATAGGAAGTCTCCTTCCCAGCCCAAACTAGTGGTCTAATATTGTCAACTAAGAGAGTACCCAATCCAACCTATTGAATATGATCAAAAAGGCCCTAAGTATCATGATGTCTCCTCATAGCTCTATCTTTCTCAACCATGAAATTTTGTACCTGTGCTCGAAGCTGATCAATTTGTTATCTAAGACTATCAATGGTCTCTTGCTTTGGCATATCATGCTCTGGTGCATCTTGCTCTGGTAAATCCTGTTGTGGTGCATGAACCCCAATCCCCTCCTCACTACCTCCCTATCCACCTACTCGAATCTTAGTCCGAGTAGCACTTAGAACCTGTCATCTAATAAGTGGAACATGATCCTCTAGATCCTCATCATCTCCACCATGAGCTGCAATAACCCTAGGGTCTGGCTGAATCTGACCAAAATCAATGCCTCTCCCACAACCCCCATCTAGTCTAGCCACCATGCCTCCTCCTGTCAATGGCAACCCTCTCGGTGATCTCATCCTTGCCCTGCCAGTATCCCTCCCAATCCAGCCAAAATCTCTCCCACCCATAAGATGCAGTCTCCCAATCCTACCAACTGGTCCAAATGGTCTTCCACAGACTCTCAATCGACCTCCTCTCTAACCAGGTCTCCTACCACCCCACCTCCATCCACACCCTCATCTCCATCTCCCCCAACCTCTTGAGCATCTTTGAGCTCTCATCTCCATCTTCATCTCCTAAAAAATGGATCATCTGAATCATCATCCTCATCTCCTGAGTTGGGAGGAGGATCTATTAGATCAGTAATACGAGGAAATGGATGTGTTAATATGTACTGAGCATAATTTGCAGTAACCTTAGGATCAAGAATGTGCAATCTCATATCATAATCCACTCTTGGAGTAGCAAGAAACTATGCATGAGCAATCTCAAATGACAAAGAAGGTCTCCAATCTCACCTATCTCTGTACCATTGAGCATATATCATGACACTAGTAGGCATAGGCTGGATGATACCAAATTGTCTAAGAATGGGACTAATCAACTGATGTTCAATAATGTAAGGAGTCTAACCAATGAGATATCTACTCTGCATAATAAATGGTAATGTATGTGCATCATCCATCCATGGCTCACAATCAAGATATGGTCTCCAAGTGATACTATCCAATGAATTAAGCACCCAATGCCAATAATCCATCTTACCTAGCTTATGCTAAGTAAAGATACCTGCATAAAAATACACATATGGTTGCCTCTCTCACTAACTCTGTGTGTGTTACCCCCTATTTATTTTATTTTTTTGCTTATAGCCCATCAAAAATAAGGGTCATCATTTTCGCAGAGCTTAAGTCTTCATCAATCGAGTTTCGTACTCATCCATTGAACCTTTTATAAAGTTCAAAATTTGGGTTCAAAGGAAATGTGATCCATTAAGTTCTAAGTCTTCATTAGCATAGTCGTTGAACTTGAACTTTGAACCTTTCCGGTTCAAGGTTCAAGGTTCAATCGGTCTTTTGTCTTGTGTTTTGCAGTTGTCCCTTTAGTGCTAGTCTTGTGGTCGCTTTGAACTTCAACCATTGAACCTTTTTTTGAAATGGTTCAAGGTTCAAGGTTCATTCCCGTATTATTGAATGTTCCTTTTGTCTCTTTCTGCCTGTTCGCAAATGTTGATCTTTTGTCATTGAACTTTGAACCAATGAACTTCTTTTAAAATAGCTCAAGGTTCAAAGTGGTGTTTCAAATCAGCTCGATGGTGTTTAGGAAGAAAAGGCAGTGCAATGGAAACAGAATATTCCTTGTTTTTCATGTTTTCAAATTTTAATTATGGAAAACAATCATGAGAAAGTATGTCAACTATGTGAAATTGATTTTTAATTAATGAGCATGTCAGAACTATATCAAATCATCAGGGGTTGTACACAAATAAATGAGCTGGGATGAAGCATGTTTTGGTACTTTTCAGTGTTTTCTGTCCTTAAATATGATGCTTCTCAGGTAAGACAATTATTGTTGCTGCTGGCGAAGAGTAGAGACATGGAAGGTAATTTAGCTCAATTTTTCTGAGGGTTACACAGTTTGATGGTGAAAACAGGTGAGTTCAATTGCTTATTTCTCCCTGCTCTGTTTTAGTTCTAAAATTGGAAAAGTGTAATTCTTTGCCTCATAGTTGAATGTTGTCTGATTGATGCAATTTTAAGCAAAAATGAGACTGACTCTTCCAAAATTGGGTCGAACATCATGTTTGATTAGTACCCTCCCAGAATTAGATGATACAGCCTTTGTTCAAAATGAGTTAGATAATTTTCAAGAAAGGGCTAGGAACCCAAAAGCCAATTCCATGATGGAAAAGATAGTTCACAGTGGTCTGGTTGAGGCCGTCGCATTCCCAATTGCTGCTCCTTGCCCAGAATTAGTATATGCATGCATGAACAGATATGATGCTAGTAATAGGTGTATTAGGGCCAATAATGGAGAAATGCTAGTGCGGATTGACAGAGAAATAGTAATGGCTGCAATTGGAATTCCTCACAAAGAGCCGTATGAAGATTGGTCCATAGGAACCTCATATGCATTTTTCTCTGAGAAGAAAAGTGTTTATTGGAGCATCATTGCTAGAAATTGGCTCCTTAAAATATAGAAGGGAGGTTCTAGGTTGCCTAAACCCTTGACAAGAGAGCATTTTATTACAGAAGTAAGAGATATTGTGATTCTTTTGAATAGGATTAAGGGGAATTTACATTCCTTCTATTGGAAAGACTGGATGTATTTTTACATTCAGGTATTATTATCTAGTGAGAAATACCTTGACTGGGTGCAAGTAATTGCTAAGAGATTGCACGAAGGTTTGAGTAATTTTGTTGGAATGGTTGGTTTTCATATGACTTCCTACCTATTTTATATTTTAGCCTGTATCAGAGAATGGCCAAGATTATATCAAGAACCTTGGGTTGATGGAATGAAGGTCTATGAGTTCTATCCACATTTGCAGATACAGAGGTACACAGAAAACTTCTTAAGATGGAATGATGTCTTTGTGGGAAGATTAACTTTTGAACTGCAGGGAAATTTGAATAATAGAATGTCACCTGAAGCATTAAAGTTGGTCAGTACATATGGGAGTTTTTGTATTCAATTTCCTAGATTTACTTATATTAGAATTGGTGGCTTTGAAGATGAACCTTTCAAATTACCCAGATATGCTCTTGATAGTTATGTACTATTAGAAGTTTGCAAACAGTTAGCTCATGTTGATAAGAAATTAGGGATGAAAAGTGAGTCTGAAGCAATTTTCCCAATTGAACTTGGATATTATAGTTGCAAAACTATTTCTGATACATTGAACTTAGAAGTGGAGCTCATGAAAATGAATTTGCAGCCTTATGTTGCTCGGCAAGGGTTTGACAGCAAAGAAAATGCAATGAAACAGCTGAATGTTGATGTGAACTTTTGACATATACCCCAGTTAGAAGACTACTGAGAAGATTGCCATGATGAATTTGAAGTCTGGAGAAGATTATGGTCAAGGTTCACTATATGGCAAATCATTACTTTGAAATTGTCAATGAACATAGCAGGAATACAAGAAGAGGAAGGTGAAGATGTATTGGACCCAGAGTTCAATGAAAGAGTTCATGAGCAACCTATTCCTGAAATTGACTGGGATAGGAGAGAAGAAGAAAATATTCAATCTAGAACCTTTAATGTTATAAGGAGAACAGAAAATTGGTTAAGAGACCATAGATCTGGGATAAGATTGACCACTACCTCAGCTGGGAAATCAGTTGAAAAACCTCATGCTGTTGTACCAATTTCTTCTTCTAACATTATTGTTGATATTGCAGGTGTCACTGATACACAAAGTGAGAAGGTTCAAACTAGGAGAGTTAAAGAATCACTATTTGGCCCCTCACCAGTTTGAGTCATCCATTCCAAAAGTAAGAAGATAAGTAAAGAAATTTCAGGAAAAGAAACTGTAGTCACACAAATCTGTCTAGCTTAATTAAATAAATATTCGCTATTTATTTGATTAAAAATCCACTAGCCATCAGTTAATTAAATTAATATTTAATTAATTCATCTCCAAACATTCTCCTATTAATTAAATAAATTATTCAATTTATTTTAATTCATTCATTAAATCAAATTCCAATCAATTAAATGAATAAAATCTATTTATTTAATTAAAACCCCCTATTCTTCTTTTAAATAAATTAAATAAAAACATTTATTTAAATCATTATCCCCCCCCCCCCCCCACTTGCATTTTCCTACAAATGCAACTTGCACACATTTATTGAAATAAATGAATTTTTATTTTAATAAAATCCTATTTTTCCCTCACCCACCAAATCCACTTGCAAAATCTAATCCCCTTCTAGATTCTTCTAACCCCTTCCTAATTAGCCTAATCCATCCCCTAATTATTGTCACATTCCTAAGCAAAATGGAGTCACTTCTCAAAGACTCCAAAGTCTTTGAAAAGCATTTAATGCTTTGTGTGTTCAACAAATTAACCCCCAAAGTCTTCCAAGACCACTAATGGCTCTTACATGACCATTTATGGCTCTTACATAACCATTTATGGTTATTTCAAACTTGTCTTTCCAAACATTTATTGTTTTGACCATATTCATCCATTTCACATTTGCACAAGAGTTTTTCCATTGGATAAAAGCTTTATTCTTTGAATAAAGTGTTTATTCATTCAACCAACCTTGACTTTAACTCCCAAGGTCATGTCAAGCATTTAATGCTTATTCCCTCCCCTCTCAACCTATCTCACATTAACACTTGTCATCTTGGGATTGGGTTGAAAGCCCTCACATGGATTTGAAATCATTCAATCCTGACCCTTGTTGAGATTGTTCAATCTCAACCATCCATTGCTCCATTTTTCCTATAAATAGAGCTCATTCCTTCATAATCTAGATCCTGAAAACTTGTATGCATTTAACCTATAGGCATTTTAAGAGAGCATTTAGCATAGAAAACTAAAATCTTGTTATTTTGGTTAAAATCAATCACTTTAATAGCATCCATAGTGCAAAAAGCTGCTGAGAGCTACACTATTTTGGAACTTGGAGAGGAGAGGAACAAGGGAGAAGGGGCTAAGAGCATGTTAGGAGGTATTTGGAGATGCCTCATCATATTTGCTTCTTTAGTTAAATATACTTTCATGTTTTTAGTGTCTCTCTTGATATGCCTGTTTAGATTAGTTTTTGATTGACTAACACTAACGATTTTCTTGTGCCTTGTGTGTTGTTTATCATTGACTAACCTTGTCCATTTTGTACGGCATCATTTGGTGAACTCGACGTGAATCGAAACACCAAAAAAATCATTATTTTTCATAACTAACATGTTTGAATGTTGAAAGTGTCACACAGGTTGTGCTTTTGCGCTATTGAACTCATTCTAACGCTATCGATACTTATGTTTTTAGCACTATTGTTCTTACAATAGCGCTATTGTCTCAAGTTCAGCACTTTTGGAATTGTTTTGGCTCTTTTGACGTTGTTTTGGCACTATTAACCCTCTTTCAACACTTTTGCCTCTCTGTCTTTCCCCTTCTTTTAGCGCTTTTGTGTTAAATAGCACCTCTGTTCAAACACAGACTAGAGCTATTGTAACAGAATGTCGTAAAAATCACCTTGTAACCGAAAAAGTGAAAATTTTAGGCTTGTGGAAGCCCCCCCTTGGACATAGATTTTACTAACAATTTGTTGTTTGTGCAAGTTAAAACTCACCATTAAAAATCACAAATTTTCCTTTGGTGCATTAAAAACTTGAAACAAAGAAAATTTTCGTACTTTCTAGTTAGGGTCACTTGTCTTTGGTGCTTTAAAATTGGACAAAACAACTTTATTTTTGCAAGTTAGGAAACAAACTTCGTTTTGGTGCTTAAAATCAACAAAACAAAATTTATTTTCTTGCATCAACTTAAAGAAATTTACAATCAGCATTTTATTTTGGGCAATCTAAAAAGAACAAGCCATTTTTCTTTCAAGCTCAAAAACAAATTTACTTCAAGCAAAAACGTGTTTTCATTAAGTTGACCAGGATTTCCAATTTCTAGATTACAAAACACATTGCTTTTGATGTTAAAAAGAACACCAGGGTTGTTGGAGCAACATCTCCAAATAGTTAGATCACATTGCGATGATGGGTTAAAAGAACAAGTGTCTTTCGTGCTTGGCACACTTGTACAAAAAGTCAGTCAAGTGGTCCTACGTCTAACACACACTATACTCTTCCTTGGCTTTCGTGGTCCTAGGTGCAAGAGAAAAGTGTTAGTAACACTCAAAAATTTTATCTTTTTAAGAGAGGCCTACCAAGAGACACATCACTCTTGGGAACGACCTCATGTGGTAAATCCTTCGAGCCACTATAGAAATCAGGTGAGAGCAAAAGTTGTAGCCTTGGGTATAGCTGTTCCTACAGTGTAACTGGCCGAAAGGACAAATGGGCCCCACCACTAGTTACAAGGCTCTTAAGTGAGTCATTGCAGAATGAACTTATATCCAAAAACATCGAACATGACTAAACACCTTTAAGTAGTATCCCACCCATTCTATTGATTGAGGATATTTGAGATATAATTTAGTGCAAGAGCATAGATGGTTTTGCTCCCAAGATACTCACCATACATATTTCCTTGAGTAGAAACATAGCTTTTTGAAAGGTCACTTGTGGCTTGATAAAAGTGGTGACTCCCCCATCATAGGGATCATCTATTTGTTATGCTCATGCAAGACTTAGTATATCACATCCTTACCTACCACAGCGGGATTCATAAGGTATGTAGTACCAAAGTCGAAGAAATATCAAGATGTGGGCTAAATTTATCACAACTGGCCATTTGACCTTAGGGATAAAAAGTGTTTGAAGTGTGTTCATTTTAAAGACCAAGTGCAAATTGAGCCGACTTCAGGATTTGGAAACACACCTTAAAATACATCTAAAGGAAGGGTCATAAACAAGTCCAAGGATTGGGTTGATCTAGACCCATACTCATTTGTGCCTTTTAGGCAACATTCTTGTGTTTGTGTGCTTGCTTTGTTTTCTTGTCAAAGAAAAATAAAAATAAAAATAAAAATCAATCCCAAAAACAAAGTATTCATCCAACCAAAACACATCAAAAACAAAGTGCAAACAAAAAAAATGAAGAGTCAAAATTTATGACCATTGTTCACATCTTGCGAAAGAAGAAGTGTCATCAGAATATCAACTTGAAAAGAAGACCATTAAGCTCAAAGGCTTTGATCAAAAGGAGGAAATTCTTCTATATAAATAGACAAATCTTTGTCTCACATAGAGTCTTTCTGTGTCACATGCATCTCTACCTTCAAGGCAAAACAAATGAATTTGATTCCGAATCATTGAACCGCAAAGCTTTTATGCAATATAGAGCTCTGAGTTATCGCAAAAACCAAGGAGGTAAGATTAATCCCAACTTCTTCCCAAACATCTGTATCACATACAACACAGCTCGAGAAATACCACCAACACCCAAAAAAGAAGAGGTAGAGTTTGTCCCATTTGTGACACAAAGTTTTTATTGAAGTTAAAAACATTCCATTATCTCACTCATACATCATCACTTCATCATCCAATCCGTTCCAACTCTCAAAACATTAAGAGGTTCTTGTCCCAAGATCCCTTTTTAGATATTGCTTGAATCAAACACATCACATCACTTTTTAGATTGTTTCTACATCTAGGATAAGCTCATCCTAAGAGACACATCTACGCAGGTTAAAACTAGTTCATGAGTGAATCCTCTCATTACTAGGTAGTTAAATCTGTAACACATCTCAAATTTCTCTACACCTTATCACATCAAATCTTATCAAAACAAACAAGCAATTCAAAGAAGGAATTTCGGTTACATCTACCTTAAAAGTGCTACAGATCCACATGCAACACAATTCACCAATCATTAAACTTTCATTTCATCAAACAACTCATCATCATCTTCAATCAACTTCAACAAAAAGCTTACAAGCAAAATGGCCCAAACCCAATCACGGTCAAGGCAACGAGAAATAGAAATGGAAGAAGAAGAAGAGGAAAATCTCAATGAATTTCAAGAAGCACTTGGAGGAAATGCGAATGATGAAAACCCAAGTACTCCTACTCCTGCAACAATAGAAAGGGCCCAGCATAATCCTCTCTTTAACAGACTATTTGATGAAATACTTAGGAGCAATGCAGATGCTCACTTCTTAAGACTCGCTCAAGAAGGAGCAAAACTCCCCTTTGACTTTGATCTTTCCCAATTAAGACAAGCATCAGAAAGACAAAGTTGCCATGAAGAGGAAAGAGGTAGAGATGCCATCAGATATAACATTCCTCGAGGTAACCCACCACCTCCTCCTCCAAATGAAATGGAGATGTTGCGGCAACAAGTCGAGAATCTTGCCCAATGACTTCATAGTGGTGTCAAGACTAACCAGTTCTCACTCAATGACATCTGTCCCTATCCTTTTGATAGGAATCTTTATATGCCACCCTTTCCACAAGGATTTGAAACACCCAAATTTGAAAAATATAGAGGCAAGGGGGATCCTCGTGATCATGTCAGAGAATTTCATTCCGCTTTTCTTGAAGTAGCATATGAAGACACCTGCCTAATGCGCCTTTTTCCACAAAGCTTGGGAGGAACAACCACATCATGGTTTTCCCAACTATCAGGTGGCATTAGAACATTTGAGGAACTCATCCAGAAGTTCCTAGCTCATTACTCTCATAACATTGAACGCGAAATCACCATGGCTGATCTGTACAACACCAAACAAAAACCAGGTGAACTATTCTCAATATTCCTACAACAATGGCGCCAAATGTCTAGCAGACGTTCTCTTCAGTTACCTAAACGAGAGCTAGTGGAAATATTCATTTCCAACTTAAACGAAGAAATAGAATTTCACCTAGATGTCAAAGACACAGACTCTTTTAATGATACGATCACCAAGGGTTTGAAATGTGAAAGGGCACTTATCAAGAAAGGACTCATCAAAATCTTTAATGAACCAAAAGATGGTCCTCGCCCACACTTCAATAGTGATAAACCAAGCTTCTAGAATAAAAATAAGAATATCGTCAATGATGGGGTTGTGGATGCCCAGACTATCCAAAATGCACAACCTGTGGTTCGGTTTGCAGGACAAAATCCTCCACCTCAGAATAACACAAATGTTCCTTCTAATCAAGGTCGCATCACATCTCACGATGAACCTAGACCTCGTCAGCAAAAATAGAAATGCACATACACTCCCTTAGGGGAAGCCATTCAAACTGTCTTGTGATAACTCATTTCTCAAAATTTGGTAACTCTACCTAAACTATCAAACTATGAGCCTCAGGTCAAACCGGCATGGTGGAGAGATACTGAACACTGTGAATTTGATCAAGGGAGAGGACACAAGACAAGTAATTGTCACCGATTGAAAGATCTTATTCAGGATCTTATTGATCGAGGAGAAATTGAAATAGAAGGACATGACCCAAAAACAACAAATAATGATCATCTAATGTTCAAAAATCCACTTCCATCACAAGATCAAAGGGGTCCTTCCACTTCCAAGCGAGGCACTGATACCATTGATTATACATAGGCTACATATAATTACACTATAAATCATCTGTATGATGCTAGTGAACAAGTTGCAACTATAACCTTCAAAAACCCCAACTCAAATTGCAATGTTGTTACACAACGTGGCAAGGTTACCATCAAGGCAGCTCCATAAGGCACCACCTCCATCCCAAAGAAGTACAATCTTGTGGAACAATTAGACAAAATGCCTGCGCTTATATCCATTCTAGAACTATTGCGCCTCTCGCCATCTCATAAAACTATCTTGGATCAAGCACTCCAAGAGGCGTCAGTCCCTGCAAATCTGAATACAGACCAATTTCAAGCCATGGTTGGAAGTCTAAAGTCATCACCTTGTCTCACTTTTTCCGAAAGTGATAACTCTTCTTTCCAGCAACCTCATAACGCTTCGCTACATATTGAAGGCTTTATCAGCCAACATAGGATCAAGCAAGTCTTGATTGTTAATGGAGCAAGCCTGAACATTTGTACACTACAGTTGGTCACAGCATTGGGCTATGCAGTAGAAGCAGTGGATCTTCGTAAGAAGATCACAATCAAAGCCTATGACGATGCAGAGTGGTCATCCAAAGGAGCTATGGTACTCCCAATCTGAGTGGGCCCTATGGTAAAGCACATCATCTATCAGGTTCTGGACCTTCCTCTGCCATACAATCTATTGTTAGGGAGACCTTGGATACACGCCATGCAAGCCATTCCATCTACCTACCATTAATGTATCAAGTTCCCACATAACTGTGTAGAGATCACAATCCTGGGTGATACAAATCCCTTTGCATTTTGGCATAATATCAGCCATCAACCAGAGATTACCATTTCTAATAATAGAGAAGCCATTTCCTCCACATCATATATAAGTCTCGCCTCTCTTGCCAGTTCAAACACCACTATACCCAAGCAAGAAAAGCTTAAGATCAAAACTTGAGTCAACTCTTTTGTGTGGGACAGATGCCCACTTCTCCTAGAACACATGGTAAACCACAGCAGTTACTCCAGCAACCACTGATCACACCAGCATGTGCTTTGACACCTTTCATCCTTGGAAAGAGTCAAGAGGAAGAAACCCAAGATGAGGACCTAGCGGAATGGATCTATAAAGATCCCGTCACCACTGATATCTTGCCAGTTAAACATCCTACGGATCAGTATGGCAAAGGTCTCCTCATTATGCAACGAATGGGATATGATGGTCAGAGTGCTTTGGGATATTGCAAACAAGGACGACATGAACCTCTGCTGCTAGAATTAAAGCCCAAAGGTAATACAGGCCTAGGCTTTGAGAAAGAAATCTTTCCTAAACTCAGATTCAAAGGAAAACCCAGCAAACCATTATGTCAGCCTACTGCAAAAAGGACACCTTTCATCACTAAAGCAGCCTCAAGCACCATCGCAACTGCCCCATCGAGGCTCATAACCCCAACACAACCATCACCATTGCCATTCATTCCACCAAATGGACCCACAATCCCATCAGTAGCACCATTAGCAACAGCAACTGTATCAGAACCCACAGCAGTATCTATGGTACCAGCAATTCTAGCAGAAGCCACTGAGTCAACACTGTCGATACTTCCTATACCAGATTCTTTTATCCCCATCAAACTTCCTACAGCACCGATCACTACAAAGGTACATAAACCAATCACACCTTCAGTGTTTAACTCAAAGGACATCCCAGTATGGTATAGTAATCAAATGCTGGAAAGCGATTCAGAGATCGACTCACATGAATGGGAATTTGATTATGTACAGCTTAACACTTCAGATGAGGAAGACACATCAACACCTCCACCATGCAAAGACATCCCTATTTATGGAGAAGCACAGATAAAGACCACTTAGGTTCCTGAACTGGAAACATCTTCCATAGACCCTATGCCTAATTCAGACAGGGAGAGTACCATCAATGACCTTCACCATAACATCTTAACCCTCACTGATACATCTAACACACTTAACCTAATCGATGAAGTAATGCCCATTATTCACCCTAAACTCATCAAATGGAACCAACCAAATCCCCCATGTCTTGACTTCTTCCAAAATGATGAGGCTATCATAGACTTTTTGGAATTAAGGGATAACCTACCAAGTGGGGATCACAAAGTTGGATTCGCCATTGAACTTAATAGCGCAGCATACTTCGGGGTGGATGCCAAACATTTTAGCTACAAAAATATAACAATGAAACATGGATCTTCCAATGAAAACCACACTGTGGCACTGTTTGATCCCACAAAAGTAAAAAGAAAGAGCATCTTCAATGGTGAAAACCTCTCTGAGGTGCTTGAGGATGAAGGATTTGACATTCTCCCTACTAATGCACAATAGGAACGATCAACAATTCTTATCGAGGAAACCAAAGAATACAATGTGGGGACTCTTGACAATCCTCATCTCATACATCTGGCATCTCTTCTCACTCCAGAGGAATAGCCTAAATTTATAGAGTTCTTCCAGAAGCGTCAGATCAACTTTGCATGGTCATATGCAGACATGCCTGGGCTTGATCCTGATTTAGTCATGCATCACCTCACCATCATAGAAGGAGCCAAACCTGTCAAATAGAAGCTTCGTAAGATGCATCCTCAAATTGCATTACTAGTCAAAATAGAACTCAAGAAACTCTTAGATGTTGGTTTCATTAGGCCAATTGATTATGTAGAATGGATCTCCAACATTGTGCCTGTCGGCAAACCAAAAGGGGGCATCCGCATTTGTACTGACTTCAGAGATCTAAATAAGGCCTGTCCCAAGGATGACTTCCCCCTACCAAATATCGACATCATAGTAGATCTAACAGCAGGACATGCCATGCTTTCAGTCATGGATGGCTTTTCAGGACACAATCAGATAAAGATCGCACCAGAGGATCAACATAAGACAGCCTTCACATGTCCATGGGGCACATATTGCTGGAATGTAATGCCTTTCGGTCTAAAGAATGCAGGAGCGACCTATCAAAGAGTAATGACCACCATCTTCCATGACATGATGCATACTATGATGGAAGATTATGTTGATGACTTACTAGCAAAATCACTCAATAGAGAAGGACATCTCCACATCTTAGGTAAAATCTTTGATAGACTGGAACAATATCATGTTTGACTCAACCCAAAGAAATGTGTCTTTGGAGTAACCTCCAGGAAGCTTCTAGGATACATTGTCTCAAGCAAAGGTAAAAGCAATCATGGACATGCCACCACCAAAGAATATCAGTCAACTAAGAACATTACAAGGGCGGCTTCAATCCATCTGAAGATTCATTGCACAATTGGCTGATAAGTGTCACCCATTCACACACCTGCTACACAAGAACATCCGCTTTCAATGGGATGCCAAGTGCCAACAAGCATTTCAAATGCTTAAAGACTATCTCATGAATCCACCATTGTTGATGCCACCAGATCCAAGTAAACTATTGTTACTCTATATCTTGGCAACAAGTATAGCACTGGGTGTACTATTGGCACAACATAATACAAAAGGCAAAGAGTGTGTTGTTTACTACATCTCTCGCACACTGGTGGGCTATGAACTCAATTACACACCTATTGAGCGAGCTTGCCTACCAGTAATCCTAGCAGCCACTAAACTAAGGCACTATCTATTAACACATAAAGTACAACTCATTGCAAAGATTGATCCACTCAAGTATTTACTTAGCAAAGTAGCATTGATAGGCCGCTTGGCCAAATGGGTGATAATTTTGAGTGAATTTGACATCGAGTATGTGGACCGTAAGGCTATCAAAGGGTAGGTTATTGCAGATCAGTTGGCCATGGCACCACTCATGGACGATCATCCTCTCATTTCCAATTTTCCAGATGAAGAGCTATTCATGATCACAACAACACAACCATCGAAACTATACTTTGATGGTTCATACACTAGGCATGGCTCGAGGGCAGGCATTCTGTTTATCACACCTCAAGGTGATAGCATCCTGAAGTCTTACAGGCTCACATTTCCATGCACCAACAACATAGTAGAGTATGAGGCCTTGATCACAGGACTCAGGCTAGCCATACAATGGAAATTACAAGAACTGCAAGTATATGGCGACTCACAACTGGTCATTCAACAAGCAACAGATGAATATCAGACCAAGGATGATAAACTCATGTCATACAAGCAAATGGTGGACAATCTAAAGGCATCATTTACTACTATCACTTTTGAATAGATACCAAGAGATCAGAATCGAGCTGCTGACGCTATGGCTACCATTGCATCTCTCCTAGATCTTCCACAAAATTCAACACGCTATGAGTTCTTGGTAGAATAGCTTTGGATTCCCGCTTATGATATCCCCGAATCCGAAATGATATGTCACCTTGTCAGTTCTGAATCCCCATGGTATGGTGAGTTCTACACCTATCTCCATGATCACACCCTTCCTCCCAACCAATCGAATAACCAACGAAAAACCTTCATTTGCCAAACTGCTCAATATACCATTACTGCTAAAACCCTATACCGACGCAGTCTTGATGGTACTCTCCTTTGATGTCTGGAACAAGGTGAGATAACAAAGGCTTTGGAAGAGGTACATGAAGGAATTTGCGGGACTCACTCAAGTGGTCCGTCACTAGCCAAGAAACTCATGTGCGCTGGATATTATTGGCCATCTATGGAAAAAGATTCTTACTACTTTGTCAGAAAATGCAAGAAATGTCAAGTTCATGGCGACCTGATACATGCACCAGCCTAGGAACTGCAACCAATCACAACACCATGGCCTTTTTGTCAATGTGGCCTTCACCTTGTGGGTAAGATTCATCCATCTTCATCCAATGGCCATAAATTCATTATTACCGCCACCGAATATTTCACAAAGTGGATCGAAGCTATTCCACTTACCCAAGTCACCGGCAAGTAGATCGCCTCATTCATCCTCAACTACATCATTTGTCGGTATGGTGTGCCCATGTCCATCATCACAGATAATGGTCTTCCTTTCAAAAATCAGGATGTCCGCAAACTTTGTGAGAAATTTCATATCCAACATCACTTTTCCACTCCTTATTACCCACAAGGCAATTGTCAGGCCGAAGCATCCAATAAAAACATATTAAGAATCCTCAAGAAGACAGTCAATGATGTCGGCCGTGATTGGCATGTTCAACTAAATCCAGCACTATGGGCATATCGAACTAGCATTCGAACCCCTACAGGTGCAACTCCTTATTCATTGGTCTATGGGGCAGAAGCTATCTTGCCTATTGAGGTCAAGATACCATCATTATGGGTTTCCTTACACAATCTCATCGATGATGAAGCATACAGAGTCTCATGCCTTCAGGACTTAGAGTTACTTGATGAGAAGAGATAAGCTATGTACAATCATCTCAAAGCCTATCAGCAACACATGAGTAGAAGCTACAATCACTGAGTTAGATCTCGTACATTTGAGATAGGTGATCTTGTTCTCTGAGAGAATCCTTGCAACCAACCAAACAGAGAACATCAAGGCAAGTTTGAATCAAACTGGCTGGGCCCATATGTTGCCACTGCTGTATTCGGGTCCGGGACATATCAGTTGGCTACATAAGAAGGAGAACCGCTTGCAGATCCAATCAATAGCATGCACCTCAAACGGTTTTATACCTAAGCTATCCAGAGCATCAAGCTCCCCTGCATATCAGAAAATACCAAAAAAATTCAAAAAAATGTCTTGAAGAAATACAAAAACATTCAAAAAGTAAAGAAAATTCATGCATCCAAATGGTGAACAACCACTTCGGTGGTACCTTGGGTAAATGCGATGGTGAAAACCTGGCAAACAAGCGCCACTCGTAAAGACAATGGCTCCAATATCTTTCACACTCATTGTGATCACATTCATGCATCCCCACATCCATCCCAACCATGGCTTGTTATTTGATCTGCAATAAAGAGATAATACTACATGCGTCTTGCATCCCACTTTTTCATAGTCATGTCTACACTTGGGGGCAATAACCTTAAAAATCTAGATGATGGAAGTGGATTCTATATTACTGGTGATTCATTGGCAAAAACATTCAAAAATGTCTCACAAAATCCAAAAACATTCAAAACAATTCAAAATCCAAAAACATTCAAAACAATTCAAAATCCAAAAAACATTCAAAAATGTCTCACAAAATCAAAAAACAACGAAAAACCATCAAAAATCAAACAAAAACATGGCAACACATTATACATACTCATTCGCACAGATGCAAAACAAACATTTATGATATACTCCACAAAATGACCACTTATCAATCGACCAAAACAATTGACATCAGCAATCAAACTATCTTCAACAAGGATGCATCCTTCCTTATCAAAACAAAGACACAAGTGACATTTTCTTTGACAAGAAAATTATGTTAAGCTATCAAATACTTAGTTGATTTGTGAGTACATCATATGTTTTTCTGTATCGGGATCTTGCAACATTGTTTGTATATCTTTGGCACATTAATTCCGATGAAGTTCTAGGGCATGTACTAATGGTGTCTACGTGGGAAGTTCACCAGGCTATGTGATCTTATGCCAAATGCAATCATAGATCATTACGGCTTGCTGACTACAGCATATACCTTGACCATATGAACATGAACCATTACCAAGGATCCCTATTCTTTATTCTTTATGTATATACTGTTTGTTTGTAGGTACAATGCTCTTTCTTTGGTTCCTCCTCATCCAAATTGGATAACGGTTTTTATTTCTTAGCACGGTATGCACTTGTCTCAGGATATGATCAGCCTAAGATCAAGGAGGACGATCCAAGTCATGCATGAATGGAGATAATCCTTGTCTGTTCCACAAGAAATACTCTGGTCGACTTGACCCTTATATCAAGTCATTTGTATTAACTTGCTATATAAAATCCATGTAAGGAATACTTAGGTCATCTTGAATCATTATGTCAAGATGCTTGTATTCTCTTCCAACATTTTAAAGCTCAATGATGAAAATAGAGCACTATGGATCGTCATTTCATCTCATCTATTTATATCTTGTATTCCGTTGCATATCACCCATCCATTCATTCATCCATATGTAGGCTTTATATGCAAACGTGACCATTAAAGGCTGGTCTTGGATAAAATCACGACCGAGTACTCTGATACATCATCAATGAATCATGCAAAATCTTAAAAAACCTTGCATTCCTCATAATCATATCATCACCGCATTTAGGTGCATCTTGCATTAAGTCCATTCATGTCATTTTTAACTTAATATTGCATATAGTTCATTTTTTGACATTAGTTTTCATTAATCATTTGCATCATTGCATCAATCATAAATAATTAGATTCATTCATGGGATCAAATTGTCTTTAATTGTTTTAAATCATTTACTATTGCATCCATTCATTACTGAAAAAGTGCATTCATTTGTCCATTTATTAAAGTATCTTATTAGGCTCATTTTAGGATTCATTTCACATTCATTATCCTTTTTAATTGCATTAAGGTGCAGTTATTAAAAACATAAGTTATAGTATCCTCACATTATTATTCTTACTTAAAATCATATTTAAATGTTTAAAATCATAAATCCATTTATTTCCAAACATTGGTTCATACCAACATATATATCCATTATACATATGCATTCATTTAGGCATTATCATATAAACATTTGTACTTTACATTTTGTTTATCCATATTAAATTCATCTAAAAACATCTAGATGCATATCCATACATAAATTCATTCATTCAAACATTGCATTAACATCATCTCATAAATTATCATTGCATAGGAAACACCAAAATCCTATTCATAAATCATCATAAGCATACATCATCATCATGGCATTACATACATAAAGCATTACATCAAAAATCAAAAACAAATCATACATATATAAACTTGCATTCATATGTCAGTATCCCACATCATAAATCATCATAAAAACATGCATATAAGAAACATCTCATCAAATGCATACATGAACACATATCCATCTAAACAATAAATCCTGCATAAACATCCATACATAATCCACTGCATATCATCACAATATGGGATCTCCTCATATATATATATATATCATCTCATATATCAGAGTACAATGAAGTCTACAAAATCGGCTACCAAGAGCCATCCAAGATACAGTCCAACAAATAAATAATGATACAATACATATATGCAAAAATGCTCTCTCAAATGCCACTCTGGCCAGATGTTGTACCACCACCATCGCCACCTACTCTCCCACTGGTGTCTGCACCACCTGATCCATCTCTCCGTGGAGGCCTCATCGAACCACCACTCCCTCCTACATCCCCTGATCTCTCCCTCCTCAGAGGACCCATCACACCCCCACTGCTCTGCACCCTCTGCAATCGCTCTAATCTGGCCTGCCGCATCTGAGAATAGCTGAGAGCTCTCTGACTAACTGGCACAACCTGCTCATATAAACCCCACCAGTAGTCTATCTCTGCCTGTGCTCGTCGCATCTCCCTCATCACCTCCCCTGTAGGACCCTGTGCTCCTACTCCAACCCAGACTCTCTCTTGTAGCTCGGCCAATCTCTCCACTGCACTATCCCTCTCTCGTAGCACCACCGCTAGCTCTGCCTCCCATGCAAATAGCTGCACATCCCTCACTGCCACCTCTACCTCCAAATCCTCTATCTGGGTCTGCAAGCCTACTATCATATGATCCCACAGATCTACAGTGGCTCCCTCCCCGGTATACATCACCGTCTCACCTGTACCACCCTCTCCAATAGTCCCCTCCCCTCTGTCCATCAGGATCTCCCTCTCCATCCCCCTATCACTCAGCTGAACTCTTCCCGGTATCAATGGTTCCTGTGATATCTGTAGAGGCAGTCCACCTCTCCCTCTTCGCTGACTCCGCATCCCCAACCCACCACCTCCTCCACCTCCTCCACCTCCTCCTCCTCCTCCATCTCCTCCACCTACCTTGGGTCCTCGATCTCCTACTCTCCTCTGTCTCCATCCCCTCTCATCCTCAAAATCTGGGATCGGCTCTGCTGGATCTGATATCCATAGGATTGGGTGCGCTGCCCGGTACTACATGTACTCATCTATAACACCTGCATCCATGATCCTCGATCGTATGTCCCACAATCTCGCCTATAGTGTCCGGAACTCTGCCAGTTCCTGATCATACGGTAGCACTGGACCCCATGCATACCTCTCCCAAATAACCCGAGCATACTCTCCTGATCCACTAGGCAGTCCTTGTTGCCGTCCAAACTATCTCAGCACTCTCCCGGGCACCTGTCTCTCCACATGGTATGAGGTCCTCCCAATGAGGAATCGAGTCATAAACACATACGGTAGTGCCTCTGTGTCATCATCCCATGGCTCACACTTCAAGTATGGCCGCCATATAACTGCATCCAGATCATCCAATGCCCGTTGCCACCACTCTAACTTCCCCAGGTGGGGCTGACTCATCATGCCGCTATACATGAACATATACGGCTGGTCTACTACGTGGAATCTCAGACTCACTGGTCGAATCACTGGTAGGTGCTCCTAAGCCCAAATATGTAGCAACGTCATGCCCACTGCTAAAGAACCCCTCTCCTAATAAACCACCTCATGGAGCTCCTAGTACAGGTGTGCCAGCACGCACGGCCCCCACGCAAATCGGGTCCCCTCGGTAACCATCATCTCGATCACCTGTCCCCACCCCACGGCTAACCCATGTGATCGCCTGTCTGGACAGAGTAGTCCTTCCATGATACCTGATAAGACTGCTGGAAAAGGCTCATATAAAGCGGCTATCTCCTCCCACGCAATGGAGCCATCATCAATAAACACGTCCTCATCAAAAATCCTCTGCACTGCAAGAGTCCCCCAAGATCTGTCGTATGTGACCAGCTCCCCTTGAATCAGAATCCGTAGGATGTGCCACACATCCTCTAGGGTCACTATCATCTCCCCCTGTGCCAGATGGAAGGTGCACATCTCGTTGTGCCACCGCTCTGCTAATGTTGTGATCAATCTGTGATTCATACGAATCACAGGCATGTGCATCACCTCATATAGTCTCGTTGTGGCAATGCAATCAATCTCCACCTCTATCAATCAATCCCGCAACCCCTGTGTCACAGGATGGCACTCACGTAACTGCAACACGCCTAGCTCCCCCTGCACATGGACATTCATCAATCACCATCAGTTGTTTTGCTTTCAAACTTTCTTAAGTTTAAACCTAGACTATCATCAGATACTTTGATCAAGTATCTTCGGGTCTCAACAAGTAAGCAATCATGGCCACCTAAACTTCAACAGGCATTTATCCTACAAATGGCCTAAGTCTCATCAGGCTGCTATGGTTCAAAACAACTCCCACTCCACATCGCCCTCCATCCATCATTGGCATCAGAAGATTTTCTTCATCCAAACTGGGGCATCTTTTTATCCTAAAAGCAAAAGTGTTATTTTAACAACAAAAACGCTAGTTTCCCAACAATAGTGCTACAACCCTAGCAAAAGCGCTCAATCAGCTATCTCATAGCGCTCAAACTACAAATGCGCTAAAACCACTATGCCGTAGCGCTAATTCAAATCAATAGCACTCAAATAAGCCCTCAATTGCGCTTATTCATCAATAGCGCCTAAACTTGCATACAATCGCGCTAAAAAAATCAAAAGCGCTTAAACAAAGGGGCAATAGCGCCATTGCGGCACAATAGCGCTAGTTCATCGAGCAAAAGCAACAAAATCGTAGTTCCAGCGCTCTTGCTCCGACCCGACTTGGACTCAGCTAAAAACGTATCAAAAATTCCTAAAAATTAAAAAATTCAAATTTGCATACCGCTGGTCCATAGTCATCTAGGCACTGGAATTGTCGGACTCGCTCAAATCTGTGCTCTGCAATCGATATCGGCATCCTAACTGCTGCTCACTCCTCCAAATGTCCCTATCAGAGCTCTGGTTTCACACTGGTCGCGGTCACAAATAATCTTGTTTTCATCCCTTTCACCCCATCTATACCCTTCGTCGTCACCGTAACTTCCCCCGTTCACCGTCGTGGTCCCCGTGAACTTCCTAAACCCCCCATTTCTCCATTTTCCCCTTGTTTTCTTCTATTTTTCACCCGTACTACTAACTTCTTCTCTTCTACCACCCTGCCAATTTTCGTTCTTTTTCGAGAGATCGCCCGATTTTTCAAAAAAAATTGGCCCAACTCTCGAGGGGGCATCCCACCCATTAAATTTACATTTTATGGGGCATTTTCTCACACCAGTTTTTCTTTCTTTGAAACGACGCGATAAACCGCACTGTCTCAAAGAGGGGCAAATGTAGTCACAAATCTGTCCAGCTTAATTAAATAAATATTCACTATTTATTTGATTAAAAATCCACTAGCCATCAGTTAATTAAATTAATATTTAATTAATTCATCTCCAAACATTCTCCTATTAATTAAATAAATTATTCAATTTATTTTAATTAATTCATTAAATCAAATTCCAATCAATTAAATGAATAAAATCTATTTATTTAATTAAATCCCCCTATTCCTCTTTTAAATAAATTAAATAAAAACATTTATTTAAATCATTATCCCCCCCACTTGCATTTTCCTACAAATGCAACTTGCACACATTTATTGAAATAAATAAATTTTTATTTTAATAAAATCCTATTTTTCCCTCACCCACCAAATCCACTTGCAAAATCTAATCCCCTTCTAGATTCTTCTAACCCATTCCTAATTAGCCTAATCCATCCCCTAATTATTGTCACATTCCTAAGCAAAATGGAGTCACTTCTTAAAGACTCCAAAGTCTTTGAAAAGCATTTAATGTTTTGTGTGTTCAACAAATTAACCCCCAAAGTCTTCCAAGACCACTAATGGCTCTTACATGACCATTTATGGCTCTTACATAATCATTTATGGTTATTTCAAACTTGTCTCCCCAAACATTTATTATTTTGACCATATTCATCTATTTTACATTTGCACAAGAGTTTTTCCATTGGATAAAAGTTTTATTCTTTGAATAAAGTGTTTATTCATTCAACCAACCTTGACTTTAACTCCCAAGGTCATGTCAAGCATTTAATGCTTATTCTCTCCCCTCTCAACCTATCTCACATTGACACTTGTTATCCTAGGATTGGGTTGAAAGCCCTCACATGGATTTGAAATCATTCAATCCTGGCCCTTGTTGAGATTGTTCAATCTCAATCATCCATTGCTCCATTTTTCCTATAAATAGAGCTCATTCCTTCATAATCCAGATCCTGAAAACTTGTATGCATTTAACCTATAGGCATTTTAAGAGAGCATTTAGCATAGCAAACTAAAATCTTGTTAGTTTGGTTAAAATCAATCATTTTAATAGCATATAATATTTTAGCTTTTCATTTTATATTTAGAGCAAAATACTCAAATCTCAATCCTCCATAAGCATCCATAGTGCAAAAAGTTGCTGAGAGCTACACTATTTTGGAACTTGGAGAGGAGAGGAACAAGGGAGAAGGGGCTAAGAGCATGTTAGGAGGTATTTGAAGATGCCTCATCATATTTGCTTCTTTAGTTAAATATACTTTCATGTTTTTAGTGTCTCTCTTGATATGTCTATTTAGATTAGTTTTTGATTGACTAACACTAACGATTTTCTTGTGTCTTGTGTGTTGTTTATCATTGACTAACCTTGTCCATTTTGCAAGGCATCAGAAACTATCATAATTCTTGATAGTGGAGAGGCGCAAGTGATTATGGGTGAACCGGAAGCAAACATCCCTGCAGCTCAAGATGCAGGTAAAGAAAAGGAGCAACCTGAAGAAAACCCCAATCAAGTGACTACTTTGGCTGTCATGGACTCATCTGAATATCAAACACCGCCAGCAAAAGAATCTCCAAATGTTTCAAGGTGGTTGGGAGCTTCAATTAGTAAGAAACGAAATGTAGTCCATATCAGTGTACCAATGGAGGATATGGTGAGTAGATGCCCCGAGAAAACACCTAAGTCTAAGAAGCTAAAAGCAGAAGCTATGCTGGAAGTGGATGAGAATACAGGGCATTGGGTAGCTGAAGTGGCTAGGCCAATTTTAGACAAAGATCCAGAGAATGCTACTGAGAAGGATTTTGCCATTGAAAAGGTTGATTTAGGAACTGCTTCAAGGGCTGCTGACGCAAAGCACCTAGAGTCCTCCACTAAAAGAATGTTATCCAGAACATGGAAGGATGAGAAGGAAAAACGAGAGTTGAAATAGGTTGTTAAGCAGATGGTAGAGTACATCAATGCCATACATCATCCCAGTCCATAGCCTCTGTCATAGGTTTCTTAGAGTTTTGATCCTAAATCACCCATATACCAAAATTTGTTGGATAAGGTTCAGAGGAATCGTATGATGGCAGAAACCTTTGAGGAGTGGCTTGAATCCATAATTCAGCAAGGAATAGGGTATATCGCCAATCTGATCAAGTTGTACGAGGATGCTATAACTATAACTCAAGAGCTTGAAACAGAGGTGTCTGCGTGGGAAAAGGAAAGGAACAAATGGGGTGCAGTATTGATTCAGATGAGAGATGTGCAGAAATATGGTGTCATGAAATTTCTCGCTGAAAAGGCAGTAAAAGATTTGGATGACAAGGTACTGTATGTGGCCAAGGAAAATATTAAATGGAGAAATTCAATCATAAAGCAAGGTCACGAAGAATCCATTAAGTTGTTGAAAGAATTGAAAGAACTCATTATCGTGATGCAGAAAGACTTAAAGTGCATCGATGTACAACTTCTTAAGGAAGATGGACAGACCATCGAATAGACGGTAGATATGGTGGAGAGTTTCAAAGGAAAGACGAACTTGGTTAAAGAATCAAAGTCTTTAACCAGAGATGACTTCACTAGAGTAGCTCGAATTGAATCTATATTAGTTGTCTGTTCAGATCACTTGGAAGTGTATAAAATTAAAGTTATGCAAGTGAGTATGGACAAAGAAGTTTGGAAGCAACGCATCCTGCACATTGGGCTCCCACATTACCAGGTTGTTCATAACTTCTTTGTGGCTCATATGGAGTGGCGAAATATATGTGGCACCACACACCCATGAGACAATTTAAGCCGTTTTCTATTCTTATCATTTTAGCTCTATTTACGGCTCTTGGTCATTTAGTTAATTTCAGTTACGAACGGTTGTTTTTTGAAACTTTGGTTTTAGTTAATGGGTCAGTTTTATTTGCTAAAAAAAAATAATTTAGCCTGGTGGCTATAAATATTAGTGATGGATGTTTTGGCGGATATCCATAAAAATTTTGTAAAAAAAAAAATTAAGAGAACAAACTGGTTTTACTTGTTAATTTCAGTGAAATACCCATCTTTGAATGGAATGGAATATATGATATAGCTTTAGAAAACCTGTGAGTTTGAATATATAAGGATTTCTATTGGAATAATTATGTGTTCATGTATCACATTCCTTTCTCTGATTTTCATTTTAAGTCTATGAATCAATTTGATGAATGAAATTAGCTAAAAGCATTTGAATATTCTGATTCCCCTTGTCCTGTGAGACATGAGCGAGTATCAATCAAAGTTCAAATATTTTTGATCATCCTATGAGTTAATCTTTATTTGAAGTTTAATGTCTTAATATGAATTTCATTATCTATCATGAAGCGTTCACGTTGTGTTGACAAGTGAATGTTAAAGCCTTTTGTTTGCTTTCTGGTTAAAAGTGAATTACATGATTAAATTTATTCAAGATTCATTGAATATCATATAAGGAGCTATACCTTTATGTAGAGGGTAAAACAATAATTATTTACCCAACTGTTGGTTCTCATTGGTTTTCTATTGGGCAAATAGGAGTAATTATTTATAAATTTTGAGAGATCCAATCTGTTAATCAACAGTGTGTTAGTTAGATGAGAAGGGGGGTGAATTAGATAAACTCACAATACAATAATCTAATCAGATTCAACCTCGATAGCACTTACTTGATATGCAACTATGATTGTAAATCATTCAAACTCATAAACAGATAAACTTGAAATATTAAAACACATTTAACACCAGATTTAATGTGGAAACTCAAATAGGGAAAAACCACTGTGGGATTTCAAACCCACAAGAAAATATACTCTTTTAGAGTATCCTCGGCTAAAAGCAAATCTTGTTAAAAATTACAAACACATTGCTAGATGTGACCCGGTTAAGGGATTTCCCTCATATCTGTTAGAATCTTGCACTTTGTTAGAAGTGACCTTATCAAGGATTTCAAACACTCATTCAGAATGTTACCTTCCTAAAGGATTTACAAATAAGACTGTTAGGTCCACTCGATTAAGACATTTCCTGTCACTTACAAAAATAAATAATAGTAATGAAATATATCTGCAACTTCACATCTGAAATGCTAAAGCAGCTTCTATGTGCTTGTTAGTGAACAAATTTGTCCTTCGAAGATAACTATACAAATAAACTCAAAATGCCCAGAGTGAAGGACAAAAAGTACTAACAGCTGGATAGATTATCATTGAAGTGATAATCTTCCTCTAAATTGAGAGGTACAGCTCCCTCTTAGAAGATTTACAAGGAATTAAATTGCTGATATGCTTTTAACCAGAAAACAATAAAGGAAAATAACATTCATCCATAGCCATGAAAATGAATGTCAAAGACTTATAAAATAGATATAAATGAAGACCATTAAATCAAAGTTTAATTTTCTACACTTATGGATAGCACTTGGACTAAAAACTAACAGAGAAAGTCGTTGCTTCAATATGGCTTACTTTCAAGCACATAGACTTGTAATAAATCTGCATACATAATTGATTATAATAGAAAAGATATTAATAAACAACTACAAAGGCTCAAAGTCCAGCTACAACCATGAGAAGAATATGACCAACACAAAGATTGAAGATATCATCTACATTCTATTCATGTTTGGAAATCAACTCAAAGATTGATATTTTCTGTACAAAGCATTGCTTAAAAAAGCTTCAACTCCTCCCTTACAAATAAAAATCTAATCTCCCTCACCCACAGGCTGCTAGGAAGAAAAAAAAAGGAAGAAGAACCCTTCCTCTTTCAACCCTTTCATAATAAATAGTTACATGAAATCTTTATTCAGTTTTTATAACTGAATTTTGAAAAACTTTTTAACTTCTACTTTTCACTTTCCCCATTACTCTTATTTATAACATCAAATATTTATAAACATTAGAAATATAATTCTCTAAATTTTATAAAATATTTGGACAGGTAGCACTTGAATAATTTAAACCAAAATGAAAATATTCATTATGCTGGGCAGACTGAAAATATTTGTGACAGTCAAAGTCTATCTTGGTACGGGGGCCATAACTTTTCTTTCCACCATTGGATCTTTCTCAATTTTGGATTTGTTGGCCACAACCTAGTTTTCTCCATTCTGACTAGAGCGATTTCAAAAATAATGTCTGAGTCAAAATATATGAGCTACTATGTGCGAGTCTATATGACTGTCATAAAATCAAACCTGCAGAGCTTGAACCTTGAACTTCATCGAACAGTTTGAACATCACTGAACTGTTTGAACTAGGTTCAAACGGTTCACAGTCTGGAGAAAGAGTATATGAAATATCACTTGCGACCATGAAATAGAGCTCCTGCAAAACACTTAAGTGAATTTTAGCTTGAAAATGTCTTAGACACAACTTAGAACCTGTGGTACCTAAATGAACACTACGAACTATGTTCAAGATGGTTCAACGGGTCAATGAGGTTCAAGAGGTTCAACAGACCATTGAAACTTAATGCTAATGATTTAGAAATGATTTACAGGCGGATTAGGGATTGAACCAACAAATTTTTAATAAGATAAGGACTCAACTAAAAATTTTGCAAGGCGACTCACTCTTGTTATAAGGTACAAATGACAAGGTAACATTGGCTCTGACTGGGGACCGGGACTGTAAAGGACTAGGAGAATCCAGAATATCTTTGGAAGAGATCAATGCCTAGCCATTGGGCAACAGAATCAAGAAAAACAAAGCATAGGGAGCTTCTTGTAGAGGGCGGAGGCAACAAGGAAAAACTAACAAGCCAAAACCCACACTAAACCAAGGCTGAAAATTAAGATAAGCTACACCTAGATCACACCAAAAATATTATTTACAAAAATATATATGTAGGAAAATCCCACCATGAGAACTGGAGCCAAGAACTTCTTACACAAAACCATCCACCAGTTGGGAGAAGAAGGAGCCTTTTCTGAAAAATGGCTTGTGTTCAAATGAAGCAACCCAAAACCATGCTCTTCTGGTAACTTCTTCAATGTTGAACACCAAACTAAGAATATGCAGGAACTTTGTGAATACACATTCATGCCCAAAAACCCATGTTTCATCATGAACTTTTGAATTTTCTAGAAACATCTGCACAGTACTTCTCAAATAATGTTCTATTTCTAGCTAAAAAATTGTCATGCCCAAAATTTAGGGCAACAACGGGAAAAAGTTTTGTTTTTTTTTTTGGTTTTTTTTAAAATAACAATGAGTTCGCTAACACGAAATGCACTAACAAGTTTTGGGTCATAACTATGTTTAGAGTTAACTCAATCTACTAACTCAAGTAAGTAACAAATAATTTAAAATCAAAAGTGGAATATTAATTCTCTAAGGAAATTATTATTGTCTCAACGATTTTAGTCACTAAATTAACTTAATGAGAATTCTCTAAAATATTTGGCGAAGATATTATTAATCTCATAAAAATCAAAATTTGCTTTAAGAAGCGAATTAAATTAGACCTATCACTCTATTTATAATATCCAAACGCCATATTTCAATAATTAAAATATGCTTAAATTAATCCGACCTAAGGCAAATTAATTTCACAACAACATTTACTGATAAAATTAAATATCTCCCCATAGACAACCTAATTTGCAACTGAGTTAAATTCCCTAAATTTTAAATTCAAGGCTTCATAAATAGTTAGTCTAAAAATATTTAATTTAATTTTAAACTTCTCAATCTATTTAAATTAAAATAAATATTAACTTCATAAATATTTAATTTAAATCATTTGAACCTATTTAATTTAAATTAAATATTAACTTCATAACAATTTAAATTAAACCATCTCAACCTATATATATTTATATAAAATATAATTACATATATACAATCCTATATATATATATATATATATATATAATTCCCTAGGGTTTTATCCATGAAAACCCTATCTAATAATATACCCATTAATAAAACCCTATTTTCTTATATAAAATAACACTTCCCTTATTTTATTTTACTATTTTCCCTTAACACATTTTACTTGCCCTAACCCCAAGTTTTGGGTTAGGGCTTCATTTTTTTTTTTTGAATTGCAAACCCGCAAGCGAGAAGCAATGTCCATGGCAAGGGCAGGGGTTTTTTTTTAAGGGGAGAGGGCGCTGGCAAGGACCGCCCACTGTGCATTGCCACAGTGTTCGAACCCGCCGCTCACTATGCAATACATAGTGTGCGGCCCTGTCGACCACTGTGCAGTGGGTTCGGCCCAGCCGACCCCCTCAAATACCTTTCTTTTTATAATTTTTTTTTTGGTAGTTTATATATATATATATATATATATATATATATATATGTATATGTATATGTATATGTATATGTATATGTATATGTATATGTATATGTATATGTATATGTATATGTATATGTATATGTATGTATGTATTAAATGCATAAGGTTTTGGCCAAATTTACTTTGCAAATATATATTATAGTTATAAATTTATTTTTTTTGAAAACCTTAGATAGATTAATTTAAATATTCAAATTTTGATCAATGTTTATTATTTTAGGTCTGAATACGAGTTTGCTAAAATCTGAGATAAGATATATAGCCATAGGTTCATTCCCTGCAATTAAATAATGGCAGATTTAAATAAAATTTATTCAGCATACTATTTAAATATTGTTTTATTTAAAGTAGATAGCCTATTTAACTCTAGATTTACTTTCTGCAACAAAAGTAATTAACAAAATTTATTAAACTTAAAACAGCAACTATAGAACTATGAATTTATTTAAATTGAATAGCTATTTACTCTGGATTTCTAATTCTGCAACTAAGTAAATTTCAGAAATTAATAAATTTAACAACACTTAATAAGTTTAGAATTTATTAAATTAAACCCATAGAAATAATTATAACTACTTTAGGTTTTATTTCTGCAATTATATATGTGATTTTATTTTTTGCAACTATAATTATCTAGAATCCTTAAACTTAAATCATGAAATTAGGAAATTAAACTGCAATATTTTTATTCAAAACAACATGCATACAACCATTAATTCCTTTCTTTATTTCTTGGAATTATTTCACATGCATAAGGGGTAAAATAAATTTAGTTGCTTTCCCACATTATTAATATACTCAACAATAATTAAGTTTAGAAAATAAAACTTTAGAAAACTATTCCAGAATTATTCATTTCATCTTTTACAATTTAACAAATAACTATTACATTTCTAGGAATTAATTTAAAAGACACTATAGTCATTTTACAAATAGGTCACTCAACTTTTATAATGAGGACATTTTAAAACAGAATAGTAACATATTTCCAAATGGATTATGCAACAATTAACTCCATCTAATTTTTCCACTTGTCTCAATCCCTTTCTTCCAACAACCTGCAAATAAGATCAAGGATATGACCATGGGATGCTCATCTCCCAGCCTAGGCTAACTAGTAGCCACCCCCGAGCTCGGAGAACCAAGCCCTAGACAGATACACACATGCAAACACAAAAGATAAGGAAAAATTACCACAAACACATTCCCAACCAAGGCTAAATTGCACCACACATTTGTGATGACCTTTTTAAGGGTGGTAGTGGACCAAGTACCCTGAGGAGATTGCATGTATGGTAAAACATGTAGCCACCTCATGGCCAACCAAATACCTCAAAAGAATAACAACCCCACATTCCTTATGCCTCCCAAGGCATTCATGCCTTTTTCCCTCCTTATGACCCCCAATGCATAAACAAGCCATGCAGCAAGGATCATACAATATTCCTTGTGATCACTCTCATTACGAGAGCCTCTCACTCAAGGGTTGTCACTGCTACCACCCGCAAGAACATCCTCTCTCCCAAGAGTAGGAGGCCTTGATACTCCCAAAACACATAAAATACAAAACAAATGTAAACACATAAAACACCAAATATTTTTCCAAGGAACACATGCAATGAAAACTAGACTTTTTCTCAGCATTTCTTTCAAACACAACATGCAAAAAAAAAATATTACAAGGAAAGTAAGACCAACCTTAAACTGCCCAAAGGTATGCTAGTTTTATTGAGGATGAGCAGCCCAATTCCATGGTTCTTCTCTTTCTACCCTTAGCCAAATTCTCAATCCAAAAATCTAGCTTATTCTTTTCAAAATTCTTTTGTCTCCCAAAAAATGGAGAGTGGGTGATTACCCACTAATTTTCAAATTCTTTCTTAAGAAGCCCTTTGTGAGAGTTCTCACAAGTTTCTAAAACTGAAAAGGAAGGTAAGGTAAAATGGGAAAGGGAACTCTCATTCGAAAAGGAAGGTTTGCAACTTAGTTTAAGTCTTCTAATTTCAATTTTCGCACAACTTAGAAAAGTCACTTTTTAGGGTGTCTAGAAGGTCACATGGGAGTAGAAACTTGCCTAAAATTACCCCTAACCCTTAGGTATACCTTATGGGCTTTAGGAAACCCTATTAAACTACCCCTAGGTGTCCATTTAACCCTTTTTTAACCCCTCTGAAGTTTATTTTCGGGTCAAACCTATGTTGACCATCCCAAAGATTCTTTACCCAAGGCATTTATGGATTCTCATTATATTAATTGAAAAAGCTATAGTTAACAATTTCCATCAAGAGACAAATTTTAAAAATTCAAACATAAATCCACACATGTACCAAGTGACACAAAGAAAATATTCTTACAAAATTATACATGAAATCGTGTCTCTTGTGGGATTTACATAAATCAATTAAATAACATTTAACACACATGCATCATTTACTATTACGAATAAAATACGACACAAACGGGGTGTTGTCTCTCCAAATAGACAAACCCTGGCTTTATGAACATACATAAGTCTAGGTTTGGTTCTCCATAATATTTCCATGGTCACGTGGATAACTTCTTACGCATCTCAATTACACATTAGTAACTTCAAATAATCTCATATAATATAAAACACAAGAATAATAATGCACATCAAACATTTGCATACAAATTTACATTTGAACAATTTAATACATCTTATATCCAAGTAATTTCACATAAGCAATTATTCTAATTCTCATAATTTTGATCCACACATAAACATACATCATATCATAGTAAAGTCCTGCAAATCCCATAATGACATTTATCACCTCAATTCACCTTATTCAAAAATCATGTAGCGTTCTATATCATAAAGCATATAAATAGAGCATCAACATATAGCAATGTTATCCAAATCATGGAATCATATAAGTTCTAAATCCATAATGCATAAAAATAAAGCATCCATAATAGTCTCAATATAAAAACCACTGCAATGTCAAACTGAGTCGGGGTAGGGCCTCACAAAAAAGTAATGCTCAGAAATTCCTAGGGAAAAGGCTGCATCATTATCACAATCACCACTATTAAGACCATCATTCTTAAAATAATTTTCAGCATTTGAACTAATCTTAGAATAGAGAGACACTTCATCATGCATGGGATCCAACTTAGTTGAAACAACTTCAGCATCTTTTACTAAAATTAAATCTACAAATTCCCTATCCAAACTTAATGCATGAAATGAATTAATACCTGAATCCTTCTCCTTGAAATCCCCTTCTTCAATGGATGACAAGAACTCCTCTATGATCTCTTCTTCACAAAAAGAAGTACTATCCAAATCGGTCAACAGTTCTTGGGACTACAACTCTTCATTAGGAAGACATAATATTGCTTTACTGTCAAAATGAAATAATTCTACGAAGGACTCATCACAAACTTTTAAACATAAAGAATCATTTTCATCAACTTCATGTATAAGATTGAAAGCTTCATACTCTGGTTGCATGTAAATCTGAAAATTTTCACCCTTTATACTTTACGGAACAAGATAACTTTCCATACTATTAAAAATGAAAGTTTCTATTTCCGGGTGAAAGAAAGATCTCAAAAGATCTTTTTCATTCAAGTTCGCAGGTTCTCCAATGTTGTCTTGATTATTCTCACTTACCATTGTTTGACTTTCATGAGACTGAATTGTTTCTTGCTGAACTTCTCACTCATTCAAGACAAGGTAATTGTAGGAGTGAGATGAAACTGAGATGACTGAAGCCTCATCATCATCAAATTTTAATTCTTCTTTCAACTGCAATATTTTCTTTGCATAAACTTACAAGATTCTTGTCTTTTCTTTCAATTCTTTCAATTTGTGAAATCTGATGCAAAGACTTCTCCATAGAAGAGTGGATGCATGATCATCTTCCACACTTATATTATTTCTAACAGCACGAGAAATACTTTCTTTGTAATGCTCCAAGAAGTCATGCAGTATTTTATCATCTATTGCAACAATTTTCAAGATCGAAGGATCTGGTCTTTTCCCTTTTCTCATTGTTCTTGCCTTGAGCATGATGTTTATATACAGAGTCATCAATCTCCTGCACAGAGATAAATCTAAAAATTTGAGGAAACAAAATGCACTTGTCTTTGATTCTGAGTCCCCAAAAGAGTCGCCAAAAATCTGTTAGTGAACAGATTTGTCCTTCGAAGATAACTATACAAATAAACTCAAAATGCCCAGAGTGAAGGACAAAAAGTACTAACAGTTGGATAGATTATCATTGAAGTGATAGTCTTCCTCTGAATTGAGAGGTATAGCTCCCTCTTAGAAGATTTACAAGGAATTAAATTGCTGATATGCTTTTAACCAGAAAGCAATAAAGGAAAATAACATTCATCCATAACCATGAAAATGAATGCCAAAGACTTACAAAATATATAGCACTTGGACTAAAAACTAACAGAGAAAGTCGTTGCTCCAATATGGCTTACTTTCAAGCACACAGACTTGTAATAAATCCACATACACAATTGATTATAACATAAAATACATTAATAAACAACTGCAAAGGCTCAAAGTCCAGCTACAGCCATGAGAAGAATATGAGCAACACAAAGATTGAAGATATCATCTGCATTTTATTCATGTCTGGAAATCAACTCAAAGATTGATATTTTCTGTACAAAGCATTGCTTAGAAAAGCTTCAACTCCTCCCTTACAAATAAAAATATAATCTCCCTCACCCATAGGCTGCTGGAAGAGAAAAAAAAAAAAAAAGAAGAAGAACCCTTCCTCTTTCAATCCTTTCATAATAAATAGTTACATGAAATCTTTATTCAGTTTTTATAACCGAATCTTGAAAACCATTACTCTTATTTATAACATCAAATATTTATAAACATTAGAAATATAATTCTCTAAAGTTTATAAATATTTGGACAGGTGGCACTTGAATATTTTAAACCAAAATGAAAATATTCATTATGCTGTGTGGACTGAAAATATTTGTGACAGTCAAAGTCTATCTCGGTACGGGGGCCATAACATTTCTTTCCACCGTTGGATCTTTCTCAATTTTGGATATGTTGGTCGCAACCTAGTTTTCTCCATTCTGACCAGAGTGATTTCAAAAATAATGTCTGACTCAAAATATATGAGCTACTGTGTGTGGGTCTATATGACTGTCATAAAACCAAACCTGCAGAGCTTGAACCTTGAACTTCATCAAACAGTTTGAACATCACTAAACTGTTTGAACTAGGTTCAAATGGTTCATAGTCTGAAAAAAGAGTATATGAAATATCACTTGCGACCATGAAATAGAGCTATTGCAAAACACTTAAATGAATGTTAGCCCGAAAATGTCTTAGACACAACTTAGAACTTGTGGTACCTAAATGAACACTATGAACTCTGTTCAAGATGGTTCAAGGGGTTCATGAGGTTCAAGAGGTTCAATAGACCATTGATACTTAATACTAAGGATTTAGAAATGATTTACAGGCGGATTAGGGATTGAACCAACAAATTTTTAATAAGACAAGGACTCAACTAAAAATTTTGCAAGGTGACTCACTCTTGTTATAAGGTACGAATGACAAGGTAACAGTGCTCAAGATAATCTTGTCATAAGACTTATCTTTCTCCTTGTTGGGCTTCTCACTCTGTTCTTCAAATAGATTTTCAATCTTCTGTACTCGGTTATCACCTTGTAGCATCATTGTGCTTCCATTTGCCCACATACTTTATTCTTCAACTTTTCCTTATTTATAAGCAATTCCTAACCGTTTAATCTCCTTAATCACATTTCCCATGATTAATCTTAGCCATCAATTCTTCAAACTTGACTAGGTTCATTGTATCCTTTGAATTGAAAAACGTTTTTTCTTTCCTTGAAACTTGTATTCCTTCCTTGGTACTTGTGCTTTGTTATAACTGTTCAATTTGTGTTGTAGATCTAACTCTTGAATTTTCATTATCGTAGATCTTTAACAAACTTCATGCATGACATTCCAATCTTCTATAAATCTCCACCTCATTGGCATCCTTCATTTAATAATGTATTCACTCATTTAATGCATTTTGTTACTACTCGGTTGATACTCGGTTAATACTGAAATTTACTCAGTAGATATTCTCATCTTAGTTGCTTCTACTTGGTGACTAATAAACTTGGTGTCTACAGACTAGCTCCTTGCTCAGTAAAATAGAATAATATCAAACTTTTACATGAAATCTTTTCTCCTTCTTGTTCAATCTTCGAATACACATATATAGGATATCAAAATAATCAAAACATCATAATCTCATTACTATCTAACTTGGTAATAGTTGCCCATTGAATAACTTATTACTCCCCTTTATTTTCACATTCTTTCTGTGTCACTTACCGACATCTTTAAACTCATCAAAACATACTCTTTAAGATATGGCAACATCATACTGAATCAAAGAATCAATTGTTTGACATCAATGACAAAATAATAATATTAAGACAGTAATCATCCTTTATCAATAATCTCCAACAACCTTCTCAATATCCTCATACCAACAAACTTACTATAATGCCAACAATCTCCCAACTTATTGTAATGCCAACAATCTCCCCCTTTGGCATTGATGGCAATACCAACTTGATTTATTCGAATTGATTCGATCTGTTATTAATCTTTTCCTGTTATCCTTGAGCTATAAACTTTGACTTGTTAATCTCCTCCTATCATTAGTCTTCTCCCCCTTTGACAACAATGCCAAAAGTAAGACTAATTCATGATTACTTCTTCTGTGAAGTAATTTATGTGCAATTAAAACATATACAAATTGTAGTCACATAAATCTGTCCATTTTAATTAAATGAATATTTCGTATTTATTTGATTAAAAATCCACTAGCCATCAATTAATTAAATTAATATTTAATTAATTCATCCCCAAACATTCTTCTATTAATTAAATAAATTATTCGATTTATTTTAATTCATTCATTAAAATCAAATTCCCATTAATTAAATAAATAAATCAATTTATTTAATTAAAATCCTTTTTTTCCTCTTTTAAATAAATTAACATTTATTTAAATCATTATCCCCACCCCACTTGCATTTTCCTACAAATGCAACTTGCACACATTTATTGAAATAAATGAATTTTTATTTTAAATAAAATTCTATTTTCCCTCACCCACCAAATCCACTTGCAAATCTAATCCCCTTCTAGATTCTTCTAAACCCCTTCCTAATTAGCCTAATCCATCCCCTAATTATTGTCACATTCCTAAGCAAAATGGAGTCACTTCTCAAATGGCCCAAAGTCTTGGATAACCATTGAAGGTTTTCAACCTTCAACCACCAAAAAACCCCAAAGTCTTTGAAAACCATTAAAGGCTTCCAACTTTCAACCACTTAATCCACAAAGTCTCCAATAACCATTAATGGTTAATTCAACTCTCCCACATGGTTAAAACATTTTTTTTGACTCAACCTCTACCCAACCCAAGGGTCTCATCAAGCATTTAATGCTTTGACCATGATTATCTCTTAATCATTTGCACAAAGGTTTATCCTTGCATTAACTCCTAATCCAGTGGGTAAGCTTAATTTAGGCTTGACCCTTAGCCTTTAGATAACCATGAGGTCTCCTCAGGCATTTAATGTCTCCAACCTCTTCTCTCAACTCAATCTTGTGTTGACACTTGTCACCATTTCATTGGTGCAAATTGTGCACATGGATCCCCAACTTTCAAGCCTGACCCTTGATTAAACCTTTCAATCCTGGCCATCCATTGCTCCATTTTTCCTATAAATAGAGCCCATTCCTTCATAATCCAGATCCTGAAAACTTGTAAACATTTAGACTATAGACATTTTAGAGAGCATTTAGCATAGCATAACTAAATCTTTTGTCTTTTGGTTAAAATATATCATTTTAGCATTAAAATAGCTTTTCATTTCATGTTTGGAGCTATTCTACAATCTCAATCCTCCATAAGCATCCATAGTGCAAAAAGCTGCTGAGAGCTACACTATTTTGGAACTTGGAGAGGAGAGGAACAAGGGAGAAGGAACTAATATCATGCTGAGAGATAGTTGGAGATATCTCATTGTCTTACTTCTTTAGTTAGATTCATTAGCATGTGTTTTTAGTATCTCTCTTGGAATGCCTTCATAGATTTAGTTTTTGATTGACTAATGCTAATGTTTTGTGTGTTTTGTGTTGATTGATCTTAAACTAACCTTGTGCCATTTAGGAGGGCATCATTTGGTGAACCCGACGTGAATCGAACACGCAACCTTCTGATCTTCATTTTTGAAACTAACATTTTTTCTTGTTGAAATTGCCACACAGGTCGCGCTTCGGCGCTATTGAACGCGTTTTAGCGCTATTGAAAAATTTCTTTTAGCGCTATTGACCCTAAAGTAGCGCTATTGAAAATGTTTCAGCGCTATTGATAACATTCCAGCGCTATTGTCAACGTTTCAGCGCTATTGACTCAATTCTAGCGCTTTTGTCTTCTCGGGATTTTCTTTTCTTTAAGTGCTACTGTTTACATTAGCGCTTCGGCATACACAGAATAGCGCTTTTGTATTAATCAGCGCTTCTGTAAAAACACAGAATAGCGCTATTGCGACAGAGTGTCACCCAAATGGACTTGTAACCGAAAAATCAAAAATTAGGCTTGTGGAAGCCCCCCCCTATGAGCATTAATTTTCTTAACTTGTTTCTTTTCTTTGTGCAGGTTAACAACGCAACAAAAATCAAAAAAATTTTATTTAGTGCTTAAAAAGAACTTAAAAACACAAAAAAATAGTTTCATTGTTTTCTAGTTAGGGATACATTTTGTTTTGGTGCTTAAAATCAACCAAACAAACTTTATTTCTTGCATCAATTGGGACCTAAAATTTACAATCCACACTTCAATTTTTGGTGCAGTAAAAAGAACAATCCACTTGTCTTGATCTTTGGCAAACAAATTTTCCTTCATGCAAACGTGTTTTTCATTAAGTTGACCAGGATTTTCAAATTCTAGAATACAAAAACACATTGCTTTTTGAAGTTAAAAAGAACACCATGACTGTTGGAGCAACATCTCCAAATAGTTAGATCACATTTGCAAATGCTGGATTAAAAAGAACAAGTGAATTTCATGTTTGGCACGCTTGTGCACAAAAGTCAGTCGAGTGGTCCTACCTCTAACACACACTATCCTCTCCCTTGGCTCTCGTGGTCCTAGGTGCAAGAGAAAAGTGTTAGTAACACTCAAAATTTTATTTTTTAAGAGAGGCCTGCCAAGGGATCGATACTCTTGGGAACGACCTCGAGCGGTAAATCCTTCGAGCCGCTATAGAAATCAGGTGAGAGCGAAAGTTGTAGCCTTGGGTATAGCTGTTCCTACAGTGTAACTGGCCGAAAGGACAAATGGGCCCCACCACCAGTTACAAGGCTCTTAAGTGAGTCACTGCAGAATGAACTTATGTCCAAAGCCATCGAACATGACTAAACACCTTTAAGTAGTAGCCCACCCGTTCTATTGATTGAGGATATTTGAGATATAATTTAGTGCAAGAGCATAGATGGTTTTGCTCCCAAGATACTCACCATACATATTTCCTTGCGTAGAAACATAGCTTTTTGAAAAGTCACTTGTGGCTTGATAAAAGTGGTGACTCCCCCATCATAGGGATCATCTATTTGTTATGCTCGTGCAAGACTTAGTATATCACATCCTTACCTGCCACGACGGGATTCATAAGGTATGTAGTACCAAAGTCGAAGAAATATCAAGATGTGGGCTAAATTTATCACAACTGGCCATTTGACCTTAGGGATAAAGAGTGTTTGAAGTGTGTTCATTTTACAGACCTAGTGCAAATTGAGCCGACTTCAGGCTTTGGAAATACATCTTAAAATACATCTAAAGGAAGGGTCAAAAACAAGTCCAAGGATTGGGTTAATCTAGACCCATACTCATTTGTGCCTTTGAGGCTACAATCTTGTGTTTGTGTGCTTGCTTTGTTTTCTTGTCAAAGAAAAATCAGAAAATCAATTCCAAAAACAAAGTATTCGTCCAACATCTGTCAACACAACCAAAAATACCAAAAACAAAGTGCAAACAACACAGAGTCACAACTTTTATGACCATTCTTCACATCTTGCGAAGGAAGAAGTGTCATCAGAATATCAACTTGAAAAGGAGACCATTGAGCTCAAAGGCTTTAATCAAAAGGAGGAAATTCTTCTATCTCAATAGACAAATCTTTGTCTCACATAGAGTCTTTCTACATCGCATGCGTCTGTACCTTCAAGGTAAAACAAACGAGTTTGATTCTGAATCATTGAACCGCAGAGCTTTTATGCAATATAGAGCTCTGAGTTATCACAAAAATCAAGGAGGAAAGATTAATCCCAACTTCTTCCCAAACATCTGTATCACCTACAACACAGCTCGAGAAGTGCCACCAACGTCCGAAAGGGAAGAGATAGAGTTTGTCCCATTTGTAACACAAAGTTTTTATTGAAGTTGAAAACAAAGCATCCATTATCTCATTCATACATCATCACTTCATCATCAATCCATCCCAAAACTCTCAAAACATTAAGAGGTTCTTGTCCCAAGATTCCTTTTTTAGATATTGCTTGAAATCAAACACATCACATCACTTTTAGATTGTTTCTACATCTAGGATAAGCTCATCCTAAGAGACACATCTACGCAGGTTAAAACTAGTTCATGAGTGAATCCTCTCATTGCTAGGTAGTTAAATCTGTAACACATCTCAGATTTCTCTGCACCTTATCACATCAAAACTTACCAAACAAACAAGCAATTCAACGAAGGAATTTCAGTTACATCTACCTTAAAGTGTTAGAGATCTACATTCAACACAAATCACCAACCAATCAATCTTTCATTTCATCACCACTCATCATCATCTTCAATCAACTTCAAAAACAAACTTGTAAACAAAATGGCTCAAACCCGATCGCGATCAAGGCAGCGAGAAATAGAAATTGAGGAAGAAGAGGACAACCTCAATGAATTTCAAGAGGCACTTGGAGGAAATGGGAATGACGAAAACCCAAGTACTCCCACTCCTTCAACAATCGAAAGGGTTCAGCATAACCCTCATTTTAACAGATTATTTGATGAAATACTAAGGAGCAATGCGGATGCTCACTTTTTAAGACTCGCTCAAGAAGGAGCCAAACTCCCCTCTGACTTTGATCTTGCCCAATTAAGACAAGCATCAGAAAGACAGAGTCGCCATGAGGAGGAAAGGCGTAGAGATCCCATCAGATATAACATCCCTCGAGGTAACCCACCACCTCCTCCTCCTAATGAAATAGAGATGTTGCGGCAACAAGCCGAGAATCTCGCCCAACAACTTCATAGTGGTGTCAAGATTAACCAATTTTCACTCAACGACATCTGTCCCTATCCGTTTGATAGGAATCTTTATATGCCACCCTTTCCACGCGGGTTCGAAACACCAAAATTCAAAAAATATAGAGGAAAGGGAGATCCCCGCGATCATGTCCGAGAATTTCATTCCGCTTGTCTCGAAGTTGCATATGAAGACACATACTTAATGCGCCTTTTTCCCCAAAGCTTGGGAGGAACAACCACATCATGGTTTTCCCGACTACCAGGTGGCATAAGAACATTTGAGGAACTCATCCAGAAGTTCCTATCTCATTACTCTTATAATATTGAACGCGACATCACCATGGCTGATCTATGCAACACCAAACAAAAACCAGGTGAATTATTCTCAGTATTCCTGCAACGATGGCGCCAAATGTCTAGCAGATGTTCTCTTCAGTTACCTGAACGAGAACTAGTAGAAATTTTCATTTCCAACTTAAACGAAGAAATGGAATTTCACCTGGATGTCAAAGATATAGATTCTTTTAACGATATGATCACCAAAGGTATAAAATGTGAACGGGCACTCATAAAAAAAGGACTCATCAAAATCTTTAATGAACCCAAAGATGGTCCTCGCCCGCGCTTCAATAGCGATAAACCGAACTTCTGGAACAAGAACAAGAATATCGTCAATGATGGAGTTGTGGATGCTCGGACTATCCAAAATGCACAACCTGTGGTTCGATTTGCAGGAAAAAATCCTCCACCTCAAAATAACACAAATGTTCCTCTTAATCAAGGTCGCATCACATCTCATGATGAACCAAGACCTCATCCACAAAAACAAAAACGCACATACACTCCCTTAGGGGAACCCATTGAAACAGTGATGCGACAACTCATTTCTCAGAATTTGATCATTCTACCTAAGTTATCAAATTATGAGCCTCAAGTCAAACCAGCATGGTGGAGAGATACTGAACACTGTGAGTTCCATCAAGGAAGAGGACATAAGACAAGTAATTGCCATCGATTGAAAGATCTCATTCAAGATCTTATTGACCGAGGAGAAATTGAAATTGAAGGACATGACCCAAAAATGACCAATAATGATCATCAGATGTTCAAAAATCCACTTCCATCACAAGATCAAAGGGGTCCTTCCACTTCCAGACGAGGTCCTGATACCACTGATTATACGCAGGCTGCGTATAACTATACTGTAAATCACCTGTATGATGCCAGTGAACAAATTGCAACTATCACCTTCAAAAATCCCACCTCCAATTGCAATGTTGTTACACGTCGTGGCAAGGTCACCATCAAGGCAGCTCCACAAGGCACCACCTCCAATCCAAAGCAGTACAATCTTGTGGAACAATTAGACAAAACCCCTGTGCTTATATCCATTTTGGAGCTTTTGCATCTATCACCCTCTCATAAAACTATCCTGGATCAAGCACTCCAAGAGGCGTCAGTCCCTGCAAACCTGAACACGGACCAATTTCAAGCCATGGTTGGAAATCTAAAGTCATCACCTTGTCTCACTTTTTCCGAAAGTGACAACTCTTCATTCCAACAACCTCATAACGCCTCACTCCACATTGAAGGCTTTGTCAACCAACATAGGATCAAGCGAGTCTTGATCGATAATGGAGCAGGCCTAAACATTTGCACACTACAATTGGTCACAGCATTGGGATATGCAATAGAATCAGTGGATCCTCGTAAGAAGATCACCATCAAGGCCTATGATGATGCAGAGCGTTCATCCAAAGGAGCTGTGGTACTACCAATCCGGGTTGGCCCCGTGGTAAAACACATCATTTGTCAGGTTCTGGACCTTCCTCTGCCATATAATCTATTATTAGGGAGACCTTGGATACATGCCATGCAAGCTGTTCCATCTACCTACCATCAATGTATCAAGTTCCCACATAACGGTGTAGAGATCACAATCCTGGGCGACGCAAATCCCTTTGCATTTTGCCATAATATCAGCCATCAACCAGAGATTACTGTTCCTAATAATAGGGAAGCCATTTCCTCCACATCATATGTAAATCCCGCCTCTCTTGCCAGTTCAAACACTCCTATACCCAAGCAAGAAAAGCTTAAGATGAAAGTCGCAGAGGAAGGTCCTGGAGAATACAACTTGAGTCAGCTCTTTTGTGTGGGACAAATGCAGACTTCTCCTAGAACACATGGTAAACCACAGCAGTTGCTCCAGCAACCACTAATCACACCAGCATGTGCCTTAACCCCTTTCATCCTTGGAAAGAGTCAAGAGGAAGAAACACAAGATGAGGACCTAGCGGAATGGATTTATAAAGATCCCATCACCACTGATACACCACAAGTTACACTTCCTACAGAATAGTATGGTAAAGGCCTCCTCATTATGCAAAGAATGGGGTATGATGGTCAAAGTGCTTTGGGATCCTGCAAACAAGGACGACATGAACCGCTACTGCCAGAGTTCAAGCCCAAAGGTAATACAGGCCTAGGCTTTGAAAAAGAAGTCCTTCCTAAACTCAGATTCAAAGGCAAAACCAGCAAACCATTTTGCCCACCTACTGCAAAGAGGACACCTTTCATAATCAAAGCACCATCAAACACTATCCCCACTGCCCCATCGAGGCTCACAAACCCAACACCACCATCTATAATACCAAACATCCCACCAATCGAACCAATACTCCCATCTGCAGCACCCATCCCATCAATAACACCAATAGCAGCAGCAACTATATCAGAATCCGCAGCAGCATCTATGGCACCAGCCATTCCAACAGAAGTCACTAAATCAACACTGCCGATACTTCCAGTGACAAATCCTTTTAACCCCATCACGGTTCCTGTAGCACCGATCACCACAAAAGTACATAAACCAGTCACGCCTGCAGTATTTAACTCCAAAGACATCCCAGTATGGTATAGCAATCGGATGCTGGAAAGTGATTCAGAGACCGACTCACATGAGTGGGAATTTGATTCTGTACAGCTTAACACTTCAGATGAGGAAGACACGTCACCACCTCCGCCACGCAAAGACATTCCTGTTTATGGAGAAGCACAGATAAAGACCACTTGGGTACCTGAGCTGGAAACATCTTCCACAGACCCTACGTCTCATCCTACGCTGGATTCTGACAGGGAGAGTACCATCAACGACCTTCACCACACTGTCTTAACCCTCACTGATACATCTCCCGCACTTAACTTAATCGATGAAGTAATGCCCATTATCCACCCTGAACTCATCGAATGGAACCAACCAAATCCCCCATGTCTTGACCTCTTCCAAAACGATGAGGCTATCATTGACTTTTTGGAATTAAGGGATAATCTACCAAGCGGGGATCACAAAGCTGGATTCGCCATTGAACTTAAGAGCGCAGCATACTTCGGGGCGGATGCCAAACCCTTCGGCTGCAAAAATATAACATTAAAACATGGATCTTCCAGTGAAAACCACACTGTGGCACTGTTTGATCCAACAAAAGTAAAAAGAAAGAGCGTATCCAACGGTGAAAACCTCTCTGAGGCACTTGAGGATGAAGGGTTTGACATTCTCCCTGCTAATACACAATAGGAACGATCGACGATTCTCATTGAGGAGACTAAAGAATACAATGCGGGGACTCCTGAAAACCCTCATATCATACATCTGGCATCTCTTCTCACTCCAGAGGAACAGCCTCAATTCATAGAGTTCTTCCAGAAGCGTCAGATCAACTTCGCATGGTCATATGCAGACATGCCTGGGCTTGATCCTGATTTAGTCATGCATCATCTCACAGTAGCAAAAGGAGCCAAACCTGTCAAGCAGAAGCTTCGTAAGATGCATCCTCAGATTGCCGTGCTAGTCAAAACAGAACTCAAGAAACTCCTGGATGTTGGTTTCATTAGACCAATTGATTATGCAGAATGGATCTCAAACATCGTGCCAGTTGGCAAACCAAAAGGGGGCATCCGCATTTGTACAGACTTCAGAGATCTGAATAAGGCATGTCCTAAGGATGACTTTCCCCTACCAAATATTGACATCATAGTGGATCTAACAGCAGGACATGCCATGCTTTCACTCATGGATGGCTTTTCAGGATACAATCAAATAAAGATCGCACCAAAGGACCAACATAAGACAGCCTTCACATGTCCATGGGGCACATACTGCTGGAATGTAATGCCTTTCGGTCTAAAGAATGCAGGAGCGACCTATCAGAGAGCAATGACCACCATCTTCCATGACATGATGCATACCATGATGGAAGATTATGTGGATGACTTACTAGCAAAATCACTTACTAGAGAAGGACATCTTCACATCTTAGATAAAATCTTTGATAGACTAGAACAATATTATGTTCGACTCAACCCAAAGAAATGTGTCTTCGGAGTGACCTCCGGGAAACTTCTAGGATACATTGTCTCAAGCAAAGGTATTAAGGTCGATCCAGCAAAAGTTAAGGCAATTATGGACATGCCACCTCCAAAGAATATCAGTCAGCTAAGGACACTACAAGGACGGCTTCAATCCATCCGCAGATTCATTGCACAATTGGCTGATAAGTGTCACCCATTCACACACCTGCTACACAAGAACATCCGCTTTCAGTGGGATGACAAATGCCAGCAAGCATTTCAGGCACTTAAAAACTATCTCATGAATCCACCATTTTTGATGCCACCAGATCCAAGTAGACCATTATTACTCTATATCTTGGCAACAAGTACAGCATTGGGTGTACTACTGGCACAACATAATGCAGAAGGAAAAGAGTGTGCTGTTTACTACATCTCTCGCACACTGGTTGGCTATGAACTCAATTACACACCTATTGAGCGAGCTTGCCTAGCAGTAATCCTGGCAGCCACTAAACTGAGGCACTATCTGTTAACACACAGGGTGCAACTTATCGCAAAGATTGATCCACTCAAGTACTTAATTAGCAAAGCAGCATTGACAGGTCGCTTGGCCAAATGGGTGATGATTCTAAGTGAATTTGACATCGAATATGTGGACCGTAAAGCTATCAAAGGTCAGGTCATTGCAGATCAGTTGGCCGATGCACCTCTCATAGGCGATCATCCTCTCATTTCCAATTTTCCAGATGAAGAGATATTCATGATTACAGAAGCACAGTCATGGAAATTATACTTTGATGGTTCATACACTAGGCACGGCTCGGGGGCAGGCATTCTATTTATCACACCTCAAGGTGATAGCATCCCGAAGTCTTACAGGCTCACATTTCCATGCACAAACAACATAGCAGAGTATGAGGCCTTGATCACAGGACTCAGATTAGCCATACAATGGAAATTAAAAGAACTGCAAGTATATGGCGACTCCCAACTAGTCATTCGACAAGCAACAGATGAATATCAAACCAAGGATGATAAACTCATGCCATACAAGCAAATGGTGGACACTCTAAAGACATCATTTACTACTATCACTTTTGAGCAGATACCAAGAGATCAGAATCGAGTTGCTGACGCTATGGCTACCATCGCATCTCTCCTAGATCTTCCACAAAATTCAACACGCTACGAGTTCTTGGTAGAACAGCTTTGGATCCCCGCTTATGATATCCCTGAATCCGAAATGATATGTCGCCTTGTTGGTTCCGAATCCCCATGGTACGGTGAGTTCTACACCTATCTCCGTGATCACACCCTTCCTCCCAACCAATCAAATAACCAACGTAAAACCTTCATTCGCCAAACTGCTCGATATACCATTATTGCCGAAACCCTATACCGACGCAGTCTTGATGGTACTCTCCTTCGGTGTCTGGAACAAGATGAGATAACAAAGGCTTTGGAAGAGGTACATGAAGGAATTTGCGGGACTCACTCAAGTGGTCCATCACTAGCCAAGAAGATCATGCGAGCTGGATACTATTGGCCATCTATGGAAAAGGATTCCTACTACTTTGTCAGGAAGTGCAAAAAATGTCAAGTTCATGGCGACCTAATACATGCACCAGCTCAAGAACTGCAACCAATCACGACACCATGGCCTTTCTGTCAATGGGGCCTTGACCTTGTGGGTAAGATTCATCCATCTTCATCCAACGGCCATAAATTCATTATTACTGCCACCGAATATTTCACCAAGTGGATCGAAGTTGTTCCACTTACCCAAGTCACCGGCAAGCAGATCGCCTCATTCATCCTCAACTACATCATCTGCCGGTATGGTGTACCCATGTCCATCATCACAGATAACGGTCTTCCTTTCAAAAATCAGGATGTCCGCGAACTTTGTGAGAAATTTCATATCCAACACCGCTTTTCCACTCCCTATTACCCACAAGGCAATGGTCAGGCTAAAGCATCCAATAAAAACATACTAAGGATCCTAAAGAAGACAGTCAATGATGCCAGTCGTGATTGGCATGTTCAATTGAATCCAGCATTATGGGCATATCGAACTAGCATTCGAACCCCTACAGGTGCAACTCCTTATTCATTGGTCTATGGTGCAGAAGCTATCTTACCTATTGAGGTGGAGATACCATCATTACGAGTTTCCTTGCATAATCTCATCGATGATGAAACCTACAGAGTATCCCGTCTTCAGGACTTAGAGTTACTAGATGAGAAGCGACAAGCTGCATACAATCACCTCAAAGCCTATCAGCAGCGCATGAGTAGAAGCTACAATCACCGAGTTAGATCTCGTACATTTGAGGTAGGTGATCTTGTTCTTCGAGAAAATCCTCGCAACCAACCAAACAAAGAACATCAAGGCAAGTCTGAATCAAACTGGTTGGGCCCATATGTTGTCACTGCTATATTCGGGTCCGGGGCATATCAGTTGGCTACATCAGAAGGAGAACCGCTCGCAGATCCAATCAATAGCATGCACCTCAAACGGTTTTACACATAAGCTGTACAGAGCATCAGGCTCCCCTGCCTATCAGAAAATACCAAAAAACATTCAGAAAAATGTCTTGAAGAAAATATAAAAACATTCAAAAAAGTAAAGAAAAATCATGCATCCAAACGGTGAACAACCACTCCGGTGGCACCTTGGGTAAGAACGATGGTGAAAACCTGGCAAACAGGTGCCACTCGTAAAGGCTATGGCTCCATTATCTTTCAGACTTGTGGCGATCACATCTACTTCATACATACATCCATCCATCCATCAACCATGGCTTGTTATTCCTCTGCAATTATGATAGTACTCCATACATCTTGCATCCCGCTTTTTCATAGTCATGTCTAAAACTGGGGGCAATGCCTTTAACCTATTGATGGAAGTAGATTCTACATTGTCTTATGATTCATTAAGTTCTTCATTCAAACAATCATCAAAAATCCAAAAACATTCAAAAATATCTCGCAAAAATACCAAAAACATTCAAAACAATTCAAAATCCAAAAACATCGACAAAACCATTGAAAAATCACACAAAAACATGGCAACACCTTGTACATACCCATCCATGCAGATACCAAAATAAACATTGACAAACTACTCACACAATGACCATTTACCAATCAACCACACACTCAACATCAACAATCAAACTGTCTTCAACAAGGATGCATCCTTCCTTACCAAAACAAAGACAAGATGACATTTTCTTTGACAAGAAAATTCTGTTAGGCTGTCAAATACTTGGTTGATTTGTGAGTACAATCATTTGTTTATCTGTATCGGGATCTTTTCAGCATTGTTTTGTTTTGTTTGTGCATTATTTCCGATGAAGTTCTGGGGCATGAACTAATGGTGTCTATGTGGGAAGTTCACCAAGCTACGTGATCTTATGCCAAATGCAATCATAGATCACTACGGCTTGCTGACTACAGCGTATACCTCGACCATATGGACATGAACCATTACCAAGGATCCATATTCTTTTATTCTTTATGTATATACTGTTTGTTTGCAGGTACAATGCTCATCCTTTTGTTCCTCTTCCTCCAAAATTGGATAAAGGTTTTATTTTCTTAGTACGGTATGAGCTTGTCTCAGGATATGATCAGCCTAAGATCAAGGAGGATGATCCAAGTCATGCACGAAAGGAGATAATCCTTGTCTGTTCCGCAAGCAATACTCAGGTCAACTTGATCCATTATATCAAGTCGTTTGTATTAACTTGCTATATTAAAATCCATGAAAGGAATACTCAGGTCATCTTGAATTATTGTGTCAAGATGCTTGTATTCTCTTCCAACATTTTAAAGCTCAATGATGAAAATAGAGCACTATGGATCGTCATTCCATCTCATCTGTATATACTGCATTCCGTTGCATATCACCCATCCACTCATTCATTCATATATAGGCTTTTACATGCACAAATGACTAAATAAAAACTGGTCTTGGATACAATCACAATCGAGTACTCTGATACATCATCAATGCATCATGCAAAGTCTTAAAAACCTTGCATTCCTCATGATCATATCATCCTTGCAATTAGGTGCATCTGGCATTACGTCCATTCATGTCATTTTTTTCAAAAACATTGCATATAGTTCATTATTGACATCACTTTTCATTTAAAAATCATTTTCATCAATCATAAATAATTAGATTCATTCATGGGATCAAAATTGTCTTTGGTTGTATTGCATCATTTAATAAGCATTCATTTCATATCAATTATCCATTATCATTTTATTAACCTTTTCACCATTTATCATTTGCATACATTCTTTATAGTAAAAAGATGCATTCATTCATTACTAAGTATCTTTTTATGCTCATTGTAAGATTCATTCACATTGCATTCATTATCATTACATTTAGGTGCAGTTATTATACTCATTAGTTATAGTATCATCCCATTATCATTTGTACTTACAAACATATTTTAAACACATTTTAGATTCATAAAACACCATTTGTTTACAAAACATTCGTTCATACCATTTCATATATCCCTTTTTACATCTGCATTCATTTAGACATTATCATATAAACATTTGTACTTTACATTTGTTTATCCATCTGCATTCATTTAGACATTATCATATAAACACTTGTACTTTACATTTGTTTATCCATCTGCATTCATTTCGGCATCATCATATAAACATTTGTACTTTACATTTTGTTTATCCATATGCATTCACTTAACATTTTGTTTATCCATATTACATTCATCTAAAACACATCTAGATGCATATCCATACATATCATCATTCAAAACCATTGCATTGACATCATCACATAAATCATCTCATCATTACATTGCAATAGGAAACATCAAAAATCCTGTTCATACATCAAAGCATAAGCATATATCATCATGGCATTCCATACATAAAGCATTACATCACAAATCAAACAAATCATACACATATAAACCTGCATTCATATGTCAGTATGCAACATCATAAATCATCATAAAAGCATGCATAAAAGAAACATCTCATCAAAATGCATACATATACACATATCCATCTAAGCAATAAATCACAAACATGCATAAACATCCATACATCATCACATGCATATCATCACAAAATGAGATCTCCTCATATATATCATCTCATATATCAGAGTACAATGAAGTCTACAAAATCGGCTACCAAGAGCCATCCAAGATACAGTACAAAAATAGACAAAGATACAATACATAGATGCAAAGATGCTCTCTCAAATGCCGCTCTGGCCAGATGCTGTACCTGCCCCACCCTTACCTACTCCACCACTGGTACCGGCACCACCTGATCCATCTCTCCGTGGAGGCCTCATCGAACCCCCACTCCCTCCTGCATCCCCTGATCTCTCCTGCCGTAAAGGACCCATCACTCCCCCACTGCTCTGCATCCTCTGTGATCGCTCGGATCTGGCCTGCCACATCTGTGAATAGCTGAGAGCTCGCTGGCTAATCGGTACCACCTGCTCATATAACCCACGCCAGTACTCTATCTCCGCCTGTGCTCGCCGTATCTCTCTCATAATCATCCCCTCCACTAGGCCCCTGTGCACCAGTCCGGACTCTCTCCTGCAGCTCCGCTAACCTCTCCACCGCAGTATCTCTCTCCTGCAGCACCACTGTCAGCTCTGTCTCACGTGCAAATAGCTGCACATCTCTAGCTGCTACCTCCGCCTCTAATCTCTCTACCCGGGTCTGCAAATAACCTATCATGTGCTCCCGCAGATCCCCAGTAGCTCCCTCCCCCATGGCCATGGCTGCCGCACCTGTATCATCCCCTCCACTAGGCCCCTCCCCTGCACCACCCTCTCCTGCACCTGTATCCATAGGGATCTCTCTCTCCATCCCCCTCCCACTCAGCTGCACTCCTCCCTGCATCAAAGGACCCTGTGATATCTGCAGTGGTAACCCCCCTCTCCCTCTCCGCTGTCTCGGCATCCCCATCCCTCCTCCACCTCCTCCTCCACCACCACCACCTCCTCCTCCACCACCACCACCTCCTCCTCCTCCTCCACCTCCTCCACCACCTCCTCCACCACAACCTCCTCCTCTCCGTCCCCGTCCCCTCTCATCCTCAAACGCTGGGATCAGCTCAGCTGGGTCTGATATCCGTCGGATTGGGTGCGCCGCCCGATACTGTGTATACTCTGCTGTAACCCCTGCATCCACGACCCTCGGTCGTAGATCCCATGGCCTCGCCTGCAGTGTCCGGAACTCTGCCAATGCCTGATCATACGGTAACACTGGACCCCATGCATACCGCTCTCGGATCACTCGTGCATACTCCCCTGATCCGGTAGGCAGTCCCTGCTGCCGTCCAAACTGCCTCATCACCCGTCCCGGCACCTGTCTCTCTACATGATATGAGGTCCTCCCAATGAGGAATCGGGTCATAAAGCAATACGGCAGTGCCTCTGCATCATCCTCCCATGGCTCACACTCCAAGTATGGCCGCCAGATCACTGCATCCAAATCATCCAATGCCCGCCGCCACCACTCTACCTTCCCCAAGTGGGGCTGGCTCATCATACCACTATACATAAACATATAGGGCTGGTCCACGGCTCGGAATCTCAGACTCACTGGTCGAGTCACCGGTAAGTGCTCCCATGCCCACACATGCAGCAGCGTCATGCCCACTGCAAGAGACCCCCGCCCTCTGTACACTACCTCGTGCAACTCCTGATACATGTGCGCTAGCACGCACGGCCCCCAGGCATATCGGGTCCCCTCTGTCACCATCATCTCTATCACCTGTCCCCATCCGACCGCCAAACCATGTGACCGCCTGTCTGGACACAGAAGTCCTCCCACGATCCCTGACAATACTGCTGGAAGGGGCTCATATAGTGCCGCTATATCCTCCCAGGCGATCGAGCCATCATCAATGTATACATCCTCATCAAAAATCCTCTGGCAAGACACTGTCCCCCAAGATCGATCATACGTCACCAGCTGCCCTCGAATCAGAATCCGCAGGATACGCCACACGTCCTCCAAAGTCACCGTCATCTCGCCCTGAGCCAGATGGAACGTGCATGTCTCACTGTGCCATCGCTCTGCTAAAGCTGTAATCAGGCCGTGATTCATCCGAATCACGGGCATATGCATCACCTCATAGAGCCCAGTAGCCGCAATACAATCTATCTCAATCTGAGTCAAACGATCTCGCAACCCCTGTGTCGCGGGGTGGCGCTCGCGTAACTACAACACGCGTAAGTCCTCCTGCACATAAACATTCATCAAACCACCATCAGTTGTTTTGTTATCAAACTTTCTTAAGTTTAAACCTAGACTATCATCAGATACTTTGATCAAGTATCTTCGGGTCTCAACAGGTAAGCAATCATGGTCGCCTAGACTTCAACAGGCATTTATCCTAACAAATGACCTAAGTCTCATCGGGCTGCTATGGTTCAAAACAACTCCCACTTCACCTCGTCATCCATCCATCGCTAGGCATCAGGAGATTTGTTTTGTCCGAAACTGGGGCATCTTGTTATCTTAAGGCAAAAGCGCTATTTAATCTACAATAGCGCTCATTTTGAACAATAGCGCTACAACAACATCAATAGCGCTCAAACAGCCCTCCAATAGCGCTACAAAAACAACAGCGCTAAAACCACTCTACAATAGCGCTATTACAAGACAATAGCGCTCAATTAACTATTCTGTCGCGCTAATTTATCAAAAGCGCTCAAACTTGCCTACAAAAGCGCTAAATACATTCAAAAGCGCTACAACTAGCCTACAAAAGCGCTATTGCAGCACAATAGCGCTAATTAATGGAGCAAAAGCGCTAAAAACCTAGTTCCAGTGCTCTTGCTCCGACTTGACTTGGACTCAGCTAAAAACATATTAAAAATGCATGAAAAGACAGTTTTCGAATTTGCGTACCGCTGGTCCATAGTCGGCTGGGCGCTGGTACCGGCGGACTCGCTCAAATCGGTGCTCGGTAATCGGAAACGGCATCGTCACTCCTCGTTGCTCCTCCAAATGTCACTGTCAGAGCTCTAGTTTTCAACTGGTCGCGGTCACAAATGATCCTATTTTACCCCCTTTCACCCCATTTATACCCCCCGCCGTCATCGTAACTTCGCCCCGCTCATCGCCGTGGTCCCCGTGACCTCCCCGAGCCCCCCATTTCTCCATGTTTCCCCCGATTTCTTCTATTTTTAACCAGTATACTTAACTTCTTCTCTTCTATCACCCTGCCAATTTTCATTCTTTTTCGAGAGATCGCCCGATTTTTCGAAATTTTTCGGCCCATCTCTCGAGGGGGCATACCACCCATTAAATTTACATTTTATGGGGCATTTCTTCACACCAGTTTTTCTTTCTTTGAAACGACGCGATAAACCGCACCGTCTCAAAGAGGGGCAAATGTAGTCACATAAATCTGTCCATTTTAATTAAATGAATATTTCGTATTTATTTGATTAAAAATCCACTAGCCATCAATTAATTAAATTAATATTTAATTAATTCATCCCCAAACATTCTTCTATTAATTAAATAAATTATTCGATTTATTTTATTTAATTCATTAAAATCAAATTCCCATTAATTAAATAAATAAATCAATTTATTTAATTAAAATCCTTTTTTTCCTCTTTTAAATAAATTAACATTTATTTAAATCATTATCCCCACCCCACTTGCATTTTCCTACAAATGCAACTTGCACACATTTATTGAAATAAATGAATTTTTATTTTAAATAAAATTCTATTTTCCCTCACCCACCAAATCCACTTGCAAATCTAATCCCCTTCTAGATTCTTCTAAACCCCTTCCTAATTAGCCTAATCCATCCCCTAATTATTGTCACATTCCTAAGCAAAATGGAGTCACTTCTCAAATGGCCCAAAGTCTTGGATAACCATTGAAGGTTTTCAACCTTCAACCACCAAAAAACCCCAAAGTCTTTGAAAACCATTAAAGGCTTCCAACTTTCAACCACTTAATCCACAAAGTCTCCAATAACCATTAATGGTTAATTCAACTCTCCCACATGGTTAAAACATTTGTTTTGACTCAACCTCTACCCAACCCAAGGGTCTCATCAAGCATTTAATGCTTTGACCATGATTATCTCTTAATCATTTGCACAAAGGTTTATCCTTGCATTAACTCCTAATCCAGTGGGTAAGCTTAATTTAGGCTTGACCCTTAGCCTTTAGATAACCATGAGGTCTCCTCAGGCATTTAATGTCTCCAACCTCTTCTCTCAACCCAATCTTGTGTTGACACTTGTCACCATTTCATTGGTGCAAATTGTGCACATGGATCCCCAACTTTCAAGCCTGACCCTTAATTAAACCTTTCAATCCTGGCCATCCATTGCTCCATTTTTCCTATAAATAGAGCCCATTCCTTCATAATCCAGATCCTGAAAACTTGTAAACATTTAGACTATAGACATTTTAGAGAGCATTTAGCATAGCATAACTAAATCTTTTGTCTTTTGGTTAAAATATATCATTTTAGCATTAAAATAGCTTTTCATTTCATGTTTGGAGCTATTCTACAATCTCAATCCTCCATAAGCATCCATAGTGCAAAAAGTTGCTTAGAGCTACACTATTTTGGAACTTGGAGAGGAGAGGAACAAGGGAGAAGGAACTAATATCATGCTGAGAGATAGTTGGAGATATCTCATTGTCTTACTTCTTTAGTTAGATTCATTAGCATGTGTTTTTAGTATCTCTCTTGGAATGCCTTCATAGATTTAGTTTTTGATTGACTAATGCTAATGTTTTGTGTGTTTTGTGTTGATTGATCTTAAACTAACCTTGTGCCATTTAGGAGGGCATCACAAATGTATCTCGGTCAGATCATTTTGTATTCATTCACTATTTTCTGCACAACTTTAGACAACATCCTAAAGTGTGTAAATCAGCATCAACTCACAAATAGTATTCTTTAGAGTCATAGAATTTATGCTTTCATCGAACTCTATTAGTGAGTACTAGATAGGGGTAGGACCCCTAACTTACTTCCGAGATACTCAAAAGTGTCCCTTGGCAGTGGCTTTGTGAAGATGTCTGCTATTTGTTCCTTTGTGCTAACATATTCCAGAACAACATTCTTTTCTTGAACTTCTTCTCTAAGATAATGATACTTTATAGAGATATGCTTTGCCTTAGAGTGCATTACCGGATTCTTTGAAATGTTAATAGCACTTGTATTATCACAAAATATAGTTACTGGCTCGGTAAGTGTCTCATTCATACCTTCCAATAGTTGTTTGATCCATGTTATATTGGTACAATTCAATGTTGCGGCAACATATTCAACTTCAGTTGTTGACAGTGAAATGCATCCTTGTTTCTTGCTAAGCCAACTTATTAGTCTTCCTCCCAAAAAGAAAGCTCCATTGCTTGTGCTTTTTATTTCATCATTATTTCCTGCCCAATCAGCATCAGTATAGACTTTTAAGTCATAATCATTCTTCTTTTCATATAGTAAACCATAATCTTCAGTGCCTCTCAAGTATCTGAAAATTCTCTTGATTGTTGTCATATGGGTTTCTTGGGGATCTGCAGAAAATCTTGCAACTATACCTACTGCATGTGCTATATCAGGCCTATTGTGAGCTACATATTGCAACTTTCCAATCATAGATCGGTAAAGTGTCTCATCAACAGATGCAAATTCATCATTCTTTGATAGTTTACAATTAGTAGTCATAGGAGTACTTACGGGTTTAGAATCCTCCATTCCAAATTTCTTCAAGATTTCCTTTATATACATGGATTGAGTAATGAAAATACCATTTTTCATTTGCAGTATTTGTAAACCTATAAAATACTTTATTTCACTGATTAATGACATCTCAAATTCTTTGCACATTTCATTTCCAAAGTTCTTATGTAATGAATCATTTCCACAAAAAATAATGTCATCAACAAATATGGCTAACATTAGTATTCCAGTATCCTCATCATTCTTCATATACATGTTGTTTTCACTAGTCCTCATAAATCCAATCTTGATTAAGTAAGAGTGCAATCTTCCATACCATGCTCTAGGTTCTTGCTTTAGACCATATAAAGATTTTTTCAACTTACATACCTGATCTTTATTCTTCTCTTCAATAAATCCTTTAGGTTGTTCAATACAGACTTCTTCTTCTAGTATACCATTCAAAAATGCAGACTTAACATCCATTTGATATACCTTGAAATTTTTGTCTCGGTATCCTCTATAATAGTTGTCTTTCTATCTGTCATCTTAGTATTCTCTTTTTTCATTAGATTCTTTGTCAAGATAGTTAGAAGCCATATGTCCAATTTTATCACAGTTAAAATATTTTAAAGGTAACTTCCCTTTATACTTACTTTTGCCTCTCAATAACCTTCTGGCCAATACTGCTTCAAACTCTTCTTGCTTTCTTATTTCCTTATATAGCTTGTGTACTTCTTCCATGTTTTTACAAAATCTCTCACTTGCTCCACTGTGATTTCCATCAGCATACTTATACATTCTCTCATTGTAATCATCAAATTCACCAAGATGAAAAGAACTGAATGCAGATTCAACTTTGTTTACCGAAGACCCACTATTATCAAAATTACTTAACTCAAAAGCATGTAGCTTACCGATAGTAGCATCCAAAGAGACCGGCATGTTTGGTATAGACCTTAATTTGTTAATTGCAGAGACTCTAATTGTATAAGCAGGTAGAAGTGTTCTTAGTAACTTATTTGTTACATTCTTTTCTTCAATAGTTCCTCCTAGTCCTTTGATTTGATTGACAATTTCCTTTAACCTTGTACTGTATTGGGTTATGTTCTCACCTTCATTCATTCTCATGGATTCAAGTTGTCCTCTCAGACTGTCTACTTTTTCTCTTTGAACATGTTCATCTCCACCATACATGGATATAAGCTTATTCCACATAGCTTTGACATCATTACAACCTTCTAGATCATTAAACTTTGAGTCGACCAATGTTGATGTTATCTCAATCATTGCTTGAATATGTTCTTGCTTTTCCTTTATTTCTTCCATCATCATAGGGTTGGTGCTAGGTGCAATGTAATCATTCTTCAACTAATATGTTGCATATTCTCCAATTCCTGATAAGTGTAGCTTCATCCTTTTTTGCCATGTGGAGAAACTTGACTTATTCAATTCTGGTGCATCCCTTTTATACGTCTTTGGATCTTGCCTCAAGTTTCTTTAAACTTTTCTTTCAGAATCCAAGCTCTGATACCAATTGTTAGTTAGATGAGAGGGGGGTGAATCAGATAAATCACAATACAATAATCTAATCAGATTCAATCTCGATCGCACTTACTTGATATGCAACTATGATGATAAATCATTCAAACTCATAAACAGATAAACTTGAAACATTAAAACACATTTAACACTAGATTTAATGTGGAAACCCAAATAGGGAAAAACCACTATGGGATTTCAGACCCACAAGAAAATATACTCTTTTAGAGTATGCTCGGTTAAAAGCAAATCCTGTTAAAGATTACAAACACATTGCTAGATGTGACCCAGTTAAGGGATTTCCCTCATATCTGTTAAAATCTTGCACTTTGTTAAAGGTGACCTTATCAAAGGATTTCAAACACTCATTCAAAATGTTACCTTCCTAGAGGATTTACAAATAAGACTATTAGGTCCACTCGGTTAAGAAATTTCCTATCACTTATAAAAATAAATAACAGTAATGAAATATATCTGCAACTTCACATCTAAAATGCTAAAGTAGATTCTATATGCTCAAGATAATCTTGTCATAAGACTTATCTTTCTCCTTGCTGGGCTTCTCACTCTGTTCTTCAAACAGATTTTTAATCTTCTATACTCGGTTATCACCTTTGTAGCATCACTATGCTTCCATTTGCCCACATACTGTGTTCTTCATCTTTTCCTTATTTATAAGCAATTCCTAACCGCTTAATCTCCTTAATCACATTTCCTATGATTAATCTTAGCCATTAGTTCTTCAAACTTGACTAGGCTCATTGTATCCTTCGAACTAAAAAATGTTTTATCTTGCCTTGAAACTTGTATTCATTCCTTGGTACTTGTGCTCTGTTATAACCATTTAATCTGTGCTATAGATCTAACTCTTGAATTTTCATTGCCATAGATCCTTAACAAACTTCATGCATGACATTCCAATCTTCTATAAATCTCCACCTCATTGGCATCCTTCATTTAATAATGTATTCACTCATTTAATGCATTTTGTTACTGCTCAGTTGATACTCTGTTAATACTAAACTTTACTCGGTAGATATTTTCATCTCGGTTACTTTTGCTCAGTGACTAATAAACTTGGTGTTTACCGACTAGCTCCTTGCTCTGTAAAATAGAATAATATCAAACCTTTACATGAAATCTTTTCTCCTTCTTGTTCAGTCTTCGAATACACATATATAGGATATCAAAACAATCAAAACATTATAATCTCATCACTATCTAACTCGGTAATAGTTGCCCATTGAATAACTTATTACTCCCCTTTATTTTTACATTCTTTATGTGTCACTTACCGACATCTTTAAACTCATCAAAACATACTCTTTAAGATATGGCAACATCATACTAAATCAAAGAATCAACTACTTGACATCAATGACAAAATAATAATATTAAGACAGTAATCATCATTTATCAATAATCTCCAATAACCTTCCCAATATCCTCATACCAACAAACTTACTATAATGCCAACAATCCCCCAACTTATTGTAATGCCAACACTGTGATGGATAGGCCGAGTAATAGCAATGTGCTCCCAACACCAGATCTACAATAGTGTACATCTTGTAGACAAACTAGCACTCTCATCATACACCACCTGATGAAGATCATGATATAAATGAGCCAGCATACAAACACCTCAAACATATTGAGTCTGATGCTACATCATACTCTGAAGAATCTCACCCCATCCAATAGAAAAACCTCACGATCATCTATCAGGACAAATAAATCCTCCAATCAAACTAGCAAGAATCACAGGGAGAGTCTCGTAATACATCACCATATCCTCCCATCGGATCTCTCCTCTAGAGATGCTCTCATCAGCAAAAACAACTCTACAAGCCTCTATCCCAACACAATCCTGAAAATCATACTGCACTCACTCGCCAGTCACTAGGATGTGCAAAATCCTATAGACATCCTCGAGCATCACACTTATCTCACTCATGGGCAGGTGGAAAGTGTTATGCTCACTATGCCATCTCTCAGCTAACATCATCAACAATCCTCTATTATGTGTAATCTCAGGCATATACAACAGATGGCATAAATTACATGCATCTATATGTCTCACCTCTTCCTGTGTCATCTTTGGCACTAAATGATGTACTACTGGGAATTTCTCCCGACACTAGAGAACATCAAGTTTCTCTTATTTTACCAAGAGAATTAGATCAATCATCATCTATCAAATCTATCCAATCAAACTGAAGCAACTTACACTATCTATCTATCAAATCAAACTAAAGCAACTTAAGTTATCAAATCATTTTAAAAACCTATTAATCTAGTTTTCTATCAATCACTGAGTTCAATCAAAACTCTTCTAAGCTCTTGCATTAGAAACTAAATCGGTTTCTTATAGCTAATCTATCAAAACAAATCAAATCAACCAATCAAATCCCTATTCATCATACACGTGCATCAAACACGTTAAATCTAATCAACAAAGTGATTTTTTAGCTTTTGCATCTATCAAAACAACATCATTTTGAGCATATATGCTATCCTATTGAACATAAGTGCTAAACAAAGCATATGTGCTAACTTTTTCAACAAACGTGCCAACCCTACGCATGAATGCGCAAAACATGCAAAAGCACTATCAAACAATGCATATGCGCTAACAAATGACACATAAGCCCTAACCAATGCATATGCACTAACATCCTTAACATATGCGCTATCCTAATGAGCATAAGCGCTATCATGAGAAAAAGCGTTAAACTTAATTACATATGCGCTAAATCTAAATGCAAAAGCACTAATTAAATGTCGAAAATCACCAAAAAAAAATTCAAAATTCAAAAACGCGCCTAAAAATATGAAAATTTCACGACAAGTTGAAAACAAAGCTCGGGATAAGATACATACCGAATACCCATATTTAGGAGGTCGCTGATATCATCGAACACACTAAAATCGATGGTTCTCCATAGGAATCACCATTTCGCCACCTCACCTAGACAATTTTCTTCACAAGCTGACAGGGATAAAATGAAATTAAAATTAACCTTGGTTAATTTTATATTTACTATTTGAAAGAGTAATTAATGCTATTCAATGGGGCAATTTGACTTTTTTTTAACAAATCAATTTAATTGATGGAACGTTTTATCAATTATCATGATATCAATCGTTCAAACTAAAGTTTTCAACAATTTCACAATCAATCTCCTGAGGGGGCACACAATCAGGATTTTTAATCTTTGCCAGACACATTATCGAAATTTAATCTTTGAAACAATGTTGTCTTGACATTATTTCAAAGAGGGGCAAAATGTATACACATAAAATTGGCTATGAGCAATTAAATAAATATTTTATATTTATTTAATATTTATTCTTCTATTAAATTATTAATTTGAAAAGATTAATTTATTTAATTTATTTAATTCATTTCGTGTCTTTCTATATTATAATTTATTAATTAATTCATCTATTTTATTCCTCTAAAATAATTAAATATCTAATATTTAATTATTCCTCTAACCAAGTTAAGTAAATATCTAATATTTAGTTATCTCCTTCAAACAATTAAATACCTAATATTTAATGGTTATTCTCCTATCTTATAGTCTCAAATATTAAATTATTTCTTAAATTATTTAATCCCCCTTTTCCAACTCACCTTCCATCTCCACTTCATCTTCCCTTTGCCAACTCATCCATCATGTGGCTAAAGAAATTAATATTTCTTAAATATTAATTCATCATTTATCTCCAACCTCCAAATTTAATGAATATTGTGTACCTACACATATTTTATAACCTCTTATATTCTCTCCAACACCCCCTGCATCTTAGGAAGGACTTGAGTCCACTTGTCCTCTTATGCCTAAATTTTCTCCAACCATCCCTAGATTCCCTCAGTCAGCAACCCAGTCAAGGTGAGATGAGTGACACTTGTCTTCTCCTTCCCCCTTTCTCTCAACCTTCACCTTTTCTCATAGCCATCCAAATCTGTAGATCTGTTCATGACCATTGATTTGAGCCACATCATCTCATCCTCTCAAGGTCTATAAAATCAAGAGTTTCAGTTGAGAGAGAGTTAGACTTCAAGTGCATTTTCAAGCAAATCATTTGTAAAACTTATGCATCCGTGAGTTTTAATCTTGAAGCAAATAGAAATTAGCATTTTAGCATAATTATTTAGCATAATCATGTAGCATTGCATATCATAGTATTAGTTAACTATCAGTTATCAGTCTATTCTTCATATGAGTCCATTCTTCATATGTCATCTTAGAAGCTATCAGTGCATTGTCTAAGAGCACACCATCTGCAACCAAGAACAGTGGAGTTAGGACACAATGAGACATAAACCATGAAGATAATATTTAGTATTTTTATTTCATATGTATTTAATGTAGTTTCATTGGTTGATTTTGGATTTCCTGTAGCATTTCCATTGGTATTTTGTGAAACTAACTTGTTGTAGGTAGCATTCTGAGGATGAAATTCAAGTTGACACATTCTATGAAAAGCTATAATAAAAAAACCTATGTAAGGTTACATTAAGTTGTTCCTAGATTTTGTATCTAGAATGAACTATGATATTTTAATCACACTTTTTAACGGTTAAATATAGTTTTGCAAATACTTACATACATATCATCTATGTATGCTTCATGAATATTACAACTCTTAAGTGTATAAATATGGATAGTGAGGTCTAGTGGCATATCATGGATTCCATCTACTTAAGACAAATTTTGTACTAATAAAAGCTCTCATTGTTATCAACCATTGTGGTCATCCTCTCATGGATAGCATAACCTAAAGTTAAGAGCATGTAAGATGATTTAACTATTGGCCCCAATTTTTCCTCTACTTAATCGTGAGTATAAATTCACTGCTTACAAATTGATATCCTTAACATTGGGAATAAGGTCCAACCCATAGGATTAGAAGATTAACATAGATCACCAAAACATCCTCTATAACAAACATCTTTTTCTATAGTATGTTCCTAGATTATTTCAATGTGAATGAATGTATTTTTTCTAATGCAAAAGCATACAATGTATAAACACAAACATGTATTATGCTAGTTAAAAATAACTAATGAAGTCATTTACAATATTTATATTAGATTTTAAACTTTAGAAGTTCAAGTTCCACATCCATGATTAAGGAAGTTAAATGGATTAAGTTTCCACTTATGAGATTTAATCCAAGGTAATAAATAGTAGATCTAGAGGTCATGCAGCATAAGTCTCTCCCTAGGGGGAAAAAAAAAAAAGCAAATAGAAATATTCATTTATAAAAAATAATTTGGTATATATTCAATATTTGCACTTAAACCCAACCAAAGAAATCTAACAACTCTAAATGATGGTTCTAGAAATCATTTTGAATTGGAATCATCATAAGATCAACCAGTGAATAAGGAGGTTTCTTTTCATTTTAAGTCAACCACACAAAAAAAAGGAATGGTTCAAAAGATATTTTATTTATTCCATGGATATATGGTTGTTCACTAGCCATTAAACATCTGACCTAGTAGTTTGGATTATAATAGATATGATCCATATTCTTCAAACGTAATTATACACATTAATAGCTCATTTATTAGACCCTTTAAAATATCATAAAAGCCTAATTTTGAATTATAGAACCTGAAATATCAAAATTGCATATAGGCTTGTATGATTCACAAAGCTCTTGGAATATTGATTTATCTATCACAATATTTTAAAATAAGAGATAAACACTTTAGTGGTATTAAGATCACATTTCTATTTTGGCAGTACCCTCTTACATAAAAAGTACTTGCCTACAATTTTGTCCTCACCTAAGCCTCATTTTGGCGTTCCGATTTCCAAGGCTTGATTTCAATGCTAATTCTACTCACACCACTTAGCTATTTTGCATTTTCATCAATGTTCTAGTTCCACCCCATTTTTGGAGTCCTAATTTCCAAGACCAGGATGTACTACACTGGTTAGGTTTAGGGCATACCACACCCTTGGCCTCTTAATTGAGCCGCAAATTGCACCCCCTAATGGTCATCATTAATGAGTTGAAATTTTGATCTCGTGTCAGCTTTTTGTGGAAATTTAATTTGATTTTTTATGATCAAGTATAAAAGGAGCTCTAACCCTCTCATTTTAAACCTAACGAATTGAAATCAAGATCTACATTCTAGCTATAATGCCCAAAAATTTATATGATATTTGGATGTTACACAACCTATTTATCCCACTCTAAACTTATCTAATTTGCAATAAAAAAGAATCTTTTAAATCATAACCAAATGCATTTGTAAAACTTCAAGCAATAGTAAAATATAACAGGTGACCATTCCAACCAAGATTGAATTTTATACAATAACATAAAGGTTTTTCTTATTACAAATAAATGTACCTTTTTCATACTCAAGTTTCTCTTGCAATCCTCCGTTATGTATTTGTCTTTCTTTCCATACTTGCACCTGCAAGCTATCTGCTTGTCTAGATATTCATCACAAGGTCAACAGATTATTAGATACATGATCAACATGACAAAACATATCATTACTTTGATTGGATCAATCATACAGTAGTCAACTAATAAGTTTTCAAAGATGAACAAGGAATGCATAAGATTGTGAAGGAGAGGTCAGACCAATAAAACATAGAAGGACAAGACCTAAGGGCCAAACCTAGTATCTCGAGGGCTCATCATAGATGGCCTTGCCTACGTGAAAGCTCAGAGACTTTGTAGTTTGTAAAACAAGTTGAAACCAATCTATTATGAATTTACAAAAGTGGGTATGCAACCCTTTCTAGGGCCCAATTCCCCAGACAATTTCCTCTTCGGTTGCCACCCACTTAGGTGGAACAAAGATGAAATCACTGGTTATAATTGATGACTTGTCATCAATTTCCAACAATTCAAGTAGAGTTCTAATTTATACCAAAAGAGTATCACTACCACTGCAAGGTGTAGATTGTTACTAACACATACATGATTACTTGGATGCTAGCTTATAATTGCAAGGCTCGGCTTGGTGTAACAACCTCATGAGATAATCAGAATTAATGGACAAAAGGTAATAACCAAAACAATGAGGTTAATAATGGTAGTCTGGTCCCAAGGATAGGTACAATAATAAACAACATGCCAATAACTTAAGTACACCATTATTAGATTGTACACTATAAAGATGATCAAGGCTAGAGTGATACAAGGACTATAAAAAAAATCCAATTGTAGTAAAGCCCAAGCAAAGACACACGGTACAAACAACCATAGTGAATTATCATACTTGATAACTAAAAGGAAACAACCATGGTACATAAGTTTCCATTGACCATGTACAATCATCTAATATATTTATCTATATAGGGTAAGAAGTTCCTCTAATTAGTGTACAATAATTGCTTATCCATGAAAATTACGAACTATTGAATCATAAAAGCCAATGTGCCAAAAATACTTAAATCATGGTATCATCCATCCTAACTACTACTTACATAACAATATATCATAATTTTATTAAAGAAACTAATGTCATACCTGTTCCACAGCAGAGATCAGATCCACATAACATAGATGAAAACCATAATAGTCGATTTCAAGTCCAAAGTGCCTAAAATGCCTAAAATCTATCTGCAATGTTTTCTCTGCCAGATTAGATTCTCAAATGATCTTTCTATGGAGAGAAATAAATTTTCTGACATAAGCAAATCAATTTATCAAAACAACAGTATTATATTTCAATCATCAATCTTAAAGCTTTCAATGTTTATTTTGATTATCAATGAAATTAACGTTAGTTGATATAATATTAACGTCTATTCACAAATATACTACGTGCTTACCATTACCATTATTCTCATAACTAAACCTTGATAGTGCATATTGAGTTAGAAATACGGATCATTAATATAGATAATGAAAAGCTTGACCACTACAACTTGCAGATTTCACTGATTTTACCCTCAAGTTTTGATGGTTTTCCTGCAAATTAAAGTAGCCTATGCCTATGTCATTCTGGATGTTTCATGTTACTTCCCTCCATGGTATACTAATGGGACTCCTTTTTGCCTTCTCAAATGGTTGTTAACCATTCATTACTTATCCTAGAGGCATTTTACGTTTTTTTTGCTTATGACATTAAATGCACCTATCGAAAATAAAGTTTTTTTTTTTTTTTTTGATAAAAGTTGATAGAACCACTGAACTATATTAAATTTTAAAAGTTTTTTTTTAACAGTGTATGGTTCAAAAAGCACTAAAGGGAAAGAACCAGTAAGAAAACCCTTTAGTATTGCTTAAGCAACACAAGCCTATTCTACCCAATACCAAATGCCCATTGGCATAGTACATCAAAAAACCCATCCCAATTACATAAGCCACATTAAATATAAAGGAAACTGCCAATAGAAGCATATAGAAGATTAAAGTATGATCACTGAAGGATGCATATCCATTGCTGCCAAAAAACACCAGTCTGAACCACCCCTGTCTATGAAACACAATTCTCCAACCACTAGTTAGAATGATACCACATAGCAGAAATGAAACTATAAACTGACACCCTATCAAAATAAACATTGTGATCTAGCATAACAGAACCCATACCAAAGAAAAGCCACACCAAAATAAAAAGGTAGATGAAGACAACAACTATGCCCTTCTTTACTTCAAAAATTCTAAAACCGAGGAAGGGATCTCATCCACACTTACCTCCCGCATATTAGCATCACTGTCAATGGCTAAATTAGCCAAGAAATCTGCAATCTTATTCACTTCCCTATAATAGTGGGAAATCAAGAAGGAATCAAAAAAGTCTAATTTTTGCAAAATATGATCAAGTATATATTGTAATTGCCAACAATTCGACTTCTTTTTCATGACACTTTGAATAATAACCATAGAATCACCCTCAATTATCATGTCCTTAATTCCCAAAGATATAGCCATATCCAAACCAAAGGACAAAGCAAAGAATTATGCACAATTGTTAGACTTGAAACCAATCGCATGACAATGAGCCTGAATAAATCTTACCTTATGATCATAAATTACCAAACCTGCCCCTGCCAGGCCAGGGTTCCCACGAGAAGCACCATCAAAATTCAATTTAAAGTGCCCACGCGGACGAGGATTCTAGCAAGCAAAATTTCTCTTACTTTTAGCATTAGTCTTATTTAAAATAGATCCATGAGAAGGTAAGAATGATAACATTCTCCAAACTCGAGTTACCCTACCATCCCAATGAGAAAAAGAGGTAAGGGTTTCCAAATTCTTATAGATAAAAGACAAAGCAACTTCAGAGATGGAAGATTCAATCCTCAATAAAAGCTCAGCCAAGGAAGAACTTGTTTGTTTAAAAATCCTATTATTACGTTCTAACCTGTAGCGTCCTAAAATTGCGACACTTGCAATTTCGACCGCATTTGGGTCTTCACGATGGCGACGCAACACTGAACCTGAATGGAGACCCCGAAACTTTCTCACGACATCAAAAACTGCATTTTTCCAGCACCCTGCCTGATCCCTCCTGGCACCCTACTGTCCCGGGGGGTGGGACCAGGGCACCTAGCGCCCTGGTCCCTGGCCCTATTTTGGGCCCGGTCTCCTATGAGGCTTCGAGTCTTTTTGTTTGCATATTGGAAAAATAACATTTCCTGGTCGGCCTAAGGTCGGAAAAATCAGTCTATTAACCCTAATTGGCAAGTATATAAACTACATTTTCCTCTCTCATTTGGATGGATGGGAAAAAGGTGGAAACGATATTCAAACATTCAAGCATTCAAGCATTCAAGCATTCCTTCAAGCAATTGATCATTCTAAGTCTCCATTCAAGGCTAAGTGTTGCATTCAAGACAAGGATTCAACCATTGAAGAGGAGATCACATACAACATACAATATACAACAAACAACAACATCTACACCTTCGCATGTAAGAATACAAACATTCTTACAACAAGGTACTAGTACTTGTTTTACATTACAATCATTTACATTTACAGCATTTCTCATTTCTTGGTTAATTCCAAAAATGGGGTTTGACCTAAGGGCAAACCCCTAATCCCTAACCCCCCAATCGTCTTCACTTTTCTGTGTGTAGGTTGCAAGTACGCGGCTGAAATTGAAGATCTGGAATCCTTGTGCAGAGACAAACAGATCCCCCTTCGTTTCGCAGATTTTTCGGAGGACCATGTGCACGCCGGGCGCCATCGTCCCATCAACTTTTGCTCAAATTTGTAGGACAGCACCGTCTCGACATTCTACTACTAATTCCAGGTCCGCAGCTTCATCCTATATCCCTATCTCAGTTTATAGGCGAATCTTTCTCACTTTCTATGCATTCCTAGCTTGATCTTTCTATCTACATTCTTTACAAAAGAGGGTAGCCTTGCTGTCTTAACCCTTGAAACTCATTTAGAATCCAATCTTGCATTGTGTGGGATTGGATCTTGTGGGTTTCAACCCCTCTTTTGAATGTAAAGTCTCCCCTAAGTGAAAACCATCAATCCTAGTAACCTCCCTTCTCTCTCCTTGGAGTTGGAAGAGGGGAGAGCAACTAGGGTTCAATTATTTTCCGCTTTACATTTTGGTGAACCCGACGTGAACATCCTTTCTGATTATTCATGGTTAGATTTGAAAATTGGATGCCTTGATTACATTTCCATGTTTGATCTTTTGCAAATTTTAGAGGTTAATTGCATAAAAACCCTAAATTTTCTTTTTGAAAATTGAGCTTGTGAAATGTTTAATTGTTAATGCTTGTTTCAGATCTACCCTTCTACTGCAAATTATCAAATCATATATGTGCTTTAATTTTGAAAATTAAGTGGTTAAGTGTCAAAACCCTAATTTTTAAAACCCTCTTGATTCAACCTTTGTCCGACAATTTCACTGATCAAAACATCTCCAAATCGGCTATAACTTTGGATTCTGCAATAAAATCATAAAATCTTTCATCCCTGAAAATTTGGAAAAAAGTTGCGAGGACCGTGTGCACTCTGAGCGCCATCGTCCCCGACATTTTTTCCGAAATTTTGGGAGCTAGATCTTACTGCATTTTTCTGCTAAAATCCAGAATTTTGGCTGATTTTATCAATTACAACACTTTCAAAATTACAGTCAAAGTTGGTCTTGTGATTGCTTGGTTTAGGGCTTCTAATTATTCGAAAATTGTTGAAACTGAAATTCATGTCAAAATTGTGTTTCTTACTGTCCTAAAACTGAAAAGTGTGTTAGCATTCATTCGAAATTTCAGTGCTTTATTCAAATTCTTGCAATTTGTGACTTTTGAAATCAAGCGCTTAATTACAACAACTTTGATTTCCGCTTTCAAAATTGAATTTTGCGTGAAATTGAGTCAACTTTTAAATTTCAAAACTTGCATTGCTTTGGCTATTCCCTCTAAAACCATAAAATTCAAAATTTCAATTTCCCTCTCTCTTTCAAAATTCAAAATTTTGCATTTTTCGACAATCTTGGTAGGGTTCAATTTTGAGATTGCAACTTTAATTTGGCCTATCTACAGATCATAAAATCACTCAATTTTTTCAGATTAGCTTTAAAATCATCATAACTTTCATCCTTGGAAATTTCAAAAAAAGTTGCGAGGATCGTGTGCACTTCGAGCGCCACGGTCCCAGACATTTTTTCCGAAATTTTAGGAGATTGTCGTGATTGCATTTAACAGCTTAAATCTAGAAGATTGGCTGATTTTACTGAAATTTTCTACCTCTAAATTCAAAATCTTCTCTCCCTCTCTAGTGCATGAGTTTTACAACAATAAGCCCTACTTACACTATTCCCATTAGACGAAGCCTTAGAATTAAGTCTTTCCAAGGTTTAATTACTGAGGAGATGGAACCTAATTTGAATAGCCTTTTTAACGAGGACATGGGTAATTCCTCTAATCCTCCTAATGATGAAGAAGCTCTCCATGAGGTTTCTGTAGAACAACTTGCGAAATTGGATAACCAATTTGACGATTTTCGACAATGGATGTCTCAAGAATACCCCGATAGTCAAGCTCTTCCTTTAATTGAGGGTCTAAAACATATGCTTCAAAGTGATAAGAATGGAATTGATATTTTGCGTGGTATTGCACACATTGTGGATTCAAATGTGATGCCTATAAAGAGTTGTGCCGAATCTTTAGGTTATACACAACCTCCCACTCAAGTCAATCATTCTATTCCTTTGACAACTTCCATTGCTAGCATACCTACCTTTACATCAAACATAATGGCTACTTCTATACAAGACATTCCTCCTATGATCACCAGTCATGGGGGCAATCCTTCCTCTTCAATTAACCCTCTTCCTTCATTTAATCCGACTTCTTCATTCATTCCTTCAATGAGTGTTCCTATTACATCTCCACAAATGAACATGACGCAAGGGGGCAATTCATTCAACCATTCCATTCCTCCTTGTAGTGTTCCTCCTTTCCAATCCTCTCCTATGATTAACTATCATAGTATCCCACCACCTTACTCTTTACCTTCTTTCAATAACATAACACCTCCATCACAATCTAACACATCTAATATGAACTCTTCGACTGAAGCGACCATTAACAATCTTGCACAAACTGTCTCTTCTTTACAGCAACAAATTGCCTCTATGAATCAATCTAAGTTTAGTGTGCCCACATTTGATGTTGCGAGCCCACTTTCTCTTGACATTGTTCGAGCTATCCCTCCTAAACATGTTGAAATCTCGCATTTGGAGCTTTATAATGGTAAAGGAGATCCTCTAACACATGTTAAGACTTTTCAAACAATATGTACCGATTTTGCTTATGACCAAAGGTTGCTTGCAAAACTGTTTACTAGAACATTAAGAGACAAAGCCCTACAATGGTATTGCTCATTGCCTTCTTATTCTATTACTTCTTTTGAACAACTTGCAAATGCTTTCATTCAACAATTTCAAAACAATATAAGTCCTAAAGTTACTTTGATTGATTTAATGCATTGTAAACAAGGTGTTAAAGAAAAAGTGACTGATTTCATTGGTAGATATAAGCATTTGTATGCTCAAATTTCTTTTCCAGTGCCTGACAATGATATTCAAAGAATCTTTATTTCTAATTTACAAAAAGATATTCGAGACAAACTTCTGTTTTCTGAGTTTACCTCTTTCCAATAGTTGTGTGCAACTCTTCTCAATTATCAACTGACTATGAGTCAAATGGAACAATCACATCCTATGGCTCCGAGTGATAAGGGTGATAGCAATCAACAACCATTTGGAAAGTTTAAACCGAATAGAGACTCCATCAAATTCAATGAAAACATCATCAACAACAATGTGAATGCAGCATCAGGTGTGCCTCCTATTTCTAAGTTTTTCAAGAAAGAAAGAAAGTATACTCCTTTGAATGAATCATTGCATAGTATTATGAATAAGTTATTGGAACAAAATGTGCTTACTCTTCCTCCTATAAGGCAAATTGATCCTGCAAAGATTAATTCACCCTATTTTGATAACAAATGTTTTTGTCAATTTCATTGTCAACCTGGGCATGATACTGAAAAATGTTTTGCTTTGAAGGGTAAAATTCAAGATTTGATTGATAATAATAATATCTCTGTTTCTGGAGTGAATGATAAAGGCAACACATCTGTAGCTCCTCCTAACCAAAATCTTCATATTTTTACTGATCCATTACCTTCTCATACCTCTAATGCGATTAAGACTAATGATTCCTCTTTTTCATTTGATGGTCTTGTATCTATGACTCCGAATGTGATTAACTTTGTAGAACAGCAAGAAAACCCTAAAGAACCTTCCATCACATTTGATTCTAATGAAACTATCAGGGCACCCGATGGTCCTTTATACATAGTTGCAAAAGTCAAGAATACACCTTGCCATGGAGTGCTTATTGATCCTTCGTGCATGGTTAATGTTATTACCAAAGAATTTCTTTTTACTTTGCAATTGAATCAGGTGATCTATGACAAAACAGATGTGATTGTGAAATTATTTGATGCATTTTCTTCTCCTGCAATTGGTTCTATTACATTACCTATTGAGGTCCATAACAAATCCCTTGATGTGATCTTTGCTATTATTCCTTCATCTGAACAATTTCGTGTGAAGCTTGGCTATCCTTGGCTATCTTCCATGAAAGCCATTGCTTCTCCTATTCATAAATGTTTGAAATTTCCCCATAATGGTGAAGTTGTTACTGTCAATCATAGTCTCTTTAAACCAGCTGAAAGAACTTCTAGCGTTCCTATTGATTATTTTTGGCCTAAACAATTCCAATCTCTTCCACCGCGAAGTGATCATCTTTTCGAATCTTATCAAAAGTGGAAAAAAGATATGATCCTATCTCTAAGTGAACCTAGAACACCCAAACTTGATATTCCTATCGTTCTTGAGAAGGAAGTTCTTCCTTTGAAAGATAAAACTAATGTCTTTCCTCGAGAAGATTCCCAACCCATTCCTATGGATGTGACTATGTCTATGCCTAATAAACTTTCTAAAAGTAGACCTATACCTCCTCGTCATGATGGACTTGGCCTTCTTCCTAAACCAAAAATTCCTCCTTTATACGGAGCAGTTCCTCCTCCTTCTTTTTATAGAGAGAAGAGACCTTCCTCTTCTCCTATTATCCAGCCTAAGAGACCAAAACCTAAACACCCAAGTGATAAGGATGAGAACATTCCTCCTCCTCAATCTTCTTCACTCCCTACTAAGACTAGATGAAATCGTTCTGCACGTGAACGCCGACGAAAGTGTCGTCTTAGAGCTCAGGCAGCTGCTTCTCAAACTTTGCAATCCCCAAAAACACCTTCAACAAACATTATTCCATTTTCTCCAAAATCTCCTAAACATAAGATGCATGATGATCTTGATCTTGTGCGAGTTAAAGATCCTATTTTTATAAATCTTGATGATGATATAGATGAAAATGTTATTCATGATGAACATGTTACTCCTCTTGCTTCTGATAGTGAATATGAACTTGTTGATGTTGATAACCATTTATCTAATGAATTTTCTAAAGCACTTATCCTAGCTCCTAGACAAGAACAACGTGGCTTGGAACATGAACATAGCCCTTGTTTGGATCTTGTGATAGCTCCATCTGCTGTGTTGGATGTTCCTCCTCTAGCGTGTTCCCTACCTTCCCGAAACATTGATCAGCAAGATCGGGGGGTAGATGATGTGCTAGACTAGTTACATTAGCATAGAAGATTCTCTCCTCCTCTCTTTTGTTACTTCTTCTATGTGTTATTCTCATTCTTCTATTTGTTGTCCTTAGTGTTGTCTACTTGAGGACGATGCAAAGCATTGAGATCTCTTTTGGTCTCTCTCATGTTGACTCAAAAGACACATGTGTTCCCTTCTTCTAGGTGACCTTCCTTGATTGGGGAATGAAGAACAATTATGCATACATACATATGATATACATGACTTATCATACAGCATACTGACCCCGAGGAAAGCGAAGTCACCTTGTGCTTTGTGTTTTGTATCTATTATCCTTGGGTTTATCTCACACTTGGGGGCTAAATCTTTGTGATAACGTGCTCCTTTCCCTTCTCATTTCTTATGTGTATCACTACGTTAAAGCAATCACCCCTGTTGAGGCGTGTGCGATCGCTTTAACGTAGGGGGGCATACACCCCGTCTATCCCTTCAGGATACTTGAAAATTTCTTGGCGAACTTAGCTTTGCCTTGAAAATTTTTGGTATTTCTCTTGCATGACCCATAGTGAGGGAACCTTACTACTGACAGTCATGGTTCTCCCTCGTGATCTTCCCTTTTACTTTGTCAATCGAAGTCATAAGATCCTTAGTCCACTGGGGGCTTGGTGTGTCTTGCCTCCTTGACGTGGTGAAAGTCTTTTAATGTGGTTTCCTTGTACTTTACTGGAAGTATGAGCGTGCACTTATACTCCTGCTAAAGTGGGGGCTAAATGTAGCATCCTAAAATTGCGACACTTGCAATTTCGACCGCATTTGGGTCTTCACGATGGCAACGCAACACTGAACCTGAATGGAGAACCCGAAACTTGCTCACGACATCAAAAACTGCATTTTTCCAGCACCCTGCCTGATCCCTCCTGGCACCCTGCTATCCCGGGAGGTGGGACCAGAGCGCCCAGCGCCCTGGTCCCCCAAGACCATGGCGCCCAGCGCCCTGGTCCCCCAAGACCATGGCGCCCAGCGCCCTGGTCCCTGGCCCTATTTTGGGCCCGGTCTCCTATGAGGCTTCGGGTCTTTTTGTTTGCAAATTGGAAAAATAACATTTCCTGGTCGGCCTAAGGTCGGAAAAATCAGTCTATTAACCCTAATTGGCAAGTATATAAACTACATTTTCCTCTCTCATTTGGATGGATGGGAAAAAGGTGGAAACGATATTCAAACATTCAAGCATTCAAGCATTCAAGCATTCCTTTAAGCAATTGATCATTCTAAGTCTCCATTCAAGGCTAAGTGTTGCATTCAAGACAAGGATTCAACCATTGAAGAGGAGATCACATACAACATACAACATACAACAAACAACAACATCTACACCTTCGCATGTAAGAATACAAACATTCTTACAACAAGGTACTAGTACTTGTTTTACATTACAATCATTTACATTTACAGCATTTCTCATTTCTTGGTTAATTCCAAAACTGGGGTTTGACCTAAGGGCAAACCCCTAATCCCTAACCCCCCAATCGTCTTCACTTTTCTATGTGTAGGTTGCAGGTACGCGGCTGAAATTGAAGATCTGGAATCCTTGTGCAGAGACGAACAGATCCCCCTTCGTTTCGCGGATTTTTCGGAGGACCGTGTGCACGCCGGGCGCCATCATCCCGTCAACTTTTGCTCAAATTTACAGGACAGCACCGTCTCGACATTCTACTACTAATTCCAGGTCCGCAGCTTCATCCTATATCCCTATCTCAGTTTATAGGCGAATTTTTCTCACTTTCTATGCATTCCTAGTTTGATCTTTCTATCTACATTCTTTACAAAAGAAGGTAGCCTTGCTGTCTTAACCCTTGAAACTCATTTAGAATCCAATCTTGCATTGTGTGGGATTGGATCTTGTGGGTTTCAACCCCTTTTTTGAATGTAAAGTCTCCCCTAAGTGAAAACCGTCAATCCTAGTAACCTCCCTTCTCTCTCCTTGGAGTTGGAAGAGGGGAGAGAAACTAGGGTTCGATTATTTTCCGCTTTACATAACCAAATATTCCAAATCACAATAGATGGAGAAATAATCCAAAGACATGCATAGAAAGATGAGGCAAACAGGAGAGGCCAGGCTCTAAAGTGGGAAAGCAAATCCTTACCAATAACAAAGGAAAGATTAAGCTTTTCAAACAACCACTACCAGCAAGCATAGGCAAAATCACAATGAAGAAACAAGTGTGCAGAGGATTCTAAATTTTTATTACAAAAGACACAAGAAAATACTGCACTAATACCCAACCTGTCCAACCTCATTCCTGTAAGGACCCTGTCCTACACTACTAACCAAGCAAAAGCACCAGCTTTTGGGAGGCAAGCCATATGCCAAAATAGCTTGTATGGCCAAGTAGATAAATCTTTAGCAACCAAGAGAGAATTATAGCCATCCTTAATTGTGTACTTACCAGAGATATTCCTTGTTCAAATAAGCTCATCGTTGGCATCAAAAAGAATTATTACTCTCTCTGCCAGCATCTTTTCATATTCCAATTTCACATTTTGATCAATATCTAAAAACTCAATTGATTTCCATTTTGCCACCTTAAGATTCCCACTATACTCAATTTCAAAATAATCAGCCACAAAGACACCCCAAAGAGAAGAAAGAGTGGAAATTAAAGGAGACCAATCCCTCGAGTTCACCAGGGGAGGATGTCCATTCCAAACTTCCTCCCAAAACCTAAATTTTTTACCATTATAAATAATCCATGAGAGATGAGGCAAAATCACTGATCTACATTTACATAGAAAATTCCAAATAGCTTAACCAGACGGTAAATTAGAAACTTGAAAAACATATTCTCTTGGCCTGTTATTTAAATATTTAGCAAACATAATTTGTGCCCAGAAGGAGAATGGTCTCTCATACAATTTCCAAACCAACTTAGCACCTAAGGCTAAATTCTGACTTTCCAGACTCCTAATGCCTTTGCCCCCCAAGGTTTTTGGGAAAACAAACTTTATCCCATGCTACCAGAGGGAGTTTCTTCTTACCATCTTTATTATTACTCCAAAGGGAGGACCTCAGAGTATCTTGCAAACTAACAAGAGCCGCTTTCAGAGACTGCAAATCAGACATGAGATAAATAGGAATAACATTTAGGACAGACTTAATAAGAACAATCTTACCAGCCAAAGATAACCATCTATGATTCCAGGATAGGATCCTTCTAGAGATAACTGAAATGATCTTATCCAAAAACTCAGCTGTATCCTGCTTAATGAAGAAAGGTATACCAAGATAAGAACAAGGAAGATTTCTAGATGCAAACCCCCAAAAAATCTTCAATCTATCCTGAACGAATTGTGAAGCATGAAGGAAAAAAATCTTTGAATTATCAACATTGATTCTCTAACCAGAAAAGGATGCATAATTATGTATTATCCCCTTCTTGCCTTGCCCAAAGAGGCCTGCCCAAATAACAAGGTATCATCTGCAAACAAGCAATGCGAAATGCTTTGTGGAACATTCTGAATCCTAATTCCCTTCCAAAGCCCTCCCAGCTTAGCGGCTCTTATAGCCCAAGTGAATGTTTCAGCTAGAAGAATGAAACAAGAAAGGAGACAGGGGATTTCCCTACCTCAAACCCTTAGAAGAGGAGAAAAAACCACGAGGGGAGCCATTAATTAGAACCGAGAACCTTGCAGAAGAAATACAAGCACAAATCCATTTGACCCATGCCTTGGAAAAACCCAATTTAAGTAGAACAACACACAATGCCCTCCATTCTACTCTATCATATGCTTTCATCATATCTAATTTGAGGATCATGGTCGGGATTCTCTGAGTAGAAATAGAATGCAAAACCTCATGTGCCACTATAGCTCCCTATGTCATCTCCCTTCCTGGAACAAAATCATCTTGTTCTAAAGAAATAATCTTAGGTAAAATTTTAGCCAACCTTAAAGAAATAGCCTTGGTAAAAATCTTGTACAAAGTATTACATAAAGCAATAGGGCGAAAATCAGCAAATGTCTTGGTAACCTCTTTTTTAGGAATAATTGCAATCATTGTATTATTAAGCTCTTTCAAAATAGACCTATTCCTTTTAGCTTCCTCAAGGGCCAATAAGACATCATTTCCCACAAAATCCCAGCATTTCTGAAAAAATTAGGGAGTAAAGCCATCCGGTCCTAGAGCCTTATCAGGGTTCATTGAAAAAACAACATTCTTAACTTCATCCAAAGAAAAAGGAGACATCAACATTTTATTAACTTTCAAAGATACCAAAGAAGGAATATTAGAAGAAATGTTATTATGAAGATCTCCATGCTCCGAAGACAATAGTGACTTAAAAAACCTAACTACCTCTGAAGCAATATCCTCCTTTTCTGTTAAAAGTCTGCCATTTGGACACTCAATACAAGATATCCTATTTTTACTTCTCTTAATTTTTGTTGAAGAGTGAAAAAATTTTGTATTTCTATCACCATCTGAAAGCCGGATCTCCCTCAATTTTTGTCTCCAATAGATTTCTTCTCTGGACAAAACTTCTTCAAGCTCTACTTTTAGCAATTTTAGTTCATCAAAAACAAGAGGCACCATACCATGTTGAATCACATGTGAATTAAGACATTCAATCATATCTTGAATCCTCTGTTTTTCCTAAAAGATGTTCTTAAAATGCAAGATATTCCATTCTCTAATATTAAATTTCAAAAATCTTAACTTCTTAGCAACCTGAAACATTCGGGATCCAAAGCAATAAGGAGCAGAATTCCACCATTTTTTGAGCAAAGGCAAAAAGGAAGAATCTCTAAACCACATAGGTTCAAATTTAAAGGGTGACTTAAAAGGAGCTTTATCTTCCAGAATTGATAGGGAAATTGGAAAATGATCTGACCCTGAAACTAGAAGAATAGATGAAAAAAATTTGAACTCTAAATTAATCCAAACATCTGATAACAAAAACCGATCTAACCTTTCCGCAATCTGAGAAAAATTTCTTTGCATATTTGTCCAAGTGAAAATCTCATTCTGAAACTGACAATCAAAAAGACCCATGTCCTTAATGAACATCCCAAAGTCTTCCATAATTTTTTTATTAGGAAGAATATCTCCTTTTTTTTCTCTCAAGTCAATGATAGCATTAAAATTCCCCCCAAAGATTATAAAGGGACCATGCCTTAAAGGGGAGGAAATTCTCTTAAGATATCCCCATAATTTAGTCTTCCTTTGAATACCAGAAGGAGCATAAATGTTAAAAAGTCAAAACTTAACCTTTGAAAGCTTGCTTTTAACTAAGGCCAACATCCAATTTACAGTAGAAGCAACTAGCTCAACCTCAATGTTATAGTTATTCCAAAACAATGCCAAACCCCCTGATGCACCACAAGCTGGAGAGGAGAGGAATTCCCACTTTCTCCAAAAAGAAAAAACCAAATCAGCAGACTCCTTTGACAATTTTGTCTCTTGCAACATGAAAATATCACACTTAACTAAGTCCATCTGGGACTTAATTAAGCGCCTCTTGTTAGAGGCATTTAAGCCCCTAACATTCCAAGATATAATTCTCATTGCTCTCGAAAATAAAATTTTATTCCTATTGAACGTCAAGAATTTAAAACATCCATGTTGAAGAGTAAATAGGCATTTTTAATACCATTGGCTGTACTGCCAACATAATATGACCAATACCTATATGTTGAGCGATCTAAAACTAAAATTTATGCATTTCAACTATATTAGAACTGAGGGCACATAATAGAGAGAAATTAGTTACCTCATCATATGCTGCCATTTACTCCTCATGTTGTTCTCCTCTTTTTGTTACGCAGAAAGCTTTGTTCTATGCCCACTGAAGCGCCTCCCTCTCTCTCTCTGTTCAAGTGAACGTGATCTCCTCAAATGCCAAGATTACTGGATATTCACGAATCGGTTTGTTGAAAAGGTTTTAAAACATAATGCAGCAATGAATGTAAAATATGCACAATTTAGATTTGTTGAATGGGAATATAAACTCCATGCACACCTTACAGGTCTGAAACCAAATCCACAACTTCCGCCTCCATCTTCCTTACTAAAATAGATTTGCTGAAACAAATTTTGAAGCTTTCAAGTAAGTTTTGTTGACCGATTATGAAGCCAGCTTCCTCTACAGCTTACACAGTAAATTTGTTGAATAGGCTTCAGAATCTTACAAGCAAATGTGATTGACCTATGTAAGGCCAAACACCCCTCCAGTTTGCCCCCATCCAGCTTGTGTCTCCTTAGTTTTGTTGCAAAGGCCTCCCCACTTTTGAGCAATGCAACAAAGACCTTTTCCAGCGCCCTCCCTACGGATGATAACATATGAGCTTTTGAAACAGGGTATGGGCGTTGATGAAGGCAGATTTTTGCCAAAAATTCTAAAAATTAATCTTTGAAAAATATGCATACAAATTGTGGAAGCAGAAACGAGGCATGTGGACTGTTTTCAAGATACCACAAAGAGATGTCGCCTCCTCCCATGTGAATGGGTGCTCCCTCTTTTTACAGAATTCCCTTTTTCTTTTCTTTTTTTTTGAAAAGCCCTGAAAACTTCCCAACATTTTTTTTTCCCAGAAATCTATTCCCAAGTAGTCAATATCGATCCATCCCTCCTGTACAAACAGATCTGTGCTTTTTTTTTTTCATCACACCTATCTGATCCTCTTAAAATTTGCAGAGGGGGTGCCCATACCATCCTGACCGTATCTTTCATCTTGGGAAAGAGTAATATCTATTAAAAAGAATATTGTTTAAAAACAATCTTTCGTTTATATTTACTTTCTATTTATATTTGCTAACAAGAGAGAGATTGTTGAATATTAATGATAACTTTTATTCTACAACAAATGTTCCTTAATAAGAGATCTAAGACATAATAATGGTAACCAATAAAGAATATAGGATTATAATCTATTCTCTATTTTCTTTCTAATATCCAAGGCATAATGCATGACGTGGTGTTGACACATATGTTGGTAACATCTCTATGTTTCAACCTATTATCTTAGATGTTAAGTTAATCATAATGATTGATGAATTTAAGAAGATCTTAGCTATAGTTGTATTATTGTCTTTCCTATAACCATCTCATTTTAAATAACAAATGTTGCACTACATTACTACATAGTTAACTATAAATTCATATTGCTAATGCACCATTCACATAATGAGTGAAATTCACTACTTATAAATATTGTTACTTTGCTAACTCTTAGGTTCAAGTTTACCATATCTTTTTTTTTTTACATAAGCATACCTTATAAGAAGGGATGGTTTAGTAAACGATTCTAAGGGAAAAATAAAAGATGATACAAGATAGAATAATAGAATGCATATTCTTATCCTTATATAAATATATTTATGAAGTGAAGCAAAGATTTATGAGTTGTGGTCATACCTATAAAACTTGACCCAGTGAGCATGTTGGTAGGAGATCATTGGCAAACAAGATGACACGAAACATAGGTCTAAACACAATTCACTTGTACTAGCATTAGATTTTCTTTTATTCTTCCTATTACATAATTTTAACCCCAAACTTTTAAAACATCTCACCATAAATTTCATAAGAGTCAATCCCCATGTATATGCCACATAGATTAAATAATATGAAGTAGTTAAGTAAATCCATACCTTCTCTATCGCAGTCATCCCTAGGTAAAACAAAATACATAAATATATACCCTTCTTATCAATATTGTTTCTTCCCTCTTGGCTCCTTCCATCCTTATTGAGACCATACTAAGTTAGAGTAATTAGTAGATTATAGTAAACATAGGAAAAGAAACTTGAATTTTCTCATACTCAACATGACAAGAATTATTAACAAACAAATAAAATGGAAAATTGTTCTATTAGCATGGTGGGAGCGGGAGCAGCTGGCGGCAATGGGCGAACTCAAATTTCAAATTCTCAGCAAGGCAGGAACTCTGGTTCCAATGGTGGGAGCGGCCAGATCAATACCGTTGGTCCCATAGGCGATAAGGATAAGCCTCCGGACATCTCGGAGACTGTTGTTGACTTACAGTCTAATGGTACTCTGCCAGAGGAGACAACGGGTTCATCTGGGCTTCTGGGGGAAGGTTCCAATGGGGGGCCCATTCCACGTGATGACTCTGTTGACAGCGGAAGGGAAAAAAAGAAATGGTCTTCCCTTTTTGGAACTAGACCAACTGGTAAATCCTCCCTAGCTCCTATCAAGAATATTTCTGACCCTTCTGGTGGTAAGTTCGCTATCTCTATCCCTGACTAGGTTTTGGAACATAATATTAATAGTATGTCGAACTCCTTGGTAGGGAAATTTATGGGTTCGCATCCTAATATTGAAGTTGTTAGGGCTTTTGTCAAACGAAAAATGGGTCCTCAAGGGAAATGTTGAAGTCTCAGCTTTACCTAAAGACCTTCTGTCTTTTACTTTTTCATGCGAAGAAGATAAGGTTAAGATTTTGTGCGGGAGCCCCTGGATGGTAGGAAAGATAGCATTGGTCCTTTGAAAATGGCATCTGAACCTAAATATGAACGATTCTTTCTTGGCGCAAGTTCTAGTTTGGATAAAGCTTCCAGGATTGCCTCTTGAATATTGGGCAGAAAGTATTTTCTCTGGAATTGCAAGCTCCTTTGGTGAGTTGCTCTCTATAGACCCAGTCACTGCTTCAAAAAGGAGACTAACTCATGCTAGGTTATGTGTAGGAGTAGCCCCTGATGTAGATATGTCGGAACAGATAGACCTAGTTTCAAAGTTGGGAACTTGGAAACAACACATTGAATATGAATCCATCCCTTTTGCCTGCTTCCATTGTAAAAAAGAAGGTCACTGGGCAAAATCCTATCCAAACAAGCCGAAGGTAGAACCTAAGCAGTCTAAACCCCATATTGAAAATCAAAAGTTGCCAGAGAAAATGGTGTGGCAAGTTAAAAACCCAAAGAATAAGGAAGATAATTCCAATCGCTTTAATCCTTTGGGGGAAAAGAAGGAAGCGACATCAAATTCTATCTCTAGTCCCTCAACCCAGGAAGCAATGAGAAACGAACCAACCAAAGTCAGCCCCTTGGGTACTACTCAAAAAGAGGAACTGAAAGATCAAAATGATTCTTCAAATGAGATAGTTGAAGTGGTTGCTGACACTTATGAAGGCAAGGAACTGGAAGCAAAAGATTACCAACCTGAGGAAGGGGAGTCCCTGACCCCCAAGAAGAAAGGACTGATTCTTCAAAAGCCACGCCAAGTTTTGAAATTCAAGAAGCCCAAAAATGTGAAATTTTGGGTATGAACCTCTCGGACTCAAAATAGAGCTCAAAAATAGTGAACAATGTTTCAACTGATTCTAGAACTCCTAACTGGGGTAATGAAGAAGAAATCTACAAAATCCTCAGCAACCCGAAAGTGGCTTCTATGATAGAAACTGAATGGAAGCAACCAAAATATAGGAATAAGAAAGGATCTACTCCCTCGACTTCTTTACTAAGGAAATCTATCAGAATAGCTCAAGTTGATGTGGGGTATATCTCCTCTTCCCCAGGATGACCCTCTAACCATAAAGTCAGAGATAAGGAGGCTAGCAAGAACATTGCAGATGGAACCCAAAAGACTCTTAAGGAGTTGGGAATTGGTAAGTAGCTATGAAGATTATCTCTTGGAATATTAGGGGACTCAATAATCCCCATAAACATGATATTATTAGGAATATGATAAGAGATAGTAATCCTGATATTTTTCTAATTCAAGAAACCAAAATAAGTAGAGAAAAAGTTGAATCTTTGAAGTTCTTCAAAAATGGTAATGTTAGTGGTGGTAGCTCTGAAGGTGCTTCAGGAGGCATTGCTACCATCTGGAACCTTAATACTGTTAAAGGTCATGTTATAATGCAGGACAGTAATTTCTCTTGTATCAAATTTGAGCATTTAAAAGATGGTACTTCATGGGTTCTCATGAACATTTATGCTCCTAATACCTTAAAGGCTAGAAACTCTTTTTGGAAAAAAATCATTCAGGCTAGGGAAAGCTTCAAAAATCTTAGTTGGATGGTTATGGGAGACTTCAATACTCCTTTGAGAGAGGAGGAAAAATTTGGAGGTAGTCCTCCTCAATTGGAAATTAGGATGGCCCTTATGGATTTTATTAATTCTCAGGCTCTTAATAACTTGGAAATATAGGGATGCACTTACACTTGGACTAATAGAAGAACTGGTAATGATCTTATCCAAGTGCATCTTGATAGAACTCTCATCTCTGATGACTGGTATAGTCATTACTTATGTTCTTTGTCGGCCCACATTTGGGTTGGATCTAATCATTTTCCTATCACCTTCATTGCTGACTCAATCAATTGGAGAAACTTTCCCTTCAGATTAGAAAAAATGTGGACCCTCCATCCCGAAATCAAAAGAAATATTCAGAAATGGTGGAGCATTCAAGTTGAGGGAACAGCTATGTTTAAAGTTGTCAAGAAGCTCACAAGTGTGAAGGACAACATAAGACTTTGGAACAAAACCAGCTTTGGAAATATTTTTGAGGCTAAGAGTAAAATTCAGGAAGACCTTAAAGAAATACAGGATCAAATCTAGAAGGATGGTTTCAGTACTGTGTCTATTGCTAATGAAAACGAGACTCTCAAAAAATACCATGATATTATTGCCAAAGAGGAAACATTCTGGAAGTAGAGATTGAGATGCATTTGGCTTAAGGAAGGAGATAGGAATACAAGATTCTTCCATATGTCGACGATTAAGCATAAAGCAGTTAATAGGGTGAACAAGCTAGTGGTGGATAATGGGGAGTTGGTCAAGGAGGATGAAATAAGGAATGAAGCTAAAAGGTATTTCTTGGACCTCCTCAAGAGGGATCATAGTCTGGATGTTGAAGCCCAATCCTCCTTTCTTTAGAACATTCCTTGTCTCATTGATGCTCAAAAGAATGCCTCCCTCTCCTCCATTCCCTCTAACTTGGAAATTAAAAATGTTGTTTTCTCCTTTGATGGTCACAAAGCGCCTGGCCCATACGGCTTCCCAATGTTCTTTTTTCAATATTTTTTGGAGATTGTTGGAAAAGATGTATCCAATGGGGTTAAGGAATTTTGGGGAGCTAGAAAACTCTTGAAAGAAAACAATGGTACTTTTATTGCTCTCACCCTCAAGACTCAAGGTGTTGATTCTTTGGACAAATTCAAACCTATTAGCCTCTACAATTCTTTTTACAAGATTATTTCCAAGGTCCTTGCCTCTAGAATTTTGTTTGTCCTTCCTGCCTTAATTAAATACCAGCAAAATGGGTTTGTTCTTGGAAGACAAATTCTTGACTCCATTATTACGGTCCATGAGAATATTCATTCTCTTGTTAGAGGAAAGAAACAAGGTCTCATCCTAAAGCTTGATCACTCCAAAGCCTATGACAGGGTTGACTGGTCTTTACTTCAGAAAGTCCTCTCTTCTTTTGGTTTTTCCTCTAGAGTTGTCGACCTCCTCTCCCAACTTACCACCTCTGCTACTTTTGTTGTTATTATCAATGGTTCTCCCTCTACTTTTTTCCAAGCTTCTAGAGGTCTAAGGCAAGGGGATCCTATCTCCCCCATCCTCTTCATTATTATGGCAGAATGCTTTGGAAGGACCATGGAAAAAATGGTGTTGCAAGGCTCCTTTAAGGGCCTCCAACCATCCTCTGTTGACCTTATCTGTTCCCACTAGCAGTTTGTTGATGATACTATTATTATGGGGGAATCAAGTATTTCAAAAGCTAAATTTTTGAAGAGCACCCTGTGTAAATTTTCCTCTGCTTCTGGTCAACTTATCAATTGGGCTAAAAGTGAAGTTTTTTTCATTAATACTCAAGAGAGAAGATAATAGAGGATCAGTAGAATCCTAGAGTATAGGATTGCTGATCTTTCTGCTGCCTACCTTGGTCTCCCCATGGGAATTTCCCCTCCTGATCCCTTCTGGAGTTCTCTAGTGGAAAAATTCCATAAAAACTTGCTGGTTGGAAAGGAGCCCTCTTAAGTCAAGCTAGCAAGCTCCAACTTCTTAAGGCTACTCTTCAAAGTATTCTGATTTATGCTCTTAGTCTTTTCAAAATTCTAGTTAAGTATGCTGAAGCAATCAAGAAAATTCAAAGAAGATTCCTATGGTCTGGGGTTGAGGATAAGCAAAGAATGTCTTTGATGGCCTGGGACCAGGTTTGTAGGTAGAAAAGAAAAGGAGGTCTAGGCCTTAGGAGGATTCGTACTTTAAATGAAGCTCTTCTGTCCAAACAAGTCTAGAGAATGTTTCATTCAGATTCTGAATGGTGTAAAATTCGGTGAAGTAAGTACTCTCTTCTGTCCTCCTCTCTCTCCTCTTTTATCAATTCGGACCTTAGTATTAATGGATCCCACATTTGGAATCATTCCTCTAAATGTAAAGAAGGTATAGCCAAAGGAGTGATCTAGAAACTTGGAAATGGTAGGAAAGTTAAATTCTAGGAGGATCCCTGGCTTTTTGATAAACCTTTAATAGGCATCAATGAATGGGCCCCCCATGCTCCCTCCTGTATTAGAACTTTTGGCTCCTTAGTTGTTGAGTACTGGGATGGTAATGAATGGGAAAACATTGAAAGCATCCACCCTAGCCTTTCTAAGCTCAAGATCCATCTGTCTGCGATATGGTTGAATAAAGAAGAGGACTCCCTGATTTGGAAACATGATCCCAAAGGTACTTTATCCATGTCCTCTATGCATTGTGTCCTTTCCCCCCCCCCCCTTCTATTAACCCTTACTGGTCTAAAGCTTGGATTAAGGGTCTAACCCCCAAAATAAATTTTTTCTTCTGGACTATCCTTCAAAATAAGATTCTGACCCTTGATAACCTCAAAGGCAGAGGCTTTGCCCTCCCTAATAGATGTGTGTTGTGCCTTCAAGAGGAAGAGTCTATGGACCACCTTGCTCTCCATTATTCCTTCTCAGCCTTTGTTTGGGAAAGTTTTTTCAAGAGCTTTAGTATTGCTTGGGTGTTTCCTAATAACATCAAAGATCTGTTCTCCTCTTGGAATATTAAATGGACTAACTCTTTTTTGAGATGTTTGTGGCAGCTCTCTCTTCCTCACATCTCATGGGGACTATGGAAAGAAAGAAATAACTGAATCTTCAGGGATGTCTCCCTCAATTAGGATATTGTGTTCCAGAAAATTCAATGGTCGATTCAGGAAAATATAGGGATCATTCAGGGTCCTTGTTACTCGAACAACTCACTGGAATCAAATATTTTAAGGGTATGGAAAATGAAGATCACCGATGGTCCTAATCTCAACCACAATAAAAGGCTTGAAGCTAAATGGCAAACCCCTCCTCAAGGTTGGTTCAAAGTTAATTTTGACGGTGCTGCCAAAGGTAACCCAAGTCCTTCAGGTTGTGGAGCTATACTTAGAGATCACAAAGGAATTTGCAAGGAAATGATTGCTTTCCCTATTGGAACCCAAACCAACCATAAAGTTGAAGCAATGGCATCTCTTCAAGGCATCATCCTAGCCAAAAAATGGAATTGCCCCTATCTATAGATTGAAGGGGATTCAAATAATATAATAAAGTGTCTTAATGGGACTTCAAAACCTTCATAGTCGATTCACAACATAATCACCTCTGCTATTGACATTATTAGCACCTTTAAAAAATACCATATCTCCCACATCTACCAGGAGGCCAACGGCTCTGCTGACTGGGCTGCCAATGCGGCGATTAAAAGTGAGGCAATTACCATGTGGATGGGTGAATGCGGACTCCTCGAAGATGTCAGACAAATCATTAGTAATGAGCGATATAGAAGCACTCCAAAGACTCTTGATGGACAGGATAATTATGAAAAGTAATGATGTGAGTACTTCGAGTTATTATAATAATGAGAAAATCACTCATTATAATATCAAGGCCATAAACTCTCATGCTTTCTGGGTAACTTTTATAGTTTCGAAAAGCTCTCTGGTTAATCTGCACTGCAAGTTTCAAAATTTGGCCATGAGTAGCGACAACATGGGTGGAAATAGGAGGCGATATGAACCAAGTAGCTGTAAAGAATGGAAACAGAAGGAAGAGGTTTGGGGTATTCTGCAGAAGGGTGATCTCTCGAACTTCATGGAGAGACTCCATGGTTGATATGGTATGGTAACCAGTCTTTTCTGCAAGAACTGGAAGAAGGGCATGTTAAAAATGGGCGATCAAATGGTCAAAATCGATGAAGATTTAATTGCTCAAGCCACGGACCTCACAAGGGAAGGTTGCAACTTCTACAGAGATAGGAAGGTCGGCAGGGAAGCTATTGAAAGGTACCCAAAAACTAAGAAAGAGAAAAAATGACTGGTAAAGTTGAGCAAAACCTCCTACCCACCTAGGGCTTTTGCCAAACCCTAGCGGGAGATTCTCTTTGTTTTAATGCATTATATCACTCTAGATGGTAGGTTTATGAAAGTTTATGGTTATCACTTTATTCTGTTGAACCACTTTAGGCACAATGATAAGGTTAATTTCCCTTATTTCTTGCTTTGTTCGATGAATGCATCCCTTAAGGCCTACAAAGAGAACCCTCTGGGTGATACTGCTATGCATCAAGGCCTAATGGTCCTAATTTATGACCATTTAAAGGCCAACCAAATTGTTCAGATGTAGCCCTTTGTGGATTCTAAGGAAGAGATGTCTGATTCTGCCTTTTCTAAGGAGGAGGAATCCAATAGTGACTCTTCATCTGACTTAGAGGATAGCATTGATGTCTCAGAGTATGAAAGTGGGAAGAAGAGGAAATATAGAAAAACAAGACCCTCTTCATCTAAGGGCAAAAAGCCAAAAAGCAGACCCCTGATCAGCATCTCTTTGGAAGAGGAGGACTTGGAGGATTCTGAGAAGGAGAACCCTAAAGGGCTGCTGAAGAAGAAAACAAAAGACCATACCCAGACCCGAAAAAAGCACAAGAAGAAAGAGGAGACTAGTAAGGAACTGGAAGCTAACAAGCAAGCAAGGACCCTGGAAGCTGAACGCAGTTTGGAAAAGGAGACCATGGAAGAGACTCTCAAGGCCGCCAACACAATTTCCACCCTCCACATCCCTAAAGAGGAACAAGTTACCCCTAGAAAAGCTACTCCCCCATCTAGCCCTCCTCCCAAGGGTTTGCATGGTTTCATGGAAACAATGGAGTGGCTCATTAATGGTTACAAGAAAGTTGTGGATGAATATAAAAAACTCTGCAACAGAATCTTGATTCTGAAAACCATTAATATTGGGGAAGGGAATACAATGGCCGACTATATTGAGGACCTGAAAAACACCATTGCCAAAGCTGAAGACATCAGAGATGCTTTCAACCCCAAGTTTGAGAAGATTGAGAAGGATTTGCTGGAAAGGAAAAGCCTTGCGAACACTAGCAATAAAACCCTCTTGAACACTGTTACCAAAATTGATAAAACTGAGGAATGTCTGAAGAACATTGTTGAATAGAGCCTAAGTATCCTGAAGATCTTGGCCAAGAACACCCACACCCTCATCAGCAAACTGGATGATGAAAAGGAAATCCAGGACTTAGACCCGGAAGCTGAAGGAACAGAGGAAGCTCAAGGTCCCAGAACCCACACCAGAGGCAAGAGGAAGGAAAAGAAACCAAACAAGGATCTGGAAGACCTGAAAGCTATTGGGGCCACCTATGATGAGTTGGTGATAAAGGCGGAGGATCTGCTGAAGAAAATTACTGTGTAGCGCCTTCCCTATTTCTTTGCTATTTTTTTGTTGTTAAGTTGTTCTTTCTATTCGCTGGTCTTTTGGCCAGTCTTTTTGTATGCGGACTTTTAAGCATTGTTCTTCTTGGTGCTCTTTCTCTATCTTTGTTGTAAAGGTTTCGGGTCCTGAAAACCTATTTTTTTTAATTAATCAGAACATGACAAGAATTAGAAATTATCTGAACCATTATTCATAGAAGAACCACTTTTCACTTTATTAAATTTATTTTACTTCTATCAAAGATTTACTATTTGGATATACCTCAACTCACTATTTAGAAACTCCAAGAAGTTCATTTTACGTGGATAAGTGGATCATAAATCTAGTATAAATTTCATCCTTCCTTCGATAAAATAATGACATCCAAAATAAATCACTTTGTAAGAAGGATCAAATGATTCTAAATTATCATCTTCGCATTCATTATAATATCAAATAAATAAAGGTACAATTAGGCTTAATTACAACTTGATGATCTTTACCACATTACTTTGTCACTACTAAGAAGCTCTCTACCTATTACCATTCTCAATCATATCATGAAAGGATAAATCTATGCTTACAAGATCTTTTAATCCCATGCAAGTAAAATCACTATGCTTCATCCAATTGAGATATTTTTCCTCTCTAAGTTACTACCATATATCTTCAAAGACAAAGTACAATTTCAATCCTTCTTTAAGTGTATAAGACTCTTGGAACATTATTTAAACTACTATAAGAATGCAATGTAACCTTATTGAAGGTCCAATTATAAACTATATGTTCATATCCTTCAAATCAAACTTAAAATCTCTAAAAGCAATATTGAAATATGAAGTGTATATATCCATTTATAGGTGGGGCCTAACACTAGCCAATTCAAGTGAGCAAGCAATCAATCATTCATCAAGAATTGGAGCAGTTCAAGTGAAGTCAGGTTCAAGCATTGAAGATCGCATTCATGATCAATGTTTTATGAAGACATCCTACATGAAACCCTAATAGTTTTCTGTGAAGACAAACAAAACTTCATCAAGGTAAACATTTTGGTTTCAAGAATTACATTTTAGATTCAGTCTTTCCCTCGAATGGAAAGTACTTTATTTTAGCCTTTCGTTACATCTATCATTTCAATTTCATGGTTAATTCCAAAACTAGGTTTTGACATAAGGAAAACCTCTATTGCCAACACATTTTCCTTTATTTTTGTGTGTAGGAAATAGGTGCAAAGTTGTACTCGATAAATCCAGTAGACTCGACAATGACGAATAGGGTTAGCTTTCAATGATGGAAATTTCAAAGGACCACGGCAGATCTATACTACTTGGTGTCAAAAAATCAAGCTAAACTTATAGGAACAAGTCTGACACATCTTCTTTTGCCCAAATACAAGTTTGTGGCTCAATGGGATATCTATAGCTTATTGTTTATGTCAAATTGCTTCAATAATTGATTGTTTTGCCCTAATTTCATAATCAATCAAATTCAACTAAGAAAGAGGATAACAAACAAAACTAGTTAAATCCAATTAGAAACTTAGTATTTCCCACAAGGGTTGAGCCTAGATCTATTGGGTTCAACCCTCTTTCAATGTAAGTGGGTTAATTGAGCTAGTTAGTGGTTTTATTAAATTAAACCCTAATTCTCAATTTTTGTCACTTTAAAAGTATTAATTTCGTGTTTCTATTTCGGCGGTACCCTCTTACATAAATAGTTTTCTTGGAAATAGGAGTTATTTTATTAGGATATTTAGGGTGAAATTCATCTACTAATTTTGAGTGGTTTAATTATACTTGCTATATTATTATAATCAACATCTATATTTGTTTAACATAAACTACATTGTGAGCTCATATTCCACAAGTCACAATATCAATTTCATAAGTAGAAAGCTTGATGTCTAAATGAGTTAAAGCATTTTAGGAGGAGACATGAGGACATGTTGAACCTTATCGAGGAGATAATGCCTTTAAATTTCTTATTATGCTTGAATAAATTAGTACCACTTAATTGCAATACCTTAGTTACTTAAACAAAAGAAAGCTTAGAACTATTTTCTATGAAGTACTTTATGAGTGGTCATAACATATTAGTTTTTCCTTTCAAGATTCTAGTAATATATTTTTTAGTACTATTATAATTTTTTATTGGACTTGATCAACCCACTAACCTTGTACATTTGATTTATTAAGTAGGGCTATGATTCTTGAAAATTGAACATTTATATTTATGCAAATCAATTAATTAATTATCCATTTAATTTGTTAAAAAGTAGTGAAAATTTATTTTTAATGACTTGCCAGCTATTTTTTAGCACAAATTAAATTTGAAAGAAGCCCTTCTTCAAGTGGGGTTACATGCTAATATTATTTTCGATGGAGTCAAGCATGTTATTTTGTTTCATATATGGAGATATGGGTGATCTCCAAATTTAACAAAGAATTTAAAGATTGTTTCCAAATTCAACAAATCAAACTTCAGGTCAAGCTATTGATCAATAAAAATAAGATGGTCATGGCACAATGCCTAAGGTCTTCTTTTCATGATTGATTGTGATTGCTCCTCGTTTTCTAATATCATTGCTCGTGGGACTTAAAAATAGATTTGTATTACCACTAATACAAAATTAATACACTTTTAGCTATTATGTTGTTGATGTAATACTTGTAATTTCTGTTAAAAATTAAAAATAAAAGAATAATAAATATTTTTTTAACTAAATATATAAATTATTAAAATTTAACTAAAATATATAATGCTAATTAAATAAATTCAATTAAAAATTAATCCACATTTATTTTAAAAGCATGAGAAATGGATTTCATGTTTAATATAAAAACAGCACCCATTTAATTATGATAACCTTAATTAATAATTAATAAATTTTAACAATCAAAATAATTATTATTTAATTATAATTGTAATAGGTTTGACTAAAATATTTAATTATTTCATCATTATTTCAAAAATTTAAATAACAATAAATAAATTATTTTTAATATTTTTCTAAATCTTAAAATTGAATAATTATTTAATTAAAATAATCTTATATAATTTTAATTATAATTCTAAATCTTACCCCAATTAAATCGATGGCAAAGACTATTGTGACCTTGGTGATGCATCCTAGGATGCTCACCATTTGGGATCAAGTTTTTTGGGAAAAGAGTCTCTTTGCACATCACCACACTTGTAACACCCCACTAAGGAACCCTAGAGGACAACGACTAATTAAACAAAAAATATCCCAATCACAATTTTTTTAACATATTACATCACATCAATGACTTTTCACATAATGAATCACTATAAATGCACAAGAAGAAGATATAAATACATAGAAACTAAGCCCTCTTATGGGTTCCCTAATGTCACTACCAAAGCTACACTCCTAAACAAGATCTAAGAAACATAAACCATAATGAAATAATAATAGCATTGCAGAATATAAGAACATTCACATCTATCACTAGGTTCATTTTAAACATCGTACAAAGTGTTCTGATGATAACCTTTTTGCATAAGATATGATAAAAAAATACATCCGCATTAGAGTAGTCAGTACCAAGACTGAACCACTTAAATACTACTCTATAATTACAATGCTTTTTTATTAAATTTCGTTACATTACATCATTCTCCCTAAGGAGTGTCCAAAATACAATAATAATGATACAATTACAATGATTTCCAATGATACATATCATCTACTAATACAATAATTGAATAGTCTACATCAAGAATATCATTACATAATATAACGACATTCACATCTATCACTAGGTTCATTTTAAACACCAAACAAAGGGTTCCTATGATAACCTTTTTGCATAAGATATGATAAAAAGTCCATCCACATAGAGAGGGGGAGACAAAGAGGCAGAGATAGAGATCTATAAAGGAAGAGGGACAGATAGAGAGATATATATAGATGGTGAGATGGAATTAGAGAGATAAGAGATGGACAAATAGAGAGAACTAGAGACTGAAAAATAGAGATGGGAAGAGGGTGAGAGAAATAGGGGATATATAGGGATAAATAAACTTATATTGGATGAGAAATATATTGAGATATCTAGGTATAAAAAGGAAAAGAGAGGTAGAGATAAAAAGATACATAGGGGGATAAGGAGGGAATAAGGGAGGTAGAGATGAAGGGAAATAGAGAGGAGGGTAATCTATAGATAGAGGAAGAGCCTTGAGAGAGAGAGAGAGAGAGAGAGAGAGAGAGATAATGATATATGGATATAGAGGGTGAGATAAAGATATGTAGATAGAGATAGAGATAGAGGAGGAATGAGTGAGAGAAAGAAGGTGACAAAGACAAGTAATAAAGTGAAAGGTTTACACTTTAGAGAGAGGGAGGGAGAAATAGGGAGTGTGTGTATACATTACAAAGATCAGAAGTAAAGAGATATAAGAGGGAGTGATGGGGAGAGAGGGAGAGAGAGATAAGCTAGAAGGACAGAAAGAGAGCGATATACAAGGATAGAAAGAGATAGAGATAGCAATAGATAGAGAGATGGTAGATGTAACTTGTAAAATATAAAAGGGGTAAGAGAGGGTGAGATGGAAGGAGACAAAAAGGAGGAGATAGATAAATAGAGATAGAATGATAGAGAGATAAAGATATAGGAAGTTATAAATGGAGAGGTAGAGAAGGATATAGAGAGATAGAGGGAGAGATTGAAAGATAGAGAGATAAAGATACAAGAAGTTATAAATGGAGAGGTAGAGAAGGATATAGAGAGAGTAGAAGGGATTAAGGAAGAGGACTGTATAATATCTAGATATAGAGAGATAGGGATAAAGGTAGAGATGCAAAGGGAGAAATGGGGAGTTTTTTTGTGTGTGAGTGAGAGAGATATGGAGATAGAGTTAAAGAGGGTGAAATAGGGAATGTGTGTGAATGAAAGAGATATGAAGATAGATATAAAGAGGAAGAAAGATATATAAATAGATAGAGAGGGGAAGAGAGGGAGAGAGTATATAGAAGTAAATAGATATAATAAGAGGAAAAAAGAGGGAGAAGGGGGGAGAGAGAGAGAGAGAGAGAGAGAGAGAGAGAGAGAGAGAGAGAGAGAGAGAGAGAGTAATCAAATGGCATGCTATCCTCAGTATTACACCCCAAGGACACACACTATCCTTAAATTTTTGGCATAAAATGAGTAATCAAAAGTTACTTTCTCTTTCTTACTCTCTTGCTCTAACTATTTAATTTAGCTTTCAAGTTAAAAATTATTTTATTATAGAAATTCAAATAAAATTAAATATAATTATTTTACATTAAATAAAATTTTAATAAGACAAAAAGTATAAATTAAATTAATTCTAATACCTTTTAATTATTATTTGTAATTCATGACAAGACAATAAATTCAAATAAAAAATTCATTTAATTAAAATTAATCCTTAAAAGAAAAAGAAGTAGAAGAATTAGAATAGATTAAAAAATAAGATAGAATATCTAATGAAACAATATAATACTAAGATATATTTTTATCAAAAGAAGATAGTAACAAAACAAATATTTTGATTCAAAATATAATTATTCTACAATAATTAAAATTTTAATGAGACAAATAATTATAAATTAAATTAATTTTAATAATTTTAAATAATTATTTATAATTTCATAATAATATATAATTAAAAATTAATGAAAATCAATCCTTAGAAATATATATATATATATATATATATATTTGAATCCAGCTCTTTCTTCATTAATATTTTTTTCTTTTTCTTTTTAGAAAATTTTTAAAAATATAATATCCTAATAAAAATTAATATAAAGAAATATTTTGACCAAAAGATAGATTTTTTCTTTTATACACATTTTTTTTTAATTAATAATATTTAAATATATATTTTTTAATTTTTTATCATTTTTTAAAAAAATTAATAAAAATTTAAGTGTACGATTGACACTAATTCTATAGTCTTGCATCCTTCTCCTCAATTTTGAACCATTGATCTCAAAAATTAGGTGGTTCACTTCACATAAGGAATGCCTTTGACATAAAAATAAAAATAAAAAACAATTAGCTTTATGGCAAGTAAATATGTTTAATAATATATGGAAGTAACACATGACTTTCAATAAGTCACTCTTTACAAGATTATTAATGTGTATATTGAATTTTACAGTAGAGACCAAAAAACTGAAATAAAGCAAGATCAAAACCTCTGACATGATAAATATATTGATAGCAAATATTTTCACCAAGGTAGCTGCAAAAGTTTAGTTTTTGACACTTCAAGATCAGATTATGAGCCCTCTCAACATTAAGGGGGAGTAGGAAGATAATTGATGTTGTAGTTCAATCTATCTAAGAAGATAATACAGCTTTAGCATTGATTCAAAACAAATGTTCACTGCACATGCTTAATTTAGCTTTAGGTTGTTAAGTTTTTTTAGTTTGCATCCAAATAGTGCATATCCATGCAAAGAGTTTTAGATTAGTGTTTTTTTAGTTTGTAATTGAAGTTTGTTTTTTATTTCAGTTTTAGTTAGAATTTATTTACAATCAAATAATGCATGATGTGCATGCCCTTCTTTTTTAAGAGACCACAAATTGTTTCAAAAGTGCAAAAAACTTTATATACATCAAAACTATATTTTTTCATAAAGCTTATTATTGTTTGCAGAGCAATCAAGTTATCTTCCATTGAATTGGAATCATGTATATATACAAAGTAAGATGAGAGAACCTGTGCAAATGCCAATAATGACGGGTTCAACAAACTCTAAATTATGCTATGAAACAACAACAAAATTAAACAAACCAAACAAATCATATCCTACAGTATGCTAGCAATCAAGTTATCTTCCATTGAATTGGAATCATGTATATATACAAAGTAAGATGAGAGAACCTGTGCAAATGCCAATAATGACGGGTTCAACAAACTCTAAATTATGCTATGAAACAACAACAAAATTAAACAAACCAAACAAATCATATCCTACAGTATGCTAGCAAACAATAGCAGTTGATAACAAATTATGCACGATGGCAATGGTGGAATATGCTAACATTCCCCCCTTAGTACATTATTTCTTTAAAGTACTAATGAGAGAATTCTGAAAACTTTAAAACTTCACACATGGAAGAGGCTTGGTGAAGATATCAGGATGTTGCTCCTGAGTTGAGTAGAATTGGAGTTGAATGTTGTTTTGTTGAACATGTTCTCATATGAAGTGATAGTCAACTTCAATATGCTTGGTCCGTTCATGAAACACTGGATTACGAACAAGCTTGAGAACACTCTGATTATCTCAATAGAGGATGGTAGACTGATTTTGAGGTAAGCCCAATCCTTCCAATATGTGACATAGCCAAACTGCTTCACAAACTGTGGTACTTGCAGCAGGATATTCTACCTCTGTTGAAGAATGAGCAACTGTAGCTTTCTTCTTAATCCCCTAAGAAATAGATCCTGAACCAAGGAAGAAAACAAATCCAGATGTGGACTTCATATCATCAATTGAACCTGCATAGTCTACATCTGTGTACCCTGTCAAGGAGAACTGATCACACATTTTTATATTCCAGACCATGATCCATTGTACCATGTATGTACCTTAAGACCCTTTTTGCTGCATTCCAATGGGACATTTTTGGTTCTTGCATGAATCTTGAGAGATAATTAACAACAAAACTAATGTCTGGTCTAGTATAAGTCAGGTAAATCAAACCTTCGATTGCCAAGAAAAAATAGCAGACCGCCACTATCATTGAAGTGAAAGCGCCCATGAAGTTTATCGTGCCCAACACAAAGTAAATAATGAAGGCAAATTGACATAGCTTCTTGCGCTAGAGTCTGCCATCCATCAATCACAAGAGTCTCCCACAAGTTTTTTTCAGTCGTGAGCAGTATGTGAAAACCGTCAACCATGAAACAAGGAACCGACCCAATCAGTGAAAATCGATGGACTATAGAGATCACAGCAAATCGATGGACTGCATAGATGCCTTGAGATAGCCACCACCGAAACTTGGAGAAAAATCACTATTAAATGGCAATAGCACAACAAGAGATAAGAAACACAAAGTCGATTGTAGCAAAAGCAATGTGAAATGGCAATGACCAGCAGGCATCACCAAAACGTGGGCCTTAGAACAATGATAGCCAATGCTCTACCACACTCAGCCAATCAACGATGCAATAACAGGAGCAAACTCACACCACGGTCACAGCTTATGAGACTCGTCATAAGCCCATAAAGCTGGTATTCAAAACATTGTAACGAATTCACTAAGCCAGGCAACTCGATTCTATGACCAAGAAATTGGTGGTACCAATTCATCGCCTCCTCTCTCTGGTTGAACACATCTTATCACTAAAGGGCAGGCACAGGAAAGTTTAACCTTGATCCGATACCATATTATCATTTGCAAAGCAATCAAGTTATCTTCCATTGAATTGGAATCATGTATATATACAAAGTAAGATGAGAGAACTTGTGCAAATGCCAATAATGACGGGTTCAACAAACTCTAAATTATGCTATGAAACAACAACATAATTAAACAAACCAAACAAATCATATCCTACGGTATACTAGCAGACAATAACAGTTGATAACAAACTATGCACAGATGACAATGGCGGAATATGCTAACAAAGCTGTAATATGAAAAACAGAGCATACAATTCAAAAAATAGGGTATGAAAATAGGAGTGCTCCACCCTTTCGACTTAATGTATGGTTTTTTATTTTTGTTGAATGTTTTTTAACTGTCTATTGTTATTTGATAAGAGCTTGAGATGGTATATATGTTCTTTTTGTCATACATTTTTCCTATTATGATTATTTGAATACAATTACAATCAGGTGGTTAAGGGTCTGAGGGTTGTTTACAAAACCTACGTTTGGTATTAAATCAATTATTTCTTTTGGGTTAAAATCTTTTTGCTATTGGAATTTTATCAAAGTTTATCATGTCAAATTCAAACAACTTGCTCATTCCATAATTTGATGTTAATGAGTATGATTATTGGTGCATAAAAATGATGACTTTTTTAATAGGAAAAGATATGTCAGAGATTGTTGAATCGGGTTACTAGGAGCCAATTGATTGGAATACCCTCTCAACCAATGATAGAACTTTTAAGGAGGTCAAGAAGAAGACTATCCAAACATTGTTTCACATTCAAAAAGCTCTTGATAAGAGATTATTTCCAAGAATCTCAAATACAAAGATAGCTAAGGATGCCTACAATACTCTATAAGAAGCTTAGTCAAGGTTGTCAAGCTATAGACATTGAAATGATAATTTGAGAATTTGATGATGTAAGAAGTCAAAAGTGTGAGTGACTATTGTGTGAGAGTTAAATATGTGGTCAACAAGATGGCTTCACTTGGAAAAATTTTGAACAATGATGTTTTTATCAAAAAGGTATTGAGGACTCTTACTCAAAGGTGGAATCATATTTCCATAATCATGGAAGAAAGAAAATATTTTACAACCATTTAGTTTGATCACCTAGTAGGATCTCTTATGTCTCATGAAGAGAGTGTTGTTCACCAAAAGTGATAACCCAAGAACACCTGCAATTGATCTATGAAGTAGCCAATTCAATCTATGAAGAACTTCAGGGCTTGGACAACATGACAAGGATATGAATCCTTCTACTCTTCAGGCTCTGCAAAACCTAGGCGGGTATACCTTTGATGCTTATAATTAAACCTATTACACACCTATGACAGCATCAACATAAACAGATAGATCTCACCAGGGCTCCAAAACAAGTAGTTTATTGCAGATGGGCTAGATCTACACATAAAACTCAACTATGCTTGAGCATGAGATAGATGAAACATTTCAAAACATAATATAAACTAAAGGTATTCTGATTAGATTTTAAATTGATTTGAGAACCCCTTTAATTGCAAGATCAGTGCCTTATCCAAGGGCAACAGAGTCATACATCAAACTATAAATGAAAGCTTCAATTGCAAATCCATTTTCATTATTAAATATTCATGCATTAATGCCTTGCATAAATGCACTACTAAGATCATTCACAAAATCATCAGATCTTGAAACTATATTCCATTTTTTATGATTTATTATAGAATTTAAATCCTTCCTTGAAGAATCCCTGCAAACAATCATAACTATCTCCTTGAGATAAAAAATTTCATCCTCCTTGAGGATCTAATTTGATAAAATGGAAACACAAATCTAGAGACAATCCTGTGTGAATTTATATATGCCTTACATACACAAGAACCTGCAACTAAGAACCCCTATAGCAAGAATTGAACTCCATTACTGAAAGGATAACACTGCTCTGTACAATCTTGAAGAATACTCAGAATTGGAAGCCATGAAAAAATGGAGCCATTCTCCAAATTTCTGAAACCCTTACAACTGAGAAGAATTGAGAATAAAAAGAGAGAGGGAACCAAATCAAATCTGCAACTGAATTGCCAAGTGTCTCCCCTCTAACTAATTTTTTTTCCCATGGAAACTGCTTCCAAAATATCCCACATTTGTCAAAATTAACCCCATAATCGGATTCCTCACTCCGAGAGCTTTCTGAAAACATATAACACTTTATATTTTGGCCAAAATTTAGACCCTAGGCGAATTAATTCCCCAATGTGCTCAATCATTTAAATTTTTTGAAATTTAATATAGTTTAAACTATATTATTTACTCATTTTAATTTTGATTTTTTTTTTTACCTCCATTTGGTCCTGACACTTCTGCCACGTGGTGGGGTCTGATTGGCTGATGGGGTTGACCGAACGCCACCTGGGATGACACCTCATCACCGCCACATGTTCTCTTGCTCATCCGTCACTTGGCCACCACATGTACGCCACCTCAGCACCACGTCATCGCCACCTCTGTGCCACCTCACTGAGACCCTCCTACTGGACCGCTGACTATACCCGCCACCTGGTTTTCGCAACTTCACAGGACTTAACTTCTGTGCATCTCGCCTTTGCGAAATAGCGCGCACCGTTGATCCATCTCGAACTTGCTCACTCGTTATGTCGGCCTTCCTCTGCAAAATTTTGCTTGTCTGCCTCGGAAGCGTGCCTGCGCAAGGTCCACTTGGTCACCGTCCAGTCACCTCCTCCATCACCTCGAGATCCGTGCTCATGCATGGGCCCACCTTGGGCACCCATAGGCACCATCCATCAAAAGCCTTTATGGCTTAGACATATTACTTCTGTGCGGATTTGCTTATAAACATTAAAATATCCCACTTCCCAGCAAATGTGGGATAATTCATTTTGCCTGGGACTGTGCATTCTGAAACTTTTATGAGTACTCTTTAATGGCGCTTTGCATTTTCCTTAAAACTTTCAATGCCTTTCCACCACACCACAGAGGGAGGATGATTGGAGGGCACGTGAGGGAGGTTTTCATTGCTGCATTTATTTGCTATGGATTTAAAACTATTACTTGCCACTTCCACGTAGCAGGGGAGGGAGGATTGGTTTTGTTTGCTGCTATCATTGACTTCTTAAACCTCAGAACAACCCTCCAAACTTCTACGCAACTGTTAACTGCAATTTCTTGAAAAGTTATATGCATCCCACAAAGCCATTCAAAGGAACACTGGAGGAGGAAGTTAGAAAGTTTATAAACCTTCAAACATGCCACGTGAGAAAGGGGAAAATGTTAAATCTTCACTGTGTCTCATCCAAACACCACGCACAGCCTGACAAATTCATTTGCTATGGAAGCTTTCAGCATTCCACATGCCACACAGGAGGGAGGGCTCATAGCTGCACACTTACCATTTAACTTTCTTGAAATTTTTTTCTATTTTCTATACATTAGCATGGGAAAAAGGAGGCCCCAGACCATGCTACAGCAAAGAGCTACTGGTTTTACACTTGCCAATTGAATTTGCCTGAAGATTTAATGCCTTGCTCACCTTTCATATTGCTGCTGCTCATTGTTTCTCCTTCTTCCTCCTAGTAGAGGGATTCACCATGCCACATGAGATTAGATGGATAATTGGCAAAGGAAAAGAATGGCTGTGACATATTACTTGCTGGAGTTTCTGCTGTCCAAAACAAAAACCACACTGGAGCTGCAATTTTATTTGCATAGAAGTCTCTAAAACCCTTTTCAACACCTTATACTTGCAATGTCATAGAAAATAAGGAAGAGTTGCTATTTGTATTTTCTTTGTTTGCATTTACTCAAACTCTTTTGCAGCCCCTTCAACCAACACCACTTTGCATTTGTTGAAGATTTCTGGCATGTACCTCTGTTAACACATTTCCAATTTCATTTGATGGCCAGGGATGTTATGAGCATATGTTGTTCAAGAGTCTCAAATCAATAACAAGGACCCAATATGTACTAACAATGGTTACAATTGATGACATGAAGAAAGACATTATTCTCCAGCCTCCGCGTGACTCTCCATATGTTGGCAATTGCATTTTGCTTGAAGTTTTAAAACACCCCTCTCAAAAACCATACAAGGAGTATATTGGAGTTACACCTTCCTTAATTCACCATGGGAAAAAGACATAATGGATCATATTGTAGACCGAGCTGTTGGTAATGGCATTAGCATTTATGAAGAACACTTTACCAAAAAAAATGATGCACAGGCATAGGCCAGGTCGGGCCCAAAAGTGGCTCCGACTAAAAAAATTTTCGTTTCCAAACAACTGGCTTCCGAAATGCTTCAGACACCTTAAACACGCCTCTGGAAATGATCGGCATCATTTTCGGATCATTAATCCACATTTTACAACCTTCAGGCGATTACGCCACAATTTTCGCATTTAATCGCGAAGATGTAATTTTCAAACCTGTCAAAACACCTTTTTGGAGGTCGCCATCTGACAGGCGTGTACTCTGATATACAAGGATGACTTCTACAAAACGGTTTCTCAAGACAAATCCCGAGCGAAGAGATATTAATTTCCGAAAATGCCTAACTGGCTTTGTCGACACTACGGACCTGATGAAGTCAATGTCCTAGCAACACATGACGCCTTTCTCAAAAATATCAAACGACCTCCGTAGGCCCTCAAATTTGAAACGCAGGTACCTTTAAGTACATATTAAAACTTTGAATTATCAGTTTGACCAAAAGACCGACAGGATGCAAACGGCGCGCTCACAAAAACGGCTACATTAACTGATATAACACTAGAGTGCGGATAACTGAAAATGATGGCAAAATGAGCTCTTTTGAAAACCGATCAAATGGATTAGTAGAGCCTTGAAATTTGAAACGTAGCTCATCATTTATACCAACATTAGCCCGGAACAAACATTCTGACATGACGCTTACTGAGGCAACTTTTACACTTGTGCAAAACAGGGCTCCAACTAGCTGTCGAAGCAGGGACTTGCCAAACCACACAAACTGCAAACGGACTTGGCTATGAAAACTGAGCAAATGGATTCATCAAGACTTGAAATTTTGCAAACTGACTCACATTTATGAATAGAATTGGATCCATTTTGAAATTCTCCATGACGATCAACAGGAAAAAAGATGTAATCGCTCAAAGTAGGCTACTCAATAAAATCTGCATTTGTGCCTAAAATGCACTTCCAGCTCACCCCTCAAAATGGGTACCTCATAAACTTATCCAAATTGAATTCTGAAAGTTGCACATCACTGAATAGGCCAAATGAAAGGTGTGGGACATGAATCCCAAGCCTTACCCTCTGAAAATCAATGGGCTCCACTTTCCCTCTCTCCAACTAGGCCATTCAAACTGACTCATTCGGGTACTTTTCTGACATGTAGAGAAAATTTTTGAAATGGGCCTCTAAACTTGATTCAATTTTAATCAGTCCCAACAGAGAGATTGAGAGATTCATTTGGAGAAAGTGATGACAAAGAATTTTCCTCCAAATTACAAATCACAAAGAAAAAAAGATGCTAGAAGTAGAAGCAAAAGGAATCAAGGACAAGGTAAAGGTCAAAATAAAAATAATTCAAGAGGAAATAGAGCTAGAGGTCATGTAGAACACAATTCTAATTGTAATGCCCCGCCAGGAACCCTATAACAAATAATAATACAGCTCTCTCATCTTTGCTGCATCCTCCCAAGTCACCGAGGTCTCATCATTTGGGTCCCATAGGACACTTACCTAGTCGATGGTGCGATCCCTGAGAATCAAATCTTGACGTTGAAGAATGTGCATGGGCTCCATGGAAAGTTGCCTATCCTTGACTTGCAAAGAGTTCCAATCAAGAACATGTGTCACACCAGGATGATAAGGTCAAAGAACTGAAACATGAAAGACATCGTGGATGCGGGATAGACTCGGTGTCCAGGCAAGACAGTAGGTAATAGGTCCTATCCTATCAAGGATCTCAAAGGGCCAACAAACCGAGGTGCCAACTTAGACCCCTTTTCATAATGGATCGGAATCTTCCGCGGACGCACTCTCAAGAACACACGGTCGCCAACAGAAAACTGATGATCTACCCTATGAGCATCTACATACTTCTTCTGCCTATCCTGTGCAGCTACCAAATGCTCACAAATCCGCTCAACCTGCTACTCCATCTCTCAAAGAATATCTGGTCCTATAAGCACCTTGTCCTCTAGTCGATCCCAACTCAAAGGAGTGCAGCAAGGATGACCTTACAATGCCTGAAAGGGAGACATACCTATGGAGCTATGATATCCATTGTTATAAGCAAACTCCACTAGATAGATATAATCCTCCTAGCGTGACTGCTGGTCCATAACATACATGCGAAGCATGTCCTCCAAAACTTGATTCACTCGCTCGGTCTGACCATTTGTCTCTAGGTGATAAGTTGAACTAAAGTTCAACTAAGTTCCCAAAGCATGCTGAAGTGAGATCCACAATGCTGAGGTAAAGATAGGATCTCTATCAGAGATGATCCGCCTCGGAATCCCATGCAATCTCACCACATCTTCCAAGAAGACTCGTGCCACCACTATTGCCGTATAGGAAGCTCGAATAGGAACAAAATGAGCAACCTTAGTCAATCTGTCAACAATGACCATGATAGCATTATGGCGACATGAAGAGACAGGCAACCCAACAATAAAATCCATGAAAATGATATCTCATTTCCAATCCGGTACCAAATTAGGATGTAAAAGCCCTGTTGGGTGTGGATTCTTTGCCTTCACTCGCTGACACTCTAAACACTTCAAAACAAAATCAGCAATGTCGCATTTCATCCCAGCCCAATGATAAATCTGTTTAAGATCTACGTGCATCTTCTTGACACCTGGATGTGCCAAATAAGGTGCACGATGGGCCTCAGTCATGATCAAAATGTGAAGACCCTCCAAAGGAGGTACATAGATCCATCCAAGGTGACAAAGAAATCCATTTGCCTCAAGGTTATATCCAGAAAATATACCCTCTAAAGGCCTTCCTGACTCTATCACAGCTCTAACATCTTGATACCAAGTATCTTGAGGAAGAACTCCAAGAATTCTCTCTCTCAAGTCTACTCCAAGGGACAATGCTGAAACTTCATGCTGCCTACAACTCAAAGCATCTGCCACCACGTTCTCTTTTCCCTAAATATAACAAAACTCAAAATCATACTCGCAGAAGAATTCCATCCATCTTTGTTGTTGAGCATTCAAGTTCAGCTGCGTGAATATATAATGCAAACTGCGGTGATCACTATGCAGCTCAAACCGACGCCCTAACAGGAAATGTCGCCATCTAACCAAAGCATGAACTACAGCTGCCAACTCTAAATTATGAACTGGATAGTTCAACTCGTGGTTCTTGATTTTGCCACTCATAAGCAACCACACGTCCATCCTGCATAAGAACTGCACCTATACCTTCCAAAGAGGCATCTGTGCATACCATAAAATCTCTAGATGGATCAAGAACTACCAAAATCGGAGTACTGACAAGAAGTTCCTTCAAGGTACGAAAAGCTGACTCACACTATTCTGACCAAACAAACTTCTTCCCTTTCCTCTAAAGAGGGTGTCCTATCTGGGAAAATCCCTGAACAAAGTGACGGTAATATCCGGCCAAACCCATAAAACTCCTAACTTCTAAAACATTGGTTGGTGCTAGCCAATCAACAATGGCTTGGATCTTTGAAGGATCCATGGATATACCTTCTCCCGAAACCACATGACCAAGATAGTTTACCTCAGACTGGAAGAAGTCACACTTTGCCAAATTTGCATAAAGTTGATTCTCCCTCAAGCACTGCAATACCTGACGTAAGTGACCCTCATGCTCTTCCATAGTTCTAGAATAAATCAATATGTCATCCAAGAATACAATGACGAAACGATTAAGGTAGGTGCAAAAACCCCATTCATGAGGCTCATGAAAACTGAAGGCATGTTCGTCAACCCAAATGGCACCACTGTGAACTCATAGTGACCATAATGAGTACAAAACATTTTCTTACAAATATCTACATTATGAATGCGCAACTGATGGTACCCAGATTTTAGGTCAATCTTAAAGAACACCTTGGCTCCCTTTACCTAATCGAAAAGATCATCTATACGAGGCAATGGATATCGATTCCGGATGGTTACCTTATTCAATTGTCGGTAATCAATGCATAACCAAAGAGAACCATCCTTCTTCTTAACGAAGATTACAGGCGCAGCCCAAGGAGAAACACTAGGACAAATGAATCCCTTGGCCAACAATTTCTCTATCTACAACTTCAACTCACTCAACTCCTGAGTAGTCATCCGATATGGAGCTCTCGAAATAGGTTCTACACCAAGAACCAAATCAATGCGAAAGTCTATGTCTCGCTTCAGAGGCATACCAGGCATATCCAACGGAAACACATCAACATACTCTCAAAGAATAGGGTGACCATCAAGAGTGATTTCTTGACTCTCTGACTCATCCACATCCTCAAGAGTAACTGTAAAAAGCTGACACCCTATATGCATGCACTGCTTAAGTTGCATAACAGAAATCATACTTAGGGATATTGATCTCTAAACTCCAACAATATCCACTTCTCTACCAAGGTCATCTAAACACTCCACTGTCTTCTTACAATAGTCTACACGAGCACTATGAGATGAAAGCCAATCCATTCCCAACACAAATCCATAAGAACCCAAAGGAATGACTCGAAGGTCAATTGAGGTAACTATGGTTCCTAGGTCCAACTCACAACTGGGAATAAAGGCATCTATAGAAACACGGACACCTGTAGCCAACTCTACTTGCCAACTTGCAGGCCTTGGAACTATTTCAGTTTTGATGGTTGTTGTTGTTTCTATCCACCCTTAGCGGGTGCCTGAGGAGTCCTAAACGGTGCAGCTGACTGAGATTGATTTCCCCGAGCTTTGTTCCCACTGGAAGGTGTATTCCCTAACTACACACCTGACTGACCACCAAGTGCACGACTAAGGTTCAGCTCAACCAATCTGGCTTTCACCACGGCTATCTCAACTTAAGGTGGCTCAAACACCCTCACTCCTCCACTGATGCGGTCATTCAAACCTCTCAAGAAGTGTTGAACAAGCATAGCCTCATCATTACCAATCCCGGCATACTTTTTGAGCTCATAGAACTTGTGCTTATACTGGTCTACTATCATACCATACTGACGCAAGGCATAGAACTCATCTGCCTGAGTCTGCCTCCACTGGAGTGAGAGAAATCGTGCTCTGAATCTCTCCAGAAATAGCTCCCATGTTATGGTGTTAATGCACACACCAATCTTCTCCTCCTCTAATCTTCACCAGATCGAAGCAAAACTATTGAGACGCATAATAGCACATCTCGCCTTGGTGTTTCTACTATATGGAAACATAGTGAAACACTGGTCCAAACCAATGAGCCAGGTCTCTGCCTCAAGACCAGTACCCATACCATCAAAGTAATGAGGGTTGGACCTCATCAAGTCCTTTATGTGACCCAAAGAAGGTGGATCTCGGTCAACTGGAATCTCCCTCCTCCTAGGTGATCTTTCTCTCTCTCTCTCTCCTCTGGAACCTGCTGATATGACTCCTCAACCTGAGCATGAATATGCTGATCAACCTCAAGCCTGGGGCCTAACCTGACAAGAACCTCCTGAAACATCTGTCTCAGTTCTTCCCTTTCAGGAACCTGCTCTCCTACATGTTGAGGATCCTAATGAACTGACTATTCCGACTCAACACTCACATGAGTGGGTGGTGGTGAAGGACTATGACAGTCAGAACCATGGCCCCATCCTCCACCTCTGTCTCCTTTGTGACCACCCATACGGCCACCTCCCCTAGCTTTCCTAGTCATGACCTAGCACCACAAAAGAGAAAATGGTTCAGATCTATGACAAGGATAAGACAAGAGAAATACAAACATTAAGACCTAAGTAAAAAGGTCAAACTGAATAGGCTCACTACAAACCCAGAGTACCTAGTGTTGAAACTTGGGCTCTGATACCAAATGTAATGCCCCGCCAGGAACCCTAAAGGAAAACAACACAACTAGGCAACTAATGGGAGAATGTAGTACCCATCCTCGTTTGAACTTATTAGACTCATATTTTATTATTGTTTACTTTCAGTGGATACATTACCATGATGTGTTATTCAGACTTATATGACATTATTTCATGCTTTATCTGGATATGAGATGCATAATTTATTTGCTGTATTTTAGTACTTGTGATTTATGGCATTTTATGGATTATTGCTATATACTGACACTTTATTGTATCTATGCAATGTGAAATTATATGTTGTGTGTCTACGAGTGTATTGGATGCAAGGGGATGATTTTCCTTCACTCACTCTTGTGAGATAGGGAACGTCGTGATTCTCCTTCATCGGTGTGTATATCGTGTTTTCTATATTGTATATATGCATGTGTGGTTTGGTGATGTGCGATATTGCAGGTACAAGTACTGGGTAGGTACGGGGTATCATCTCCACCTGGCTTCACAGGTCTGAGCGTGCCTTATATTGTCCAATGGAAGTGGAGGAGGTAGTAGTTAACCCTATTTTAACTAGTTACATTCTTGTGAGTGTCATCAGTTGATCGTCCTGTCAGTTTGTTCATCCTTTGTGTATTGTCGTTTGAATTTTTCTGAGTCTTTGCTTGGGGTTTGTTCAGTTTGTGTGTTTTAGTGGTTTTAATTAATTAATTAAATTTATGGAGTTATCTGATAGTTGGTATTTTTGAATTATGTATTTTATGCATTGGGATTATAAATTTAATTAATTAAAAGAAGTTATGAAATTAAGTTGCAAGCTGCATGATATTAGAAATATATTTTATTTAAATTTTAGTGAAAAATAAATTAGATTAATTTCATTTATTGTTTCCTAGAATTTTAAATAAATAAAAGAATGACAGAATAAATAAATAAATAAATTATAATTATAGTATTGTTTTAATTCCTTTTTAAGGAAATTAACTAATTTGCATGAGAAAAGAAAAGAAAAAAATGATTTTTTCTTATTGCATGTTAATTTATTTCTTTGTTAGGAATTAGAAAAGAAAAATAAAATTGATTTTAATTACTAAAATTAAATATTAGGGTTTTTAGGAAAAATATATGCAACCTAGAATTTTAGTTTAAAAGGGGAATATATCTTTTTATTTAAAAAAAAGTCACGGGAAAGAAACAGAGTGGTGAAGAAAAATTATTGGAAGCTTAGATTTTGGTGAAGAAAAATTATTGGAAGCTTGTTGAAGGATTGAATCTCTCCTACAAAGTTCTTCCAAGAAATCTATACCAGGTTGGGTGGCTTCTTCTGGTTGTTTTTTTTTAAAGAAAATATTTCTATTTCTTCCCTCTTTCTGAATGATGTGTGTGTTAAAATATTTGTCAAATCCAAAATCATTTATGGTTATTTCTTGTTCTTGGCTAAAGTCCATTCCTGAAATTAGTTTCTAGTTTATGGAAAGAAGTTATTTCCTAGGTGTTTGTAGATTAAAATTTTGAGAAAATTGGGAAAAGTTAATATGGCAAATTTTGCCAAGATTTTTATTGTGCATGAAAATTGCAAGATTTGGGAGAAATGGGATTTACCAGAGAAAATATTCCCTCTTGTTTGATTTTTGTTTGTTATTTGGCTATGGTTGTCCTTTTTAGTATTTGTGCATCTTTGTGTAATTATTTAGTAATAAATTTAATTTTAATTAAATTTATTGGGTTATTTAAGTTTTGGGGAAATTATTTTATTTAATTATTTTTAGAAAAAAAAATTGTATTAAACAAAATTGTGAGAAATAAATTTTTATTGGAAAATGAAATTTATTATATTTTGATGCTATTGTAAATTTTAAATTTAAAAAAAAATAATAAATAATAAATAATAAAAAAAAAAAAAAAACTTTTGGTAGTTACTACCGATGGTAGTACAGCTACCAGCGGTAGTACCTGCTACCGTAAGGTAGCATGTACTACCTACAGTAGTACTTGCTACCGTTCAGTAGCAGGGGGGTTATTTTAATTTGCTATTTCCTGTGTTAAATTTTGTACAGAGTTTGGTACTTTACGGTTTTTCATGCCAAAGTTTTATAATTCGGTTTTATTTAATTTTTAATAGGTTAAAAAAAATATTATATATATATATAGTATTTTCTGTGGTTTTAATTATGTTATTGGAAATGAAAGATATTTCAAAATTATATCTTCTTTTTATTATATATTTTAATGTCATATAATTATATAATATTATATTCGAAGAATATATATATTTGTGTAATTATGTTATATTATTATATATAATTTTTAAATTGGAATTTAATTTAGATTATTGATACAATCGAATCGGGTTTATTTATAAATTAACCATGAATATATAATTAGGGGGTTAATTTTTATGTGATTTTATTTAACCTTATTGGACAAATGACAAAATTGATTTCTTTGTATTAATATAGTTGTATTTTCTTATGTTCTGGAAAAAACTTTAATTGCAAGTATTTTATGCTTTTGGTTGTTTAAAGAAAAGATTGTCTGTATTAGGATCTTGTATAAATGGTATTTGTAGTCAAGCTTAATTTCATTGTAATTCTGGTTGAGTTGTCATTATGTCATATGTTGTTATACCTCCTTGGTCAGGTGTTGTTGTATAACCCTGTTGATGTGAGCCATTGTGTGTTTTGTTCCAAATGGTCAATCTTGGGTTAGTGATTGTGTATCCTTCACCTATGGTTTGTCAGGATTAGATATGGTTGTCAGTTTCACCATAGATTTCTTGTAGAGAGACATTTCCTATTAGTGTCCTATGAGAGAGAGTGGCTTTCAAGCGGGGGTCACGCCCGAAGTGGATGGCAGGATAACCCCTCGAAAGTCAGTTAAGAAGTGATAACCTAATAATTGATTAGGGGGTAGGTAGATTAAATATTAATTAAGATAATGTGCCTCGCACATGGTTGAGTGCTTGTATAGGCTCAGGATGTGGTGAGAAGGCCTGGAATGGAAAACTTATCACCTTGTCTTCACGAAAGGATTGGTAGGGTACGCATGAGGCTTAGATGGAGCTGGAGGTTCGGGAGAGGTTACTAGGATAACCCAGGATGGGGGTCGGGACCTATGGAGCCCTACCAGGGTAACCACCTTAAGTCATGCGATGACACTCTCTCCTTAGAGTCACTAGTGTTTGTGAGTTGAGTCACATGGATGTTTACGGAGTCATGTAGTTCTTTCGTACTTGTCTTATTTTGCTTGCTTGAGGGTCTTCTACTATCTCCTAGCATGGTGGGGTGGTTCCATTTCGCGATCACATGGTCGGGTGGTAGTGCCACTTCCCATCAGATGTTCTGGATTATATCTTCAGGCGAGGGAAGGCTTCGCTGGTGTGTCTTGGTTTGTGGTTCATGTACTAGCTCTTGTTCATGATCATTGTTCGGTTGAGACCTTGTGGTCATTGTATCATACTTTTATGTAACCTTGATATTTTAACTTTTGGATTTCGTGGTATTTTTGGAAGCCATGTATTTATGGATATTGTAATATTATGTCAGTGGAATGTATGTTAATTCAGCTGCTTTGATCTTATGTATAAATGAAATATGGATAAATAAATGCATTGGAATACTTTGATTCTTTCGTTATGGAATTTAGATGTATGTGTATTTTTAATCTTAAACATTTAATTTACCTAATTAAATGGACAATTGGATTAACCATGATGTTAATATAATCTATGAATTAATCTTCATTGGTAACCCTTAGGAAATCACGTGTTGGACTTCTGTTGTGTTATTAAACATGCAACTGTTATAATTAATGCACTTAATCTTTTAAAAAAAAAAATTTCACCATTTAGTTGCCTAGTTGTGTTTTTTTCCTTTAGGGTTCATAGCGGGGCATTACACTAATACTCAAAGTGGGGGGGTGGTGAATCAATAGTAGATTAAACTTTCAATTCCTTGATTAATTAAGTATTTTCAATAATCTAAAAAACTTAAAATCGGAAACAAAAAGAATGCAATCACACATAGGATCCAACACATACAAAATACATGGAAAACCTAGAATGGGAAAAACCACATTGAGAAATGTTGCTAGGATCTACTTTCCAGCCTCACAAAAAATATATACAACACTTTAAGGGCACAAACCCTAAGGAATCACCAAATTAATTGCTTGAGAGAACCAAATCTTACAATCACAAACTTTTCAATCTAAGCACCAACTCAACACCTTTACAATATAAGAGATATGCAAACAAACTTTTAATTATGAAGTATAGACAATGTTTAGATATTTTGTCCAATATTGCAATCATTAGAATTTTGCTAATAAACTTAAATGTAACCTAGATACTACCAATTGTTACACCATTAGAAATCTACAAATAGACTTCTAGAAAATGTGTACTATCAGCACCCTTCAATAATCTTGTCTACACAGACTCAAAATAGACTTATTATGATATATTTTTACTCTTATATAACTGATTTTGTTCAAATTTTAATCTAGTTCAACTTGTCACACACAACACTATATTAAAACTTCATTATGAATTGCATACTCAAAGTATTAACTCATCAAAAGAATCACAATATATTGTTAAATCTAATCGGAATCACAACATAGTCTTTAATCTTTCATCTCGAGTTAACTATATAATCATAGCACTTTGTACTCTTTCATTACTAGTTGTGTATTCACAACACTTCCATTATGGGTTTCTTATTCATATGTTCTCTCTTCCTTTTTGGCAACAACACACACTCATTTCTCTCACTAAACTTCATCAATACCTTTGTATTATTTAAATAGACTCTTTTTTATCGAATGAGTAGATGTAAGATAGCTAGAAACTATTTAAATAAGTTCCAACTACCTTCGATTACAATTAAAAGGGATTTGGTTGGTAATTCTAACTGAACTGAATGCCAAAAACATAACACTAATATCTATTATGTAGACTAATGGCCTGTGAACCTTTTGGAATCCATGAAACTTGTGATTCAATTAAGCATTATTGCCAACATCTAACACGGTAAAATTGCTATTATACATTTCCGTAAGTACAATTGAATAAACCAATAAAATGCAAATTGTGGATAACAAATCTATACTCAATATATACAAGTTCAAAAAAGATAAGTGTTTATTTTTTTGTAATTCAACATGATTCAGTTTGATAATTATTGATTAATATTAACATCAAGTACAAATTGTCTAACAATCTCCCCCTTTGTCATTGATGGAAAAACTCCCTACCTAAGGTACAACATATTTAATAGAATCCAAGTGGAAACAATTAAATTCATTAATAAATCAGCATTAATCATTAACACTCCCTAAAAACTGACCATAAATAGATCAGTATGAACCAACACCAAGGTCCAAAAGAAAACTAAACGTTGAAGCCTAATCTCTAGCACAACAAAATACAGTTTGAAGCCCACCTTAGCCTCTGCAATAACAACACTAAATGTGCAACAACAAAAACTACATCTACAATAGTAACATAATATCTACAATCTGCAATAGCAACATAACATCTATAATTTGCAATAACAATTAAACTCTGAACCAATCTGAAATAAACAACAATCAACATGACATCTACAAAATGTCTAATTTCTCCCTTTTGACATCAATGACAAAGGACCAAGGACAAGATTAATAATAGTGAAGTACTCCCCCTAAGCAGATGCGTGTGTTAGTCCAAATCGATGCTAAGAGGGGAGGGGTGAATCAACACTATACCGGTTTTACCAAATTTAACCTTAATCAAAGTTTATATTCAAACTTAACACTTATCAGTATAAGTTGCATTAATAAGAAACATGCACACATAAAATCAAACACACATGACTACCAAGATTTATCACGTGGAAACCCAAATGGGAGAAAACCATGGTGTGAGTAGAAACTCACAAAAGCTGCACTCTTCTAGAGTAAGCCCGATGAGGAACCATCCTTGTTAGGAGATTACAAAGACACTGTTAGGTGCCACCCAGTTAAGGGATTTTCTTTAAGGCCTGTTAGAACCTTTACCCTATTAGAGGTAGCCTTGTTAAAGGACTTAGAATCATTAATTAAGATGTCACCCAGTTAAGGTATTTTGTTGTTGTAGTTATTAGAAAACAACAGAGAAATTGATTTGCTATAATAGCTACTCTTAGCTTAATCAGATCCAATTGAAGCTCTTTTGTTTGACCACCGATTACACTTGCTCTGCACTCTACTGGTGCTCTGTATTCTTTCTCTACTCTTCACACTATCCAAGCTCTACAAACTCTCTTCACCACTCTGTGATTCACTTAGCAGTTTTGTCCTCTTCTCACCTTGCTAGATCGCCTCTCTATTTTTACAATCAAACTAGTTGGTTATCGCCAAAAACCTTTGTACAAAACTTAGTAGATTTGAAATTCAGATCTTCTTGCACTTTCTTTGTGCGCTCTCCATCATTCTTGCCAGCAAATCATCCTTATCTGCCACTGCAACTCATAATTTCACCAACCTCGGGGTCGTGTTCTATCTCTTTAATGCGAACAGGAAAATCTGCACAAATCTCACCTTAATTGGTTGTTAATTGTTGTAGACTTCACTAGTTGTTTGTTTGATAATATCTCGCCATTACTAACTCACCTTTGGTCATCGCATCCATCTTACCGGTCACTGCTCTGAGATTCTCGATGGATAGCATTCTTCAACCTGTATCACTGGTTCACCTGTATAACTCTTCATCTTTTTTCACCGGTCACTAATCATCAATTAGATTGATCACCTATCTGTCCAGAGTGTTCCAGTTGTGCATAAGACTACTAAACTGTAATCTGAATCACCTCTTGTGACCGCATCATCATTTCATCTGCCAGTTTTAAGAAACTGATCTCAACACCTATCGAGTGCTTGACTGACCGATCAGCTACTCTATTTATCCTTCAACTGATTAGTATTCTACCAACACGCTACTTAAGTGTGTTAATAATGCATATTTGGGAAGTAGTGAATTCTCCATACTATTTGCACCCATGAGTAAACCATTGGGGTTAACCACACCTCCTTGCCTATGAGCTTGGCCTTATTCATCAGTACGTGTTATTCATCAATGACAATACTAACTAATGAATCAGTTATGCCAACACTATCAGTTATGCCAACAACTTGTGCATGAACAAAACTAGAGAGGAGAAACTACAACCCCAAATTTTTGTCAAAAAGTTTTTAAGGTCTCTTTAGGAAGGGGTTTGGTAAAAATATCAGCCAATAATATTTAGTGGCAACATATTCAAGTTTCACTCCATGATCAATAATTCTTTCTTTCAAAACATGATATCTTATAGATATATGTTTAGTGAGAGAATGAAGAACTGGATTCTTAGTAATATTGATATCACTGGTATTATCACAAAAAAATAAAATATGTTGATCATAGGTTGCCTTAATATCCATGAGATTTTGTTTCATTTATAAGACCTATGTATAATAGGAAATAACAACAACATATTCGGCCTCAACAGTGGATAAAGATATAGATTCTTGTTTCTTTCTTAACCAAGAAACCAACTTATCTCCTAGAAATAATGCCCCACCACCAGTACTACATCAATCATCTATACATCCTACCCAATCTACATCAATATAAGATGTCAAAGTGAAATAATTAGTCCTTGGATACCATAATCCATAATTCATAATTATATATCTAAAGATCCTCTTTATAGCAATTTAACATGAGAAACCTTAGGAGTAGATTGAAATCTAGTAAGCATATAGACCACTTGCATGATATTTGGTCTGGATGCAATAAGATATAATAAATTGCCTATCATTGATCTATATTATATCTGATTTGGGCTAGTACAGGATCATGGGAGGCCAAAAAGTGGCGATGTGAAAAAAATAGCCTTTTCCACTCACCTAAAAATGTGAAAATCTGTGTTGACTTTTTGCTTGGCCTGGGTGTCAGTAAACCTCGGCATGATAAACACCTAAACAAATCGGATATCTGATAAAATTGGATATCTGATTTTTATAGGTAATTTTAAATTAAAAAATAAATTATATATTATATAATATATAATAGGTAGGGCACCAACTCAATAACCCAAACTTCTAGGAGCTCCTGTAACCTTCCTCCCATGTAATATATTATTATATTATATAATATATTATATATTATATAATATGTAATATATAATATATTATTATATTACATTATATATTATATAATATATAAAATATAATGTAATATATAATATAATATAATATTATGTATTATATAGTATATTATTATATTATATTATATATTATATAATACATAATATATAATATTATATTATATTATATTATATATAAATATATTACATAATATAATAATATATTACATAATATTTTAATATATTATAATAATATAATAATATTATATAATATTATATTATATAATATTATATTATATAATATTATATTATATAATATATTGTTATTTTAAAATAATTTAACTAGACCTGATGCTCTACAACTCGGTCTCGACCTAGGGTTTGGACCTCGGATGCAAAGTCATAGGCGCTAACGTTGGGTTGTATGCGGGCCTCCCACGTAGGTAAGAACATTTATTGTCTTGTGTGTAGGGCCTCCTCCTCGCCATTGTTTCTCTCTGCCTTCCTTGTGTGGGCGATTAATGCAAGTTAATGGAGAGCTCCTCCGGAGGTGCTGCAAAACTTAACAACAATACCCCATTTAAACCTAAGTCATTCAAGGATGCGGTTACTTCATCTTCTCCCTCTATCAGCGAAGGCGCAAGGTTTGTCTCGAACTCTAATGGCAGCCCCTGTGGAGAAGGTAAGGACCCTCACTCGGCCCGGGAATCTATCTTCATCTCTCCTAATGAACTAATGTGTAAAGAAATTAATATGGAAAAGGATAGACTTAGAGATACTACAATTTTCTTTGCTACTGTGGATGTGGATAAATGCCTTGCTCGTAAATTCATTGATGATTGGATTAGGAATGTTTGGAATACTAAATTACGTTATTTGGTATCATTTTGTAGACTCATTCAAAAAGGATTGTTTGTTATTTTTTTTAAAGATCATAAAATGCAGAAAGAAGTGCTTAACAAACAATACTGGTCTGTTGGAAAATGTACATTTTGTGCCCTAGAACGGACACCGGAAGCGGTTAATGAAGAAATTCTTGCACTCTCGTGCCCTAGATGGGTTCTAATCTGAGAGGTGCCTCTGCTTTTATGGAAATTCATACCCCAAATTCTGGAACTGATAGGCAAAGCTATTCGGGTTGATAACTCATCCTCACTTATTCCTCATTTAGATGCTAGGGTTTTGATATCACTTAATCCTGGATGTGATTTCCCCAAAATGGTTAATATTAATCTTGAAAAAGAACTCGTGGTTTGCCCTTTGAAATCCTTGGTGGGGTAAATGCATGCTTTTTATGCAGGAAAGAAGGACATACCCGCAGGAATTGCCTGATTATTAATAAAACTAAGGGCTCAAATAGACCTCACAATCAATCTGACAACCCGTCACCTGTTAATGAAATGATCCCGAATATGGATAAGATCAAAGGTATTAGTAAACAAACTAATAACCTATTAAAAGGGGAAAACTCTAAACCCCTAGAAGATGGAAAAGTGTTCAATTCTGGTAGCTCTGGTGTTCCCCGCACCCCCCATTCTGCAATCTCAAATGCGTTAAAGTAGATAAATGAGAATCTGCAGGAGGAATTTCAGACTGTAGGGAAAAACCCTAAGAAAAGAAGGAGAAAAAATGCACAACAATTAGCACTGGAAAAAATTAGGACAAATGGTCCTAGTGAGTTAACTAATAAGACTAATCTGGACAGAAACTTAACATCTCCTATGGAAGATGATGGTCTTGAGGTCCCCCTAGAAATGAAATTCTCTAGCCTAACCTCTAGTGGTGATAACCCTGGTCTTCATAACCCTAAGGATAGAATCGGTGTGAGTAGTGAGCTAAGTTTGGGAGGGAGCTAAGATGGATTGATGAAGGTAATTTCTCACAGAAGTTCAGCAAACATAGATGTCTCATTTGAGGAGATTCCATCAAAGGATCCTCCCTTCACCACCGAAGTTGAGCTCCCCTCTCAATCTGAGCCTGTTCCTGACTCGATCTGTGTCATTCCCCCAAGAAGTTTGTAGAGCTTGAAGAGTCCTATGTGATTGAGGTCATTGTTGTTGACCCTAAGGCTAATGGTACTTATCCAATGTCTAGTGATTTTGCTTCTCTAGACCTCCCAGATAGTTTGAAGGCTTTGGATTCTTGTGCTGAGACCCCAGAGACCCCCAGTCAGGGGATCATTAGGAAGGAGTCTGTAGTAGTTGAGGTAGACCAGGGAGAAAAGTGACTTGGAGATGAGGGAGAGTGGACTACGGATAATGAAAATCCTGAGGAAATCTCTAGGAGAAGAAGGGGTAGGCCTCTGGGATCCAAAAATAGGGGCTCCATTAATAGAAGGATTAATAAGGAGAAGAAAGACCTCCAGAGATGCTTTAACAAGTTTAAAGCATCCAAAGAATAAATCAATACTCTGATTCTAGATGAAGTGCATCTCTTGGAACATTAGGGATCTAAAATCTCCAGATAGGAAAAAATTGGTCAGAAGGTTTATCAATCAACATAAGAATGCAGACTTCATTATGTTACAAGAACTCAAGGCTGTAAAATTTACCCTGGATGTCAACCTAGATTTTATATGGAAAGACTCTATCAAGATCTCCTCAAACCATGACAGAGGTAGAGAAGGTGTTGGCATTCTTATCAACCCCAGATGGAAGGAGAGCATAGTAAGCCAAGGATGCTCACCATGTAACAGAGCAGTCTGGGTGTCCCTAGACAATAATGGATTTAGATTTGGAATTTGTTCCATTTATGCCCCCAATGATTACAGGGATAGAACTACATTATGGGATTGGATAGCCACATTGCCAGATATCCCCTAGTTGGTAGGAGGTGATTTTAATATGGTTGAAAATCGGGAAGACAAGTATGGAGGTAAGCCTTTGGAATGGAAAGGGATGGAGAAAATTCACTGGGAAAGAATGAAAAACCGGAAAAAACTGTTTGACCCTCTGTTCTGCAAAAAGAAAGATAACTCTGAAATTTGGTATACATGGTGCAACTTCCAGAGTGGGAAACAGAGGATCTTTTGTAGGCTTGATAGGTTCTATGCTAATAAAGACCATTTCTCCTTTGATCTAGGCCATAATGGAAGTCCTATATCACTTCTTCCCACCACTCTTTCAGATCATCATCCTATCATCTGTCAGGTTAGACTCAGGGACTACCCAAAGAGTCAGGAAACTCCAAAGGATAAGTTCTTTTTGAATTCCAGCCCCCTCTTAGATGTAGATGTGTTGAGTGCGGTTAAGATTGTCAGGATGTTTAACAGAAGGAATAGGTTGTTGAAATCTTGTGTGGAAAGATGGAACCAAAATGTGGATAGTTGGCAAGTGCTGCTTCAAACCATAGGGAAAAAGAAAGCAAGGGATTTTAGATGGAGAGAGAAAAATCTAGCTGAAAACTTCCACCTGTGTGAATTTAAGATTCAAGACAACCCAAGCAGTATTGAACTTACCCATGAGGTAGCCTTGGCCAGAGATAGACTCAAAAAACATCAGCAAACTAAGACTAGAGGGGCCATAATCAAGGCTCGGGCACATTGGATGCAATTTGGGGACAAAGGATCCAAATTTTTCTTTAATATGCTAAAACAAAAGCAGTGTAGAGAAAAAATTGGAAGGATTTGGGTAGAAAATAGAGAAGTTAAGGATTTGGAAGATATCAAGGAGGCATTCTTCCAATTCTATAAAGGTCTTTTCTCATTCGAAGATTTTGCTAACTCCTGGGAAGCAAGAGAAAACTGCAAAAGGATTATTCCTCCTAAAATCTCAAAAGAAGATGCTCAGGAATTAAAAGGGCCTATCACTCTACAAGAAGTAAAAAATACCATTAAGAACCTGAATAATGACAAATCTCCAGGCCCGGATGGGCTGATGATAGAATTCTATAAAGCCAATGAGGATTGGGTGAGTCATGACCTACATGAGCTTTACACTGAGGCCTTTAGCACTGGCTCTCTAGGGGAATGAATTAATAGTGGGATTATCAAACTACTTCCGAAGGATGGGGACAAGTCCCTTATCAAAAACTGGAGGCCGATAACACTCCTTAACGTTTCCTACAAAATCTTGGCCAAAACTATAGTGATCAGATTGGAAAACATTCTCCCTAAATTTATTTGTTCCACTCAAATAGGTTTTATCAAAGGAAGATATATACTAGGAAATTTAATTACTAGTTGGGAGGCCATGGAATGGGTGAAGACTTCAAGACAAAATGCAACCATGTTTCTTCTTGATTTTGAAAAAGCTTACGACAGGGTAGAATGGGGCTTTATTCTAACTATGTTAGAATCTTTTGGTTTACCAACAGAATTTTGTAAATGGATTATGGTTCTACTCAAAGATGCTTCAGCTCAAGTTGAAGTTAATGGATCCTTGACTCAAAACATTTCTCTAGGTAGGTCCATTAGACAAGGTTGCCCCTTAGCCCCTGCTCTCTTCGTTATTGTAGCCGATGCCCTGTTCTAAATTCTTAGAGAATCTACTATCTCTCCTAAAGTTTAGGGAATCCTACTTCCAAATGGGAAAGAAGTGATCAATGCATAATTTGCTGATGACACAGCACTCTTTTTAGATATTAGCAAACATAACTTGGAAGCCCTAGAAGGTAAAATCAAATTTCTAGGGGAAATTTTAGGAGCTAAAGTTTCACAAAGCAAATCCACCATGCTTAGATGGGAGGAGCAGCCTCCAAATTGGTTGCAGCAGTTTGGGATTCAATGGGGAGGACCTAAAATGATAGTCAGGTACCTAGGAATTCCATTTGCAATATCCCCATCCCTCAAAGAAATGTGGCAATGGATTAAAACCAAAATAGAGAAAAAACTTAACAGATGGGATAATAGATATCTTTCGCTTGCCGGGAGAATGTAGGTTTACCAAAAATTCGTATCTTCTTACAACATTTATTATTCATCAATACGAATGTTCTCTAATTACCATATCCTAGAAATACAGAAAACCATCAAAAATTTCCTGTGGTCTGATGGAAAAGGTAAAAAGAAGATCCATTCTGTTAAATGGGAATGGTACCATAAATATAAGAGCCTGGGATGGCTAGGACTTAAGGATTTGAGAATCCAAGGGATTGCTCTTGTAGCAAAGTGGATCTTCCAGGCTCTTGATGGGAATGAACCATGGAAAGTGTTGGTTAGGAATAATATATTGAAGGTCATACCAAAGAAGGCCAAAACTAGGAAATCCCTCCCTTTTTGTGACCTTGTGGTTGGAGACTTCGAGGTATCAATACAAGGGTCCAATGTCTTCAAATCTATCTAGAAGGCTTGGAGTAGTGTTAAGCCCTTCATCGGCAATTTTAGAGTTAGCAACAATGAGTTTATCCATGGCACTAGATCCATTTGGTGGAACCTCTTGCACTCATCCAAACCCTTGGCCCTTACTCAGGGGTGCTCTGCTAAGGCATGGGCGGGAAAAGGCATCTGCTGCTTTAAAGATATTATTAAGGATGATAGGCTACTAGACTGGGATACCCTTAGAGCTAAATTCAACCTTCTGAGTTCACATAAACGCACATATAGTATGTTACAGAAATCCTGTGAAAAACTCTTTCCCAAGAAATGCATTAATGATATAGAACTTTGCAAGGATCTTCTGTGGAATAATACCATCTCAATTCTTAATGTTAAAACTAGTGTTATTTATAAGACCTTAACTTATGATGAAGCAATAATTTCCCATGTTAACAAGCTGTGGTCTGCAAATTTTTCAGTTAAACAATGGCAGAAAGTGTTTAATAGGCTTTGGAGTAGCCCTGTCGCTCCTAAAGAGAAGTGTTTTAAATGGTTGTTGATTTTAAATAGGTTACCAATCAGAAAAGATCATAATAGCAGTGATATTTGTAATATTTGCAGGGTTCCTGATTCAGTTAAACATTTTTATTTTTTATTGTAGCATAGCTAAAGAAATCTGGTTATTATTTGGTATTCAATTTCCTGTTCAATTTACTGTTCTTGATGTTATAATCAGATATATTAAAGATCTAAAAAAGGACACTAATCTTTTCTGGTATGTTCTTACTTCTGAGATTTTATGGCACATTTGGAAATTAAGAAATGAAGATAAATTTCAGGGATCAAGTAGGGCCCTTACTGAGTCTTTTCATGGACTCACCCTTCATTGAATTCTCTTGCAGGTATCAGTAATGATGAATGTAGAAAAGAAAAAGTTCTTCAGATTCATAAAGGATGGAAATGCAAGCATGTTCCTTCACGAGCTGGAGAACGGATATAAATGGAAGAAGACACTCAAAGGGAAGAAAGAGGTGGACCTGGCTCTGGAGACCCTGTGAGCAGAGGTGGTCAGAGTGCGAGACCCTATCCAAGATCAGATTTAGATGCTCACAGAATTCCTCGACGGAAAACAAGCCGTGTGGATGGAGGGCCCCAGGGGTTGGACCACATGGATGGATGCTCCGCAGGAGCAAATTCTTCAAGGATAACTGACATATTACATGGACGGATACTCTGTATAGTGGCTCCTTTTTTTGAATTAAACATTAACGTATTATATGTATAAATTTGTACCTCTTCGTCTCTACTTGGTAAAACTGATAAATGTGTGAAGGTTGGACCTGTTGTCCAGGTTGAAAAACTGTAAATGTTGTTGTAATAGTCTTCTTTCCTTATATGCAATATAAAAAAATAATAATAATTTAACTATAAAAATCGAGTATCCGATAAAATTTCTCAGAGACAATAAAAGTGGACTGTGACAGCCCGTGGGTTAGTTTTTACCCATAGGTTGCAAGAATTCTATCAAATCCGATTTTGTGACCCAAATTTGCAAAAAAAATCCAATAAAAGGTAAGATTTTTATTGTTTTTCATCATTTTCATTCAAATTTTTGTATTTTTGTTCATGTTTATTTGTTTTTTCATTCAAAATATGTTTTTTCATGAAAACTATGTTTTTTTAAATCAAATACAAAATTATTCAAATTTGTTAACTAAATTCAATTGTTTACATTCAATTAGGTTAAAAATGGGGGATAACAGTGAAAACATCGATCAACCACAACCGCAACAACCAAACCCTCTTGTACAAAACCCTCATTTGCCAAACCCCCCCTCAATTTAGGATTTAATTGCACAAAATTTGAACCAATTGAGGAGAATTGCAGATGTCTATCATAGGATCCCTTGCCTGAACCCAATGTTTGATCCCCTCACGTCTATCATAAAGAGTATAGAAATCGTCACTGAGGAACACAATGTCACTCTTTTGTGGCGAGATTCTATGAGGGAACAATATGCAGATGGCTTGTCCTATAAGGATATCAAGGCTCTTGAGATATCCAAAGCCTCTATCACCACATTGTTTGTGAATCCCTGCACTGGTCAACTCGTAGACCCCAAAAAAACAAAACTTTTTAATAAATGGCACACAAATGATGATATTGTGAAAAAGAATTGGGATCATTGGTGGATAGTTTTTGATAAATCAACCAACAAAAATCTTGATGTCCCCTTCTACTTCATCAAAAAAGTATATGTTGAGTTTGTTTTAGGAAAACATGTGAACTACTTTGACATCCAACCTTTCCGGGGTGTGGGTTTAGGTATGCCCCAAAATAGACCTGGGGAAGTCAGACTAATCCAAGGCCCATATGTCCCCCCTCCTCCTGGTTATCCCCCACCTACAAAGCAACATCCAAATATCATCTGTGAGGGGGCACCACAGACCATATCGGTTATTCACTCTTTGAGTAGCCTTTTGGTTTCTCAGGTTGGGGAAGTAGCTCAGCCTTCTTTTGATGGTAGTAGTGCATCCGATGGCACTGACACATCCTCCTTGAATCCACACATTTGCGTACCCCATAGTTGTGTCACGTGTGGGCACCTATGCTTAGGTCTAGTTGGATAGCCTATTGATCCTCCTATGCACACTACAGATTATGAGTTGCATGAGATGCACAATGCACCGAATGTTATGACAGAGACTGGAGGATACCCTAGAGAGTCCTTGCATGCTAGAGGCGAGGAGGCACCTTCATCATACATTGATGATGTAGTGGTAAGATTTGTATTTTCATAGTTCATTCTATATTTTAAATGAATATTTATAATCTAGATAAGATTAAGTACTAATTTTTATTTACATGGTCTATTTAACAGTTGATGATAGAGGAGGAGTTGACACAAATCCAGGAGGGTACCTTGATGGCCATTTCATTTAGCCTTGATAGCTTTACAGTATATATATCATTGCACCTAATCATTTGTACTTTATTTAACATACATTCTCCTCATTTATATTGGTATTAATTAGATTATGTAGTAACTTGCATGTATATCTTATTTTACTCTTGTAGGGCACAAGTAGCCTGAGTGCAGGGCTATGCGATTCGGGATCTGGTAGTGCAAATGGAGACAAGGGAAAGGTAATTGAATGCAAATATGATTGAATAAATAGTTTAAATAACTTATAATGATTATACACATCTAGACATAGATTTATAGTTTCATATACTTGTTGTGTATATGTACAGAAAATTCTTGGCTTCACATCCTTGTTGACTACACCCACTATACCTAAAGAAGAAGAAGAAGAAGAAGAAGACGAAGAGATGCCTCGAGTACATGTGTGTTTATTTTATTTTATGTTTAGTAGATATAATTTTTTATTATCAGTGAGATGTATATGCTAACTTGTATCAATGTCATGTTTGTGAACATATGTAGGTTGTGTATGAAAATAGCAAAAGCATGCCTCCTCTACCGAAGACATACATCAAGAGTCCTCCAAAGCTGAAGAGAAAATGTGGAGATGAGGTAAACAAGAATAGTTCAATTATAGTTCATTTTTATGTTAAATTTTTGAATGTGAGTTATATAGTATAACTAATCTTAATCGTGGTTTTTTTTTTCTTGTGCAAGATCCTACAGAGCTGAGCAGTGCGGCGAAGACGATCGATTTTGATGATCCATCAGTAGCTTAGGATGTTATAGATATTTTTGGGATGCTTACATGTCTAGTTGGCATGTATATTTTTTATTTGGACATACATTCATGTATATAGACATACATTTTGTTTGAGTTGGTGTTTATGCCATATTTGTGTATGGACATACACTTGTAATCATTTGACATTTTCATATATACAGAAGTTGATATTTGATCATATAAATTGTTGCTCATGTGTGCATGGTGTTATCATTTTAAACTTTAATCTTCAATCCAATAATTAACAATGGTTAATAATGGTTATTTAATAAACAATACAATTCATTTCATTTCATCATAAGTGTTGTTTTTATAATCTTCAGATTATATATAATTCATTTCATCTAAATCGTAAGCGTTAAATTTGGTTGCCTTTGGCAACTTCACCAAATTTAATGACCTCCTTTCTCATCAGGCCTCTATGAGGTCAAATTTGGAAGACAAGTGTTTTGATGGATTCTCAATGTAAATAAGATGAAATATAATCATTTTTTATTTAATAAGGTCATCTGGACCAATATTTGTTATGTCTAGCCATTGCTTACTCATATTGGCAAAATTGCAAAAGATTGTTCTTCTCGTCATGATCTCGTTTTGCTCGTCGTGATCACAAACCTTCAGTTTCAACATGTCCAATTATTCATTCTTACCCTATGCATGCTCCTATTTTTCCCTCCCCCCTCGGTCGGACGCTCAGGGTCATACCCTATTAGCGTTGTCCCTTGAACACCCTAAGTGCTAAAAATTATCAAAATTTGGCAGGCCCTAACTTGGAATCTATGACACCTACAAAATATCTGTTTGATCCTATGGGGCCACGAGAGGGGTCAATACAAAATCCTATCTCAATTTTTCAATATTCCCTACGGTTTTATTAGGGCAGCATTTTTTCAGTTGGTGAAAAAATCATCAGTCTCATTCAATCAAATGTTGTCGCATGGCCGATTTCTTGTTCTTTTCATTGTGATCATGAACCGTCAGTTCTGACATGTCCAATTAAGCATTCTTACCCTATGCATTCTCCTATTCCACCCCCCACTCAGACGAACACTCAGGGTCATACAATATCAACGTCGTCCCTTGAGCACCCTAAGTGCTAAAAATTGTCAAAGTTTGACAGGCCCTAACTCAAAATTTGTGGCACCTACAAATGATCCATTTGAACCTACAGGGCCATGAGAGGGGTCCCTACAAAATCCTATCTCATTTTTTCAATATTCCCTATGGTTTTATTAGGGCGGCATTTTTCCAGTTGGCAAAAAAATCGCCACTCATTCAATCAAATGTTGTCGCGTGGCCAATTTCTCATTCTACTCATCATGATCATGAACCATCAGTTTCGACATGTCCAGTTAGGAATTATTACCCTATGCATGCTCCTATTTTTTCCCCCCAACTCGATCGAACATTCGGGGTCATACCCTACTGACGTCGTCCCTTGAGCACCCTAAGTGCTAAAAATTGTCAAAATTTGATGGGCCCTAACTCATAATTTGTGGCACTTGTGAATAATCTTTTTGAAACTACAGGGCCATGAGAGGGGTCCCTACAAAATGCTATCTTGGTTTTTCAATATTCCCTACGGTTTTATTAGGGCAGCATTTTTTCAGTTGGCAAAATAATCGTCAGTCTCATTCAATCAAATGTTATCACATGGCCAATTTCTCATTCTGCTCGTCGTGATCACGAACTGTTGGTTCTGACATGTCTAGTTAGGCATTCTTACCCTATGCATTCTCCTATTCCCCATCCCCCACTCGGTCGAACACTCGGGTCATACCCTACCGGCGTCGTCCCTTGAGCATTCTAAGTGCTAAAAATTGTCAAACTTTGATGGGCCCTAACTCGGAATTCGTGGCACCTATGAACAATCCATTTGAACCTACAAGGCCAAGAGAGGGGTCCCTACAAAATCCTATCTCGGGTTTTCAAAATTTCCTACGATTTTATTAGGGCATCATTTTTCCAGTTGGGAAAAAAAATATTCAATCTCATTTAATGAAAAAATATAGATAAACAAGCATTACACTTTAGACACATAATGATCATCAATATTTCCATGTATTTCTCTTACACATCCTAAACTGTTGATCCAACCACTGAGACCTATGGGTGTGCCTTGCATACTTGTAGAAACGATTTTCCTTAAAATCCAAAATAAAATCAGCAACACTCACTTCCCTTGAGACTAATTCGCATCTAGAACCTTCACCTCCACTCTTCAAAGTATATTTCATTCTCTCATATCTTCTTTTCTCAACATAATTCTTTCCAAACTTGTGTTCATTTTCCTCATGAAAACATGAAACAAACATTGACAACTCACCACATTGTGAGCACTTCTCATTCAAACAATCATTTCTATAGAAATATCAGCCATCATCTCTAGGGCATATAAATAGATCTTGCAAGTCTCTTGATGATCTCAGAAATAGCATTGCACCACACTCCTGCAACATCTCATTAGTATACATCGTAGAACAAATATGGCATAAAATTTCATGGTACATTGAAAACTCCACATGGTACTTGCAACAACAAGTATTACGAATCTTAAGAGGTACACAATAAAATGGCTTCAAAGATTCAAAGGCCCTTTGTGATATTTGCAAAGTTGGGCGTACTTCATAAAAAAAAATTGTACAACATTGTTTGGCTTGATTCCAATAAATGTTTGGGATGCGGTGTGCGGTCTCAGTTGTCGATTCTTAATTTCAAAACATCTTTTACATTGGGTGTTACTCTATAATTAGAGTGCCAAAATTTTTGAATCTCCTCCTTCACATTGTCAGCCAACTTTCTATCAACACGTGGAAGCCTCCCACAAAAAGCCCATGTATCATGTTGAAGTGAATAGTCAATTCTTTGTCTTCGTGCAAGTGCTCTATCCAAATTTTTACAGTTCATGTTCAAATCAACACAATTTTGTTTCATTTTATGAGTCTTCCTCAATTTATGGCTTAATAAGGAGGTTATAATCACTCTTCGAGTGTCTCTCTTATCTCTTTCCTTGGTATTCTTTCCAATAGAATTGAGAGCATCAAACATATTTTTGGCAATAATAGAATTTCTTGTTCATATGAATCTTAAATTTGTTTAGCAATGGTCTCATCTTTATCATCTGTAGCAATTGAACAAAAAGTTGGCATTGCTCGGTCAATGTCTTATTGCTAAAATTTTGGTCGAAAATATGTGTAGCCAACAATCGAACGGTTCTTGTTGACCTCTTCCCTTCAAGATTTGCAATAATGTTCTCATCAATTTCAAGTAACCATTTTGGGGTTCTTGAAGGTATTGGATTTGGAATTTTTCTTTCATCCATGAGAGGGTCTTCATTTCTGAAGTAATTAGGTGTTACATATTGTTCACTTGGTTGAGAAATTCCACCTTCAATGTCAAATTTTTCCACATTTTCACGTCCAATGTCAAAAATTTCCACATGTTCACCTCCTATGTCAAAATTTTCTACATTTTCACCTCCAATGTCAAAAAAAATCATATTTACAAAATTATGGACACCTTCATTGTCAACTCCCAAATTTTCACTTTCCATTCTCACATCATCTTGAGCATTTTCATTATCACTTTCAACATTTTCAACATGTTCAACATTTTCATTTTCAAAATCTACATTTTCATTTTCAATAACTTGTTCAACATTTTCAAATTCAATTTCCTCTTCACTTGAAGTAACATTAGCAATATTTAACATACCTTGTCTTCTCCTCCTATGACCTTCTCTATCTATTTCTCTATACACTTCAATTTGGTCATTTGAAAGCTTTCTTTTGCATTTAGACTTCTGACAACTAATACCCCCCCCCCCCCCCCCCCCCGCAATTACCTCCACAAAGGTGCTCCTAAATGATTGGCAATGTAAGATTTGACTTTAAGAATCTCTCAAAAGCACAAATTTGTCTCAACCTCTCTAAAAACCCGTGATTGTCGACATAAACCAGAATGTGAAGAATCTGAGCCGTTGGAATCTACAAAATGACCCACAAGGCTCTTTTTTATTTACAAAAATTATATCGGATATCCGATTTTAATGCATAAATTTGGGGTCCCAAAAATAATTCCCATTGCCTCCTTTTTTGTTACTGTTGCCACATTAATGGAAGTGGCAGAAATCAAATATCCGATTATATTAGATATCCAATTTCAATACTCATATTTTAGAGAGAGAGATATTAGGGGAGGGGGAGAGAGAGAGAGAGAGAGAGAGAGACTAGGGGAGAGGGAGAGAGAGAGATTAGGGGAGAGGGGTCATATGACTCCTTAGGACCCATAACGACCCAATATGATGTCGTAAGGGGTCATATTGTGTCCAAAGGGGTCATATGATGTCTTAAGGGGTCATATGACACAATATGACCCATAAGTACACAATTTGGTGTTGTAAGGGGTCATATGTTGTCTTATGGGGACATAGGACCCAATATGACCCATTAAGACACCATAGGACCCATAGCAACCCAATATGGTGTCATAAGGGATCATTTATTGTCCTTAAGGGTCATATTGTATCCCATGACCCCTTAGGACACTATATGACCCCTAATGACACCATATGGTGTCATAATGGGTCATAGTGTCATAAGGTGGCAAGATGAACCATTATTACAATATAAAAAGAAGTGCTAATAATGCTTGCAAAAAATTGGCACCTAAGGGGTCATATGGTTTCCTAAGGGGTCATATGACACAGTATAGTGTCTTAAAGGGTCATATTGTGTCCTAAGGGGTCATATGGTGTCTTAAGGGGTCATATGAAACAATTTGACCCCTTAGGACACAATATGACCCATAACAACATAATTTGGTGTTGTAAGGGATCATATGGTGTCCTAAGGGGGTCATATGATGCAATATCATATGACCCCTTAGGACACCATATGACCCATAATGACCCAATATGGTGTCCTAAGGGGTCATATTGTGTCCTATGACCCCTTAGGACACCATATGACCCCTTAAAACACCAAATTGTGTTAGTATGGGTCTTATTGTGTCCTAAGGGGTCATATTATGTAATATGACCCCTTTCAGACACCATATGAACCCTTAGGACACAATATAACACTTTACGACACTATGTGATGTCGTTATGGGTCATATGACCCCTTATGACACCATAGGGTGTCGTTAGGGGTCATATGTTAGTAAGATGAGAGGGGGGGGTGAATCATATAAACACACTATACAATTTATTACTCATATTCAACCTCGGTGGCCTTTAATTAATATGCAACTATGACTGTAAATCATTCAAACTCATAAACTGATAAACATAAAACATCATAACACATTTAAAATGAGATTTAACGTGGAAACCCAAATAGGGAAAAACCACTGTGGGATTTCGGACCCACTAAGAAAATATACTCTTCTAGAGTATGCTCGGTTAAAAGCAAATCCTATTAAAGATTACATACACATTGCTAGATGTGACCCGGTTAAGGGATTTCCCTCAGATCTGTTAGAATCTTCACTTTGTTAGAAGTGACCTTGTCAAAGGATTTCAAACACTCATTCAGAATGTTACCTTGCTAGAGGATTTACAAATAAGACTGTTAGGTCCACTCAGTTAAGAGATTTCCTGTCACTTACAAAATAAATAACAGTAATAAAATATATCTACAACTTCACATCTAAAATGCTAAAGCAGATTCTATGTGCTCAATGTACTCAAGATAATCTTGTCATAAGACTTATCTTTCTTCTTGTTGGGCTTCTCAATCTGTTCTACAATCAAATCTTCAATCTTATGTACTCGGTAATCACCTCTGTAGCATCATTGTGCTTCCAGTTTACCTGCTTGCTTTGTTCTACAATTATTCTTTATTTATAAGCAATTCCTAACCGCTTAATCTCATTGATCACATATCCCATGATCAATCTTAGCCATCAGATCATCATACTTGACTAGGTTCATTGAATCCTTTGATCTAAAAACCATTTTATCACACCTTGGAACTTGTATTCCTTCCTTGGTACTTGTGCTAGGTTATGATCTTTCAATTTGCATTGTAGATCTAACTCTTGTATTTTCATTGTCATAGATTCTCAAAAAACTTCTTGCACGACATACCACTCATTTATACATCTCTAGCTCATTGGCATCCTTCAATTAATAATGTATTTATTCATCCAATGTGTTCTATTATTGCTTGGTTGTTACTCGGTTAATACTGGACTTTACTCGGTAGACATTCTGCCTTCATTAACTGATATCAATAACCTTAGTGTTTACCGACTAGCTCTATGCTCGGTAAAATAGAATAGTATCAAACCTTTACTCATTCTATTGCATAAAATTTTTTCTCCTTCTTGTTCAGTCTTTGAATACACATATATAGGATATCAAAACAATCAAAACATCATAATCTTGTCACTTTCTAACTCGGTAATCGTTGCCCATTGAATAACTTATTACTCCCCTTTATTCTCACATTCTTCATGTGTCATTTACCGACATCTTTATACTCATCAAAGCATGCTTTTTAAGATATGGCAACATCATACCGAATCAGAAAATCAATTACTTAACATCAATGACAAAATAATAATATTAAGACAGCAATCATCCTTTATCAATTATATCATTTATTTCCAACAATCTTCTCAATCTTTTTGTAATGCCAACAATCTCCCCCTTTGGCATTGATGGCAATACCAACTTTAATGGCGATACCAACTTGATTCAAATTTAGATTGTTGTATAACTATCTGTTGCTAACCTTGAGCTAAAAACATCTCCTGCAAACTTCTCCCCCTATCATTAGTCTTATCCCCTTTTGACAACAATGCCAAAAAGTAAAACTAATGCATGATTACTTCCTCTAGAGTATGCTCTTCTAGAGTATGCTCTGTTAAAAGCAAATCATGTTAAAGATTACAAACACATTGCTAGATGTGACCCGGTTAAGGGATTTCCCTCATATCTGTTAGGATCTTCACCTTGTTAGAGGTGACCTTGTTAAAGGATTTCAAACACTCAATCTGAATGTCACCTTGCTAGAGGGTTTTACAAATAAGACTGTTAAGTCCACTCGGTTAAGAGATTTCCTATCACTTCACAAAATAACAGTAATAAAATATATCTGCAACTTCACATCTACAAATGCTAAAGCAGATTCTTATTTGCTCAATACAATCCTAGTCATAGGACTTATCTTGTCCCTCTACTGGGCTCTATACTCTGTTATCAAAATAGATATTCAAGCTTCTGTGCTCGGTAATCACTATGTAGCATTCATGTGCTTACACTTGCCCGCATACATTGTTTATCAGTAGTTCTTTATTTATAAACAATTTTCCAACTACTTAATCTCCTTGATCACATTTCCCATGATCAATCATAGCCATCAGATCTTCAAACTTGACCAGGTTCAATGTATCCTTCGATCTGAAAATGTTTTACCTCGCCTTGGAACTTGTGCTAAGGTATTGTGGTTCAATCTGAGTTGTAGATCTTCCTGCTGATCTTCTATTGCCATATATTCTTTAACAAACTTCATGCACGGCTTACCAATCATTTAATCAACTCTAGCTCATCAGCTTCCTTCATTAAATAATGCATTTATATATTCAATGCATTTTGTTATTACTCGGTTGCAACTCGATAAATACTAAACCTCACTCGGTAGACATTTTTGCCTTCATTAACTAATAGCGATAACCTTAGGGTTTACCAACTAGGTTCCTTAGGGTTTACCGACTAGGTTCTTTGCTCAGTAACATAGTATAGTATTAACCTTACAAACAATAGCATATGTAGGATATCAAAACAATCTAAACATCATGACCTCATCATTGTCTAACTCGGTAATAGCTGCCCATTGAATAACTTATTCCTCCCCTTATTCATTGCATTCTTTCTGTGTCTTTTACCGACATCTTAACTCTTTTCAAAACATACTGCTTAAGATGTGGCAACACCATACTGAATCAGAAAATCAATTTCTTGACATCAATGACAAAATAATAATGTTAAGACAATGAACATCCTTAATTAGTTATATCCATAGTCATCAACAACCTTCTCAATATCCTTATTGAAATACCAACAATCTCTTATTGTAATTGGAATGCCAACAATCTCCCTTGTCTGTTATAATGCCAACAATCTCCCCCTTTGGCATTGATGGCAAAACCAATTGATTTGACTTAAATGATTTGGATTGTTGTGAAATTCTAAAATGTTGAAATGCTCTCCCCCTGTCATTAGTCTTCTCCCCCATACATTAGTCTTCTCCCCCTTTGACAACAATCCCAAAAATGAAAAGAACTAAAACATAATTTATGTTGCTGAGAAGTGAATTCCTTCCTGTCATGTATCTACTAAGTTTCGGTCTGAGCATTATATCTTCAATTCATGTTCCCTGTTATTGTTTCCTACACACCTTTAGAAAACTTCCTAAAGTGTATAAATCAGCATCAACTCTTAAAAGATATTTTGTAGAGTCATCGAATTAATGCTTTCACCAAACTCGGTCAGTGAATGGAAGATAGGGGTAGGACCCCTAACTGACTTCTGAGATATTCAAAAGTGTCCCTTGGTAGTGGCTTGGTGAAGATATCTATGATTTGCTCCTTTGTGCTAACATACTCCAACACCACTTTCTTCTCTTGAACTTCTTCTCTAAGATAATGATATTTGATAGAGATGTGCTTTGTCTTAGAGTGCATTATAGGATTCTTTGAAATGTTTATGGCACTAGTATTATCATAGAATATGGTTACTGGCTTGGTAACTTGCTCATTTATGCCTTCCAATTGTTGTTTGATCCATGCTATATTAGTACAATTCAATGTTGCAGCAACATATTCAGCTTTTGTTGTTGACTGTGAAACACATCCTTGTTTCTTTCTAAGCCAACTCACTAGTCTTTCTCCCAAAAAGAAAGCTCCTCCACTTGTGCTTTTCATGTCATCAATGTTGCCTGCCCAATCAGCATCAGTATAAACTTTTAAATCAAAGACATTTCCTTTCCGATATACTAAGCCATAATCTTCAGTGCCTTTCAAGTATCTGAAAATTCTTTTGATTGCTGTCATGTGTGTTTCCTTGGGATCTACAGAGAATCTTGCAACTATTCCTACTTCATGTGCTATATCTGGCCTGCTGTGAACAACATATTGCAACTTTCCAATCATAGATCGATAAAGTGTCTCATCAATAGATGTAGATTCATCATTCTTTGATAGTTTACAATTGGTAGTCATAGGAGTACTTACTGGTTTTGAATCCTCCATTCCAAATTTCTTCAAGATTTCCTTTATGTACTTGGATTGGGTAATGAAAATTTCATCTTTCATTTGCAGTATCTGTAAACCTATAAAATACTTTATCTCACCGATTAATGACATCTCAAATTCTTTGCTCATTTCATTTCCAAAGTTTTTGCATAGAGAGTCATTTCCACAAAAGATAATATCATCAACAAATATGGTTGAGATCAGTATTTCATTCTCATCATTCTTCATGTACATATTGTTGTTTTCACTTGTTCTTATAAAACCAATTTTGATCAAATATGAATGCAATATCTCATACCATGCTCTAGGTGCTTATTTCAAGCCATATAGAGCTTTATTCAATTTACATACCTAATCATTATTTTCTTTTTCAACAAATCCTTCAGGTTGTTCAATAAAAACTTCTTCTTCTAATATACCATTCAGAAATGCAGATTTGACATCCATTTGATATACCTTGAAATTTTTGAATGCAGCATATGCCAACAATGTTCTTACTCCTTCAAGTCTTGCCATAGGTGCGAAAGTTTCACCATAATCATTTCCTTCTTCTTGAGCATAACCTTTGCAAACTAGTCTTGCTTTATTTCGAATAACTTCACCTTTTTCATTTAGCTTGTTTCTGAAAATCCACTTTGTATCGATTACATTTTTGTCCTTTGGTCTTGGGACCAGTGTCCATGTGTCATTCTTCTTGATTTGATGAATCTCTTATGTCATAGCATTTATCCAATCTTCACTGTTAAATGCTTCTTTCACTATCCTCGGTTCAAATTTAGATATCAGACATGTGTTTTGTCTCAGTTTGTTCCTTATCATCACAGGATCATCCTTATCTCCTATAATTTGACTTGATGCATGATTCCTTCTCACATACTTGGCTAATACAGGCTCGGTAGACTCTGTATGTTCTTCTTCATCACTCGGTAACTGGATATTCTCTTCATTTCCTTCAGCAATCTTCTTGGTAGGACTTCTCGGTTGAACATAGACAAATCCTTCATAATCTTCTTGTTCTTTGGAGTTTCCTTCATCATTTCTATCTGTAAATTCATCAATTTTCACATTTGCACTTTCTACTATTTTGTTAGATGATTTGATCATACATTTATATGCTTTGCTTCTAGAGGAATAACCTAGAAATGTTCCTTCTTCACTTTTCTGATCAAACTTACCATTTCTATCATCTTTGTGTACATAGCATCTACTTCCAAAGATTTTAAAATAACTTACATTGGGTTTCTTGTCATACCAGATTTCATAAGTTGTCTTCAAAGTTCCTTTCTTCAGTTGTACTCGGTTCAGGGTGTAAACTGATGTGCTTATTGCTTCTCTCCAAAATGTTTGTGGCACTTTCTTTTCAATCATCAGGGTTCTGGCACAATCCACAATAGATCTGTTTCTCCTCTCAGCTTCTCCATTTTGTTGTGGGGTTCTCGATGCAGAGACTTGCCTTTTAATACCATGATAATTGCAGAATAATTTGAACTCATCAAATGTGAACTCTCCTCCTCTATCTGATCTAAGACATTTCAGTTGTCTTCTTGTCTCATTTTCAACTCTTGCCTTGTACCATTTAAACATTTGAAAAGCTTCTGATTTTTCTTTTAAAAACATTACTGACATCATCCTTGAGTAATCATCCACAAATAATATGAAATATTTATCACCATAGTAACTCTGAACTTTCATAGGACCACAAAGATCAGTATGCACAAGATCTAAAGTTTCCTTAGAAGTGTAGGACTTACTTGTAAAGCTTGATCTTGTCATCTTCCCCATCTGGCATCCTCGGCACATAGAATTCTCAGGTTTTTCAAGACTCGGTAGCCCTCTTACTCGATGCTTCTTACTTATTTTGATCAGATTATCAAAATTTACATGGAATAACCTTTTATGCCATAACCAAGTATCATCTATCTTTGCATATAAACACTTATTCTGAGTTGAGTCAAGGTGAAATGTGTTACCCTGTTTGTGTCTCGGTAGCAGCTAACTTTCCATGCTTGTCATGAACTTTGACAATTCCTTTTTGAAACTATATTTGGTAACCTGTGTTGTTTGGTTGTGCTACACTCAACAAATTGTATTTCAAACCTTCAACCCAATAAACATCATTACATTTAGCTGTAAAGCGGAAAATCGCGATCGAACCCTAGTTGTTCTCCCCTCTTCCAACTCCGAGGAGAGAGAAGGGAGGTTCGCTAGGATTCGATGGTTTTCACTTAGGGGAGAGACTTTACATTCAGAAGAGGGGTTGAAACCCACAAGATCCAATCCCACGCAATGCAAGATTGGATGCTAAATGAGTTTCAAGGGTTATGACAGTAAGGCTACCCTCTTTTGTAAAGAATGTTGATAGAAGAATTAAGCTAAGCATGCATAGAAAGTGATAAAGATTTGCTTATAAACTGAGTTCGGATTATAGGATGAAGCTGCGGACCTGGAATTAGCAGTAAAATGTCGATACGGCGCTGTCCTGCAAATTTGAGCAAAAGTTGTCAGGACGATGGCGCCCGGTGCCACGGTCCTCCGAAAAATCCGCGAAACGAAGGGGGATCTGTTCGTCTCTGCACAAGGATTCCAGATCTTCAATTTCAGCCGCGTACCTGCAACCTACACACAGAAAAGAGAAGACGATTGGGGGGTTAGGGATTAGGGGTTTGCCTTTAGGTCAAACCCCAGTTTTGGAATTAACCAAGAAATGAGCAAGAGCTGTAAATGTAAATGACTGTAAAACAAGTACTAATACCTTGTTCTAAGGATGTTGGTATCCTTATGTGCGAAGGTTTAGATGTTGTATGTTGTATGTTGTAGCATGTAGTATGTGATCTCCTCTTCAATGGTTGAATCCTTGTCTTGAATGCAACACTTAGCCTTGAATGGAGACTTGAAATGATCAATTGCTTGAAGGAATGCTTGAATGCTTGAATGCTTGAGTATAGTTTCCACGCTTTGTACACATATCCTCTTCATGCCAAATGAGAGAGAAAAATGTAGTTTATATACTTGTCTTTTAGGGCTGATAGACTGATTTTCCCGACCTTAGGCCGACTAGGAAAGTTAATTTCCAAATTGCAAACAAAAAGACCCGAGACCCCTTAGGAGACTGGGCCCAAAATAGGACCCAGGGACCAGGGCGCTGGGCGCCATGGTCCTGGGGACCAGGGCGCTGGGTGCCCTGGTCCTGAGGGACCAGGGCACTGAGCGCTCTGGTCCCACCTCCCGGGACAGCAGGGTGCAAGGAGGTTCAGGCCAGGCTACTTGAAAAATGCAGTTTTTAGTGTCGTGAGCAAGTTTCAGGGTCTCCATTCAGGTTGCGTGTTGCATCGCCATCGTGAAGACCGAAATGCAGTCGAAATTGCAAGTGTTGCAATTTTAGGACGCTACATTTAGCCCCCACTTTAGCGGGAGTATGTATGCTCATACTTCCGGTAAAGTACAAGGAAACAACATTGAAAGACTTTCACCACGTCAAGGAGGCAAGATACACCAAGCCCCCAGTGGACTAAGGATCTTACGACTTCGATTGACAAAGTAAAAGGGAAGATCATGAGGGAGAACCATGACTGTCAGTAGTAAGGTTCCCTCACTATGAGTCATGCAAGAAAGATATCAAAAATTTTCAAGGCGAAGCTAAATTTGCCAAGAAATTTCCAAGTATCTTGAAAAGATATGAACGGGATGTATGCCCCCCTATGTTAAAGCAATCGCACACGCCTCATCGGGGGTGATTGTTTTAACGTAGTGATACATATAAGAATGAGAAAGGAAAGGAGCACGTTATCGCAAGGATTTAGCCCCCAAGTGTGAGATAAACCCAAGGGTAATAGACACAAAATACAAAGCACGAGATGACTTCGCTTTCCTCGGGGTCAGTATGCTGTATGATAAGTCATGTACATATATCATATGTATGTATGCATAATTGTTCTTCATTCCCCAATCAAGGAAGGTCACCTAGAAGAAGGGAACACATGTGTCTTTTGAGTCAACATGAGAGAGATCGAGAGATCTCAATACTTTGCATCGTCCTCAAGTAAACAACACTAAGGACAACAAATAGAAGAATGAGAATAACATATAGAAGAAGTAACAAAAGAGAGGAGGAGAGAATCTGCTATGCTAATGAAACTAGTCTAGCACGTCATCTACCCCCCGATCTTACTGATCCATGTTTCGGGAAGGTAGGGAACACGCTAGAGGAGGAACATCCAACACAGCAGATGGAGCTATCACAAGATCCAAACAAGGGCTATGTTCATGTTCCAAGCCACGTTGTTCTTGTCTAGGAGCTAGGATAAGTGCTTTAGAAAATTCATTAGATAAATGGTTATCAACATCAACAAGTTCATATTCACTATCAGAAGCAAGAGAAGTAACATTTTCATCATGAATAACATTTTCATCTATATCATCATCAAGATTTATAAAAATAGGGTCTTTAACTCGCACAGGATCAAGACCATCATGCATCTTATATTTAGGAGATTTAGGCTCAATGTCCGGCTGAGGAGAAAATGGAATAATGCTTGTTGAAGGTGTTTTTGGAGATTGCAAAGTTTGAGCTCTAAGACGACGCTTTCGCCGGCGTTCACGTGCAGAACGATTTCGTCTAGTCTTAGTAGGAAGTGGAGAAGATCGAGGAGGAGGAATGTTCTCATCCTTATCACTTGGGTGTTTAGGTTGTGGTCTCTTAGGCTGGATAATAGGAGAAGAAGAAGGTCTCTTCTCTCTATAAAAAGAAGGAGGAGGAACTGCTCCATATAAAGGAGGAATTTTTGGTTTAGGGAGAAGACCAAGTCCATCATGACAAGGAGGTATAGGTCCACTCTTAGGAAGTTTATTAGGCATAGACATAGTCACATCCATAGGGATGGATTGGGAATCTTCTTGAGGAAAGACATTAGTTTTATCTTTCAAAGGAAGAACTTCCTTCTCAAGAATGATAGGAATGTCAAGTTTAGGTGTTCTAGGTTCACTTAGAGATAGGATCATATCTGTTTTCCACTTTTGATAAGATTTGAAAAGATGATCACTTCGCGGAGGAAGAGATTGGAATTGTTTAGGCCAAAAGTAATCAATAGGAACACTAGAAGTTCTTTCAGCTGGTTTAAAGAGACTATGATTGACAGTAACAACTTCACCATTATGGGGAAATTTCAAACACTTATGAATAGGAGAAGCAATAGCTTTCATGGAAGATAGCCAAGGATAACCAAGCTTCACACGAAATTGTTCGGCAGATGGAATAATAGCAAAGTTCACACCAAGAGATTTGTTATGGACCTCAATAGGCAATGTAATAGAACCAATTGCAGGAGAAGAAAATGCATCAAATAGTTTCACAATCACATCTGTTTTGTCATATATCACTTGATTCAATTGCAAAGTAAAAAGGAATTCTTCAGTAATAACATTAATCATGCACGAAGGATCAATAAGCACTCCACGGCAAGGTGTATTCTTGACTTTTGCAACTATGTATAAAGGACCATCAGGTGCCCTAATGGTTTCATTGGAATCAAATGTGATGGAAGATTCTTTAGGGATTTCTTGCTGCTCTACAAAGTTAATCACATTCGGAGTCATAGACACAAGACCATCAGATGAGAGAGAGGAATCATTAGCCTCAATTGCATTAGAGGTATGAGAAGGCAATGGATCAGTGAAAATTTGAAGATTTTGGTTAGGAGGAGCTACAGATGTGTTGCCTTTATCATTCACTCCAGAAACAGAAATAGTATTGTTATCAATCAAATCTTGAATTTTACCCTTTAAAGAAAAACATTTTTCAGTATCATGCCCAGGCTGACGGTGAAATTGACAAAAAGATTTGTTATCAAAATAAGGTGAAGTAATCTTTGCAGGATCAATTTGTCTTATAGGAGGAAGAGTAAGCACATTTTGTTCCAATAACTTATTCATAATACTATGCAATGATTCATTCAAAGGAGTATACTTTCTTTCTTTCTTGAAAAATTTAGAAATAGGAGGCACACCTGATGCCGCATTCACATTGTTGTTGATGATGTTTTCATTGAATTTGATGGAATCTCTGTTTGGTTTAAACTTCCCAAATGGTTGTTGACTGCTATCACCCTTATCACTCGGAGCCATAGGATGTGATTGTTCCATTTGACTCACAGTCAGTTGATAATTGTGAAGAGTGGCACACAACTGTTGGAAAGAAGTAAACTCAGAAAACAGAAGTTTGTCTCGAATATCTTTTTGTAAATTAGAAATAAAGATTCTTTGAATATCATTGTCAGGCACTGGAAAAGAAATTTGAGCATACAAATGCTTATATCTACCAATGAAATCAGTCACTTTTTCTTTAACACCTTGTTTACAATGCATTAAATCAATCAAAGTAACTTTAGGACTTATATTGTTTTGAAATTGTTGAATGAAAGCATTTGCAAGTTGTTCGAAAGAAGTAATAGAATAGGAAGGCAACGAGCAATACCATTGTAGGGCTTTGTCTCTTAATGTTCTAGTAAACAGTTTTGCAAGCAACCTTGGGTCATAAGCAAAATCAGTACAAATTGTTTGAAAAGTCTTAACATGTGTTAGAGGATCTCCTTTACCATTATAAAGTTCCAAATGCGGGATTTCAACATGTTTAGGAGGGATAGCTCGAACAATGTCAAGAGAAAGTGGGCTCGCAACATCAAATGTGGGCACACTAAACTTAGATTGATTCATAGAGGCAATTTGTTGCTGTAAAGAAGAGACAGTTTGTGCAAGATTGTTAATGGTCGCTTCAGTTGAAGAATTCATATTGGATGTGTTAGATTGAGATGGAGGTGTTATGTTATTGAAAGAAGGTAAAGAGTAAGGTGGTGGGACTCTATGATAATTAGTCATAGGAGATGATTGGACAGGAGGAACACTACAAGGAGGAATGGAATGGTTAAATGAATTGCCCCCTTGCGTCGTGTTCATTTGTGGTGATATAATAGGCACACTCATTGAAGGAATGAATGAAGAAGTCGGATTGAATTAAGGAAGAGGGTTAATTGAAGAAGAAGGGTTGCCCCCATGACTGGTGATCATAGGAGGAATGTCTTGTTTAGAAGTAGCCATTATGTTTGATGTAAAGGTAGGTATGCTAGCAATAGAAGTTGTCAAAGGAATAGAATGATTGACTTGAGTAGGAGGTTGTGTATAACCTAAAGATTCGGCACAACTCTTCATAGGCATCACATTTGAATCCACAATGTGTGCAATACCACACAAAATATCAATTCCATTCTTATCACTTTGAAGCATACGTTTTAGACCCTCAATTAAAGGAAGAGCTTGACTATCAAGGTATTCTTGAGACATCCATTGTCGAAAATCGTCAAATTGGTTATCCAGTTTCGAAAGTTGTTCTTCAGAAACCTCATGGAGAGCTTCTTCATCATTAGGAGGATTAGAGGAATTACCCATGTCCTCGTTAAAAAGGCTATTCAAATTAGGTTCCATCTCCTCAGTAATTAAACCTCGGAAAGACTTAATTCTACGGCTTCGTCTAACGGGAGTAGGGCTTATTGTTGTAAAACTCATGCACTAGAAAGAGAGAGAAGATTTTGAATTTAGAGGTAGCAATTTTCAGTAAAATCAGCCAATCTTCTGGATTTAAGCTGTTAAATGCAATCACAACAGTCTCCCGAAATTTCGAAAAAAATGTCCGGGACCGTGGCGCTCGGAGTGCAACACGGTCCTTGCAACTTTTTTCGAAATTTGCAGGGATGAAAGGTATGATGATTTTAGAGCTAATCTGAAAAAATTGAGTGATTTTACGATCTGTAGATAGGCCAAATTAAAGCTGCAATCTCGAAATTGAACCCTACCAAGATTGTCGAAAAATGCAAAATTTGAATTTTGAAAAAGAGAGGGAAACTGAAATTTTGAATTTTATGATTTTAGAGGGAATGCCAAGAGCAATGCAAATTTTGAAATTCAAAAATTGACTCAATTTCACGCAAAATTCAAGCAATCACAAGACCAACTTTTACTGTAATTTTGAAGGTGTTATAATTGATAAAATCAGCCAAAATTCTGGATTTTAGCAGGAAAATACAGTAAGATCTCGCTCCCGAAATTTCAGAAAAAATGTCGAGGACGATGGCGCTCGACGCCACGGTCCTCGCAACTTTTTTCCAAATTTTCAGGGATGAAAGATATTGTGATTTTATTGCGAAATCCAAAGTTACAGCTGATTTGGAGATGTTTTGATCAGTGAAATTGTCGGACAAAGGTTGAATCAAGAGGGTTTCAAAAATTAGGGTTTTGACACTTAACCACTTAATTTTCAAAATTAAAGCATAGATATGAATTGATAATTTGTAATAGAAGGGCAGATCTGAAACAAGCATTAACATTTAGACATTTCGCAAGTTCAATTACTAAAAAGAAAATTTAGGGCTTTTATGCAATCACCTCTAAAATTTTACAAAAGATCAAACATGGAAATGTAATCAATTTTTTCAGATCTAAGCATGAAAAATCAGAAAGGATGTTCACGTCGGGTTCACCAAAATGTAAAGCGGAAAATCGCGATCGAACCCTAGTTGTTCTCCCCTCTTCCAACTCCGAGGAGAGAGAAGGGAGGTTCGCTAGGATTCAATGGTTTTCACTTAGGGGAGAGACTTTACATTCAGAAGAGGGGTTGAAACCCACAAGATCCAATCCCACGCAATGCAAGATTGGATGCTAAATGAGTTTCAAGGGTTATGACAGTAAGGCTACCCTCTTTTGTAAAGAATGTTGATAGAAGAATTAAGCTAAGCATGCATAGAAAGTGATAAAGATTTGCTTATAAACTGAGTTCGGATTATAGGATGAAGCTGCGGACCTGGAATTAGCAGTAAAATGTCGATACGGTGCTGTCCTGCAAATTTGAGCAAAAGTTGTCGGGACGATGGCGCCCGGCGCCACGGTCCTCCGAAAAATCCACGAAACGAAGGGGGATCTATTCGTCTCTGCACAAGGATTCCAGATCTTCAATTTCAGCCGCGTACCTGCAACCTACACACAGAAAAGCGAAGACGATTGGGGGGTTAGGGATTAGGGGTTTGCCTTTAGGTCAAACCCCGGTTTTGGAATTAACCAAGAAATGAGCAAGAGCTGTAAATGTAAATGACTGTAAAACAAGTACTAATACCTTGTTCTAAGGATGTTGGTATCCTTATGTGCAAAGGTTTAGATGTTGTATGTTGTATGTTGTAGCATGTAGTATGTGATCTCCTCTTCAATGGTTGAATCCTTGTCTTGAATGCAACACTTAGCCTTGAATGGAGACTTGAAATGATCAATTGCTTGAAGGAATGCTTGAATGCTTGAATGCTTGAGTATAGTTTCCACGCTTTGTACACATATCCTCTTCATGCCAAATGAGAGAGAAAAATGTAGTTTATATACTTGTCTTTTAGGGCTGATAGACTGATTTTCCCGACCTTAGGCCGACCAGGAAAGTTAATTTCCAAATTGCAAACAAAAAGACCCGAGACCCCTTAGGAGACCGGGCCCAAAATAGGACCCAGGGACCAGGGCGCTGGGCGCCATGGTCCTGGGGACCAGGGCGCTGGGCGCCCTAGTCCTGAGGGACCAGGGCACTGGGCGCTCTGGTCCCACCTCCCGGGATAGCAGGGTGCAAGGAGGTTCAGGCCAGGCTACTTGAAAAATGCAGTTTTTAGTGTCGTGAGCAAGTTTCAGGGTCTCCATTTAGGTTGCGTGTTGCGTCGCCATCGTGAAGACCGAAATGCAGTCAAAATTGCAAGTGTCACAATTTTAGGACACTACATTAGCATTGTCAAGAAGTGTTATGGATCCTTTACCTCTTACCGGACATGGTGCATCATTACCAAATCTCACATAGCCTCCATCATAATCTTCTAATATAACAAACTTGTGTTTATCACCTGTCATGTGATGTGAGCATCCACTATCTATGATCCAAGAATCATTAGTATTTATATGAGATATTAAAGCTTTTTCTTCATACCTTTCTTCATTTGATCCATCTGTGATAGCCACATAAACAACTTCCTTTGTATCAGTTTCATCTGATTTGTCATCATTAGATTCCTCATCAGCTATTAGACATGCCTTTTTATCTCTTCTCCTGAAGTCTCGGTGTCCTCTGTAATGATTATCTTTCTATCTGTTATCTCGGTAATCTCTCTTTTCACTAGATTCTTTGTCAGGATAGTTAGAAGCCATATGTCCAATTCTATCACAATTAAAACATTTCAAGGGTAACTTTCCTTTGTACTTACCTTTTCCTCTCGGTAACCTTCTGGCTAATAGTGCTTCAAACTCTTCTTGCTTTCTGATTTCCTCATACAGTTTGTGTACCTCCTCCATGTTTTTGTGAAATCTTTCACTTGCTCCACTGTGATTCCCTTCAGAATACTTATACTTTCTATCATTGTAATCATCAGATTCATCAAGATGAAAAGAACTAAATGCAGATTCAACTTTATTTACTGATGACCCACTGTTATCAAAGTTACTTAACTCAAATTCATGTAGCTTACCAATAGTAGCATCTAGAGAAACTGGCATATTGGGTACAGACTTCAATTCATTGATTGCAGAGACTCAGATTGCATAAGCTGGTAGAAGGGTTCTTAACAACTTACTTGTTACATCCTTTTCTTCAATAGTTCCACCCGCTCCTTTGATTTGATTGACAATCTCCTTTAGTCTTGTACTGTACTAGGTTATGTTCTCACCTTCATTCATCCTCATAGATTCAAGTTGTCCTCTTAGACTATCCACTTTTGCTCTTTGAACATGTTCATCTCCACCATACACAGATATGAGCTTATCCCACATTGCCTTTGCATCATTAAACTCTAAATCGGTCAATGCAGATGTTATTTCAATCATTCCTTGGATATATTCTTGCTTTGCCTTTATCTCTTCCATTGTCAATGGATAGGTGCTAGGTGTGGTGTAGTCATTCTCCAAATAATATACAGCATATTCTCCTACTCCTGATAGGTGGAGCTTCATCCTTTTCTGCCATGTAGAGAAACTAGACTTGTTTAGCTTCGGTGCATCCCTCTTATACATCTTTGGATCTTTGCCTCAAGTACTTTTAAACTTTTTCTCCTGGAGTCCAAAGCTCTGATAACAATTGATAGTTCTGATACTAATATGATTAGTACAGATGCCAAGCTTAACAAGATGAGAGGGGGGGGTGAATCATATAAACTTAATCTTCCATAATAACAATAGATTCAACCTTGGTAAACTTATCAGAAAAACTGTAAAGCATGCAAACTCATAAACAGATAAGATCACACAACATATAACACCAGATTTAACGTGGAAACCCAAATAGGGAAAAACCACTGTGGGATTTCAGACCCACTAAGAAATATACTCTTCTAGAGTATGCTCAGTTAAAAGAAAATCCTATTAAAGATTACAAACACATTGCTAGATGTGAACCGGTTAAGGGATTTCCCTTAGATCTGTTAGGATCTGCACCTTGTTAGAGGTGACCTTGTTAAAGGATTTCAAACACTCAATCTGAATGTCACCTTGCTAGAGGGTTTTACAAATAAGACGGTTAAGTCCACTCAGTTAAGAGATTTCCTGTCACTTCAAAAAATAACAATAATAAAATATATCTGCAACTTCACATCTACAAATGCTAAAGCAGATTCTTATTTGCTCAATACAATCTTAGTCATAGGACTTATCTTGTCCCTCTGCTGGGCTCTATACTCTGTTATCAAAACACATCTTCAAGCTTTTGTGCTCGGTAAACACTATGTAGCATTCATGTGCTTACACTTGCCCGCATACATTATTTATCAACAGTTCTTTATTTATAAACAATTTGCCAACCGCTTAATCTCCTTGATCATATTTCCCATGATCAATCATAGCCATCAGATCTTCAAACTCGACCAGGTTCAATGTATCCTTCGATCTGAAAATGTTTTACCTCGCCTTGGAACTTGCATACATTTCTTGGAACTTGTGCTAAGGTATTGCGGTTCAATCTGAGTTGTAGATCTTCTTGTCGATCTTCTATTGCCATATATTCTTTAACAAACTTCATGCACGGCTTACCAATCATTTAATCAACTCCAGCTCATCAGTTTCCTTCATTAAATAATATTTTTATATATTCAATCCATTCTATTATTACTCAGTTACAACTCGGTAAATACTAAACTTCACTCGGTAGACATTTCTGCCTTCATTAACCGATAGCGATAACCATAGGATTTACCGACTAGGTTCCTTAGGGTTTACCGACTAGGTTCTTTGCTCGGTAACATAGTATAGTATTAACCTTACAAACAATAGCATATGTAGGATATCAAAACAATCTAAACATCATGATCTCATCATTGTCTAACTCGGTAATAGTTGCCCATTGAATAACTTATTCCTCCCCTTATTCATTGCATTCTTTCTGTGTCTTTTACTGACATCTTAACTCTTTTCAAAACATACTGCTTAAGATATGGCAACACCATACTGAATCAGAAAATCAATTTCTTGACATCAATGACAAAATAATAATGTTAAGACAGTGAACATCCTTAATCAGTTATATCCATAGTCATCAACAACCTTCTCAATATCCTTATTGAAATTCCAACAATCTCTTATTGTAATTGGAATGCCAACAATCTCCCTTTGTCTGTTATAATGCCAACATGAAACATGCAAACTCATCATTACACTAGTAAACTATAAATCTAAGATATCAAAGAGAATAATCATGTAGACATCATGACTCAAACACTAGATCAATCATTAATCTTATTTGCCAAACATGTCCACATATGAGAACCATAGTCCAGGTACCCATCAAGAAAAAACTATAGAGATGCTAATAGGTTGATCATGTACTAGTGTCTTCATAAAAAGAAGACCACATATTTCCTCAAAACATGCATAAAGCATATATGCAAAGTTGCAACTATCTCATCCAAAATCACCCCATAAGAATCATGATCTAGAAAATAGCTCATTTGTATATCTACAAAACTACAAGTTTTGACCAACCATGTAAAACCTCCAAAACCATCATGCTCTTGAAAAAACATGCACATCCATGAAAAGAACCAAAGTGGTTAAACCAAAACAATAGTTTAACATAGATCAACATCACAATAGATTTTGAATGCAAAATATATAAAACCCTCTATAGACGTCTAAAAATGGCCAACGCTTGTGGGGTCATACTTTAACATTTGCGCATTGCCTTTTTTTAGGGTTTTTGCATCACATTAACATTTCTTCTATGTTGCACACTTGGTCTTTATCATTTGCGAGCATCGAGTCCTTCTTCTGCATTCCTCATTTTTATTGCTTTCGAATTAGGTCTTGTCAATAGCAATCTTCAGTCATGATTTTGGTCGATCTTATCCTGTCGCATCATGGTGCGTGCTCATTTATCATCATTTTGGACATCATCAATCCTAATTGATGATAGAATTAGGGTTTTGTCCTCTTTTCAATCTTTCAATCATCTTTAGCTTGTTAGTAATTGTTTGTGATTATCAACTTGTCAATCTCGTCATTTTGCGATCGATTCGTCATCGATCCTTGTCCTTGTCAATCTTGTCATTTTGCAATGGATTCGTCATCGATCCTTGTCCTTGTCAATCTTGTCATTTTGCGATCAATTCGTCATCGATCCTTGTCCTTTTCAATCATGTCAATTTGGATCAATTAGTCATTGTTCCTTGTCAATTGGCGCTTATCAATTTGATCTCCTTGTCAATCTTGGTCAATTTGTCATTGATTTTTGTCAACCAATCTCGATCATTTATCAATATTGGTCTTTTGTCAATCAGAATCATGATTGAACCTACATTAATTTCTTGTTGTCTTGACCTAATTCCTTGTCCTCTTATTTCTAGGGTTTTATGATTTGTTCATTTAATCATTTTCTTCTTCTTTGTGGGTTAAATAAATCTATTTATTTAGTCCTAGGTCTCTTTCATGAATTAATTAATGGATGAAAACCTATTAATTAATTCACATAATTTCTATTGCATCTTTTTCCTCAATTTTCTAATTTGCTAATTTCTTCTAATTTCTAATTTCTTCTAATTTCTAATTTCTATTTCTATTTCAATCTTGTCATAATTTGTCATGCATTTTGCATAGCAACTTGTCATAATTTGTCATAATTTGTCATACTCCTTGCATAGAAAATTGTCATTTGTCATAATGTTGCCATTCTTGATTTGAATTTCCTTTCAAATCACTTCATGCTAATCTTGTCCTCTCTCCAATTTGTCTATAAATTGGATGAGTTTCTTCAATCAAGGGGATCAATCAATCAATCAATTAATCAATCACATTTTCGAGTAACCTTATACTACAAATTTCATCTCTCAACAACTTGCTTTCCACATGCATTTTGCACTTGTAGGTGAGATCCACATCAAATTTGAAGGTGAAAGAAGAACAATGGAGCCACATGAAGGAGATATTTGCATCGGTTTGCTTCAATTTCATTCAATTTGAATATCTTGTCTTTATGTCTTCATTGATTGGATTAGGATTGCTTTCATTGCATTTTTAGGTTTTGTGATTGTCCTAATTGCTATTTGTTTTGATGCTTTTCAATTTCCTGATCTACACCCTCAAATCGAAGGAATATGAATTTGAGACATGTAAGTACAATCATCCATAAGGAAGAATATATTCAAGGACTCCAATCCCATTTGTAGGCCAACTCCACAATCATCATCATGTGCATGCATACAAGGGAGATAGGCTATTCTAGAAACTTCCAGATCATCTAATGATCAACTCCATATCCTCGATGAGTTCGGGGATAATAAAATAGTGTCTTCCAATATTAAGAACTAAAACAAACATCTAATATAAGCACACCACACCATAGTTCAAACAACCCAAGTTTCTCCATATTACTAGAGAGACTCAAGAAGATACACAATATAAAAAATATGTTGCACACAACCAGAAAGTAACAAGATCAACATGCATCAAATGTATTTTATTGTCAAATAGTATCTCCATATCAATATCATTTCAACATGATCTTCTCAAAAAGACTCTATCTTCTTCATCCTTCATCATGTCGGTTGTATCCTAGAAACTAGATCAACTGGAAGACTTCCACTCATCAAAGGATTAATCATCCACCGGTTTCTTTAAAACATATTTCCTCAAGCTTATCAGGCTAAGAAACCTTAACAAAATAAATACCCATAACCTTAAACACCATGGATCTTCACATGCAATTTCATGCAAGTACATGCAACCCACATGCAAATACATGCAACTCACATGCATGGACATGAAAACAAATGCAAACCACATAACTGAGCTCTAATACCAATTGAAGTGAAATGAGTATATCACAAAAGACCATCTGAGATTAGTTTGCACATTCAATGTCCCATGTTTCTTTAAAAAATAATTCCAACATGTCGATACAAGCACATACTAATATGCCATAAACACAAAAACAAACAATGTTAATTTCCTATGATATGATCCTTAAAGGAAAGAGGGTGTAATTTATAAATATTTATAGATCAAGCAAGTTTCGGTTGTTAGGATTCCCACAGATACTGAGAGGGGGGGGGGGTGAATCAGTATCTAACCGGTATTTAGATTTTCTTAACTTAAAACATGTAGAGCATATTAAAACTGTGTACTGGTAAGCAAAAAATAATGCAATAAACAGAGATATAAACAACCACATGAAAGACACACCATAACACAATGATTTAATGAGGAAACCCGATGTGGGAAAAACCTCAGTGGGATTTGTGACCCATTCACTTACTGGCCAATAAGAGAATATTATTGCTACAAGAGGGGCCTGCACATGCAGGAAGGCCAAGTGCCTAGAGCTCACTGCTCAAATACAAAATAGGAAGTCTCATTGACTTACAAAATGGATTATATAAATCCAGTGTCCTATACTGCTTCAGAATAGCATCTATAATGCCAGATCCAGTACCGGTTTCTTCTCTGCTTCTTATATAAACCTCTTGACCTATAATTCGCATAATAGGTATGCCTTATTTTTGCCTAATTACATTCTACCATCTCTCATTCAATATCCTACAATGATCTCTTGTATATATGAGTCATTTTACAATGTTGCCAAGTCGGCTTACAATGATTTTACAATAATAATCAAAATATCATGTCGGTATGCTTCCTTTCACTGTCGAGCTGGTAGTCTGAGTGCCAATGTAGAGTCTGATCTTGCTAGTGCCGGTGGAATGTCTTTACCGGTGCCATAGGATTTTAAGGCTGCCATCAATGACAAAACCTTCAATCACCTACAATATCTCATTGGAGTGTGCATATGCCAACAATCTCCCCCTTTGGCATTGATGGCAACACTCATGAGAAAATCAAAAAATGTGTTATCCAAAAATATGTGTCCAAAAATATGTGAACCAAAAATGTGTGAACTCCCCCTGAGCAGATGAGTCTTTACCTGATTATTTTCTCATACCACTACTCCCCCTTTGGCATCAATGACAAAGGTTGTCAAGGTGTCAATAGAGTATGGTTTCATGTGTCAACCTTGAAGCTGGGTAGTTACAATTTGAAAAATATTCGCCAAAACCAAATTTATGCTTTCCATAAATTTCTTACTGTCTTTCAATGCTACCTCTGTTCGTTGAACTGTACCAGTGAGTTGCTGCATATGCTCTGCCGGTGTAGAGTCTGATCTTGCTAGTGCCAGTGGAATGTCTTTGTCGGTGCCATAGGATTGTAAGGTTGCCATCAATCACAAAACCTTCAATCACCTACAATGTCTCATTGGAGTGTGCATATGCCAACATCAGTAGCATTACAACATACAGATTCAGAGCATCAAAATCATAAAACATGAAGAAAGGAGACAAAACACAAAACATATATACTCATAGCGAAAACCCTTTGGGCAAAAAAACCCACACTTTAAAACTCAAAGTCAATATATTATTTAACACTAAGGTTACAATACATTTTCAAGGTCTATGCATTTACATGGAAATTTGCATCTTGTAATTACAAAGCTTACAAGGCACAAAGAGATAGTTTCTAAGTACAACACCCAATCATGAAGATGCCACATGAAAGGTATCGCATACAAATGCACATGCAATTGAGACTAGCCAAAACTAACTACACCTCCAAAGGCATCCACATTCCTTGTAGACTCAACAAGGAAATAGAAATTGTATTCATGCACAACTCCACTTGCAATAGAAACTTCCAAAATTGACTCTTCCAAGTGGGTGCCAACATCCTACAAAATAGGATCTTGCCATAAACTTGAAAATGCCAAGACACATGCTAACAAATCACACCTCAGAGAAATTTTTACAAACTTCTCTCTCCAAATTAGTGCCCATGTGATAAGTGGCAATCCAATGATTCCTAATGTAGGCCTTAATCCATTCCATTATGTAGTCCTTGAATTATAGTTTATATAACATGGTGGTTGATTTTATCAAACACATTGGATATGTCAAGCTTGATGGTCGTGAAATTTTTATTTTTCTTGTTTGCAAGAATGGGTGGCATGTTAAATAAAGATAATTCCTTCCTAAATGTAGTGTTGTGGTAAAAAGATAATTTTCATTAAGATCGAGAGGGGGACAAATTTTTCACTTCTCCTAGTTAGTAATAATTTTATAAATATTTCAAAGACAGATCAAATTAAACCTTTCCAATCTTTCAATTTAAGCTTCCATAGGAAGTAAATCCAAGAAGGAAGAATTGATCTCACAATGTAATTTTTACTTATTTTTGGAGACTTCAACCATTAGGGGGAGGACCCCTTTTATTAATTCCCAAAAATCTTTTGCATCAAAATTATCCAACCCAAGCACTTTTTCTTGCTTCATATTGAAAACCACTTTCCAAAGTTTGTCCAAAATTAAAATAGAAGCATAATTTTCATTTTGTTCATAGAAAACCATGGAGGGAATATTAGGGAGAAAGTTGTTCAAATATGATTATCTTTTTCTATATTTTCTTCCTAAAAAGAAGCTAAAAATAACCAAAACCTCTCGATTTATTTCATGCACAAATTCTAAAACATGTCCCTTTGTAGAAAGGATACTAAAAATGGAGTCGAGTTTTCTCTAAGAGTCCTTTTGCAAATATATTAATGTTGTGGTTTCCCTTTGAAAACCAAATCATACAAGGTTTTAACTTCCAGAAAGCTTTGTCAAATTTTGAAGAATTTTAATAATGAAATGGAGCAACTATGTTACTACTTGATAAGGTCTTCCACAAGACTCACAATAGCAATCCTTTCCTCAGGGTCCTCCAACTATATTTTAAGGCCACCAAGTTCTAAATTTTGTTATGTGAATCCAATTTCTACTACAAGATTGCACATTCTAAATTTTGTTAACCCATTGCTAACCCAAGAAGGATTAGAAAATAATTGAAGCCTATTTTACATTCTAGTCAAACTCTTCTTGACTAAGCCAAAGAAGAATATTTAAAAAAGATGAGGCTCCAATTGAATCTCCACTCCAAACAAAGCCTAACTAACTTATGATTAGAAATGAGATTGGAGAATTTCCTAACAAGCCACAAAGAAATCCTCCAACTAATCACCAAGAAAAATGGATCTAACATGCCTTGCTACTATATAAGTTGACCCAACTCTTCTTTGACCAACTATAGTTTTCTCTACTAGGTTAAGGTCTTTAAGATCAAATAGACTTCTAATCTCTTCCACCTCGGATGTAGGAGACTCTCCTAATACTCAAAACACATGCTCTTTTACACTATATGAGGCGTACTCCACCCAAGATTCATGCATTGTATAACAAAATTGCATATAAACTACAAGAATAGAAATAAATGCATGGAATTTCCACAATCCATGATCAATTGTATTGATGGATTATGGATATAACTGTGTGATTGATTTTTTTCCATCAATATTTCAGATCACACTCTATGATCCATCATCAAAGTGAGAAAGATTGAAAAGAGAAAAGAAAATAGCAGCAAATCAAGGTGACTAAAAAGAGAAAGGTAGGGAAGAAGATGCATGATATCAGGGGCGAGAAAGAAAAAAAAGAGAGAGAAAAAGGAAAATTAGCAAACCAAGGAAGAAAAAGGGAAAAAAGATAAAATTAGAAAAAAGGAAAGGGAAAAATAAAATAAACAACATGAAAAAACAATAAACCCAATAAGGAAGAAAAAAAAAGTAATATCAAGACTAAAAATGCATGTGTATAGTTCAAGTCCACCTCTTCCATGGGTCTTTCTACTTTCACATGCATCCTGATCAATATTGACATCTCTATTCCCGTTTCTGCAGATGTGGTTCTCATGTTTGGGGATAGGCCATGGACTCAATCGCTATATTATGATAGTCTACCCTTTTGATGTCATTGCTACTTCTCTACTAGTCACTTGGCCATGGATTGTTCTCTCCCATGTTGTAAGGGCACTGCCACTTGGTGGAAGAATGATAATGATGATCATTTGATTGTCTTGGCTTATGATTCTTCCTTTGATAACTCTTCACAGGCTACTAAAGATTTCTCCCACTATGATGTTTTGCCTCATGTGGTCGGTTTGGCCTCCTTAGACCTTGTGGATATGTCTCTACTTCTTGCTACTAGTGTGGTCCCCTTTTGCCCAATGTATCCTTCTTTGCTTGTTGCTCCTATTTTTCTCCAGCCTTTGGTGGCTGCCATTTTTCCTTGGGAACATTCTTCCCTATATTGACAGTCTCACTATGGGGATTCCCATATTGATCCCCCTTGTTATGGTGTTCCAAATGATAATATTGCTTGGATTGTTATTCATTGACGAAGGAGAGATCATTCTTCCTCCTCCCAAACTCTTCCTCGAGTTGTGAATTTTTCTCTCCCGACCCTTGATGTGGGTTACTAGTTGTTTTGCTATTGTGTTATAAGTTGTATGTGTGGGTCTTTGTTGTTAATGGCCTATTCTTCACCAGATTTTTTTTATTAAGGAACAAGCAAGTTTTGAAAGGACTTGAAACCCTTTAACATAGAAAAATTACAAAAAATTGCTTAGAGATATACCCATAATAAAAAAAATAGCATCCAAAAGATAGCAAAAAGCCTGAAACCAAAAAAATGATAGCAAAAAGGAGAACCTAATTCAAATTTGTTAGAGCCTCTGCAGCCTCAACTTCCAGTTGTGTCATGTTGAGAGAAATCTTCTTCAAATCCTATTTGTCTTGATTAGGAACTTTCTTCTTCAAGTTGGCTCTAGTCCTATTGGAAGGACCGGTGTTTTCATCATGTTTCCTCTTGATAAACTTTGCATCAATCATTATCCCTTCCTAATGTAGGCTTTTTAGTTTTCCAACCATTGTATATATGCTATCAACTGAGCTCTTCACAACTTTGTGGTTGTAAGTCACCAATAAAATGAGGTTATCATTAACTTTTTGGAACTCGCTTTCTAGTTGTTTCAATCTGTCCTCATATTGTTTTTTTAATTTATCCTCCTGATTTGATATTCTATTGTCACATTCTTTCTTCGGGTCATTAATTATGCTCACCATTTTCTACATAGACAACAATAGATTTTGTCTACTCAACACTCCTTTGTTCAACACATTGGTTGTCATGTTTACTAGTCAGAGCACGAAGTTTGACATTGATTTTCTTAATTTCATTGAAGGCCCACTTATGCATTCTAAAATTATCAACTGCAGAATCACGGGAAATAGCCAAAACATTATCAGGATTATCTTGGTCCATGCTAACATAAGGAGATCTCACACTAAGGTCTTTTGAGAAAGGGGATCTGTCATTCCTATTTAAGAAAGGCTCTGACTTATTCAGCATGGCATTGAAGGAGGGCCTAGACTCAGAATTAGATGTGATGACAAGGGAGGCTCTGCTCCCTCGGTTTTGGTTTTGTGGCTTTACTTCAAATTTATTTTTGGCTCGAAGTCAGAATCCTCCAAATCTGTATTCCACTCCTCCTCATTAGAAGAGAGGCTAACAGACTCATCTTCCTTAGCATCATATGAGGAATACGGAATTCTAGTTGACAGAGAGGATTGAGATTTGATATGCTCATGAATCAATAACAACAAACCCCCATGAAGGACCAGGTTTTTCTTGTTCTTCCTATGGTCTTTGATACTAGGATTAATGGTGTTGGAGTAAATAATTTATACATTAAGTATTCACTTAATTGTATTAATTTACTAAATAATCGATTGCTTAATTAGTAATTAATTATTGGTATTTATTATTTAGTTAATTAATTAATTAAAAATAATTAATTAGTATTTATCTCCATGCATAATGCAAACTAGGAAAAGCAAACTATGTTTAGATTCTGAGAGTTTCATGCATTTAATTAGTCTATTGTGCTATTTGTGCATACATGACTAATTCATGCATTCTATTTTAACTCTCAGTCTATCTTGTAAACTCCACCATTTAGGGTTTCTATCTTTAGGCTTAGATTTCTTTATAAGGATGTCATATCCTTCATTGTAACTCAAGCAATTTCAAAGAAATTCAATCAATTTCATTGTTATTATCTTCAATTATTTTTTTGTTCAATTTTCTATGTATGTTTGACAGGTATTCTCGCAGAAGATAACTGGGCTTGTGAGATTTGTATTTCATGAATTCTAACATGGTATCAGAGCTCCAGATCTGAAGATTCTTATTTGATTTTTTTAAGAGATTATTTGCAAATTTTTCATCTTGGATTAGTTTGGAGTACACAATAAGTTCCATAAGTCTTGAGAAAGTCAGGATCGCCTTTTGTTTCACTGAAGTCAGATACATGAAGTCCATTTTGCAAGGGTTCAAAGTTTCAGGGTTTTCTCTGTTCCAGAGGGTACCTGAAAATTTGGAGCTTTTTGGGCCAAAAAGGACCTCACGGTTGGATTCAGAAGGATGACTCCATGAATTTTGATATATAATTTGCCTATTTTTCGGTGACGGTGGCATCTGGGCATAATTTTTCCTAATCAGTTCGTACTACAGAAAAAAGGTACAAAATTTTATAAATTTTGTCAAAAAAATATTTTTTTTAAAAAATTGTTTTTTAAAAACGTCGATGGTTAACACTAACTGCTCACAGTCATAGCTAGGCAGTCCCCAGCAACTTTCACAGTCGCTCACAGCTACGGCTAGCCTAGCCACTAACAGTTAGCTCAGTCGCTAGCGGCTTCAAGCCGCAGATAGCTACCAGCCACTAGTAGTTATTAAATAGTTGTCTGACATCCTCCCGCCACCAGGAGAACCACCACCTAGCTCTGCCACGACTCATCCACCTCGACCACCCAGCCACCAGGGGGTTGGTTGTTTTTTTCTCCAAGGTTTTTTGACAGGAGGTTGGTTTTTTCGCTCTAACTTGGTCATATGGAGTAGAAATTTGGAAAATGAGATATCATCGATAAGCTGATTCCAAGAACGATCTAGAGGTGGAGGTATTTTATTTTTTCATTTCGCAAGATTTCTTTGCTAGTTGAAGTCGGAAGTTGTTGTTTGCACTCCAGGTGCATATCTTGTGCATCTGGACTTCATTTTTTGCAAACGAGATATTGTCAGAAAGATAATTCAAAGCTCTATCCAAATTTCAGGTCCATTTTTGCATATTATTTACTAGATTTATGTCTCTTCCTTTCAAATTCAATAGTGCCTTTTTTGGTCCTATTCTGCCTTCCTGTGATCCGAGCTCCACCATTCTTATTCTCAGATGAATTTTGTTCTGATTTTTCTTATCTTAGATCTGTACTTTTTCTAGCATCGTGGAGAAAAGCAATGTGCCTCTTCTTACCACTTCTAATTTTCTCAAGTGGAAGTCTCATATTGAGATCGCTCTTAAGAATTTGGGGTTATATCGAGTCACCATGGGTACAGAACTTGAACCAACAAGTATTGTAGAAAAGAGTAAATGGTTCAATAGATGTGATGAGGCTTTTGGCACTCTTTGCATGAGTATCTCTCCTGATCTCTTGTTTCATGTTCAATCTTGTAATACACCACAAGAAGTTTGGGCACAACTTGAGCTTCTATTTGGTAAGCAAGACACACTCAGGAGTTATCAGTTGGAGAATGAGTTGATATCCCTTAATCCTTCTAATTTTGACACAATCCAAGACCTCTTCACAAAGCTTAAGTCCTTGAGGCTTTAGCTAAAGCATTCTGGTATTGAGAAGAAAGATGACCAACTGATCCTTTCTATTCTTGCAAATCTTGGTCTGAATTATTTTGTCTTTGTTTCTACCTTCTATGCTACAAAGGATGTTATGGGCTCCAGCTACAAAATGCCTTCTCTTGATGAGTCTGTCATTCAACTCATGCGAGAACAGTCCAAGTTGATTCAGATGGGTACATTGAAGCCTTCAAAATCTTCAGCTCTTCTTACTACACCAACTCAGACGGACACAAAGGCTTCATCCAGCAAAGGAAAGAAATAGAATCCAAAGACCATAGGGAAAGGATAGGATTTTAGTTCATATAACACCTCTGGTACACCTCCTAAGGGAGAATCATCGAAGAAAGAAAGACCTATGTGTGCTTATTGCAACAAGCCATGGCATGATGAGTCACAATGCTATCAGAAGAAGTTTGATGGATATGAGAAACAAATTTTAGATTTGACAGCTCTTCTTGCAAAGAGAAATAATCATTCTTCTTCTTCTGACAGGTCTTCTTCTTCTCCTTCATTCCAGATAGATGGACAGTCCAATGGAAACGGCCATGCATTATGTGCAACCACTAGTCCACCCTCTTCTTGATGACTACTAGATGTAGGTGCTTCACACCATATGGCTTCTTCTCTGGATATTTTCTCATCTTTTCAGGCTTCTCCTACACCACACATCTTGATGGGCAACAACACTATTATGACAGTATGTGGGAAGGGTTCTATGGATATTGATGACGGCACTTTCAGTGATGTACTTTGTGTACCATCTTTGTCTACTAACCTTCTCTCTATTTATCATATTGCTCACAGCGGGACAGGGAAGATAGTTGAGTTCACACAAGATTCAGTGCACATTAGAGACAGCGGGACTGGAGACATTGTTGCCATAGGGACAGTTGATCATTCTTCTCGCTTGTACTCCTTTTCTCATTTTGGTCCACCTTCTCCATTGTTTGAGAATCACTCTCTTTTCTCAAGAGCATGTTGAGGTGAATTCAGGTGACTTGAACTCATGTGTTGTTCCTGAGACCAGTGTTGTGACTTCTACACCTCCACCTCATGTTGAGTTTGCATTTGTTCAGCAAGGTTCCTCTTCAACACCGCCTGACATTGTAGCTCCATACATTGAGCCCACTACTGATATTGTTGAGGACATATTAGAGGATGTTCATTCCCTCTCAAATGACAAATCTAGCACATTTGTTATCCCACCATCAATGGAGCTTCCTTTACGGGATCATCGTGCATTCTCCTTTGATTAGCATCTAGGCCTTCCAGTTTTGCCTTACATACAAGTTTTTCCTCTTCTTTGTCTATTGACTTTGATTCCTCCACATTGGAGCCATGTCAGTTTGATCATCGACACAAGGGTTCTATCATTCTGGGGGGATTTGGAGCCTTGATCCTCTCTCATGGGAGGGTTGGTTGTACATATGTTCTTGAGAGAGTCTCTTGAGACATTGGTTTTGTACTTTCTTTTTTGTTTCTCTTTTGGAGAGGAGTTTTGTTCCCACTGGATTTTCTCCTTTGCTTCATTTCTGAGAAACCTGCATGTTTGTTGATGGGTACCTCATCAGTCTTTATATCGAGACCCATCATGCATTCATCTTTGCATGCTTTTTTGCTACATCTTTTTTGCCTCTCCCCAGTTGTGCATTCAGGGGACATGTTGGAGTAAATAATTTATACATTAATTATTCACTTAATTGCATTAATTCACTAAATAATTGATACCTTAATTAGTAATTAATTATCGGCATTTATTATTTAGTTAATTAATTAATTAGGGATAATTAATTAATATTTATCTCCATGCATAATGCAAACTAGGAAAAGCAAGCTATGTTTAGATTTCGAGAGTTTCATGCATTTAATTAGTCTATTATCCTATTTGTGCATACATGACTGATTCATGCATTCTATTTTAACTCAAACTATCTTGTAAACTCCACCATTTAGGGTTTCTATCTTTTTAGTTAGATTTTTTTATAACGATGACATATCCTTCATTGTAACAAGCAATTCAATCAATTTCAAAGTTATTGTCTTCAATTATTGTGTAGTTCAATTTTCTATGTATGTGTGATAAGTATTCTTGCAGAAGATACTAGGCTTGTGGGATTCGCATTTCATGAATTCTAACAAATGTAAGAAAGGAAAAAGAAAGGGAAAGAGATTTGCACCTTGTGCCTAAAATGATTCAATAGAACGAAATGGTGCCCAAAAGCCCTAGTGAACCTATCGTCTAGGGTAATATATTTCATAAGAAAAAAAAGAATAGAGCACCAAATAGTTTTAATTTTACCCATATCATAGTTGCTCTTGTCAACTTTGGCCAATTTCTTCCTTTCCTTGTCATCTTTGGGAAAAAATTTAATTGTCGCATCTGACATTTTCCTGTCTCTGTAAAACTTTGCCTCATCCATGGACAAACCAGTGACCTTTGCTATCAGTTTTTCATCAATCTCCAAATTATTGCCACATATCTGAATATGCCCCTCCTTCAAACCCTTTATGAATTTTTCAGTCACACTAGCATCACATCCATGAAGCCTCTTGATGAAAGGGGTTTCGCATTTGCATTCCAGAATTTGCCAAATGGTTTTGTCCTTTTCTACCTCTTCACAATTCAGAGGTCCAGCCCTTCTCCTCTCACCTCCCATGGTTGCAACAATGGAAAAAATGTACAAATAGAAAAAACCAAAAAAAAACTTATTAGCCACCCAGAAAGCGTGCGAGGCTATGAGGCAATTCCTTACAATGGTTGTTCTCTTAATAATCACACGGACTATCATATTAAAACATGACATTATCAATCATAAAAAAATTTAGATTGGCTAGCTTGGGATAAATCATGTGACAGTAAGGCCTTAACATCTTCCAGAAGGAGAAAAAAGGTTGTTGGTTGCTCAGTTAAAAGAAGACCCCCAACTATATGCTCAAGCCTTAGAGGATGTCCTTGGGATTTGTTAAACAAGATTTTGATGATGGTTGCTCCAATTGTGGATATCTAGATAAGTCTTACTTTTACTAGTAGTTATAATCTTCTTGGGTTGATCTTGGATTCTTTATCAGTGAATGGTAGGAGGGTTTTGAATATTCAGCTGTAGCGTCCTAAAATTGCGACACTTGCAATTTCGACTGCATTTGGGTCTTCATGATGGCGATGCAACACAGAACCTGAATGGAGACCCTGAAACTTGTTCATGACACCAAAAATTGCATTTTTCAGCACCCTGGCCTGATCCTCCTTGCACCCTGCTGCCCCTGGAGGTGGGACCATGGCGCCCAGCGCCTTGGTCCTTCAAGACTAGGGCGCCCAGCACCCTGGTCCCCCAGGACCATGGCGCCCAGCGCCCTGGTCCCTGGCCCTATTTTTGGGCCCGGTCTCTTTTGGGTCTCGGGTCTTTATGTTTGCAAATTGGAAAATAACATTTCCTAGTCGGCCTAAGGTCGGGAAAATCAGTCTATCAACCCTAATTGAAAAGTATATAAACTACATTTCCTCTCCCATTTTGGTAGAGGGAAAAAGGTGAAAAACGATATTCAAACATTCAAACATTCAAGCATTCAAGTATTCCTTCAAGCAATTGAGCATTCTAAGTCTCCATTCAAGGCTAAGTGTTGCATTCAAGACAAGGATTCAACCATTGAAGAGGAGATCACTTACAACACATTACATACAACATACATTACACCTTCGCATGTAAGAATACAAACATTCTTACAACAAGGTATCAGTACTTGTTTACATTACAAACATTTACATTTATAGCATTCTCATTTCTTGGTTAAGTCCAAAACCGGGGTTTGACCTAAAGGCAAACCCCTCATCCCTAACCCCCCAATCGTCCTCTCTTTTCTGTGCATAGGTTGCAGGTACGCGGCTGTAATTGAAGATCTGGAATCCTTGTGCAGAGACGAACAGATCCACCTTCGTTTCGCGGATTTTTCGGAGGACCGTGTGCACGCCGGGCGCCATCGTCCCGTCAACTTTCGATCAAATTTGCAGAACAGCACCGTCTCGACATTTTACTGCTAATTCCAGGTCCGCAGCTTCATCCTATATTCCTATCTCTGTTTATAAGTGAATCTTTCTCACTTTTTCATGCATTCCTAGTTCAATCTTTCTACATTCTTTACAAAAGAGGGTATCCTTGATATCTTAACCCTTGAAACTCATCTAGAATCCAATCTTGCATTGCGTGGGATTGGATCTTGTGGGTTTCAACCCCTCTTTTGAATGTAAAGTCTCCCCTAAGTGAAAACCATCAACCCTAGTGACTCTCCCTTCTCTCTCCTTGGAGTTGGGGAGGGGAGAACGACTAGGGTTCGATTTTTCCGCTTTACATTTTGGTGAACCTGACGTGAACATCCTCATTCTGATTATTCATGGTTAGATCTGAAAATTTTGCTTTCCTAATTATATTTCCATGTTTGATCTTTTGCAAAATTTTAGAGGTTGATTGCATAAAAACCCTAAAATTTTCTTTTTAAGTAATTAAACTTGTGAAATGTTTAATTGTTAATGCTTGTTTCAGATCTACCCTTCTATTGCCAATTGTTAATTCATATTTGTGCTTTAATTCTAAAAATTAAGTGGTTAAGTGTCAAAACCCTAATTTTTAAAACCTCTTTGATTCAACCTTTGACTGATAATTTCACTGATCAAAACACCTCCAAATCGGCTGTAACTTTGGATTCCGCAATAAAATCACAATATCTTCCATCCCTGAAAATTTGGAAAAAAGTTGCGAGGATCGTGTGCACCCCGAGTGCCATCGTCCCCGACATTTTTTCCGAAATTTCGGGAGCTAGATCTTACTGTATTTTTCTGCTAAAATCCAAAATTTTGGCTGATTTTATCAAATTTAACACTTTCAAAATTAAAGTCAAAGTTGGTCTAGCGATTGCTTGGATTGAGGATTTTAATCATTCAAAAATTGTTGAAATTGAAATTCATGTCAAAATTGTGTTTCTTACAGTCCTAAATCTGAAAAGTGTGTTGGCATTCATTCAAAATTTCAGTGCTTTATTCAAATTTGTGCAGTTTGTGACTTTTGAAATTAAGTGTTTAATTGCAACAACCTTGATTTCCACTTTCAAATTCGAATTTTGCATGAAATCGAGTCAACTTTTAAATTTTAAAACTTGCATTGCTTTTGGTATTCCCTCTAAAATCATAAAATTCAAAATTTCAGTTTCCCTCTTCTTTTTTTTTCAAAATTCAAAATTTGCATTTTTCAATAATCTTGGTAGGGTTCAATTTCGAGATTGCAAATTTAATTTGGCCTATCTACAGATCATAAAATCACTCAATTTTTTCAGATTAGCTTTAAAATCATCATAACTTTCATCCCTGAAAATTTCGAAAAAAGTTGCGAGGACCGTGTGCACTCCGTTCGCCACGGTCCCGGACATTTTTTCCGAAATTTCGGGAGATTGTCCTGATTATATTTAACAGCTTAAATCTAGGAGATTGGCTGATTTTATTGAAATTTGCTACCTCTAAAATTCAAAATCTTCTCTCTCTTTAGTGCATGAGTTTTACGACAATAAGCCCTACTTACACTATTCCCGTTAGACGAAGCCTTAGAATTAGGTCTTTCCAAGGTTTAATTACTGAGGAGATGGAACCTAATTTGAATGGCCTTTTTAACGAGGACATGGGTAATTCCCCTAATCCTCTTAATGATGAAGAAGCTCTCCATGAGGTCTCTGTAGAACAACTTTCAAAATTGGATAACCAATTTGATGATTTTCGACAATGGATGTCTCAAGAATACCCTGATAGTGAAGCTCTCTCCTTAATTGAGGGTCTAAAGCATATGGTTCAAAGTGATAAGAATGGAATTGATATTTTGCGTGGTATTGCACACATTGTGGATTTGAATGTGATGCCTATGAAGAGTTGTGCCGAAACTTTGGGTTATACACAACCTCCTACTCAAGTTAATCATTCTATTCCTTTGACAACTCCTATTGCTAGTATACCTACTTTTACATCAAACATAATGACTACTTCAATACAAGACATTCCTCCTATGATCACCAGTCATGGGGGCAATCCTTCTTCTTCAATCAACCCTCTTCCTTCATTCAATCCAACTTCTTCACTCATTCCTTCAATGAGTGTTCCTATTATATCACCACAAATGAACATGACGCAAGGGGGCAATTCGTTTAATCATTCCATTCCTCCTTGTAGTGTTCCTCCTTTCCAATCATCTCCTATGACTAACTATCATAGTGTCCCACCACCTTACTCTCTACCTTCTTTCAATAACATAACACCTCCATCACAATCTAACACGTCTAATATGAATTCTTTGACTGAAGCTACCATTAACAATCTTGCACAAAGTGTCTCTTCTTTACAGCAACAAATTGCCTCTATGAATCAATCTATGTTTAGTGTGCCCACATTTGATGTTGCGAGCCCACTTTCTCCTGACATTGTTCGAGCTATTCCCCCTAAACATGTTGAAATTCCGCATTTGGAGCTTTATAATGGTAAGGGTGACCCTCTAACACATGTTAAGACCTTTCAAACAATATGCACTGATTTTGCTTATGACCAAAGGTTGCTTGCAAAACTGTTTACTAGAACATTAAGAGATAAAGCCCTACAATGGTATTGCTCGTTGCCTTCCTATTCTATTTCTTCTTTCGAACAACTTGCAAATGCTTTCATTCAACAATTTCAAAACAATATAAGTCCTAAAGTTACTTTGATTGATTTAATGCATTGCAAACAAGGTGTTAAAGAAAAAGTGACTGATTTCATTGGTAGATATAAGCATTTGTATGCTCAAATTTTTTTTCCAGTACCTGACAATGATATTCAAAGAATCTTTATTTCTAATTTACAAAAAGATATTAGAGAAAAACTCCTGTTTTCTGAGTTTACTTCTTTCCAACAGTTGTGCACAACTCTTCACAATTATCAACTGACTGTGAGTCAAATGGAACAAGCAAATCCTATGGCTCCAAGTGATAAGGGTGATGGTAGTCAACAACCATTTGGGAAGTTTAAACCGAACAGAGAGTCCATTAAATTCAATGAAAACATCATCAACAACAATGTGAATGCAGCATCAGGTGTGCCTCCTATTTCTAAGTTTTTCAAGAAAGAAAGAAAGTTTACTCCTTTGAATGAATCATTGCATAGTATTATGAATAAGTTATTGGAACAAAATGTGCTTACCCTTCCTCCTATAAGGCAAATAGATCCCGCAAAGATTAATTCACCCTATTTTGATAACAAATCTTTTTGTCAATTTCATCGTCATCCTGGGCATGATACTGAAAAATGTTTTGCTTTAAAGGGTAAAATTCAAGATTTGATTGATAATAATACTATCTCTGTTTCTGGTGTGAATGATAAAGGCAATACATCTGTAGCTCCTCCTAACCAAAATCTTCAGATTTTTACTGATCCATTACCTTCTCATACCTCTAATGCGATTGATACTACTGATTCCTCTGTCTCACCTGATGATCTTGTGTCTATGACTCCGAATGTGATTAACTTTGTGGAACAGCAGAAAATCCCTAAAGAACCTTCCATCACTTTTGATTCCAGTGAAACTATCAGGGCACCTGATGGTCCTTTATATATAGTTGCAAAAGTCAAGAATACACCTTGCCATGGAGTGCTTATTGATCCTTCTTGTATGATTAATGTCATTACTGAAGAATTTATTTTTACTTTGCAATTGAATCAAGTGATCTATGATGAAACAAATGTGGTTGTGAAACTATTTGATGCATTTTCTTCTCCTGCAATTGGTTCTATTACATTACCTATTGAGGTTCATAACAAATCCCTTGATGTGGACTTTGCTATTATTCCATCATCCGAACAATTTCGTGTGAAGCTAGGTTGTCCTTGGTTATCTTCCATGAAAGCTATTGCTTCTCCTATTCACAAGTGTTTGAAATTTCCCCATAATGGTGAAGTTGTTACTGTCAATCATAGTCTCTTTAAACCAGCTGAAAGAACTTCTAGCGTTCCCATTGATTACTTTTGGCCTAAACAATTTCAATCTCTTCCTCCGCGAAGTGATCATCTTTTTAAATCTTATCAAAAGTGGAAAAAAGATATGATCCTATCTCTAAGCGAACCTAGAACACCCAAACTTGATATTCCTATCGTTCTTGAGAAGGAAGTTCTTCCTTTGAAAGATAAAACTAATGTCTTTCCTCAAGAAGATTCCCAACCCATCCCTATGGATGTGACTATGCCTATGATTAATAAACTTCCTAAAAGTAGACCTATACCTCCTCGTCATGATGGACTTGGTATCCTTCCTAAACCAAATATTCCTCCTTTGTATGGAGCAGTTCCTCCTCCTTCCTCTTATGGAGAGAAGAGACCTTCCTCTTCTCCTATTGTTCAACCTAAGAGACCACAACCTAAACACCCAAGTGATAAGGATGAGAACATTCCTCCTCCTCAATCTTCTCAGTTTCCTACTAAGACTAGACGAAATCGTTCTGCACGTGAACGCCGACGAAAGCGTCGTCTTAGAGCTCAGGCAGCTGCTTCTCAAACTTTGCAATCCCCAAAAACACCTTCAGCCAATATTATTCCATTTTCTCCTCAGCCGACGAATGAGCCGAAATCTCCTAAACATAAGATGCATGATGGCCTTGATCCTGTGCGAGTTAAAGATCCTATTTTTATAAATCTTGATGATGACATAGATGAAAATGTTATTTATGATGAAAATGTTACTCATGTTCATTCTGATAGTAAATATGAATATGTTGATGTTGATAACCATTTATCTAACGAATTTTCTAAAGCACTTATCCTAGCTCCTAGACAAGAACAACGTGGCTCGGAACATGAACATAGCCCTTGTTTGGATCTTGTGATAGCTCCATCTACTGTGTTGGATGTTCCTCCTCTAGCGTGTTTCCTACCTTCCCGAAATATTGATCAGCAAGATCGGGGGGTAGATGATGTGCTAGACTAGTTCATTAGCATAGCAGACTCTCTCCTCCTCTCTTTTGTTACTTCTTCTATGTGTTATTCTCATTCTTCTATTTGTTGTCCTTAGTGTGGTCTACTTGAGGACGATGCAAAACATTGAGATCTCTTTTGGTCTCTCTCATGTTGACTCAAAAGACACGTGTTCCCTTCTTCTAGGTGACCTTCCTTGATTGGGGAATGAAGAACAATTATGCATACATACATATGATATACATGAATTATCATACAGCATACTGACCCCGAGGAAAGCGAAGTCACCTTCTGCTTTGTGTTCTGTGTCTATTATCCTTGGGCTTATCTCACACTTGGGGGCTAAATCCTTGTGATAACGTGCTCCTTTCCTTTCTCATTTCTTATATGTATCACTACCTTAAAGCAATCACCCCCGGTGAGGCGTGTGTGATCGCTTTAACGTAGGGGGCATACATCCCGTTCATATCTTTTCAAGATACTTGAAAATTTCTTGACAAATTTAGCTTTGCCTTGAAAATTTTTGATATCTTTCTTGCATGACTCATAGTGAGGGAACCTTACTACTGACAGTCATGGTTCTCTCTCGTGATCTTCCCTTTTACTTTGTCAATCGAAGTCATAAGATCCTTAGTCCACTGGGGGCTTGGTGTATCTTGCCTCCTTGACGTGGTGAAAGTTTTTCAATGTTGTTTCCTTGTACTTTACCGGAAGTATGAGCGTACGCTTATACTCCCGCTAAAGTGGGGGATAAATGTAGCGTCCTAAAATTGCGACACTTGCAATTTCGACTGCATTTGGGTCTTCACAATGGCGATGCAACACAGAACCTGAATGGAGACCCCGAAACTTGTTCATGACACCAAAAACTGCATTTTTCAGCACCCTGGCCTGATCCTCCTTGCACCCTGCTACCCCTGGAGGTGGGACCATGGCGCCCAGCCCTGGCCCTATTTTTGGGCCCAGTCTCTTTTGGGTCTCAGGTCTTTATGTTTGCAAATTGGAAAATAACATTTCCTAGTCGGCCTAAGGTCGGGAAAATTAGTCTATCAGCCCTAATTGACAAGTATATAAACTACATTTCCTCTCCCATTTTGGTAGAGGGAAAAAGGCGAAAAATGATATTCAAACATTCAAACATTCAAGCATTCAAGTATTCCTTCAAGCAATTGAGCATTCTAAGTCTCCATTCAAGGCTAAGTGTTGCATTCAAGACAAGGATTCAACCATTGAAGAGGAGATCACTTACAACACATTACATACAACATACATTACACCTTCGCATGTAAGAATACAAACATTCTTACAACAAGGTATCAGTACTTGTTTACATTACAAACATTTACATTTACAGCATTCTCATTTCTTGGTTAATTCCAAAACTGGGGTTTGACCTAAAGGCAAACCCCTCATCCCTAACCCCCCAATCGTCCTCTCTTTTCTATGTGTAGGTTGCAGGTACGCGACTGTAATTGAAGATCTGGAATCCTTGTGCAGAGACGAACAGATCCACCTTCGTTTCGCGGATTTTTCGGAGGACCGTGTGCACGCCGGGCGCCATCGTCCCGTCAACTTTCGCTCAAATTTGCAGAACAGCACCATCTCGACATTTTACTGCTAATTCCAGGTCCGCAGCTTCATCCTATATTCCTATCTCTGTTTATAAGTGAATCTTTCTCACTTTTTCATGGATTCCTAGTTCAATCTTTCTACATTCTTGACAAAAGAGGGTATCCTTGATATCTTAACCCTTGAAACTCATCTAGAATCCAATCTTGCATTGCGTGGGATTGGATCTTGTGGGTTTCAACCCCTCTTTTGAATGTAAAGTCTCCCCTAAGTGAAAACCATCAACCCTAGTGACTCTCCCTTCTCTCTCCTCGGAGTTGGGGAGGGGAGAACGACTAGGGTTCGATTTTTCCGCTTTACATCAGCTTCTTTAGTATACTGTTTAATCTAGAAATGGGTAGATCTTGCTTTCAATCGAGGGTGATTTTCCCCCTCTTTGGATTACTCTTATATTCTTGTTATTGTAATTTCTTACTTTATTATATCTAATATATTATAGGCTTCAGCCTTTTGCGAAAAGAAAAAAAAAAAAAACCTTTGTTGAAACACGATCTCCAAGGTTCCATACCTTTTCATTATTACTACTAACACCCACGATAGCAAAATAATATGCAAGTCCATTTGCTTCATGGTAGGCATGTGTAATTTGAATTTTTTGAAATGCCTTTATAATTTCTATAGATTTCTCAATCCATTTTCCAATGGTCCATGAGGGTTTTTGTTGGCCTTTTAAACATTAAATAATATTACTAAAGTCTCCATCTAGCCACACTAACTTGGCATTGATGCTCTTAGCCAACTTCAAGCCATGCTAGGCTACAACAACTTTGACAACAAAGTTGTTAGTCTGACATCCCAAGCGGAGTGCCACCACTGAAATAAGCATTCTTAACCAGTTGTTTGAGGCCTTTTTGGTCTATATTTGTGTAGGGCCAGCACCATTGTTTTTGTTGCTTTTTTAATCAAAAACATATGATTACTTGTATGATATGTATGTTGTAATTTCAACTAAAATATGAACATATATTATAATTTTGAAAGAAAAAAAAAACATGAAACACATACAAATGCTACAAATACACCGAACTAAGAAAATGAAAAGAGAAAACAAACCAAAAACTAAAAATATAAAAAAGAATCAAATTCTAACAAACAACCAAGGAACTCAAAAAATCCTAACAACATAAACTACAAATGCATAAACTAACAATAAGAACAAAAACAAAATGCAAAAACTAACAATACATTAAAGGAACTCAAACGATACTAACATTACATAAAATTACAATTAGATATATAAATATTACATATACTAACTTTACAAAAACACAATGATAGAGATGGAAATAACAAATACTAACAATAAAACACTAACCTACCAAATAAGAAACACAAATAAAAACTAAAATAACCAAGAAAAAATACACTAAAATAAAAATAAATAAAAAAATAAGAAAAAGAAGATAAAGGAGCGCAATGACAAAAAAAAGGAATAAAAGAAGTTACAAAATACAATAAAATAAAAAAATACACCTAAAAAAAAAAAAAAAAAAAAACAAGAGAAAGGAGCACAATGACAAAAATCACAACATAAGTATAATTGAAGTTACACCTAATTGTACTTAGATTGTAGTTTCAACAAACAAAAGATCAAAAATGTTGAAAAAGAATAGAAATAAAAGAAACATAAAAGGCTAATAAAAGAAAAGGCAAAAGACAATAAAGAAAAAGAAGAAGAATAAACACCAAAATTGAACAAACACCAGAGTAAACAAGAAAAAACATGAATACAAGAAGCATACAAATAAATTAACAAGACAAATATACACCCATATGTGTGTGTGTGTGTGTGTGTGTGTGTGTGTGTGTGTGTGTGTGTGTGTGTGTGTACACACACGCACACACATACATACATACATACATACATGTGTGTGTGTGTGGAGAGAGAGAGAGAGAGAGAGAGAGAGAGAGAGAGAGAGAGAGAGAGAGAGAGCATAATGTTATTAGGGATCACATCCTTGTATTATTTATATATAATGTTCTAATATAAGGTTATAAAACCTTATATATTATATGCTTTATAAGCATATCCCATTTGAAATAATTATAATCTAATAATTATTAGATTATTAATTATTTATGAGTGGGGGTTATTGAAAAGGTGTGACTAGTGAAGCCACCATTCCTCCTATATTTAAGGACGTTCTCTCTCATTTGAGAGTATGTGAATTTGGAGCTTTATGGTGAGTTGTATCACTATGCATATGAGGTATTATTGACCATGTGGAAGTATTGGAGGAGTGTCCCCAGGTTCGAGTCTATTTTATGATAGACTATATTTGTAAGTGTTTTAATAAAATGATGCTTTATGGGGTTACCTGAAAGGGTTTTCCCCATGTATATCTTGTGTAATGTGTACATTTATGCATGAATGATTCTCATTTCATTTATTTTATGATCTTGTTTATAATGATTAGTATCCTAACATCCTAATTTCTAACATGGTATCAGAACAGGTTAGGCTAGTACTAATCATTTTTACAGGTTATACTAGAAGACATATAAAACTTGATGGAAAAATCATTTATGCTAAATCAACACATGTGCAAGGACATTTGTGATATATATTTAGTGTGCCTTCTCTATTGATTTAAAATAAATTTATCAAGGTCAAGGAAATTCTAACTATTCATTTTTATAAGTGTGATATTTTCAATAATATTTCATTTTGTTTAGCATTGGATTGTGAGGGTCAAATATTTGATTATTAAGTGAAGTGTAACATATTTATTTTTAATAACATCAAATTTCATAATCTTATTAACTCAAAATTAGTCCATTATAAGAGAAGTACATAGTCACAAAACTATTTTTTAGTGCTTGTATAGAAATTTGTGCTTTAGTTACTAGATCAAGTCCTTTAGAAAGTTAGATGTTGTTTCTCTTTAGAGAGATATGTGAGATTAGAAATTATAAAAAAAAAGCTTGATATAAGACTTAGAAACTTGAGGTGTTCAACCTTAAAATTGAATTCATGATGTCTTTTATTTAATTTGATGTCTTTATAAAAGTCAAAAACTTGTTTTTCAACTTATCAAAGGAAAATAAAATCCATTGCTCTTGAACATGACATTTCAATCAAACAACATTTTACTTGTAATTTGATCATAATTGATAAAAGATAATGACGTTTTCTTTTATGAAATAATATGAAAAATACATTGCAACATTCAATCAACATTTTAATTTATCCGTATATTTAAGTTTGTTAAGTATAAACTTAATCAAACCATTATTTAAATAAGAATTGTTAAATGAAATCTTCAAAGAAATTGAATCACTTATTGAAGCCTTCATCTATGTCGAATTTCTTATCTTCATGTAATCCTTCATACAAGTTTGTGTCCTTATATTACTCAAGGAAATAGCACTTGTCCTTATAAAAGTCAAAAAGGGCTTTCTTTGCAATCGGTTGAAGGAGTTGCAACCTTTACTAATTCATTTATGAATCCTTGCTTAGGCTATGAAGCTTGTCAGTGTCTAAACGAATTCATCTACTATTGCATTCATCATTCATGACGTGTGTGAATCATTTGATATGTTCTCAATACATCTCGTGACTGAAATGAATTTCGCATTCTATGTACACATTTGATTTCAAAATAAGTTAAAGCATATTAATGCCTGAGTACCCTTGTATAAAAGTCAAACTTGACCACCTCTTTTCCAGGCTGGTTATATAAAGATCAAATTTCAATCAGTTATCAACAATTTGTTAAATTAATGAAAGGTTTCCAAGTTCAATTTCAAACAATGAAATGTTTGGTGGTCACAGCTTCAACTACTTTTCTCGTCGGCTTCTAGAGAAGGTCGTTATCTTCCATATTTGTATTTGATTCTGTAAACTATTAAGAGATTGGGAGAAGGTTGTTATCATTCCAGCTTGTGAGATAAATGAGGAGATAATACTTGTTTGTTGGTTGATGTCATTTAAATGTGGGTTTTTTTTTCTCATGGATGGTCTTCAGAAGGTCTTATTTATGTCATTTCATGTTGGAAATAAGTCATTGATGGATTAGCTAAAGAGAATGATGAGCTAGTCATGGAAGGGATCGCTGAGCAAAAACAACCTTGAAAGCAATTCCACTATTATGCCATGCAAATGTAATGGCCAATATTATCATTGGAAGAAGAGATAACATTCACCCCTTGCATCTAGAATATGAAGCAATGGTAGAAAACACCTATGTAGGTCCACAATACTCTTTAGATATTCATGCCAATAGTATACAATGCTTGCAAAGATGTCAATACAACAAGGAAATACCTGCTAAGGTGAAAAAAGCTCAATCAAACCTCTATTTATATCAGCCAACTTCCACTAATTAATGCTTACCTTTGTCAAAGTCTTATGTCCGAGAAACACCCCGACCATGCTCTCTATGTCCTCCTTCACGCTACCATTTTCCCAAAGACTATTATTGTTTATGGTGAATGATTATCTTTTGCAGTTTTATGATAATCCTAGAAGCACCAAGTCACGCACACATATACTAGGTAGGAAACTTCATTTATTTGTCAATCTGCATGGATTTGCACTTTTTTGATAATACAATGTGTAGTGTTAAAAAGGGTCATTGCATAGATATTCTTATCCATGCACATGTATTTCAAATTTTGTGCTCATCCACGCTCTATCGCTCAAGAATCTTATCGAACCACCAGTAACTAATATAAAAAAATTCTACATTTTGGGTGTTAATAACCTTTATTAAGTCTTTGTTCATCTTGTTTCAAGACAAGCACATTCCTTTCAGATCGGATGGTAATATTGTCTATATAAAAAAATCAATTATGGAAAAATTGTTGCCTATAGAACTACAAACAAAGTTGAAAATCATTCAATGATTTATGCCTCGACCATGTCATAATCAAGAACAATCTGTGTTAAGATGGCTGGGTATGTCTCATTTTGATAGCTGGTCATGTACCTCCTTAATGAGAAGTGACAATATTTTTCATTTCAAAATTTTATAAATCTTTTATACTTTTTAACTTCATGTTCAATAAAATATTGGTCTACATTCCTAATCATGATATATGAACATGTGAGGTTACTTGGTAATTTAAATTGGAGCATGATCTTAGATAGCACCTACAAGAGAATGTTTACAATATGGATTATATAAACATAGTTGGTGATAAACTTAAGTTCCAACTTCATGCTATTAAATATAATTGAAAATTATTTTCAAGGAACTAGTATTATTGTGTGTGCAAGCTTAAGAAGCATCTATTTCTATATAGTAAATATGAAATTCTTGCAATATGTAGGTAAAAAGGCACTTTAATCACATTGATTTTGCCCCATGAATCTAGAGAAGATTGCACTATTGATGACTATCACATACCTAATAAGGCAAGGCTTATGGTCAATATATGGGAAATAAGAAGAGGCCCAATTGCATGAGAAAGTCTCTTAATCTTACAACTTAAAAATCCATGAAATATTCTTCAAAAGGAAAAAGTTAAAGACTTAAGCTTGCCCCATTTTACTATTGGAGTGTGAAAGTTCTCAAAATTTATAACAACATTAAATAAAAAGATAACATGATATCTCATTAATTGTTAATTGACTATAAGATTAAATATGATAAGGGGTAGAATATTTACCTATATTTTACATTTTTTTATTATATATAATATATGTATTGAAAAAACCCTCTAAATACTTCTTGAGTTTAAACTGTATGGGGAGCAAACCTGGAAAGGATAGCTCACTCATTGCCTAAAATTTTCTATGGATCATTACTATATGTAGTAGCATGTCTATTTTGTATTTTAACAAAGACAACTAATTATTCATGCTTATTCTCATGAAAATATACATTGATCTCCTTGCTACCAATTATTGGACTATATTTTACATTTATGAGGAATATTATATTATTATTGGCAAATGGAAAATGCATACTATTATGTTCTTTCTTTGCACCAAAAATCAAATTTAATTGATTACTATGTTACTAACTATATTGTTTCTTCTATGGCGAGGTTATGCCTTCAAAACATATGGTGCAAGTGCTATTACATGGATGGTGCAATACTTTAATAAGAAGACTATCTTCTATGTGTCTTTGAATCAAATGGACTAAATATGAATGTAGCTCTTAAAGAATCAATATGGCCTTGAAGATTTATGGAAGAGTTCCATTTGGATACATATGAAAGTACCATATTACTTGAAGTTACTTTACTCCTTCTAGAGAATATCATTTCTAAAGATCAAAATGAACATTGAAGATCATGGGCACCTCACTCAAGTGAAAGCATTCTATAATAAAGGCACCTTGAAGATCATGGGCACCTCACTCAAGTGAAATCATTCTATAATAAAGACACTTTGAAGATCATGGGCACATACTATATATTGTAATTTTAGCCATCACTTTGAAATCCTCTATGCAGTGATTGGCTTTCAAGTGATGTCATTAAGGGGGAGTGTACATGACACCACCTAGTGGCTAAATCCTAGATTTAAGACCAAATAGGCATAAGACCTTTAGGCATTATATGCTCCAAATTCAAATAATGCTTGGCCTTAGGTGATGCCATTGAGGGGGAGTGTGCATGTAAATGACATCACCTAGTGGCTAAATCCTTTTATTTTTAAGTCCTACAAGCACATTATCGTAAGACCTACGGGCAGATGTTTTTAAGTCCTACGAGCATATTGTAAATTCTTCTCCTTGTAAATATTCCACTTGTAAAAGCATTGTATTAAGACCTACGGGCACTATGTAATGAACCTGGGGAGAGGCTAATTTGAGGGGACCATGGCTCCAATATAATTTTTTAAGACCTCATAGCATCATTTTTAAAACACTAGGATTATAAATTGTGACAAGATGACTTTCATGTAGTCCCAGATGCATGATCTTCATGTTGGCATATATTTGTGTCTCTGTTTATCACTGTCAAAGAAGACCTACGTTACTGGGGTACTTCATTTTTTCTTTTATGGAAATTGACGTGTGATCCCCTATTAACATTAAGGGGGAGTCTTAGAATATAATGTTATTAGGGATCACATCCTTATAACATTATATATAAGGTTCTAATATAAGGTTATAAAAGCTTATATATTATATGCTTTATAAGCATATCCCATTTGAAATAATTATAATCTAATAATTATTAGATTATTAATTATTTATGAGTGGGGGTTATTGAAAAGGTGTGACTAGTGAAGCCACCCTTCCTCCTATATTTAAGGAGGTTCTCTCTCATTTGAGAGTATGTGAATTTGGAGCTTTATGGTGAGTTGCATCTGTAGACGTCTAAAAATGGTCAACGCTTGCGGAGTCATACTTTAACATTCGCGCATTGCCTTATTTTAGGGTTTTTGCGTTGCATTAACATTTCTTCTATGTTGCGCACTTGGTCTTTATCATTTGCAAGCATCGAGTCCTTCTTCTGCATTCCTCATTTTTATCGCTTTCAAATTAGGTCTTGTCGATAGCAATCTTCAGTCATGATTTTGGTCGATCTTATCCTGTCGCATCATGGTGCGTGCTCATTTATCATCATTTTGGACATCGTCAATCCTAATCGATGATAGAATTAGGGTTTTGTCCTCTTGTCAATCTTTCAATCATCTTTTAGTAATCATTTGCGATTATCAACTTGTCAATCTTGTCATTTTGTGATCGATTCGTCATCGATCCTTGTCCTCTTGTCAATCTCGTCATTTTGCGATCGATTCGTCATCGATCCTTGTCCTTGTCAATCTTGTCATTTTGCGATCGATTTGTCATCAATCCTTGTCCTTTTCAATCATGTCAATTTGGATCAATTAGTCATTGTTCCTCGTCAATTGCCACCTATCAATTTGATCTCCTTGTCAATCTTGGTCAACTTGTCATTGATTTTTGTCAACCAGTCTCAATCATTTATCAACATTGGTCCTTTGTCAATTAGAATCATGATCGAACCTACATTTCTTGTTGTCTTGACCTAATTCCTTGTCCTCTTATTTCTAGGGTTTTATGATTTGTTCATTTAATCCTTTTCTTCTTCTTGGTAGGTTAAATAAATTAATTTATTTAGTCCTAGGTCTCTTTCATGAATTAATTAATGGATGAAAACCTATTAATTAATTCACCTAATTTCTATTTCTCCTATTTTCTTCAATTTCTCTAATTTTTCCCCCTAATTTCATTCCCTCATTTTCTCCTATGTTTATGCTTCCATTTGTTGCAATCATGGAAGCTATTTTCTCTCTTCCTTTTTGTCATGGGAATGGCATTTTAATTTTGTCATAATTTTTGTCAATCAATCTTGCATGTCAATCTTGTCATAATTTGTGCATAATTTGTCATTATTGATTTGAATTTCCTTTCAAATCTCTTCATGTTAATCTTGTCCTCTCTCCAATTTGTCTATAAATTGGATGATTTTCTTCAATGAATGGATCAACCACGCTTCTAGTATCCTTATGCTACAATTTTCATCTTGTCAATCTTGCTTGCTTTCATACTTGCATTTTGCACTTGTAGGTGAGATCCACAAACAAAGTAATTTGAAGGAGAAATAAGGACAATGGAGGAACAATGAAGGAGATACATGCTTTGGTTTGCATTTTATTTTAGTATTTCATCTTCATGCCTTTATTGAATGTTTTTAGGATTTCTTATCATTGCAATCTAGGTTTTGTGGTTGTCCTAATTGTTATATTGCTTTGATGTTTTCCCAAATTCCTATCTACAATATCACTATGCATATGAGCTATTATTGGCCATGTGGAAGTATTGGAGGAGTGTCCCCAGGTTCGAGTTTATTTTATGATAGACTATATTTGTAAGTGTTTTAATAAAATGATGCTTTATGGGGTTTTTTACCTGAAATGGTTTTCCCATGTATATCTTGTGTAATGTGTACCTTTATGCATGTATGATTCTCATTTCATTTATTTTATGATCTTGTTTATAATGATTAGTATCCTAACATCCTAATTTCTAACACACACACACACACACACACACACACACACACACACACACACACACACACACAGGGCCAAAACACCAAAAGCAAAGAGAAAGGCCCCAAATAAACAATGGAAAAAAGGCAAGTAGCAATGGAAAACAATCCAAAGGAAAAAGGGAAAAAAACAAGCGCTGGTGAGGAAAGGAGAGAAGAAAAATGGGAAGGGTCTAGGGAAGGGGTGTGGGTGAGGTGGTGGGGGCCAAGGAGGGTTGACGAGGAGAAGAGGAGGGTGAATACAAGGGTGTAGGGTGTTAGTTTTGAAGGTGGGGTAACAAAGGGTGTCAAGAGAAACTAAGGTTCCAACCGCCATCACGGTTGGGTTTGGAAGCATGACTAGAAATTTGGATAGCTTCTAAAAGTTTGCTCTTGAAAAAATTGTCTTCCCTATCTAAGACTTGAGTGTCTTCTAGCAAGATGTGATGCCTTGTTTTGGTGGAATGTTATATCCATCTCACAGTATTTCCAAAAGCAATCACACAATTATATCTAGAAGCCATCAAGGCATAATAGAAAGAATTGATTTTCTATTACTTCAATATAAAAAAACAAAATATTTAGAAATTGCAATGCTTAGCCTCATGGGCTTTACCAATCTTGCAAGAAAAAGTGCAACTTATCTCTCAAATGAAGGAGATTTTTTCTCAAATGAAGGAGAATTTTTCTCAACTTCAAATTATCACTCCAATTTGAAAATCCACACCTCTAGATCCACTCAACTTTGGATCAACTCTCAATGATCCACTCAACTCTGGATCAACTCTCAACTCTAGATGCTTAAACCTCTATCTCAAGCCCCTATTTATAGTTCTCTTATGCCGCTTCCAATTCTCACATCCCCTTTAAGAGAGCAACACATGGCAATCAAGAAATGCAACACATGGCCAATAGATGACCTTCCAACTTCCTCAGGAGACCACCAAAAGAGGTGTCTTTTCAATTTTTCCAAGTAGGTACCTAAAAAGGTGTGTGTTCCTATTTTTATGTAACCATTCAATAAATATGAATGCATGACACTTCCCCTCCCTTCTTGAAAATTACAATTGTCTTTACACATAGGCCACAAATATTGAATATTTTCAACCCCCTATGCCCTCATAGACACTTTACTAGGTACCTAAGGACCCATAGATGCTTGCATTTATTTTTATTCACCTACCCTTAACCTTTTATTTTTAATATCATGAGATAATCCAGCAACCCAACCGAACAATTGAGCGAGCTCAAACAACCCAATTGTTGGGTAAACCCGATCAATGAGAGTTGAACCTTCGACCTACATGGGAAGAACCCAAATCCTTGGCACAACCTTACCAACTGTTTGAACTATGGGCAAAAGCCCACTTTTAACTACAATTTAAGTTGACATTATTTTTTTGGACAATGCAAGATTGCCCTACACCCCTAGATGCTCCTAAATCAACATCTTATCCTTATCTATCCCTTACAAGTAGCCCGCCTCTATTTTTTGCTTTGATCAAAGACCAAAATTAGATCCCTTGCCCAAAGATTCCAATTAATAGACTTTGTAAGGTTTGCATTTTCTTCAATAGCACTCCACTCTAAGTTTTCTTGTCACCGGTGTCATTTGGAAAGTAAACATTAGAAAGTACAACCAAAAGGTTTGAAGACGTATCTCAAATAAATTCTAATCCAACTATCACATTTAATTCCTTGTATTAGCAAGAAGTCAAGTTTCTCATTTTTCAAAAGGTCTTTCAAACAAATTCCTTTGTTTTTGTTGCTTAGACCTCTCATATTCTAGCTTTGGAGAGGCTAGGCTTCTATTACTAAATCCAATGTTTCTTGTTTCTCTATTACAATTTATTCAATCATTTCCTTAGCTCTAATCTCAATATTTTATTGCTCTAATCTCAATATTTTATTGTCTTTGGTTGGAATTAGCAATAGCGAAAGTTCATCTTCCTCTATTTCCTTTTCTTCTTCTTGTGTTGGATGCACCTTCCCTCAAGTTGAGAGAAGGGGGTAGTAATACTTAGTAATACTTATTCTTCTATCCTTGTAATGCTTCCTCCTCTAATTCAATATTTTGTCTTCAATTATACTATCTTCTATCTTTAAAGCTTTAAAAGGATTTGAAATAAAGGTTTTCTCTTGGAAGGCCCTCTTTTTTCCACATATCATTGATTTGTGTGCTTCACTTGCTAAAATCCTTCATTTTGAGCCTCTATCGTTTGTCTTCCTCGGTCAATTACGGCAATCTTTGAAACTGACCACGATTGTGACACACTACATTTAAAAGGAATCTACCTATAGTCCAATTTTTAAGTGAAGGTCAAATCATTTAATTTCAAGTATACAATTTAAAAAGCCTTTCACATTCGCATAGTTTCGAGCCATTAAATATCTTCTCTGAAGTTCAACCCAAGTTTTGAAGATGCCATTTGTATTTACAATGGCTTTAAGCACATCTGCATGTCATAGGTGCATAGGAGGAAAGGGCAACTTAACCCAAGCATAAACTTTTGATAGTGTTTCTTCTAAGGGAGCTCGTTGGTCAAGATACAAACAACAAATTCCCAAAAACCCTGATATACTCTTAAAATCAAATTGTTGCCCTTTTCTCAAAGGAGGTTTCTTAAAAAACTCCCACACATGCACCAATCAATCAATCTTGGGTTACCAATCCTAGTCAACACATTGATCCGTGCACTTGGAGGGCTGCCACGCACCAATGAACTTTCCATACACAGCCGGATAGGGATTTCCACCGTAAGAATCTCCTCCCATCACTTGACAATCTACAAATCAACTCTCTTCAACTAGTTTAATAGAAGCCTCAGCCTCTGAGATGATTTGATTCCATTGGGCGAACTTGATATCTTAAAATTTACAAAAGATGGCCTCTTGGAAAAAGCGAGGAGGAGCCATGAAAGCACCCACTCAAAAACTAAAGCAGTTGGATAAGTCAGGACTTAAAGCTTTACAACCATCCACCAGAGAGGAAAAACTTAAGCTTTTCTACTGCCTAAAGGTCCTGAAGCCTATATTGTCCTTGATTCAAAATTAAAGCTTTTCTAATTTACTTGATTCAAAATCAATCTGAGATAACCCATGAGAAAAAAAAAATTTCATATAATTTAATTTTTGGAGAAAATATTTTCTTTTTATATATGTTCAGGTAATGCTTTTCCAAATTTCAGTAAGATGGTATCTTGCATTTTGAAATGGCCAGTAATTATAAAAACACAAATTCAAGCAACTCTGGTTTTAAATTAATAACAATAAACCTCAATGCTAAGCATTTAAAATCAGTTACCATATTTATTTTACTACAATATACTGTACATGTTTCAGAATAAGCCCACATAAGAACTTGAATACATTAAAAAAAAATCTTTTTTCTAACATCTTTCAAAACAATGAGCTCCCTTGCAAGGCTTTAGACCCTAGAAGGCTAGATTCGGGTTGATTACATAAGTATTTTTGGCCAGCCATTTGCAATGCAAATAATGTGTACTGTAAATCATATTAATCGCTTTGATTCAAGGTTAAGACTTTCTTTAGCACTGCAAATGATTCTTGCATAAATTGCTAGAAACAGGAGAAACCAAATTTTCATTGAATATATAACAACCAAAATGAAGATGGGCCTTGTCTGTTGTCTTAGATGCTTCTAGATGCCCCTCATCGTATCTTACCCTGTACTGTAGCATGCATTCAATCCACATGGCTGACCTTGTTGATTATAATGTACAGTAGGTGGATGATGAATTTGTTTGTCCATGTCAGTTCTAAAGGTAGAATAAGAGTGTTCATCTGTTCCCCTGAAAAAGTATTTACATAAGCAAGTTTAATATCAAAACCATTTAATGAATAATTTAGCGTTAAACATGTGCCTGGTCAGTTCTGATCATATTGTGATCGTCACCAGTAATATGTTTACATTCATCCATATGATCTATGATAGTATTCCACAAAAAGAATGGAGACTGGTCGATTTCTTTATCTTCTGGATCATATGTCTTAGGGCAAACATACTTCAGATTTTGATTAGTTTTCAACTTGTATTCACTATCATCTATGAAGAGTGTGTTTTCTGGTCCATATTGTGGATAAGCCTGCCAAACACTACTTAAATCTTTCAGAAAAATTGGCCTAATATTTCCATATGGCGTGTTCTCATGCCCTTGTACTGTACACCAGCTCTGATCCCAGATAAAAAGCAATCTATCCATCCTTTTTTCCCCAAGTGACTTTCTGAGGATAATCTTAATATTATCCATTCTAAGACATGACCATATCCCAATTTCGAATGAATCAAGACATTTATCAATAAAATGTGACAATTTCGGCCGAAAATATATCTGTTTGTATCTCAAAAGCATTGATGGTCCCTTAGGAACATTAATTATCTGCTGTCGAGGATATGTCCTGACCAAAACTCCATTCAAATCTAGAATTATTAATTGCTTGAAAGCTTGACCTCTTCGAATCACGTTTCCTGTAACAACAATAACCCATGTCAATGCAACGGTACTTCCACATACATCCCACATTTGTCAGGAAATTCTACGACACATGCAATTCTGTGAAAAATTTATAAGGTGCTATACTAATTAGAATCATATTCTCAATAAATTCACAAGATGGACCACTCTCAGAATCATACTCTCATTGTGCAAAAAGCAGCAAATATAGGTTCCCCAAAGTTTATAGACAATAATGAACATTTACCGTCGATATTGCCATATTGGAATGCATATAAAAATTAAGAAACCGAAATAAATAATGTCACATATGATTATGTCCTAAAAGAAAGCAGAGGCATCACGTACATTTTAAAGGTTGTATGCCATGTGATTATGTTCTAAACGAAAGCAGAGGCATCACATACACATTTTAAGGGTTGTCTGACATTCTAATTTCACATAGCTAGGTGTTATAAGACATGACTAATGCTACAAAGTATCCGGTTCTTAGAAATAGAACAAAAGGAGCACAATGGATTGCTTACAGCTTATAAAATCATAGTATAACGGTTCTTATGCATTGTCTTCCAGATACAGTTCCTTGTGATGAATACTTGAGAGATATTGCAGATATGTTCGGAGTACTATCTTGCAGATTTGGGAGACACCATTGATGACATTCATCTTCTCTTTGATGGAGATGATCCTTCTTCAGTTGTTGTGAGAGAGCACTCTGAACCTCTTGTTCATTCTCTACATGATCATTCTTTCGAGTTTGACATGATTGTGGATAATTAAGTACAACATTTGGAGTTTGCCTCTTTGTCTTTAGAGAAGACACTTGAATCTTTGGATCTTTTTCTCATTCATATTCACCAGATCCTGGATTGTCTTTTTCAGTAGTGTGGCCTAGTACACCCAACTTTCAGCATCAACATGGGGACACTAGAGCAATTTTCAGACTTCATACATCTTGAGTTTTCTTCCTACATATATCTTTCAGGATTGGGGAGACTTCATACATACACCTTTGGTTTTGTTTCTTCCTAAGGGGAGAATCGTTGTTTGACAATCATGGACTAGCTTCTACATCCAGCTTAGAGCATCTACCATTGTTTCACATTTTACATTGAGGAGGGGCTACTTGGTCTCTCTTCTTCTCTCTTTTGGGGGGGACTTTTTCCTCACATGGGGTTTTGTCCTTCTCATTCTTCTTTGAGGGTATTTTGCATTTTCATCTCTCTTTTGGGAAGGAGTTTTTTCCCACTAGGTTTTCTCCTTTTCTCTATTTGTGAGAGATTGCATTGCATTTGTACATGGGTTACTAACATGGCCTAGTAGCAAGACCTATCTTGCATTTCTGTACATCCTCTCTAAGTTGCACTTAAAGGCAGGTGTTGGTGTAATTAAGGTGTTGTACCCAGTAAGTTCTTCTCCAAGTCCTAATTACACATCACTTAAGTTTACTTAGGGACCACATAGTAAAACTCCCACTTTAAGTAAAACTCCCACTTTAGGTGGTATTATCACATTATCACTTTCCACCTCATGTTGAACTTCCACCTTTAGTGATTTTATCACGTTATCACTTTTCCACCTTAAATGGGTGATCCACCTTTAGAGGACATATCACACTATCATTTTTCCACCTTATGTGGGTGATAGATTATCATTGTTGTCTCATGTCATAAGATTAAGACACTTGTCATAATCTTATGCCTTCCTATGTTTCACCTTGGCATATTTAACCAAGGGGTCTCTCATGTACATTCACCAATTATATTGCATTCTTGATAGGAATACTATGTATTCTTTCATTGTTGTCTCATGTCATAAGATTAAGACACTTGTCATAATCTTATGCCTTCCTATGTTTCACCTTGGCATATTTAACCAAAGGGTCTCTCATGTACATTCATCAATTCTATTGCATTCTTGATAGGAATACTATGTATTCTTATCATATTGATTCTCTCTTGTTTTTGTGCTTTCCATTAGGCCTCTAGATCTTGGGTAGCCATCTCCATAACCAAATCTTACAATGAATTATATTAATGATTTTCAAAGGCAATCAAAATGAATTCATAATAATTGCCAACTAACTATTATTGTTAATTTAAACCCTAGGTATGATAATCAGATTTATCTTATTAAATTATGCCCTGGTTTGTATTAGATTTGCAGTAGTTTAGTGAACCAACATGCATTAAATTGTGCCCTAGATTGTAATCAGATTTGCAGAACTTAGTAAGACAACATAAATCAGAAATATGATAGAAGACAAACAAGCATACCCTAGGAAAACCTCCAAGGAGGAAAAACCCAGCAGGAAAGACCCACAAGTCAGATTATATATTCTCCTCTAAATAACAGTACAATACTTAGCTCGAATCTGATCTTGACATATCAGATCTGTCCTTGTATGCTTCAATGACTTGCCTCAAGATATGCTATGTCCCCTTGGACAATATTACACCAAACTGAATAATTCGCCCTCTTCCTTAGGTTCGCACAACAGAGCTAATTTGCATTCTGATTTTAATTTGAACTTGATGATGTTGACTTGCAAAATGATCTTTATTTATGTGCCTCTTTACTTTATTAAGGTCGGCCCTTTCTTGAAGTCAGCCTCCTTATATTTTAGGCGCTAATGTTATTTGGTGCAATATTTAATTGATGTGTTTTTAGCGTGGATTTAGGATGGGGCCACATTAGGGTAGGACCCGGTCCTAAAGGAGTTCGGATGTTGCCTTAAGGCAATCCGAACCCCTATACCCTAGTCACAATCAACACTCCCTCTTAACTAGGGAGGAGGAGAATACATAATCTGAACCTTTTACGTTCCATCTAGCACACAAGCATAGAATGGATCTAGCACACAAGCATAGAATTACATCTTCCACCTAGCACACAAGCATAGGATGGTTCTAGCACACAAGCATAGAAAGTGTAATACATCAGTGGGTCTTTACATTATTACAACTATCCATCTAGCACACAAGCATAGATTGGATGAAATTCATTCTTGCACACAAGCAAAGAATGATTTAAAGTGCTACCAATAGTCACTGAGATTGAAGCTCCCTCTCAATCAGGGTTTCGTTTTCCATGACACCGAGTCTGTCTCTGAAGTACTCGAACTTCACTCTGGATAAGGGTTTGGTGAGGATGTCAGCAATCTGTTCATCTGTGCTAATGTACTTTAGGTGAATGGCGCCTCTCTGCACCATATCCTGAATGTAATGATAGTGTGTTTCCACATGTTTGGACCGATCATGATATACAGGATTTACTGACATCTTTATACAGCTTTGATTATCACAATGAATGGTGGTGGGATCATTGACTTGACCAAATAATCCAACAAGAAGCTTACGGAGCCACACTGCTTCTCTGGATGCAACAGATGCGGCAATGTACTCAGCTTCTGCAGTGCTTAATGCTACCGAAGATTGCTTCCTGCATGCCCAAGAGATTACTGCGGAGCCCAAGTTGAAGCAGATGCCTGAAGTGCTTTTCCTGTCCTTGACACTTCCTGCCCAATTTGAATCTGAGTAGCCTTTCAGGAGGATTGGGGTATTAAGTGTATACTTCAGCCCATAACCAATCGTGCCACGTAGATATCTTAGAATGTGCTTGGCAGCAACCAGGTGAACATGTTTCGGTGAGCTCATGAACTGACTGAGAGCATTCACAGCATAACAGATATCTGGCCTAGTATTGACTAGGTACATCAGGGAGCCAATCAACTGTCTGTACTCAGAAGGATCTGCAAAATCTGAGTTAGCTGCAGAAACACTTAACTTCTTTAAGTTAGATTCCATAGGAGTATGCATAGGTTTACAATCTATCATTCTAAATCTTTTCAAAATATCAATAGTGTATTTTCCCTAACTTAAAAAGATTTCATTAGCTCTTTGCCATACTTCTAACCCTAGGAAGTAGTGCATTAGACCTAAATCTTTCATTTCAAATTCTGAGGCTAATTCCTTTTTACATCTTATGATTAATTTATTTTCACCCGTGAGAAATAAATCATCTACATACAAAACTAAAATAAGCATCTCATTATTATAAATTTTCAAGTAAATGTTAGCATCAGCATCATTCTTGGAAAACCCTAAACTTAGTAAGTACTTATCAATTCTTTCATACCAAGCGCGAGGAGCCTGTTTGAGCCCATATAAGGCTTTCTTCAACCTGCAAACATGAGAATCTCTTTTATGGATTACATAACCTTCTGGTTGCTCAATATAGACTTCCTCCTCAATGACTCCATTGAGGAAAGTTGTCTTGACGTCCATTTGATGCAGCTCCCAACCTTTGGCTGCAACAATAGCTATTATAGACCTAATAGAGGTATATCTAGCAACAGGGGCAAAGGTTTCTTCATAATCTATTCCTTCCTTTTGAGAAAAACCACGAGCTACAAACCTAGCTTTATATTTTTCAATACTACCATCAGCATTATGTTTAATTTTAAACAACCATTTAGAGGAAACGACAGACTTGCCTTTGGGTCTGGGTACAATGTCCCAGACATCATTCTTGATGATAGACCCATACTCTTCATCCATGGCTAATTTCCAAGCATGATGGGACATAGCTTCACCAATATTGTGGGGTTCAGACTCAATTATATTGCACATCACAGAAATGTAGTTGGCATGATTTTGGACACTCTTGCTGTTTCTGAAGGTTCCTCTGGGAGCAGCAAACCCTTCAGCATCTTGAATTGTATTTCTAACCTAGAGTGGTCTCTTCTTGCAGACCACAATATCCTGAGGTATATCGGTAGATTGCATGGGTTCTGATGAGTCATTCTAAACTTCCTGATCTGGGAGATCAGTAGACTCCTCCTGTAACTCAGGGTTAGCATCAACAATTGAATCTTGTTTTTCCATAATCATATCATCATTGTTGATTAATGAACCTTTAGATCTTTTGAAAGCAATATCTTCTTCAAAGGTTACATCTCTACTTACCTCAACATACCTTTGACCTGAAATGTAGATCCTGAAAGCTTTGGAAGATTCACTGTATCCTACTAGGATGCCTTTCTTTCCAGATGGATCCAGCTTGGTTCGTTTTTCTTTAGGCACATGAACATACACAGGGCTTCCAAATATCCTTAGGTGACTGATGTCAGGTTTGATTCTTGAAAATGCTTCTTTAGGTGTTACATTCTTTAGGACTTGATGAGGACATCTATTCTGAATATAAACTGCAGTTTTGGATGCTTCTGCCCATAGAAAAGGTTGCAAGTCTTGATCATGAATCATGGCTCTTGCAGCTTCAACAATGGTCCTGTTCTTTCTTTCAGCAACTCCATTTTGCTGAGGGTTGTAGGGAACACAGAACTCCCTCTTAATTCCTTCTTTAACACAAAAGTCATAGAAGCTACCTGAGGTGTATTCACCTCCATTGTCAGACCTCAAACATTTAATTCGATTTCCTGTAGTATTTTCAACTAAGGCTTTGAATTCTTTAAATCTGTTTAGGACTTCTTCAGACTCTTTAGATTTAAGAAAATAGATCCATGTTTTCCTAGAGAAATCATCTATGAAGATAACATAATATAAGAACCCGCTAGGAGATGCTACTGACATGGGACCACATAAATCTGAATGAATAAGCTCTAACCTTTCTTTAGCCCTACTATCACTTTTATGAAAGGGATTCTTTACATTCTTACCCATTGCACAACCTTTACAAGTATCATCATGAGATAAACTGAGATTAGGCATACCTTTGACCATTTTACCGAGAGTGGGAAGAGCTTGAAAGTGAAGATGACCCAATCTTCTATGCCATAACTCGCATGATTCAGGGGTCTCATGAATGAGAGCTTGAATTGGATTGGCTGCAAGCTTATATAAACTATCACATCTATGTCCAATAATACGAGCAGATTTGAAGTTAGATTTCTTAGACCAAGCAAGTACTTTCCCTTCAGAAAATGCTATTTGCAAACCCTTATCTTCTAAAGCCGAAATAGAAATAAGATTTCTTTTAATACCAGGTACAAATAGAATATCACAGAGTTGTAAGGAAATACCAGAATCTAGTTTTAGAGAGGTAGTACCATAACCTTTTACCGAGTATCAAGCATCATCACCGATTACAACATGAAGATTGGTGTCTTTTTCAATCAGATCTGAGAGATGCTCACAAAATCCTGAGATGTGTCTGGATGCACCACTGTCAAGTATCCACGAATTGCTATCCGTAGGAACATTGCTGGAAAGAGCAGAGATAAGAAGGTAGTCTTCACTTTGTTCGGCAACCTCATTTAAGTTAGCTTTCCTTTCCTTTGGGTCATTTTGACAATCTCTGGCATAGTGACCATACTTATCACATCTGAAGCAATGAATGTGGGAGGAATCTCTTGACTTTTTCCTTGGATCATAGGAGGAGGATCTAAAATCTTTGCTTCTCTTTTCTTTCTTCCAATGACCACCTTTCCTAGATTTAGATAAGAGAACATGATTATCTTTGAGAGAGTTTTTGAGTTTTCCTCTTACCTCAATTCGAGATTCCTCTTCGATGCAATCAGATTGAAGACGCTCAAAGTTGGGACGATCAGCTCTTCCACCAATGCTACGAATGAATGGTTCCCATTCATCTGGTAGACAATTTAATGCAATCATAACAAGGTCTTTATCTAAGATTTGGCAATCAAGAGTCCTTAGCTTGTCCTTTAGTTCATTGATCTTCATGAAGTAGGCTACGATTGAATCTTCTTCTTTCATTTTTATGTGTAGAAGTTGTTGTCTTAGAGCAAGAGCCATGCTGAGATTGTTGACTTCATAGATCCCTTCCAAGTGTTTGATCATTTCTCTGGCAGATGTAAACTTTGATATGACAGTGACAAGATGATTCTTGACGGACTCAATTATGATCCTTCTAGCCTTGAGGGAATCTTTCTTGAACAGTTTCAGCTCTTCAGCATCTTCTGGAGGAGACAGCCTTTCTTCTTCTACAAATTTCAGTAGGTCATTTTCTTCAAGGATCAACAGAATACGAACTTTCCAAGTAGCAAAGTCAATGGCTCCCTCAAGCCTATCTTCAGCCTTTAAACCTGACATCTTTAATCTGAACACAAACAACAACTATATGCAACAATTGATCTGCTAAAATCAGAAGTTAGTAACACCTAGAGCTCTGATACCATGTTAATTTAAACCCTAGGTATGATAATCAGATTTATCTTATTAAATTACGCCCTGGTTTGTATTAGATTTGCAGTAGTTTAGTGAACCAACATGCATTAAATTGTGCCCTAGATTGTAATCAGATTTGCAGAACTTAGTAAGACAACATAAATCAGAAATATGATAGAAGACAAACAAGCATACCCTAGGAAAACCTCCAAGGAGGAAAAACCCAGCATGAAAGACCCACAGGTCAGATTATATATTCTCCTCTAAATAACAGTACAATACTTAGCTCGAATCTGATCTTGACAGATCAGATCTGTCCTTGTATGCTTCAATGACTTGCCTCAAGATATGCTATGTCCCCTTGGACAATATTACACCAAATTGAATAATTCGCCCTTTTCCTTAGGTTCGCACAGCAGAGCTAATTTGCATTCTGATTTTAATTTGAACTTGATGATGTTGACTTGCAAAATGATCTTTATTTATATGCCTCTTTACTTTATTAAGGTCGGCCCTTTATTAAGGTTCGGCCCTTTCTTGAAGTCGGCCTCCTTATATTTTAGGCGCTAATGTTATTTGGTGCAATATTTAATTGATGTGTTTTTAGCATGGATTTAGGATGGGGCCACATTAGGGTAGGAACCGGTCCTAAAGGAGTTCGGATGTTGCCTTAAGGCAATCCGAACCCCTATACCCTAGTTACAATCAACAATTATATCACGATTCTGCATGATGATGCAATTTTGTACTCAATCTGTATTCAAATGAATCAAATTTAATAGAAAACACTTTTGTACTTGTTTATGGACTCACTAAATGTGTTTTGTGATTAAATTTTGCAGAAAAAGTGGCTTTAAAGAAATTTACGTAAATTTTTAAGTTGTCAAATTTTTTGCCACGTTTTTCTCAAGTCTTAGTTGAGTTGCAAATTTTGGGTCTGCTGAGTTTTTGCCAAATACGAATCTGCCAACTATGGACTGGATATTGCATTTGCTATTTGTTCTGAATAAGAACATGAGTTCTTATCATATTTCTTGAGGATAAAAACCCTCTTGGAATACAAATTTCGGGAATGAAAATCCTCCTAGCTGGAAAGAGTGATTTCATCTAGAAGTCACTTGTGGTTGAAAATATTGGGTTTTGGAGACAAAAACCCTAAACATCCATTGGAGAAATTTCATATAGAAATTGTTTTGGTGCTAAAAGTGAAGATCTTCCAATTTGTGTTGCATGGTTATGTTATTTTTCTAGTTGTGTTTCAATGGAGATTTTTTGTGTTTTTGCATTTGTTTTGGGCATACAAGGATTTATGGTGCAGATTTAAGATGTTTGTGGGCTTGTGAAGTGATTGAAGGAGGTTTCTTCTTGAAACCAAGCAAAAATAAGGTGAACTTTGATGATGTCTAAGAGTTTTATGATAGTTAGACCTGTTGTACCAACAACATACTGTATTTCAGACCTGCAATTAATCTGAGAACTATCCAAGTCTGATATCCATCGGTTTTCATGTGTTTGGGGTACTCATACTTGTTGGGGGAGTTGGGGTTTGATGTTGTAGTGATTTATGTGGATTTTGGCTCTGTTGTACCAGCAACAATATGAAGAGCACAAACTTATACTAAGAGGGGGGGATGAATTGGTATAAAACAATTTTTAACTAATTAAACTTTAATAATCACAATGAAGCAATCACAGAAATCCACACACATACTAAGCACAGGATTTTGCGTGGAAAGCCTTATGAGAGAAACCTACGGCAAAATATTGCTTGTATTAAACCTTCTTACAAATTTCATAGGTACTAACCCACTGAAGACACCAATCCCCACAACTGAGCACCAACCTAGAAAGAGACACCAATCTCTTTTAATGAGAGGCACCAACCTCCTGATCTCCTCAGTTAGGAGGCACCAACCTGCAAATGAATAGTATGAAAACTATTTTAAACTTCTCCTTAGATCAGCACTAAATTTCCTTTACAAATCTGCTCACAACTTCATCAACAATCTGCCTTAATATCTGCTCACAAATTTGCAATATTTCTACTCACAAATCTGCAATATTTCTGCTCACAAATCTGCAATATAATATTCAATATTTTTGCTAATAAATCTGTCATAATCTTGCTTTTAGATCTGCTCCAAAGCTCTTATTTTTATTCCTTTAAATCTGTTCTAATATTAGAAAGATATTCAAATTCTTCTTATATCTTCTCCAAAGAGGGAAGCCACATGGAAAGACATGTTCATTGCCAAGAGAGGCCACCCCTTCATTTATATGCAACTGTAATGTCCCCATTTTTAAATAGGATTTAATAATAATAATAATAATAATAAAAAATAAATAAAATGGTCAAAGGGTATGAAATGGAGATTTCTGAATTTGAAATATTCAGATATATGTATTTATCAGGGGTTGCTGCGTGGAGTTGCTTCTGCAGATAATATATTATATCCCATGATATCTATCCAGTATTAATAATAATATTCCATTATATCTTCCAATGCTTTATTTGAGAACATTCTATCCTAATATATTAAGTCATTACTGCAGTTTAAATACTAACACAAATGCTCAAATCAATGAGTGGTATCAATTGGTGCATTGTTTCTTTATATTGTCAGCCGTACACTTCCAAAAAAGGAACCCCCATGTTTAAAAGGGGACATTACAATTGGTATCAGAGATTTAATCCTGCCAGCCTGCGCGACAAACCTACTTTAACCGCCATTCAATTAGGTTTAGCTATTTAGCCCGCTTCTTAAATAAGTCAAAAATAAACTCAAGTAGGCCAATGTTGCATTTCTATATGTGTATGTGTTTAACTACTTCTTGTCTAATGTGTGTTGAGCATGCTTACTCCATGTATATTTTATATGGGTGCTTTTCTCATGTATACCTTGTGTTTGCTTTGTCTGATATGTTTTCAACATGTATGCCTTGTGTCTTATGTGCATTTATGTCTTACCTCATGACTGATGTGTCTTTAGCATTTCTACTGCATGAGTGCCTTTCTGCTATATGCTTTGTACCTTACATGTATTTATGTATTGCTTTATGTCTTACATGTATACTTCATGCCTCTGTGCATTTGTGTATTATTTCATGCCCTACATGAACGCTTCATGCCTTACATCTATTCTCCATGCCTTATGTGTATTTGTGTATTACTTGTCATATCCTAGAACATGTATAGGATTGCAGCATTTGTAAAGGAGATCACAGCTTTTATAGCAGTCAAACCCAGGCAATTAAAATAAATAGGGCCAACTAGAATATTCATTATAGTGTATATTTCAAGGCCAACCTAGATAATAGGGAATTTAATTATGAGCAATTACATTAAGGAGGACGACTTGAATTATAAAGATTCAAATTGCCAACAATTTATTTAATGGGGCCAACCTGAATTAATAATGAATCAGGATGCCATCGATTTATCTAAGATAGCCGACTCAAAATAGATAATAAAATAATAATAATGATAATATATAAAATAAAGAAATTACTGGGGCCCACCTAAGACTTGTTAAGTCAAGTGCTCAATCTTAAAGGACACAACTCTTGCCAAGGGAAAAGGTATGTGTGAAGAGGTATTTCCCTGCCCCAAAGGAAAGATATAAAAATAGAACAATTTCCCCAAAAAAGAGCATCAAGGAAGGAATAGAATCAGATCAGACCAACTAAAAGCAGAGGAAGGATTTTACAAATCAGAGCAGGCCTATTACATCTAACATATAAATATATTAGTACAGCAGATTATAAGCATTCCATTGATTATCATATCTATTCAAGGTATAATAAGCAGACCCTATAATTTTTAAAAGTTTTTAGCCCACACAGGTAGCAGAATTGGCTTGGGCCGTGAGTTTGCTCCCCATTAGTCTTGGGTTCGACTTCGAGGCCCGGATTCGCCCGATGTACCTGGCTTGCAGGCGGCTAGGTACATCCCTAGTGGACTAGTCTCGCCTCAGCTCGCCCCTTCCAGAACCCCAACTTGGCAATATGTAAGTCCAAGTTAAGGCTGGTTGGGTGCTGGGCTGGCTTGTGGGGATACCACTGGAGTAAAAATTAAAAAAAAAAGCAGACCCTAGAGCAGATCTAAGGAACATTTATGAGCAGAAAAGTGTGAAAACTATGAGCAGATTATTTCAGACTTCATGAGTAGTTAATTTCGGACCTTATGAGCAGCAAGAGATTGAACAGGGGCAGACCCGATATAATCAGATTCGGGCATACAGATATTAATATTACAACTGTGATTTGATGCGAAATAATAATTCTTGTGGATCTCAACTAGGATTTGACTTTAGGGCAAGAACTAGGGTATGTACAGAAAGGGACATTACAAGTGGTATCAGAGCAGTGATTCTACCAGCCTATGAGAACAGCACTATGCATTATGCAATGTGCCTGAAGATAGTGATCAAGAATAAGTGGGAAGAAATGACAAGGGTCATAGTGCAAATCATTACTCAAAAATCACAATTGACACTCGGTCATTTGACATCATGCAAGAGTCTCAAACAAAGAGGGTTGCACATGGAAAGAGAATAATAAGTTATGACAACCATCTGCAAAATAAAGAGGGCGGTATGCCTTAAAGTCTAAAGATAAGCATCAATGACATGGCAGAGTGGATAAAGAAAGAGGAACTTCATGGCAGAGCATAGAGGGTTTGAATGAAAGCGTGATCAGCCTATTAGGAGGAAACTGAATCGTGCAAAAGCAAAATATACTGTCATAATAAGAAGCAGCATAGGACAGTCACAATGTTCCAAAATGGCAAGGTAATGGCAAAGTCAACAAGTGACAGATATGTCAAAAAGATATGATGGTCCTAGGGTGGGGTTAATGCTCAGTTGGCACACCAAGTTTAAAGACTGTGACAGTAATAAATGTATAGAATGACAATTTTAAACATGAGCTCATACTGCAATGATAATTATATGGGAGACATATCAGTTATTACAGTGAATAAAGATCATTAGGACAATCTAGAATTGTTGGAACAATCCAAGGATTTGGTCTACATGGAAAACTACAAGAACATAGTTAAAGACTTGTATCAAAGGCGGGGTTGAAAGATAAGATGACAGTCCATAGAACGTGATAGAGAAAGGCCAACCCTATGTTGCATGGATGAAGATATGACAGTCCAAAAAGAGACATTCATGACTTTCTAAACCAAGATGAGGACACAAGAGGGACAAGGGCTTTGAGAATTAACCCTACATGGGAGGGCAATGAGAAGTTACAGTCCTATGATTGACATAAGAAGCAAGTTAGATTACCCCAAGGGATGGTACTGGTCATAGTTGGATGTTCCTGCCTCTTGTGGGCCAAGTGATCATAGTTGTATTGAATTCTCCAAGAGATCATAGAATTTTGAAAGTAATGAAGCAAATTTTGTTCCAAGTCATATTTAAGTATTTACAGTTGATCAGACACCTAAAATACCTAACCTGGTCTTTACAAAGCATATAAGACCGATGTTCTCAATTACGGTGTACATTGACCAGCTTTTATACTCTAAATTAAGATCAGCTAGAAGGAAATGTATGTCTGCAGAGAGAAAATTTATCATATCTTTGTAAATGTGTAGGCATATAAACATGATTTATGTTGAGAAGTGAAATAAAGTTAACTTGTCCCCCCATTTATGGGGCTAGAGGGGCTAATCCCTCTCTCAATCTGAGACTGAATGTGGTTCGGACTCCTCTGGAAGAAGGATGTGTAAAGGTGAATTTTGACGGTGCATCATGAGGTAATCCAAGGCCATTAGGGACAGGATGCATTCTCAAAGATCAGTTAGGAAATACAGTTGCAGTTGAGGCAGTGAAATTCCTAGAAGGAACAAATAATGAAGCCGAGTTACAAGCGGCATTGATCAAAGCAACAATGTGCAGACGTCTAGGCTTCAAGAAGCTCCATCTGGAAGGGGATTTGCTAAATCTGATCAATGCAATCCATCAACGAGATACTCAAAATTAGAGACTCAAAAAACTCATTCCACAAATTTGGTAATGTCTAGAAGGATTGGATGATTTTAAACTCTCCCACATTTATTGAGAAGGCAATGGGGAAGTGAACAAACTGTCCAAGTTGGCAACCAAAATGATTGCAGATCGAGAGGCAATGGAGCTGGGAGATTTGGATCCTATCCCAAGTACTATGGAAGTGGGCGATTTGACCCAGGAGTAATGTGGCATTTAAGTCTGCGGCAAGGAGGCATTAATGCAGTAAATAGACGAGGTGGGCTCCTTTATTTGCCTGCAAGACCGATAGAAAGGCATGCAACGATGGATTCTACCATCAACTTAGAGGCAAAGAAATGAGATGGCTTTCTGAGGCAAGGTAATCAACTATCGTTTGAGCAAGATTTTCAACCTTACAGAACTGGAACCACTTAAGCTATCAAGACTATCTTGGGCAGACACTACCTAGCATCCACCTACAGGTATCGGGTTATTAGTGGCATTGCCTCATTGTTTATGGTGTGGCTGCTTTAGGCCCAAGAGAAGGTGGTGATGAAAGGACTCATGCAAAAGCTGGTTAAAGCAAGCTAGAGGGTACGAATTGAGAGGTACCTGGATATGGCAGTGGTAGGGTTTGGGTTGAAGCCAATGGATAAACAATGGCCGTGACTTACCCTGTCCTACAATGGGCCATGGGTACCAATTTTAGTGTGGAGCGTCGAGGCGGATGAGGAGGCACACAAGCTGGAAGTCTCACGCAGCATAGGACTGCTGAAAGAGATGGGAGAACGGGACCAGTGGGATGCCCATTGCTGCTGACACCCCCCCTAGTGGTAGAGGAGGTAGATGAAGAGAGGAAAATGGCCGAGAATGATGACAACGAGATGTAGTATTTGCCGGTGGGATGTGCAGAATTTTGTTTTGGAAAATTTTGGATTTTTGTAATATGTTTTTGTTCTCAATGTATTACAGGTTTGGCCCACATAGTGCCAAATTAATTAGTCGAAAAATAAGAAATTAGGTTAACCAGTAGAGACCAAAGATGGCTTTCTGATGACCAATAAATTAATATGGTTTATGTCCAATGCAGGTTAGCAGAAATGAGTAGAATGCATGGTTCTATAGGAAAAACTAAAATGAGTGATAACCATACTCTTTTGTTGGACATTGCATGAATAACTGACATAAAGATAGATTGAAATTTGAAGTCCTTTGTGATTAAAGCTTTCTAAATGGTTACGATAAAAAATAGATTGCAGGTTCTTAAATAGGATGAGATCACATTGATAAATCATCAGAGCTTTTATCATGTTAATTAATATATATATTTGTCATGGTGAAATTTGTGTACTCATGCCATTTCCTATTTAGTTTTATTGCTTTTTTTGGGAAGAGTGTCTTGATGCATAGATATATTGAATAATGGCATAATTTTGTGCAAAGTCGAGTCCCTTGCCCTATGTAACCCACACTTATTCCTATGCATTTGTCTTCTACATAATTCTTATCCAGGTCGCATTTTCCTATATACCTACCCTTATTATATCCTATTCATTTAAATTTATGCCCTAATCACATTTAACTATGCACACATTCCCATACACATGTTTTCCATATTAATTTAGACCCTCATGTTACGTGACATATTGAGGAGTTGGCTTCTTGGCATCAGCTTCATGGCCGACTTCCACAACTACACTGAAGAAGAGAATTTGAGGACTGTATATGGAAATATTGATCAGTAGGAAGCAGAACATCATTCCTTGGGACCTTTGATTGCACCTTCGAGCTCATTGACTCAAAAAGTTAACTTGGTTTAATTACTTGTCAAGGGAATGGGCAAACTTGATTTTGTCTCATTGTAGAAACATCAAGTCAACTCAGCTCAATTTGATAAAATAACCAAAACTTTCACAAAACTGAACCATTTTAAGTGCTGTTAAATATGCTGAATTTTTAGCTCTCACTTTGTTGATTGACATCTGAATTGATTTGCTAAATTGTCATGAGTTTCTCGCTTTACTTTAGATAATTAGCTGAAGCCTATTAAATATGACTTTGATCCATTTTTTAAGAAAAAATACATTACATGAGAAAATACTCTGATTAGACCCCACTAAAATTCAAGTCAAATGATGACATTTACTAATAAGCAAAATCAACACAAGCTGTCAAAAAACTATGATCATGAAAACTTTCTGTAAATTGTGAGCAGTCTAGTAACATATTAGAAAACCCACTATAGCAAACGCTAAGTAGCACAAACACGCAGGCACGGCCACCATGAAAGCCTATGTAATGTCCCTTTTCGCAGAGTAGTCCAGAACGACTAATTAGCCTATTTAAATCCCATAAACTAAAGTCAAATAAAAAGGAATTATTTAATATTATCCTATAAAGCATAGTTTATGGGTAATATTATTTAATAAATTTAATAAGCTTTATAAAGTGACTAAAGTGAAATATCAAAGGAGATTAATAAAGTCACCTTATTTCCCGGGTTTAAATAAAATATTAAAAAAGCGGAAAATTGAAAAGTTCTTCTAATGGTTTTCGGGGATCGTTATAAAAAGGACATTTTGAGGCTTATTTTCACATGCTTGGATTTTTTCTCTTATTTGAATTTGTGAGCTTCTTCTGGAGCCAAACCCTAGGACAGAAACCCTTTGGCAACCGGTTTCAATGGTGAAACTATCCATCCTAGCTAGTTAAAGGCAAAATCACTCAGGTTTCACAGCTGCACATCAACATTGTGTTATAGAATTTGTTAAGTCTTTACAGAGACAAATTTCAAATTTGGGAATGTTTTACTGGTATTTTATTGCAATGACTTGAAATCTAAGGTTCATGAAGTTGAGCAACTAGCATTTGTTGATAAAGATTATACAGGTTGGGCAATTGGAAGAATGCATTTTTGAAGGGCGTTTAAGATAAGGGTTGAGCGTTCAAATGAGAATAATGCTACAGCTGGGAATGTGGAATGAACAGCTATATATGCTGGTTGTGTGATTACTCCTGCTGCACATCAACCTGTTTCTATTGCTGAAGCTGTTTAGAATAAATTTGGAGGTTGATTCCTTGCTGTGGCAGAGGCGTGAGGTTATGGGGTGTGTTACCTTTATTAGCTGCAGGGTGCAAACTGAAACATTTGGAGCAGTATCCAGTCACTACCTTTGGGTGTGAGAATAAGTAATTAGACAGGCAAATTCTTGTGCCACCATTTTATCTCTGAAGGCGTAAGTTCGGCTATTATTTTGAAGGGCAAGGTATCTCAAGCCTGCATCTAGATAAGAGGAGTATTATCTCTGCCGCTGCTAATACAGTTTGGGCCTAAATGTGGAAGATTAAAGTCATTATGCAAGTATCACTTTATTCAGCTTTCTTGAGTCAGAAATAAGGTCAGAAACAAGATCTTCTCCTTGTATTTTTCTGAGTGATATTTGAGAAATATTGTAATATGACCTTAGCAGCAGAAATTATATTAATATTCCAACTTTTGAATCCTATGCTGTATTTAAATAAATACATGCGAATGTCAAACATATTTCCATGAACTTGAATCGAAACTTGTAACTGCATTGATCTACAAACTATTCACAAAACAAAATAAAAGAAAATTTGGAAAAGGGATTTTACAACTGTCTGAATTGGTGGATGGTCACACTTAATTATGCAGGAAACTGAGTTTGCTATTTGCCATATAAATCTAAATCCAAACCCTTATACATTTTTATATAATCCCCTATTAAAACAACTGCAATGCTTATCACAAAGCAGCAGAAAAATAACCAGAATTAAAAACTTATGTATGCATAACAACAACAATGACCATTAAAAAAGATTCGAACTGCCGGAGGAGAATGAAGGATTTTCCTCTTAATCAACTCTACTGTTGATCACAAAAAAAAGAGTATTTGAGCATCCTCTCCATGTCTACCCCTACCACACTCTGAAATCATTGAGTTATCTGAGGCCACATCTTTGCAAAGCATATTGTCGAAAACATTCTAAGGCATGGCTATGTATTTCAGTGGCTTCTAGGGTACCAGATGCACTAACAATAGTGGCAATGATGAAATTGTCCATTTCCATGATTAACTGCGGCACATTGCAAAATAGATAGAAAATTGACTCTACATTTATCTTGAGCAAAAATCCAGCTAGCAGTGCAGTATATGAGACCACCTCTAGCCTCACCATTTCCTCAAATGTCTTTGGTGTCAATTTCATACTTCCATATATGGCATGCACTGTAACAAGGTTATTCCCCACATAGACATGCCTCTCAATTCCATTTATTATTACATGGGAATACATCTGCCTCACTCATTCTATGGATCCACTGGTGCCAAAATATCTCATAACACTGTCATAAGTGAATTGATTTGGATTTTGATTCGCATTCCACATTTGAATAAAGAGCTTGAGAACCTCCTTGCCATGTTCATGCTGGGCATTTCCAGCAGGCCTCAAAACCACGTATGAATTAGGCTATGTATCAAATACAATGAATGCATCCTCCATCCTCCCACATTTTACATGCATGGTTACAAGTGCATTAGCAACAGAAACATCATCTGAAAGTCTAGCTTTGACAATGCAGCTATGGACCTGCCTTCCCTCACATGTTTCGTCAGTTGGAAATCATTGCAAGGTCACTGGCATGTGTAAGAAGATTTAGCTGCATGCCCATCCTTTCAATTTGTTTCACTGGGTTGAAACAATTCCTCAGATTGGCTATCCTGAACATATCCGCATCCATTACAGACCATGGTACACAATTCATTCATGTATTTTGCCAAACAGTTGCCGTGCATTCTCTCAACTTGCACATTTCCTGCATGCATATCAACAAGCATACTGCCCACAAAAGCATCTCACTCAGGTGGTAATTAAATAACATAATTTATCATTGTTTCCAAGTAATTATTAACAACTAACAAGTTGATCAAATAACACGTGGTAACCCTTATTTTGTACTACAATTTATTTATAAAATAAAGGATTTTGTGGTACTAAATTTTGGCAATTACAAAGAAAGTTAAAGTATATAATGGCCTAATTATGGAACACAAATTAAAACAATTTGGTTTAGTGGCAAGCCCAAAACCACCACAACAAGCAACTTTCATTTCCATTTTCATGGAATAAATGCATATTCTTTTTGGCTTGAAGATGTTTTAAATTTTTTTAACTCTCAAAATTCATGACTGAGTAGTTCAACATTGACCCTGTTGAATGACTTTTAAATCAATATATTTAATATAAAATAAGTTATTTCTGCTTGCAATAGACATGATAACATTTATATGTTTTTCATATTTTATAAATATTGCCATTTTTCCTTCTTTTTATGGCTCAAAAGGTATTTCATTTTTTTGGTGGGAGAGGATTTGTTACAACTTCCAATTCGTCTGGAAGTTATTTCAATGTTTTTTTGGTGACTCTCGTATTTCATCTTTACACTAAGGTGGCTGCTATGTTAGATGATATAGCAGAAAGAAATATTCACTGATAAGGCAAACTGATTTTTGACATTTTTGTTGACCAAAAATCATGATTTCATCATGGTTATTCAGTTAATTTTCACACTTTTTTGGTTAGGGTTTAAGGCTTAGGGTTTCTGAGTGTTTTTTCTCATTTCTACGGCATTTTTTCCTAGTTCTTTCCCTAACCCTAAACACTTTTTTCTCAATTAATTGAAAAAAAAATCTTGGCCAAGTTAATCCCAAAATTTAGATTTTTGGTACTATGATAAATATTCTTAATAATGAATGGCATGCCCGTAAGACTACATCTCCAGTTGGCAATCGCTACTTAGATAAACGATAAGGTATATTCATCTTATTCCTAAGAAAGCAATGCTACAATATAAAATTTACCCGTGAAATTTTTCATTAAACTACATTACGGGTTTCATAACTATATCTATTTCAGGAATAATGAACCATTGCAATAATCACTAAAGTTTACGGCATTGCAACAGTAAGTAAATACCTCGTACAGGAGTCTCACGCAGATTTGATGCACGCAATGAGAGGTCAGTTGCTCGAACCTCCTTCAATACAGGTAAACTCGAGTCTTTATTTTGTGAATATCCTGAGGCATTAAATCAAAGATTTTTAGAATTTATAATAAAATTGATTAGAACTGCAGAGAGGTAACTTCAAATCTTTGTTTTGTGAACAGCGAATATCATATTACATTGAAAGGTAGGATTCAGAATTTGGGATGTAATGGATAAGAACTCGATGTGTGTAACCTGAAATCTTTATTTTGTGAATGAGTTGTGGCTTTAAAGCTAAAATTTTAAAACTTAAGAATGAAATGGAAAGAATTCAAACAAGAGGGTAAATAGTTTTGGGTGAAATTACCACAATGAATAGGTCTTTGCCATGATACATCGCTCATTCGGCGGAGGAATTTAGGGCATGAATAAGAGTAACCAGCAATAGTCCGAGCACTATATGGCAGGCAGAATGGGGTGCAGGATCGGGAGAAAGAAGCTGAGAATACTCGGTCCATGGTTTACCAGATTGTTTCCCCGACTAGCCATAAAAACCTATGATATTCTTTATTTGTATTTGAAAGTATCCCTCATCCTGGGATTTTGTGAAGACTTGTGTTTTCTGCAATTCCACGTTGGTTGGAATTTAATTTTTGGGGAAAGCAGGTTACGGTTCCATAGCAGCATGGTCCCGTCTAATTGTTTGTCACTGTATGGGATTTGGAAGTTTGTATAAAGTCACTAGCCTATCTTTATCAATCTAGAAAAATGTAAATCTTTTGATAAAAATAACCTTACACGTATTTTATATAAATTTTAAAAATATAATTGAATTTTTATTGTAATTATGTAATAATTATTATTAAAAAATTGAACAAATTTTATATAGTTATATTTTATTCTTTATTTTAAATGATTGTAAAAATGTCATTTAAAATTATCAAATTTCCACAATTCATAATAGCTGCTTCGGATATAATTGTGTGACTTGTTTTTTGTATCAATTGACCTTCTTTCATATCCTAATGATGGATCATGATCCGAAAAGTTGATGCAAAAAAAGTCACGTATCAATAAAATGTCATTTATTTGTCTTTCTATTTATCTATATTAAAAAAATTTAAGACAAAAATCCAAATTTTCTCTTTTTGAAAATGATGTTTAAAACATTTTCATTCAATGAAATGTCATTGTATTGATGGCTTGAAGGAGATGATCACTATTGTATATGTCATATCTTGACTTTATTGTGTATTTTTATTGGTTGATTTTGTAGACACCTAAAAATGTCTTATTGATCATCTACTAATTATTCCTCTAATTGATTAAATAATTATTTAATTATTTAATTAATTTAATTAATCTTATTCTTCTATTTCATATTTCCTCATAATCTTACTAATTATTCTATTTTTTATTCTATCATCATTTAATCATTTTAACCATTTTCTAAATGTTAATTAAATATTTATTATTTAATTAATTCTGATTAATTCCTCAATTTAAATAATTTTTATTATTTAAATAAATTACTAATTATTCAATTTCTATCTCTCTAATCATCTAAATTACTAATTATTCAATTTCTATCTCTCTAATCATCTAATCATTTAACCCTTTTCTAAATATTAATTAAATATTTATTATTTAATTAATTATGATTTAATCCTTTAAATTAAATAATCTTTATTATTTAATTAATTATGATTTAATCCTTTAAATTAAATAATCTTTATTATTTAACTAAATTCCATTTCTAAATAATTAAATAGTTTCTTTAAATTATTTAATTAACTAATTAATTCTTCCATTTCCAAATCCCCAAATTCTAATTTCATTTAATTTCATATTCTTCTAATTTCTTCTAAATTCAATTACATGTGCATGATTTCAAAAACCAAATTGAAAATCAAAGTCAAGTTCTAAATATATTCAAATACTAAATTGAATTAAATAAATTCAATTATTTGAATAAATATAATGCAAAGATTAAATTGAAAATCTAAATCTAAATGCAAGCACATGCTAAATTAATTAATTAAATCAATTAATTAATTAAATCATTTATCTCTCTAATCTCTATTTCTATCTTTCAATTAGTTTTTTCTAAATTAAGCTTTCTTTGTCATCCTCTTTATTTCCTCCAATCATTCTTTTTCTTTTTCTCAATCAGTTGACTCAATTAATCTATTCAATCTATTGAGTTTCACTCCTACAATCAGCGGTTCAACTATCAATTTTCATTTGAGCTCACCTGAATTCCACCTCTTGATCAATCTGTTCCACCTTTCAATCAATCTTCTCCAATTATCTATAAATTAAGCATCCAATCTCCATTTTCAACAATCACAAACTTTGAATCTTTGTGTCACTTGTAAGTTACCAGCGCAATATCTGAGAGCCATCATACCATAGAGAAGAGAAGAGCAATGGAAGCTATATGCAATCTTGGAATAGGGAGTTTGATTTGAACTATTTTAATTCCTATTTGTTTGATATTGCATTATTTCATTGTTAGTTTGTTAAGATTCTTTGATTAGGCAAGGATTCGTGATTTCCCTTTGATTTCTAATTGAATACTTGTTATAAAGATGAATTTTACATGCATAGATTTTGGTGAACCCGACGTGAAATACACCTAACTTACCTTCTCTGTTCTTTGTATAATTTTTGCAAGTCGTATGAATTTTTGTATTTTTTTATAGATTTCACACAGATTTCGAGAACAGATATTTCGTCACGCTATCGTGATTACATCGTCTCACAATCGCATAGACAGCATCACGCATTCAACCCCTCAGGGTCACGCATTCACTCTGACAAGGTTACGCAATCGCCCTGTTCAGATCACGCAATCACCCTTTCTGGATTACGCATTCGCAGGGAAACCTGTTGTCTAATTTTTTATTGTCTATTATTTAATCTGTCTATTTCTGTCTAAAATTGGTTTAATCTGCAAACACATTACTTCTATTTCATGATTTCATTATAATAGTTTATGGGAAGAAAAGTACAGATCAGGATTTCAGGTGCAAGAAGGACGAAACAACAAAGAAGAGAAGCCAAACGCTATCAAAAGGTTCTCCAGGCAGAAAAATTGATACAAGATTTGGAAGAGCAACTAGCCTTTGATAGATATAATAGCTTAGTTCTTTCTTATCAAGTTAAATATGATCTAATCAATATTGAATGGATGATGAGAGATTTGGCTAGGGCTTCACAGTTGGTTTTGTAGGTTCCTGATCGGGTTTAGTTTTCTTTTATTTTTTTTATTTTTTTGAATTTTTGGTTGTCTGCCTGTCTGTTACGCAATCAACTTGTTAGTGCTACGAAATCGATCAGATATCATCATGCATTCGGTCTGTCAGAATTACGCATTCGATCTATAAGTATCACGCAATCGCACAGGTAAAGTTATGCATTTGCTTCTGTAAAGTTTTGAGTTTTTGTTTTTTGTTAGTTTGATTTTACTACTAATCTCCTATTTACAGCCTGTGGTGGACTTACAAAAAGGATTAGATTAGTATTTTTGCATGCATCACCTAACACTTCATCTTTTGGTGCTTAAAATCGACAACAGTTAAAATGGACATGCATGGATAATCTTACACATCATTGTTTGGTGCTTAAAATAAACGTGGGCTAAAATTGACATGCATGTATCTCACACTTTGTCTTTTAGTGCTTAAAATCAATAAAATGGTTATAATTGACATGTATGCTTTCATATTTCGATTTGGTGTTTAAAATGGACATGCACATGCGTATTCAACACCTAAATTTGGACTATAAAACAAACGTGAATAAGGCTACATTAAATTAAATCATTTTTCTTTTTTCTTAAGGTAAAGAATTTTTATCGTGTTTGGGGTGGACCTACTGTTGCATTAACCAACTTTCCACCCGCCTTCGGGGTCTTGGGAGAAAGGAGGAAGGTGACAATGACATCCAAATTTTATTTTATTCTACGTAGTGAGGGGTATCTTTGACTGGGGATTTCATCACCCCACAGAGGTACTTCGAATTGGGATGCGTTGGGGATATCATCTCTCCCAGCGTACTCTTGAACGAGTTTTTTGAGCCACTATATAAGTATATTGGTCAGGCGGCTAGAGTGTTGAGTGAATTCGACGTATGTGGGGGCCTTCCCTACACTGATAGGCTCAATTAAAGTCTTAAGTGGCTTGCTATGAGAATTCATCGTTGGATCGGGATCCCACGAAACCTAATACTACGAACCAATTTAGTTGCCAAAAATCCTACATTCAGTGATTCCGGGAGTGCGGATCATACCCCATAGATACCCCTCATGTACCTTACATTATGAGACAGAAATCCCTCGGTGATAAGATCTTCAGATCTTCGGGGTAAGAGAGACTGGCATGCCCGAGAAGTGTGTGTCGTGGAGTGGAGCCAATGTTGCCAGACTCTCTATCTGTCCGTCTTGTTTCGGTACTTTGTTGCAGGGGCCTCATTGAATGGTGTCCACTTTCCAGCCTAAGATTGTATTCCATGCTTTTTTATATATCATTGTGATAGACCAGTATTGAGTCAGTCCCTTGGGCTATTTCAGGCCCTATCCCACATATCTTTAGATTTTCCAAGATTGTATGAAAATTGAGTCAGTCAACTATACATACCTCTAAGCAATTGTTCTCAGATTTGGAAAACTGCAAAACATTATCCCACACACGAAGTTATAGAAAACAAAGTCCATTTTGAAACCAAAACTCAAAAGTCCTTACATACTTGTGACCCTAGGCAGTCTTATACATAGTCCCACTTACATCCTCATTATCGTCCTACGTCTTTTGCATAGTCCCACTTGCATCCTCATTATCTTCCTTCGTCTTTTGCATAGTCCCACTTACGTCCTTATTATCGTCCTACATCTTTTTCTTAGTCCCACTTACATCCTCATTATCGTCCTAAGTCTTTTGCATTATCATCCATATTATTTACATAGTCCTACATTATCATATATGTTGTCATCTAGACCTCATATACATCTAAGTCCATTGTCAGTTATAGATTCATAGCATGTGTCTTCATGGGTCTCCCAGGTGATGGTTTGCTCCCCTTCGAGCAACCTAATCTAGTGCCAAATGGCGGTCAACGAGAAATCATTCATGGTCTAGCTAACTTAACTTGGGACTTAAGAAGAAGCGCACCTCAATATATAGGAGTCATACACAAGATAAGCATTGATTCTAAGATTTCCCATAGAATTGATATAGAGATCGAGGCTGAACAACTTAGTCAAGAAATGGAAAGACTTGCATTAGAGAAATTAGAAATGCTCAGCAGGTCTCACATCAAAATCCTCAATAGAGAGTCTAATATAGCCTTGCATACCTCATATTTACATCTACAGTCTAGTGTTAAGTCATTGTCTTGCATAGAACCACCCTCATATAAGAAATTTTAGATGCCCATCACAAGGTCACAAAAAGCGAAAGGAATAATGAACCCAAACAACACACAGTCAGTAAACCCTACTTGGAATATGGACATGTCAACAAGTCAACACTCGGGTACAAAGACAATGTCCACCCTAAACGAATTACAACAACATTTGACAAAGGAATAAATTGAGTCAGCTCAACAAGACCCACATGTCCTCATGATCCTAGATGCACTTATACATAGCGATAGGGACAAGTATCTTTCGTTGTTAATACAAAATGGGGCAAAACTACCTGAGGATTTTGATGTCACAAAGATTTTACCACCGGGAAAAACTTTAGGTCAAGACAACAGTCAAACAACACCCATGACACAAATACAAGCAACGACCTCCAGTCTTCCTCAAAACGTACCTATCCAAACAAATGTCAATGCAGATGCAAACTTTCAAACAAGTGCATCAACCTCGGTGATCAATGTTAACACAAAGCATATCGATAATATCAAGTGTCTCAGCACCTATTCAAACACAAGCAACAAGTGCAACCCAACCTCCAGTTTCCTATTCTATGGGATCAACATATAGTCATCAAAATGCAAATATAGGTCTTGCCAACACAACAAGTACAACTCAACCAAACATGGGTTCGCATATCACCTATTTCACAGTACCTAGTGGAATTCACAACACGCAAAGTTATAATCTTGGTACCTTCCAACAACCTCCTAGTTATGCAACCACGAATCCTTTTGTGGGACATACACAAACACAAGGTCTACCTTTGACACAAACAGATATTTTGACACAACAAATACAAAATTTGCAACAACAAATGACAACCATGCAAACCGGTAACGACAAGAAAAGCTACACAATGCAGGATCTACGTCCTTATCCATTTGATCACACATTATACATGTCGCCTTTCCCACAATATTTTGAAACACCCAAATTTGATAGATATCCTAGAGATCATATCAGAGAATTTTTTACGACATGTATAGAAGTTGCCTCAAAAGATACTTATTTAATGAGACTATTTCCTAAAAGTCTGGGAGGTTCGGCTTTAGAATGGTTTTTACATTTACACCAACCATCACATCATGGGGAGAATTAGTTGAACAATTTATTGCAAACTTCTCACATAACATTGACACCCTAGTTACTTTGATGGACTTATGTGTCGTTAAACAATATGAGAATGAAATATTTGCATCCTTCATACAACGATGGAGGGCTCTTTATAGGAGGTGCAAGACAGTTATCCCAGAAACAGAGCAAGTGGATATGTTCATAGAAAACTTGATTCCTAAGATTAAATATCTGATACAAATGCAATGTTTAACCATATTCAAACAAATCATGAAAAAGGCTCTCAAATGTGAGAAGGGACTAGTAGAACAAGGTCTTATTAAGTATGGCAACACCAACAACAATGACAAATCTAGTTTTGGTCAAAAAACAAAAATGTGACCAATGATGGTATTGTAGACGCCAGAACGATAAACAGAACTCAACCCGTTTTATCTTTGGGAATGAGTCAGTCATCTAATCCACATATAGGGAATAACACAACCTCAACAAATGTAAATGCTACACAAAACATGAACACAAGATACCCCAGGGTAAATGCTCCAAGAAGAAATTACACACCTCTAGGAGAGCCTATTGAGTCAGCGCTCAAAAAGTTAATAGAGACAAACATGATCACTTTACCTGAAGTAAGAGTGTATGAACCAGGTCCTTTCAAACCAACATGGTGGAATGATAATGATTTCTATGATTATCATCGGACTAAAGATCACAAAACAACAAGTTGCTACAAATTGAAAAACTTGGTCCAAGATATGATAGACCAAGGGGACATCACAATTGATACCGATAAAACCTCAGCAAACACAAATCATACAATTTTTAAGGATCCTTTTGTTAAGCATGACAAAGGGAAAGCTACCACATCAGGTACCCAAGACAATACAGCTAACTACACAAAGGTCTCATACGACTACACTATTCATGACATTAGCTCAGGAGATATAGCAAACACTGATTCACAAGAAACACTTGATCAAGATGACCAATATCAAGACACTCATAGAGATGATAACCAAATTTGCATGATATCAGAGGCACCGAAGTACGATGATGATAAAAATCTTTGTCTCAGAGACTGGGGGCATGATCAACCATCTCACTCAGGTTGGTTTGATGATGAACTCATAGAACACATCATGGATGTCAAAACATACACATAAAGACTATGAAGAGGGATTTAACATAAATCCTGATAAAACAACTTATGATACAGACAAATCTTGTAAGTCAAATGATACAGTAGCTACGATCACCATAACTCCCAGAGACAGAGACTATGCAGTGGTTACTCGCAGATCAAAGGTAACTTTACAAGGGATACCACCAAATCATCCACCACCGGTAGGGACTTACAATGTTGTTGAGCAACTTAAGAAAACTTCGACACAGATATCATTATTTGAACTATTGCATATTTCACCCACTCATAGAACTATACTAGACAAAGCACTTCAAGATTCAGTAGTAGACAGAGATATAGATGAAAATGTCTTCCAGTCTATGGTAGGAAATCTGACACAAGGCACACGTATTACATTCACAGAACAAGATATTCCTAGTGATAGACTGCATCATAACGACCCACTACATCTGGAAGCTTACATTCATAAGAGAAGAATCAGAAGAGTACTCATAGATGGGGGAGTCGGTCTCAACATTTGTACTTTAAAGCTAGTCAAAGCACTAGGATATTCTGAACTTCACATTGATTCTTCCAAGAGGATAAATATCAAGGCTTACGATGATGAAGAATGTCCATCAAAAGGCATTGTAACATTACCTGTACAAGTAGGACCTATAACGATAGAGGTCGCTTTTCAAGTCTTGGACAGAGAACTAGGATATAACATGTTATTGGGCCACCCATGGATCCACACCATGCAAGCGGTACCATCCACATTTCATCAGTGTGTCAAATTCCCATACAATGGTACTGAAATCACCATAAAGGGTGATCCAAACCCATTCCAACATTGCAATTACTTGAAAGATAGTGTGGATAATTAGGTACCTATCAATCAGGCCGCACCTCTCACTACACAACTGGAAACATTCAAGATCACATAAACAAAAAAGGATATGCCTACAACATCCTCCTTACAAATAAAATATATGGGTTGTGGAGAGTACTCTATTGCAAATACTTTAAGTGAGAGACAGTTGTCTCTTTCTCCTAAGTCCTTTGGGAAACCTCACACTACAATGCAAAAACAGGACAAAGGAAAATAAATTGTCAGATACACAGACTCATGCTCTTTCATTAGATGGGGTGACTTACAAGAAGAATCCCTAAACAAAGATGTTAATCATTGGATATATAGAGAAGAAGATCACATGATGATACCTAGAATACCCACAGATCAGTATGGCAATGGATTCAAAATGCTCCAGAGACATGGATATGATGGTACCACAGGCCTTGGGTTATAGAAACACGGAAGACTAGAACCTGTTGTTCCTAATGATAATCCAGGGAATTAAGGATTGAGATATAAGCATGTACAACATATCACAGAAGAAAGACAACGTATCCTTGATATATTAAATCGACTAAGGAAACCATCAGACTACATACCACAAAGGGATTTGTCCACACAGGCGCTTCCGTCTTCATCTCAAACAAGTAATTAGGTAACCACATCACCTACAAGAACCTACCACTGAGTTACAAAATGATGGAGAAGACATGAGACAACTCCTACAAGAACCTACCACTGAGTTACAAAATGATGCAGTTGTTGACACAACAGTACAGACTAATGTGGTAATAGATGCAGGTTTACCACCACCACCCGAATCCCATCTGTGGCTATTGTCACTACTTCTACCACGAGAAACAACACGGGCTCAACCTAACGAAATAGATGAAGAAAGATTGCAAAGGCTTACACCAAGCTTAAGAAGGGTAACTAATGTCCAAAGAAGACCAACCAATCTACAATAGAATCAGAGGTAGGAACAAGAAGAAATAAGTGATGATAGCTCATATGATGAAAGTGAGACAGACTCTCATGACTACGAATTCTTATCACTCCATGATTCTAGCCCACCAGAAAGTGTAATATCAAGGTATCAAATAAAGCTTATACAGGATGAAAATACACAGTCATTCAAACAATCAAGTCTTCATGTTATTAGAGTCTACTAAAGAAGGGAATAATGATTTACCCCTAGTGCATTCACACTTGATTGATTGGGGGAAAGAAGGAAAACCAACACTGGATTGGTTTGAAAATGATGAAGAAATTTCAGAATTTCTAGGAGTCGGAGAGGGATTTCCAGAAGGTGATCACAAAGCAGAGTTTGTTGTAGACCTGAATAGAACAACATACTTTGGAGAAGAGAGTTCTTCTACAACAGAAGATAAGGATCAAACTACCCATAATGGCAAGAGTGACTTGGGTAATCTTCCTAGGGAAAGAGAAAGTTCAGCATTACTTACAGAGGAAACAGAAGAAGTAAACATAGCAGAAGGGGAGGTTATACATAACATCCATCTGGAAAAATCACTAAGCAAAGAAGAAAAAGACAAATTCATTCATTTTTTCAAGCAACAACCTATCAAATTTGCTTGGTCCTATTCAGACATGCCAGGCTTAGACTCTGAATTAGTGTTGCATCACTTACCTTTGATACTAGGAGTTAAACCTTACAAGCAAAAATTGAGAAAAATGCATCCAAGTATTGCATTACTAGTTAAAATAGAACTACAAAAGTTGTTGGATGTAGGTTTTATTAGACCTATTGACTATGTGGAATGGATATCCAACTTGGTACCTATGACTAAGCCCACAGGAGGCATAAGAATTTGAATAGATTTCTAGGATCTAAATAAAGCTTGTCCTAAGGATGACTTCCCGCTACCAAATATCGATATGATAGTTGACCTAACAGCTAGAAATGAGATGCTATCCTTAATGGATGGTTTTTCAGGATACAACCAAATTAAAATTACACCAGAAGATCAACATAAAATGACCTTTACATGCCCATGGGGACACATACTGCTAGAATGTGATGCCATTTGGTCTCAAAAATGCTGGAGCAACATACCAAAGAGCCATGACAACATTGTTTCGTGACATGATCCACAACATAATGGAAGATTACGTGGATGACATATTGGATAAATAACAAACAAAAGAAAGTCACCTTGCATTTCTTACACAGATATTTGATCAGTTGGAATAGTATAATGTCAGATTAAACCCGAAGAAGTGTGTGTTTGGTGTAACAACAGGTAAACTGTTAGGGTTTATAGTGTCAAGCAGAGGAATTGAAATAGACCCTGCCAAGGTCAAGGCAATCATTGATATGCAACCTCTGTCAACACTTAAACAACTCAGAGGGTTACAAGGAAGACTGTAATCCATAAGGAGATTCATAGCATAGTTGGCAGATAAGTGTCACCCATTTCAGCATTTACTCAAGAAAGGAGTTACTTTTAAATGGACAGAACAATGCCAAGAAGCTTTCCAAGCTCTGAAAGATTATCTTTTGAACACACCAGTGTTAATGTCTCCTACTCCAGGAAAACCTCTATTGTTATACATATCAGCAACAAACTCAACTCTAGGAGCTCTATTGGCACAACATGACAAAAATGGAAAAGAAAGAGCCATTTACTATATAAGTAGGACTCTGATCGGCTATGAGCTTAATTATACCCCTATAGAGCGAGCATGCTTAGCAGTAATCTTTGCATCCCTAAAGCTCAAACATTACATGTTGAGTCATCAGGTACAACTCATTGTATGCTTTGACCCACTCAAGTACCTATTGAGCAGAGCAACATTGACTGGGCGATTGGCTAAGTGGGTTATGATCCTGAGCAAGTTTGATATAGAATACATAGACATAAAATCCATCAAAGGACAAATTATAGTAGATCAATTAGTAGAGGCTCCTATACAGGACATTGACCCATTGTTGATAGACTTTCCAGATGAATCCGTGTTTACATTAACTGCCTTTGTAATATGGAAGTCATATTTTAATGGGTCATATACAAGTCATGGATCTGGAGAAGGGATTCTTTTCATCACCCCTCAAGGGGATGTTATACCTAAGTCATTTAGGATCAATTTCCAATGCATAAACAATATAGCTGAATATGAAGCTCTCCTCATAGGGTTTCGTACAATTGTACAATGAAGAATACAAGAGTTATAGGTCTATGGTGATTCGCAATTGATTGTAAACCAAGTCAATGATGATTACAACACGAAGGATGAAAAACTCATGCCTTATAAGAAGTTGGTCGAAGATTACAAGGAGCACTTCAGCAAAATTACTTTCGAATAGATCCCAAGGATACAAAACAAGGTAGCAGATACAATGGCTACCATAGGATACACTATTCATGCCATTAGCTCAGGAGATATAGCAAACAATGATTCACAAGAAACACTTGATCAAGATGACCAATATCAAGACACTCATAGAGATGATAACCAAATTTGCATGATATCAGAGGCACCGAAGTACGATGATGATAAAAATATTTGTCTCAAAGACTGGGGGCATGATCAACCATCTCACTTAGGTTGGTTTGAAGATGAACTCATAGAACACATCATGGATGTCAAAACATACACATAAAGACTATGAAGAGGGATTTAACATAAATCTTGATAAAACAACTTATGATACCGACAAATCTTGTAAGTCAAATGATACAGTAGCTACGATCACCATAACTCCCAGAGACAGAGACTGTGTAGTGGTTACTCACAGATCAAAGGTAACTTTACAAGGCATACCACCAAATCATCCACCACTGGTAGGGACTTACAATGTTGTTGAGCAACTTAAGAAAACTTCGACACAGATATCATTATTTGAACTATTGCATATTTCACCCACTCATATAACTATACTAGACAAAGCACTTCAAGATTCAATAGTAGACAGAGATATAGATGAAAATGTCTTCCAGTCTATGGTAGGAAATCTGACACAAGGCACACACATTGCATTCAGAGAACAAGATATTCCTAGTGATAGACTGCATCATAACGACCCACTACATCTGGAAGCTTACATTCATAAGAGAAGAATCAGAAGAGTACTCATAGATGGGGGAGTCGGTCTCAACATTTGTACTTTAAAGCTAGTCAAAGCACTAGGATATTCTGAACTTCACATTGATTCTTCCAAGAGGATAAATATCAAGGCTTACGATGATGAAGAATGTCCATCAAAAGGCATTGTAACATTACCTGTACAAGTAGGACCTATAACGACAGAGGTCACTTTTCAAGTCTTGGACAGAGAACTAGGATATAACATGTTATTGGGCCACCCATGGATCCACACCATGTAAGCGGTACCATCCACATTTCATCAGTGTGTCAAGTTCCCATACAATGGTATTGAAATCACCATAAAGGGTGATCCAAACCCATTCCAACATTGCAATTACTTGAAAGATAGTGTGGATAATCAGGTACCTATCAATCAGGCCGCACCTTTCACTACACAACTAGAAACATTAAAAATCACAGAAACAAAAAAGGATATGCCTACAACATCCTCCTTACAAATAAAAGATATGGGTTGTGGAGAGTACTCTATTGCAAATAATTTAAGTGGGAGACAGTTGTCTCTTTCTCCTAAGTCCTTTGGGAAACCTCACACTACAGTGCAAAAATAGGACAAAGGAAAATAAATTGTCAGATACACAGACTCATGCTCTTTCATTAGATGGGGTGACTTACAAGAAGAATCCCTAAACAAAGATGTTAACCATTGGATATATAGAGAAGAAGATCACATGACGATACCTAGAATACCCATAGATCAGTATGGCAATGGATTCAAAATGCTCCAGAGACATGGATATGATGGTACCACAGGCCTTGGGCTACATAAACAAGGAAGACTAGAACCTGTTGTTCCTAATGATAATCCAGGGAATTAAGGATTGAGATATAAGCATGTACAACATATCACAAAAGAAAGATAAAGTACCCTTGATATATTAAATCGACCAAGGAAACCGTCAGACTACATACCACAAAGGGATTTGTCCACACAGGCGCTTCTGTCTTCATCTCAAACAAGTACTCAGGTACCCACATCACCTAGTGTAGAATCAGATGGAGAAGACATGAGACAACTCTTACAAGAACCTACCACTGAGTTACAAAATGATGCAGTTGTTGACACAACATTACAAGATAATGTGGCAACAAATGCAGGTTTACCACCACCACCCGAATCCTATCTGTGGTTATTGTCACTACTTCTTCCATGAGAAACAACGCAGGCTCAACCTAATGAAATAGATGAAGAAAGATTGCAAAGGCTTATACCAGGCTTAAGAAGGGTAACTAATGTCCAAAGAAGACCGGCCAATCTACAACAGAATCAGAGGTAGGAACAAGAAGAAATAAGTGATGATAGCTCATATGATGAAACATCTATTGAAAGTGAGATAGACTCTCATGACTACGAATTCTTATCACTCCATGATTCTATCCCACCAGAAAGTGTAATATCAAGGTATCAAATAAAGCTTATACAGGATGAAAATACACAAAGTCATTCAAACAATCAAGTCTTCATGTTATCAGAGTCTACTAAAGAAGGGAATAATGATTTACCCCTAGTGCATTCACACTTGATTGATTGGGGGAAAGAAGGAAAACCAACACATGATTGGTTTGAAAATGATGAAGCAATTTCAAAATTTCTAGGAGTCAGAGAGGGATTTCCACAAGGTGATCACAAAGCAGAGTTTGTTGTAGACCTGAATAGAACAACATACTTTGGAGAAGAGAGTTCTTCTACAACAGAAGATAAGGATCAAACTACCCATAATGGCAAGAGTGACTTGGGTAATCTTCCTAGGGAAAGAGAAAGTTCAACATTACTTATAGAGGAAACAGAAGAAGTAAACATAGCAGAAGGGGAGGTTGTACATAACATCCATCTGGCAAAATCACTAAGCAAAGAAGAAAAAGACAGATTCATTCATTTTTTCAAGCAACAACCTATCAAATTTTCTTGGTCCTATTCAGACATGCCAGGATTAGACTCTAAATTAGTGTTGCATCACTTACCTTTGATACCGGGAGTTAAACCTTACAAGCAAAAATTGAGAAAAATGCATCCAAGTATTGCATTACTAGTTAAAATAGAACTACAAAAGTTGTTGGATGTAGGTTTTATTAGACCTATTGACTATGTGGAATGGATATCCAACCTGGTACCTATGACTAAGCCCATAGGAGGCATAAGAATTTGAATGGATTTCTAGGAGGCATAACAAAACTCAATTTGAGTTTATCATAGAACAGTTGATGCTACCGACATATGAGACTCCCCTATCAAAATATGTATGTGCAATTGTGGGTCCAAAATCACCTTGGTACAATGAAATATATACATATTTACATACTCAATACATGTCACCAGATCTATCCAGAAATCATAAGAAGACCTTTATTCGTCAGCCATCTAGATACACCATTATAGCTTATACTTTGTATAGAAAGGGTTTCGATGGAACTCTTCTCCGATGTCTGGATGAGAGTGAAGCACACCTTGCTTTAAAGGAAGTCCATGATGGAATCTCTGGGGCTCACCAAAGCGGTCCGCCATTGTCAAAGAAATTGTTGAGAATAGGTTATTACTGGCCAACTATGGAAAAGGACGCTTACAAGTATGTACAAAAGTGTAAACAATGCCAAATGCATGGAGACCTCATTCATGCACCAACACAAGATCTTCAACCCATTACATCACCATGGCCATTTTCACAATGGGGATTCGATCTAGTGGGTAAAATCAACCCTACTTCTTCCAATGGGCACAAGTTCATCTTGAAAACCACTGAGTACTTTACCAAATGGGTTGAGGCAATTCCTCTTACATACACCACTGGAAAATAGATATCAAAATTCATGCTCAACTACATTATATGTAGATACAAAATTCCAATGTGCTTTGTTACAGATAATGGACGTCCATTTAAAAACCAGGAAGTGAAAGAGTTGTGTGACAAATTTCACATACAATAGAGATTTGCCACGCCATATTATCCACAAAGAAATGGACAAGTAGAGGATACAAATAAAACAATATTGAAAATTCTTAAGAAAGTAGTCACTGACATAGGATGAGACTAGCATCTCCAGTTAAATCCCGCTCTTTGGGCTTATAGAACAGGAGTATACACACCTATAGGAGCAACACCATATTCCTTGGTCTATGAGACAAAAGCGATACTCATTGAAATAGAAATATTGTCTCTAAGAGTCTCCTTACAGAACATCATATCAGAGGAAGACTACAGGGTAGCGAGGTTACAAGAACTTGAAACCCTTGATGAAAAAAGACAAACGACATTCAACCATCTACAAGGATATCAAAACAGACTAAGACGAAGTTATAATAAACGGGTCTGCCCATGAACTTTTCAAGTAGGAGATCTAGTACTTAAAGAGAATCAAAGAAACCTAATACAACGAGAAAAGCCAGGGAAATTCGAACCTAACTGGCTATGTCCTTTCATCATAACAAGGGTTATAGGCAATGGAGCATATAATTTGGCTACCATGGAGGGAGATCCACTGTCTGACCCTATGAACAACATGCACCTTAAGTGATATTATACCTAAGGGTTGTGTAGTTTAGGTTTTACTTTCTACATTTCATATCATATTATTCAAAACACTGCATTACATATAGTTTCTTTTTTAAATGCATCACATTCTCAAAAATGTCCACAATTACATATAGCAGCATCAATAAAACAAGGCAATTGTTCAAGTTTATCATCTGTTTGCATTCAAGAGAAATAAGGGTCATCTCCTTTCTTAGATATTCGGACATGAAGTCTTTGAGGTCCTTGTAGGGTAAAATTGCGGTCTAATTTCTCTTCAAATTAACTTGGAACTTATGCGGACATCCTCAGTTGTACCTTAAAGTGTCAATCCGAGATTTGTAAGCTGATGAGAGGTATAATGGCTATTTGCTCAAGGGATGAAGATAGTATGTTAAGTGATTATGAATGCATTTCTAATTTACACACTTATTCTCAGAACAAATCTAAGGCTCATACACTTAAACTAACAAATTAAATCTCACACTCAAAACATGTAAACTTAAATCACACACTTTCAATCAAAAACATTTTCTTAATTTATGAACATCAATTTAAAACATTCACTTAATTTATTACTAATTATAAAACTACTTTCCTCCAAAGCAATTTAGGAGTGAAGACAAAATAGTTCTACTTCCTGTCATGGTAGTGATAGGAAGTGGAATAGTGTGGAAGAACACCAGAATTATGAGTCACAGCCTACCGGTTCAAGCATGTATTCGTCTGAATATCAAAATTCTGAATCACAGCTCATTCAATCAGATCAAACATAAGTTCGGATAGATATAACTTGATTTCTGAACTGAGGTATTTTCCTTATCCTGCAATTTCCAATTAGACTTGCGAATGCAGAAATGATATTAGAATTCAAACAAAAGATATTCTACTATACAGATTATTAAATGTTCTGCAAACTCACAATTCCTTCAAACCGATACTAAGTTAAATCTGAACTAAACTGTTTATTAAATCACACTGTTAAAACAATGAACATGTAATCATGCAATCGAAACATAAAACTACTCACTCCACACTTATAAAGAAGTCACCTGATAACACGAGCAAGGGGGCCCTGCCTTCTCGGTCACCAAGTGCTGAAACTATAAATGCTTGCTACTTCAAACCATGCACTCACAATCAGAGAATAATAATTGGAACAACAATGTTTTTCATATATATAATTGGCTTATCTTTTTGAACAATCCCATACATATTTATATAACACTGCTTACTAATATTGTCTCTAACTAATTACGAGTTTGTAACCATGAAACTTGTTTTATACAAAACAAAATAAATACCATCAACTAATCTAGGGCCGCAAGCCACCGAATCGAAACAATATAACAACCTTGACAATTCTAGGGCCGCAGGCCACTGAATCAAAACAGTATAATAGTTTTAACAATTCTAGGCTATTCCAAGACTATGCCGAAACCATCTATCAAAAATAGATCACCTTCATGCCAATCTCTCATTCTCATGATCCATGCACCAAGCAAGCCCTTCTTCCAAGTACCTGTCCACCTATAGATCCCCTGTTATGGCAGTTTAAACTGTTTAGTCAGCAAATAACCATGGTTTTCATTCATAGTTTTGGTTTTGACTTTTCTTTCATATTTATCAAATTCCCTCCTTTCTTCCTTACCAAATGGTGACAGGAATGACATGGATACCATAGGAATGACAAATAATGGCAAATTAAGGGTAAAATAAATAACACATCCTAGTCTCATCAGTCCTAAGGTCATTCATTTACAACATTACCCCATGACGACGCTTTACTCATGGTTGGGTAGTGATTTCACTATTTGAGACTTGTTAACCCAAAATCTATCAATTACTATATCTCAAACATAATACATCTCTAATTCATTCTAGACACCTAGTTGATCATATGACTAGTGAAAAATCTAAAATTATACTTTAGCGCCACTGTAATTGTCACACCCAAGTAGGTTTCATTACTTACAAGTCAAGGCAAGAAAACAAAAAGAAAAAAATGCTATGCCAAATATCCCTCTCAAGGAAAAAGAGAAATGACATATAACTGAAATATCGCGCATGCAAGTGCGACAAAAAACTTGACTATGGGAACATGCAAGTAACTCCATTAGGGCTATGAACACCTACTGGCAATGGAGCAATATTTGAGAAATTACAGTCTATAACCTCGTCAGAGCTCTCAAGGATTGCTGGCAATGAGGCTCTATTCGGGATGCTTTTGAAGTTAGAATAATCTATGTAGCTAGTCATATAGGATGATAAGGATCTTTAGTGAACACAAGAGTGGGAATTAACTCATTTGCACACACATGGGCAAACAAAGATCTAAGTCTCAAGAACCAATGGGGAAGTTTTCCGCGTCTCCATTTGTAAATCCTAGTCACTAAGTGTGTTAATTTGAATGATCCAAGGGACCTTAGGGATTGATTGACCACTTATCTATGAAAGGTTTTGCACCTCCATTTCAATTGGTGTATTACAAATGCAAAAATAAACACAATCAACCTTGTTCGAATAGGAAATGCATCTTCATCTTGCATATTGCATTCACATAGGTCATGTCAAAAATTCATTTGTCTCCACATATATTCTACAGATCATCATGTCATACAGGTCTGCACATTGGGGGCATAACTGAAAAAATCCAAAAAATCATATATAGTCCTGAAAAAATCCAAAAACATTGAAAAACTCAAAATCCAAAAAACATTGAAATATTCAAAATCCAAAAACATTGAAAATCATAAAATACCAAAAACTTCCATATAACGTCCTGAAAAAATAACAAAAATATTCAAATACGATCCTCAAAAAATCAACCAAAAACATCCATATAATGTCTTGAAAAAATCAATCAAAAACATTGAAATATCGATCTACATAATCCAAAAACATCGAAAAAGCTCTTGGAAAAAAGAACTAAAAATCGAAAATCAATCAATCAGAAAAATTTGCAATAAAATGTCTTGTGAGAAATAAATACCCTAGCAGATATCCAACAAACACTTCCCACGAAGTTAACAAAGGATATGACTATCCAGTCAAACATCTGCAATCAACTAATCAAACTGTCTTATCAATCGTATCATATCCAAAACAAAGTGATCATCATCTTGTCTTAAACAGAAGAGGATACACTCGAAATCAGACAGGGCAGTCTTAAATGGGGTCTGCAACTTTCTGAGATCAGACATTATCAACCATCACATCAAGAAACTGAGAACGAAGGCACAAGGTCAGTATAGCTGCTAAATTTTGTCCGGGTTAGTCTTTATCTTTTATCATTTGGCGACAGATATTGTTCCTATGCTACTGAAGGATGTCCACAAGTGACTAGAGGAGCTATGACGGGCATTATCTTTTTCTTTGTATGTTGTTTGTGGTGTGAACCGATGAAATTCTAGGGAAATTGCTCTAGTGGGTGTCTGTGATAGGAGCTTCCAGCTATTGGATGCCACACATACCTCGACCCCTAGCGTAATTACCAGAATGGAGGGTTCACTCCTTGTCTGCTACGTGTTTGTTTCTACAATGAGATATCCTTGCATTTTGGTTCCTTATACCCTGATGTGCTAAGCTTCATTGTTCAATAATAAGGCTCATTGATGAATATATAATGACGCAATAAAATATGTGACACGGGTTCATTATTCTTTCAAATTTCATTCTCATCTCATTTGCTTATTGATAGTTTGTTGATTTCTCATCTTCTTTCTAAATCGTATTCTTTCTAACATTCTTTCTATCATCAATTTTTCTTTCTATCATCTAACTAACAATTCTTCAAGGTGTATTTGAGTTAAAATTGGTTCAACCATTATCATACAAAAAACATTCATATAGATTCATTTGCATTCATTATAGATTTCATTGCATTCATTATAGATTCCATTAAGCATTCATAATAGATTTCATTTGCACCATTAATACATACATGTACTACCATTGCATAGAATCAAATAGATATGCATCATAAAACTCATAGCATCATATAAGCATACATGGAAAGCAAAACATAAATAGATCACTATCAAAACTTGTATATCATATATATATAACTCAAAAATGATAATGTGTGTGAATACAATAAATAAGCCCAAAGGCTCAGATAACATGATGAACCAACACTGCCTCTGTCAGCAGGTGGATCCTGTCCACTAGATCCTACCCCAAGATGTCAAGGTGGTCCCATAATGCCACCACTGCTAGTCCATCATGAAGTAGATCTACTCGATCTCCTCCCAATAAACGCACTGAAGCTAGGCTCTCTCTAACCCTCAAGGATGGCTCTCTCATATGCCTGTCTATAATAAATAACCTCCTGCGTAGTAGTGAAGTATCTCTCTGACTGGTCACGCACATCAGTACCTACTCTAAAAAGTTGATCAAAGGCATCCATGGTAATCTGACATCTCCACACTACCTCATCTCTCTCCCTCTGGAGACGATCTCTCTCAGCCTCAAGGGAACCATAATCTGCATGGTAGGTCTCTTGCTCGACATTTCATCTAGCGACCTCATCCTCCAAACTCTGGACCTGCGCTCTAAGAGTCTGTAGCTCATCCTCCTCACCAACCTATCCTCTCCTAGCCTCGACAATAGGCACATCCTCCAGCTCCGGCATATCCTCATCATCACCTCCATCCTCACTACTCAATGACTCAGAAGAATCATCGCTATCCTCACTGCTAATAGACTTGGTGTCTCCACCAATGTCTACATCCTCATCTCCCTCATCTCCCCCACCTCCTCCCTCATCATCTTCACCTCCTCTCTCATCATCTTCACCTCCTCTCTTGGCTCCACCCTCTCCTCCTCCTCGGGCTCTCTCCCCTACGTCTATCCTCAACCACTGTCTAGGATGGCGAATCTGTTGTGCTATAATCGAAACAACAAGATCAGTCAAAGGCACTGGCCTATGCCTAGCAAACCACACATCATACTCTGTCGTCATCCCTGGATCTGCTGTACCTATACCCCAACCCTAGATTAATGGTTGTAGAGAATCAAACTCAGCAGAAGCAACATGTGGCTGTATGCAAACACCCCAAATAGATACCTCCCGCAATACATGAGCAAAATAAGCAGTAACCACTAGTGTCACCTATACCTCATCGAATTGTCTCAGAACCCTCCCTGGAAGATACATCTTGATAATCCGCTGGGTCTCAAAGGTCCTACCGATCAGATATCTTTGTTGTCGGCAGAAAGGCAAGTGTACTGCATCATCCTCCCAACCGGGGCAATCTAAGTATGGTCTCCAAATAAAATGCTGCAATATGTCAAACTGATGCCTCCAATACAAGGTATTACCTGAACCCCTGTGTCTAATACCTGTTGTGTACCTAAAAGCATAAGGCTCACCAGGCTGCAAATCTACATGAATAACAGGCCTAGAGATAGAAATATGCTCCCATGCCCAAGTCTGGAGCAGAGTCACACCACAACTGATAGATCTGTATCCTAGATACACAATACCATGCAACTAATAGTACAACATGGCAAGTAGACAAGGACCCCACACATACAATCAATGATGAACAATCATATCATGGAGCACTCTGCCCCATCCAACTGGAAATCCATGACCTCGTCTGTCAGGTATCAGTAAACCACCGACAACACCGCATAAGACAATAGTCATGTCATCATAGTCTAATCGGGCACGAGGGATGTCATAATGACCACTAATTTGCAAGTCCTGTATCCCACACTCTAAAAGTGCACATAGTTTAGCAATGCCATCATCATGGTCATATACAACTCTCTCACCATGAATAGGAATATGCAGTATACGCCATACATCCTCTAAGGTAATGGATGCCTCACCAGTCAGAAGATGGAAAGAACAAGTCTTAGAGTGCCACCGCTCTATCAAAGCTATAATTATGGCCCTGTTGGCCGTAACCTCTAGCAAGTGTAAAACATGATATAGACCAAGCTATCAAATATGCTCAATCTCCTCATCAAGTAAGTCAGCTCGAAGATCAAGTCCACTAGTTCTGCTCTGTCGACAGTATAACACTCCAATGTTGTCCTACAACGAGAAAATGTTGAAAATATCAAATATCGAATCTCGAAAAACAAAAATATTTTCAAAATGCATGACAAAAATTACGTGTACAACGAATGCGTGATAGTTATGACTAATGCGGTACAATTATGACTCTTGTGTGACGATTAAAGCTAATGCGTAATGAAATGAGCACATGTGTTACAATACACACTATTGCATAAAGAAATGAGCGAATGCGGCATGTTTAACACAAAAGCGTAACACTTAAGGCGAATGCATAGCATTTAGAGCATTTGTGATACATTAACAACAAATACGTAAACATCGACAAGCGATTGCGTAACATAGTGCAAAAATTGGTCATGGAATTTTTTTTGGAAAATAGCATAAAATAGGCAAAAAAAATGGAAAAATACCATGCTGCCAGTCCCAGGAGGTCTCTGATATGAACGTACTTGATCAGACAGGTGCAATCGAGCTCTATAACCAACCATGATGATCAAATACTCAGAAAAAAGCACACAAATTGCAGAGAAAACCAAGGAATTACCAAATTGCTAATGAGCAAATGAAAACCTAAAAATCTCTATTTATAGCACAAAATTAGGGTTTTTTGACACCTCGACGCCCATGGTCCCCGCTAGCTTCAAACACCTTGTAGCCTACTCAAACGATCTCGAAATCGCACGAAATTTTACACGCTTGCTCGTTAAATTGATATCGAAAACATGGTCTCAATTTTTGAATTTTTTGACCACCTTTTCCGAGGGGGCATATTTACACTATACAGCAGTACCAAGGCATATTGGGGCAGAATTTTTCGTTTTCTTTGAAACAAAGTCATTCTAACATTGTCTCAAAGAGGGGCAAATGTAGACACCTAAAAATGTCTCATTGATCACGTACTAATTATTCCTCTAATTGATTAAATAATTCTTTAGTTATTTAATTAATTTAATTAATCTTATTCTTCTATTTCATATTTTCTCATAATCTCACTAATTATTCTATTTTTTATTTTATCATCATTTAATCATTTTAACCATTTTCTAAATGTTAATTAAATATTTGTTATTTAATTAATTCCAATTAATTCCCCAATTTAAATAATCTTTATTATTTAAATAAATTACTAATTATTCAATTTCTATCTCTCTAATCATCTAATCATTTAACTCTTTTCTAAATATTAATTAAATATTTATTATTTAATTAATTGTGATTTAATCCTTTAAATTAAATAATCTTTATTATTTAATTAACTAATTAATTTTTCTATTTCCAAATCCCCAAATTCTAATTTCATTTAATTTCATATTCTTTTGATTTCTTCTAAATTCAATTACATGTGCATGATTTCAAAAACCAAATTGAAAATCAAAGTCAAGTTCTAAATATATTCAAATACTAAATTGAATTAAATAAATTCAATTATTTGAGTAAACATCATACAAAGATTAAATTGAAAATCTAAATCTAAATGCAAGCACATGCTAAATTAACTAATTAAATCATTTATCTCTCCAATCTCTATTTCTATCTTTCAGTTAGCTTTTTCTAAATTAAGCTTTCTTTGTCATCCTCTTTATTTCCTCCAATCATTCGTTTTCTTTTTCTCAATCAGTTGACTCAATTAATCTATTCAATCTATTGAGTTTCACTCCTACAACCAGTAGTTCAACTATCAATTTTCATTTGAGCTCACCTGACTTCCACCTCTTGATCAATTTGTTCCACCTTTCAATCAATCTTCTCCAATTATCTATAAATTGAGCATCCAATCTCCATTTTCAACAATCACAAACTTCGAATCTTTGTGTCACTTGCAGGTTACCAGAGCCATCATACCACAGAGAAGAGAAAAACAATGGAAGCTATATGCAATCTTGGAATAGGGAGTTTGATTTGAACTATTTTAATTCCTATTTGTTTGATATTGCATTATTTCATTGTTAGTTTGTTAAGATTCTTTGATTAGGCAGGGATTCGTGATTTCCCTTTGATTTCTAATTGAATACTTGTTATAAAGATGAATTTTACATGCATATAAATTTTAGTTGCAAAAATAGCTTGTGATTCTTTTTTTAAGAAAAAATTGTAATGTTTTGAATATTGTGGTTAAATAGTCTACCCTCAATGTATAATGTTATAGATATAACATGGTGCAAAATAATTTAATTTGAAATTTATTTCACCTGCAATTTAACAATTTGCAATTATTTTGTTGATTTCAAGTTATCCACATAGATATGTTTTTATTTGTATGTCTTTGTTGACATATCATATTTTTATAACAAATTAGTAAGAAAATCCTTTTTTGTGGTCTTAACCCAAATTCTTTTGAAGATTTATTTCAAAGTTCTTTTAAGTATTTGATATATGTAAAATTGTTTTGTTCTTTAGCAACACTAGTTATTTTTTGATGAAAAGAAATGTTCACAAGTAAAATATAGACTCGTATACTTATATTTAAAATAATTTTGTTTAAAAAAAGTCAATAGATATCATTATTACATGTTTATCCACTAACTAGCATTAGAGAAATATAGGTAAAGTACATAGAAAACTATTATATATGTTTATTATTCCACTTAAAAAATTACTAATATATTATTATAATATAATTAATAAGAAAAAAATCTATTAAATTACATTATTATTATTATATTCACATATGATTATATTTTTTATTTTTTATTCTTCTTACGATTATCTTTGAAAAAAAAAGTGAATTTTATGTAAGATCCTATAATTAATTCTACATTATTTATAATATATTATGCTATATTTTATGCCGAAGGCGGGACGAGCTAAATTTGCAAGCTGTCAGACAAACATGCAAGACGATCAGAAGCAAGCCCACCGTTAGATTTAATTATCGGATTTTTACTACTTTATTTTAGGGTTCACTGTGTTTTCCTTTTTTTTGGTTCGCCTATATTTCCCCATGTAGACTAGAAACTGGTGAATGAAACATTTCGTTTCAAATTTGTCTCGCTTTATTTTTTGACTTGTGCAGTAATACTAATAGGAATTGATGCATTAAAAATTAATGCAAGGTGTGCATGCAAGGAGTGCCGCATAAATAGAAGTATAGATTCCTATTGTTGCATACATAGGAATTTTAATATTAATGTTATTTACATTTTATTATAGATAGGTAAATAGTAATAAATTTAATATAACTATTTTAAATAATAATATAACAAGTTGAATTAAATAAATAATGGATAGTTTTTTTAATTTAATTTTATTTAAATTTTTAAATTTTGATTTTATTTATAATTTTTGGTTTTCAAGTTTAATTTTAATTTTATTCAATTGAATATATTTTTGTTTTTGTTTTTAATATTTAATAAGGATTATCAATTTAATTATATTTATTTTTCAATTTATAATATTTTTTATTTGTTAATATTGAGTTTATTTTTTATTAATGTCAATATTGTGTGTATTAAATTAATTATAATTTTAGGTATAATTCATTAATATTTCAATTCTAATTAAAATCGTCATTTTAATTATTTAAATTTGATTTATTTAAAAATATAATTATATTTATTTTCTAATTTATAATATTTTTCTTTGTTAATATTGAATTAATCTTTTGATTAAGGTCAATATCGTGTGTATTATATTAATTGTAATTTTAGATATAACCCATTAATATTTCAATTCTAATAAATTAAAAACTACTTTACTTTTTTAATTAATTAATTATTAACTTAACAATTTAGTAGTCATTGTTATTTTTTTAAAAATATATATATTTTTTTGATCGATAAAAGGCCGAGGCCAAAGAATTTTATTAATTTAAAAAATAGATAGATTTACATTTACACCTCCATTCGGTGTGGGCAACAATAGGAAAGAATGGAGGGAAGAAAACCTCTGGTCTAGCCCAGATCCCTCAAGGATCAAAAAAATTAAGAATACGATACAAAATGGAGATACAAGATCACAAAGGGAACTTGTCCAAAATAATTAAGATTGTATGTAGAAATCCTCTGTGTAAAGTTGAGCAGCAGATTGTCCATCTCTTGGGGTGATGCTGCCATTTGTGGGTGACAGTTCTTGCTATTCCTGAAACATAAGGTTAAGCATGCTCTGCTCCTTATGCTGCACAAAATCTTGAGAAAAACTCTCACCAGAATGTTAGGAAAAGGAAAACCGAACAGGTCAACTTATACAATATATCATACCTGCTTGGATGGTCACCTTGTTAGGATACACAACTCAAAAAATCTCCAGAAACATAATGCGAGAGTGATTACCCATCGAAGAGCATAAACTCAATAAATATTAACGAGGCAAATTCCATAAATATTCCTGCAAAGAGATCGTGAGGAGCTACCATCTTAAAGAATATGGTTTGAGAGCCTTCCAGGCCCTAATTGAGTGTCATGGGAAAGCTTTAAGTGAGATAAAATTTTATCAGGTCGACCCTTAATCTAATAATATGATGCTGGAGATTACTAGGAAGAAAGAGGAAAATTGACATATGCATCTGAGACTGATTTAACTTAAAACTGAGAGAACAGGCAGGAAAATAGGAAACTATATATGAATATGATTATATAGATGTGAGTCTGAACAAAATCCTAATATATAATGTGAATGATGATATATATATATATGCCTAGAAAGCCTGAAGGTGGTTGGGGTCGTTCATACACAAGGAAGAGGATGATGCAAAGCATATACACAGCTTAACAAAATTATGAAGCTAAGTTAAAGCAACCTAGAGACATTAAAGCCTGAAAGCTTCTTATGAACAGAACAAGAGACAAAACATCAAGAATATAGGTGACCGAAAAGGTAAAATAGAGATGAGGATAGCTAGGTAAGTGTTAGCCCTAAAAGAAGGCAATATCTACATAAATAATAATACCTATATATCCATGATCACATATATCCGGGAGCGAGATATGCCAACACGTTTATATACCTATGCTCATTAATGTAAGGTATTGCCTCCTTCTAGTCTTAAAGCTTATCCTAGCAAAGTGGCAAGACTGAAAAAGCTAAATTTAGGAGTGATCAAATATAAGGAGGAAATACTTAAACATCTGAGTCTAAGATGGATAAATCTGAATAAGAGAATGAAAATGGTTATATAATCATCATTTTCATTAATACCATGGTAGCCCACAAGTCATCAAGCGGGTGTAATAGCATCCTATTAAGATATCCGGGTTCAAATAATATCGATGAGACCCAATGATGTCTCATCGATATAGAAGGGCCATCGAAGAAAGGAAGCATCGATGAACTTCAGAAAAGACTCATCGAAGATAGTAATTCCATCGATAAAAGATATCGAGGAAAGCGGAGAAGGTTTTCATCGATGGGAAAAGGTCTTTGAGGAGATAATACCATTGGTGCAACATAAAAAGAACTCACCGAAAGGAATGTTCTCATCAAAAGAATAATGTCGATCAGGCAAAAGGAAGCTACATCGATAAAATATATCGATGAGGAAATAGGTTTCGAGGAAGCTAAAAGGCATGCCTCCGATACGCATGGTTTCACCGATGTGGCTTTATCAGTGGAAGATGATAAGGGAGGATAAAGAAAGGCTTCGGTGAGACAATAGATCCATTCACCGACAGGGCATGATGATTTCGATGGAAGAAGTGTTTTGGTGGAAAAAATAAAGGAGGTCACCGAAGCCCGAGGTTTCTTCGACATAAAAACCCAATGGATATTAGATAGGTATCGGTGAGGAAACAACCATAGTGACCGAATATAGTATTTCGATGAAAGAAGGAAATACTTGATCGAAGTAATATTCAAAATAAAAGTATCATCGGTGGAAATAGGAGTTCGATGATGAGAAGAATCGAGCAGTGGCAGAACTGGATCGGGACAAAGACTTGTCAATTTGTGTTAACCATATTCTGTCCAATTATTTCCAGATAGAGAATGACATGAAGATATAAAACAGTGATGTTCTGATGTATAAAGATGATAAGATAAGTCGATATTCAAGGATGAAAGATCAGTAAACTTCAAGAGACTCATTAATACCATGGTAGCCCACAAGTCATCAAGCGAGTGTAATAGCATCCTATTAAGATATCCGGGTTCAAATAATATGGATGAGACCCAACAATGTCTCATCGATATAGAAGGGCCATCGAAGAAAGGAAGCGCCGATGAACTTCAGAAAAGACTCATCGAAGACGGTAATTCCATTGACAAAAGATATCGAGGAAAGCGGAGATGGTTTTCATCGACGGGAAAAGGTCTTCGAGGAGATAATACCATCGGTGCAACATAAAAAGGACTCACCAAAAGGAATTTTCTCATTGAAAGAATAATGTTGATCAGGCAAAAGGAAGCTACATCGATAAAAGATATCGATGAGGAAATAGGTTTCGAGGAAGCTAAAAGGCATGCCTCTGAAATGCATGGTTTCACTAATGTGACTTTATCGGTGGAAAATGATAAGGGAGGATAAAGAAAGGCTTTAGTGAGACAATAGATCCATTCACCGACAGGGCATGATGATTTCTACGGAAGAAGTGTTTTAGTGGAAAAAATAAAGGAGGTCATCGAAGCCCGAGGTTTCTTCGACATAAAAACCCAATGGATATCAAATAGGTATCGATGAGGAAGCAACCATAGTGATTGAATATAGTATTTCGATGAAAGAAGGAAATACTTGATTGAAGTAATATTCGAAATAAAAGTATCATCGATGGAAACAGGAGTTTGATGATGAGAAGAATCGAGCAGTGGCAGAACTGGATCGGGACAAAGACTTGTCAATTTGTGTTAACCATATTCTGTCCAATTATATCTAGACAGAGAATGACATGAAGATATTAAACAGTGATGTTGTGATGTATAAAGAAGATAAGTTAAGCTGATATTCAAGGATGAAAGATCAGTAAACTTCAAGAGACTCATTAATACCATGGTAGCACACAAGTCATCAAGCGGGTGTAATAGCATCCTATTAAGATATACGGGTTCAAATAATATCGATGAGACCCAACGATGTCTCATCGATATAGAAGGGCCATCGAAGAAAGGAAGTGCCGATGAACTTCAAAAAAGATTCATCGAAGACAGTAATTCCATCGACAAAAGATATCGAGGAAAGCGAAGATGGTTTTCATCGATGGGAAAAGGTCTTCGAGGAGATAATACCATCAGTACAACATAAGAAGGACTCACCGAAAGGAATGTTCTCATCAAAAGGATAATATCGATCAGGCAAAAGGAAGCTACATTGATAAAAGATATCGATGAGGAAATAGGTTTTGAGGAAGCTAAAAGGCATGCCTCCGATACGCATGGTTTCACCGATGCGGCTTTATCGATGGAAGATGAAAAGGGAGGATAAAGAGAGGCTTCAGTGAGACAATAGATCCAATCACCGACAGGGCATGACGATTTCGATGGAAGAAGTGTTTCAGTGGAAAAAATAAAGGAGGTCACCAAAGCCCAAGGTTTCTTTGACATAAAAACCCAATGAATATCATATAGGTATCGGTGAGGAAACAACCATAGTGACCGAATACAGTATTTCGATGAAAGAAGGAAATACTTGATCGAAATAATATTCAAAATAAAAGTATCCTCGGTGGAAACAAGAGTTCGATGATGAGAAGAATCGAGCAGTGGTAGAACTGGATCGGGACAAAGACTTGTCAATTTGTGTTAACCATATTTTGTCCAATTATTTCCAGACAGAGAACAACATGAAGATATAAAACAATGATGTTGTGATGTATAAAGATGATAAGTTAAGCCGATATTCAAGGATGAAAGATCAGTAAACTTCAAGAGACTAATAAGAATATATATATATATATATACATATATGTATATATATATATATATATACATGTATATATATATATATACATATATGTATATATATACATGTATATATATAATAATAATAATAATAAAAATATAAATATATCAAAAAATATATATAAGTATATATATAAATGTATATATATAAATATGAATATATATGATTGTATATATATATATATATATATGTGAATCAAGGATCTGACTGAATATAGGTGTTAAGATATATATATGAAATGCCTATATATATGTAAAGAGAAAATTATTACATGCATTGAGAGTGCTTATCTGTCTATATATATATATATATATATATATATATGCCAATGAGAGGTTGAATATGAGGATGGATGACTGAATCAAGGTGAGGGTCTGATAATGAAAGTTCCCAGATAAGTATATACAAAAATATTAGATGAGGGGCCTCTCCTTGGGCTAAAGGATGGAAGACTAAATGGGTATGAAGGAGAGGAATAAAAATATATGATTGAGATTTGTGTTTTAATGATTATATCCGACCATGGATTGAGCCTAACTACCTGAGTTAAAGTCTGGGAGAACAGATATATGGGCATATTTAAACTGAATGTTTGTCTGAGTATCTATACGTAAATACAAGGGGCAGGAAGAGGAATAAATAAGGGGGTTAAAACATAGTCTAGGCAAGAGAAACATAAGGGGATGAAAGGAGAAACATGATAACGACCACTTAGGACACGAAAACAAAAGAGGGGGTTGCCTTAAGGTGGCATAGACAGGAGATTGATGCCATCGGTTCCCAAGTTGGCCAACTCATCCGCTCTTTTATTGCCCTCCCTATAAATATGATTGACTGTGAACCTATCAAAATCTCTGCATAAGTCAAGAGATTTTGACAACAAAGTATTTAGTCTCCAATTAGGCATACTACCTTTCCTCAGAGCATTGACAATTATAGCTGAATCTCCTTCAATTTCCAAGTTCTTAACTCCTAGTTTCCTGCATAAATGCAGACCCTCCACCAGGGCCATAAGTTCCGCCCAATTGTTGGTGTTGATACCAATCGGAGAGGCAAGGGTTGCTATTATTTTTATTACTATTTAGATGTTGATATATCATTTGATATCCACACTAAATGCACAATATATCATTTGATATCCACACTAATTGTACAAATATATCATTTTATACAATTATTCTTGATAAATTCCTTCCCACTACCACAACAAAAAATTGAATCACACAAGTGACTTGATAGATAGACTTAAAATATTATTATTTAACTTATATTTATCCTCCTCTATCTTTCCCAAGTTATATATATCTCTTTGTCTCTCATTTTTATCCCTATCTCTCCCTCTTTCTATCTCGATCTCTCTCCCTATTTCTCTCTTTCTATATCAATATACTTCTCTCTCCTCTATATTTCACACCCTCTCCCTCTATCTATATATACATATCAGTCTCTCTCACTCATACACACACACACACACACACTCTTTAATTCCCCATCCCTATATCTATCTCTCTATCACTCCCTATCTCTCTATTACTTGTCTTTATCACCTTTTTCTTTCTTAATATTTCTCTCATCTCTTTCTCTCTCTCCCTATCTCTCTCTCCCCTTCTCTATCAATATCTCATTATCTCTACCTAATACACACACAATCCCTAATTCCTCTCTCTCTCTCTTTATTACAAACATAGCATGGTCCTATGGGTTATGGATCCTATTTATCTTCTCGATTTAGAGGTTTTGTTTCATTTGCGTTTGAATCCCTCACTTGTGCATTAAAATTTTTTGTACAAACAACATGGATTTTTAAATGACCTACCAATTGACCTTCCATGCCTCTTTGGCGTACCCATTACACACCAAGGTGCAATTGCTAGTTTTATTCTATTATATATTTAAAATAATGTCAAAATGTTATATGAAATTGAGCATCAACAATACAAAGTATTGGATGCATCTGAATCTATTATAGAGAAGGGGATTAAAGCATTTAATTGAATTTTAATTAAATGGGGTAAGTATATATGAATTTCTTTATCTACATTTAATTGTCATTTTTATTTATTTTGGTGGTATTTTATTTCTTGAAAAAATGATAATAATAAAATATTTATATAGACAATGATAATAATAAATAAATAAAAGTAAGAATAAATATGAGTTTTAATATTGAAATATAAAATTGGGAGGTCTGGTAAATATAAAAAACTATATGCTAGAGAGAACTTTCATGATTTTGTAGTAAAGTTTATGTTGGCAAATACACACTCCAATGAGAAATTGTAGGTGATTGAAGGTATTGTCATTGATGGCAACCTTGAAATCATATGATACTGGCACAGGCACCAGCACCGGCAGACTCTACACCAGCATACAGAACACCGACACTAGAAAGGAAGATTACCAACACCCTGGCCAATAGGAATTTTGTGTATTTATATTTTGTAATTAATTATAAAATCTTATGTAAGCCGACTTGGCGGATTGTAATATGACTCATATAAGTATGAGATCATTGTAGATCATTTAATAGGCGAAGTATGAAAAGATAATAGTAGACCTAATATGCGAATTATTGGATAAAGGTTTATGTATATTGCAGAGCTGAAACCGGTACTAAATCTGGCATAGCAGATGCTAATTTGAAGCAGTACAAGATATTGGATTTGTATAATCCACTTTTGTAAGTCAGTGTGACTTCTTTTGTAATTGAGTAGTGAGCTCTAGGAACATGGCCTTCCTGCATGTGCAGGCCCCTATTGTAAACAGTAATATTCCCTTATTGGCCAGTAAGAGAATATTGTGGGTCACAAATCCCACCGAGGTTTTTCCCACACCGGGTTTACCCGTTAAAAATTACTGTGTTATGGTGTGCTTTTCATGTTGTGGTTGTTGTTCTTATTTGTTGCATTACTTTTGGTTTACCGATACACAATTTTAATATGCTTTTCATGTTATAAGTTAAGTAAATTCTTTTACCGGTCAGATACTGATTCACCCCCCCTCTCAGTATCTTTGGGAATCCTAACAGTTTCCTTGTAATCATATTGCATAATTGTTTACCCTACCAAAATCGTGGCTATGATTCACCTGGTGAGTTTTGAAGATGGGTCAATGGCAATTGAAACCGCCTTTAAGTGAAAAGGTACAACAATATATCAAACAAATATATGTTTCCTTGGCCATTTAGAAAGAAGGGTAAGTGTTGAAAGTCAATCAAAATTGAATTAAAAATATTAATAATAATTTTAAAAATATATTTAACCAACATCTATTTAATAATAATTAAAAATTACTAATTATATAAGCATTTAAAGAAAAGAAGATAATAATCTCTCTCTCTCTCTCTCTCTCTCTCTCTCTCTCTCTCTCTCTCTCTCTCTCTCCCCTTCTACCTATTTCTATGTCTTTCTCCACATTCCTCTCTTTCTATATCTCTCTCCTTATCTCTCTATTGCTACCAATGTCTCCCTTTCTCTTTTCATGTATCTTGTTCTCTCCCTCCCTATCACCCCCTTCATATCTCTATGTATACTCTTTATTTGTCTATCTACTTATCCATCTATCTCCCTCTCCCTCTTCCTCCTCTCTATGTCTCCATCTATCTCTATCACAAGTATCTCATCATCTATATCTCTTTATATCTCTCCCTCTTCCTCTATATCTCTCTTTCTCTCTCTCTCTCAAATTTCCTATTCGTCTATATCTTTATCTTTATCCCTCTCCCTCTTCCTAGACATCTATATCTATCTCCTTGTCTCTCCATATTTATCTCTCTATATTTGTTTGTCCATATCTCCCTCTATCTCTAGCTCATTGTCTATCCATCTCCTTTTACCCCTATGTATCTCCCTACCAATCGACCTCATTACAACACTTGTATGCAAATAAATAGACCAATTTTTTTCTTAATTGACTTTCCAAACCTCTTCGGTGTACCCATTGCACACCAAGGACTGTGATCACTAGTTTATATATATTTATGAAGAATATTAACTTAGTAATCTTGTAATAAAAAGAATATAAAATTAAAAAATAATAGTAAAATATTTTTTTTGTTTTTCATGTATTTAAGTGGCACAAATACGAATTTTTATTGACAAAAGTTTTTACATCTATATGTAAATGCAATACACCTTTGACATAATAATGTCATATAACCCTATTTTTTCTCTATTTTTTTCAATTAATTACTTATCATTTCCAACTATTTTATTATTTTATTATGCCGAGAGGCATCTACAATGACATCAAAATGTTCATAAACAAAAATCCATTTTTGAAATAATTTGGCATGCAAATGACAGGTAAATGAATGAAATATACCACGTTTCAGCTTTTGTGGAGGTGTTATTTTATTACTCCAAATAAAATAGAACCCTCGCCATTTGTCTCTAGCTAGATTCGTAGCTTTTTGCATGCAGGAATTTAATAGATCTGTATTCTTGAGGTTTAGTATTTTAGAAGAACATTTATTTTACAGATGATTCTCTTCTATTATAAGATATCTCTCAGTATATTTTTTAAATATAGGTATACTAGTAGTTTTTCTAAATCATATTTTAGAATCATGACTATTAGACAAAATTGAAAGGAGCTATTAATTAGTTCTTTAAGATGCAAGTAATGAGATTCTTTCAGCATGTGGTGGAAATTAATTAGTCGATAGAATATATACTAGCACTTGCACCTATAGGAGGTTCAAGGAATCCACCGATAGGAAATTACAAGTAAAGTTTAAATGTATTTTAATATTACATAATTAGTTGTATAACAATATAAATCTATACATGTTTTAACTATAAATATAGATTTTTATTTGTACAAATAATCATTGTATCATATAATTAGTTGTCCTCAAAATGTTTTAAACAATTAGATTCCTTTGAAGATTAAAAAGTGAAAAGCTATATATTTTCATACTTAAACACATGGGGTATGGGGTATGGGTAATGTTCCATGGACAATAACACAATTCAAATTTTCAAACTAAGGTTCATGAGTAAATGAATATGAAGATGGCTATATTATATACAAGTGTAGTCATAAAAAAATGTCAACATGGGGATAGTGACATGCTCCATTTTCCTATGCTAGAATATGGAGTCCTTTCGGTAACTATACATTTTCCTATTTAAACAAAGAAACTGTCTTAATTTAATGCAACTATTGTGCAACCAATTATGAATATTTAACTCTTCTCAAGTGAAAAAAATATCCATAGTGTGGTCTTTGACTTACATCATTGACACTGATGAGCAAATACAACTATTTTTCAAATGATCCAAAAAAATTCACTTGCATATCAATCACATATTGAAGATTAAAACAAACATACATACAACACAAAGTTTTGTGTGCAACAAACACTTATAAATATAAATTGTGTAGGAAAGGCATGCATTTATATGTAAGTGGTTTATGATTTTATTTTTGTAAATTCTTTAATCAAGACACATAGTTCACAACCAGACCAAATAAATTTGATGAATTCCAAAACACATCGAATAGTTGTCGGGCATGTTGCTTGCTCTTTTGAAGTTGGTGAAAGAAAATGACAAAAGTCTAATCTTTTTAGATTTTAACATAATGATTCAATGTCAAGGATTCAAAATTGATCTTAAGAAACCAAGTTCATCCATGAATTTTTTAAGTGTTGGATGGAGAAGTGAACTCCAAATTTATACAAATATGTATAGCTCCTTATATTTGAATAATTTTGAAAAGTAGGTATTTGAATAATTTTGAAAAGTAGGTGCTGAAAATTATTTTCAATTATGCTTAAATAATTTCATGCATATATATATGTAAATCACTAAATCTATTGATTTTGTACCATTATTAAAAATAATAAATAAACATATATACATTTAATTCATATATACCTATGCATACAAATACATAACAAAATACATAGTAGTGAAATAAGGAGAAATGCTCTAAGAAAATGGCATGATTTTAAAGAACAAAGGAAACATATGAGAATATAGCCAAAAAGGAAATGCTCAAGAAAAAAAAGAGGAATTTGGGATTGCAAAATGAGATATCGCCTGAGTTGTAGTTCAAATTGATATTTTTTATTTTTATTCTATAGATATGATGTGAATTTAAGTTTGTTAAATGTTGCAATCTATGTGAACATTAGTTGAAAAACAAAGAGTCTTTGTATGTTTGTGAGCTGAGTTTTGAATTTGAAGAGGGGAATGAGATTTTTTATTGAATCACAAAGTTTGAAGGAAAAATATTATGAACCTTGGCAAAAGCTAATTTTTTAAAAATGAGACAACCCAAAATCAATCCCCTCTCACATGTAATACACAAAAAAATAGATAGGAAAATATCTAGGCATTAGAGGTGCTAGATTCTTGAGCTTGAGACAAGCGTTTTATAGTCTTTAACAGACAAGGCATGGCTTCAAGACAAACATCTTGTTGAAGGACAAAATAAATCTGAAAATAGAAATGAAGGATACACATTCATTTCTGGTCCAGTCACCAGTTAGAAGGGATCTCAAGGAGATCAATCTGGATCGGGTAGCAAGAGTAAACACAGTGAAAACAAGAGGCTATGATGGAGGCAATGCAAAACTGAGTATATTAGATCATGAAAATTGATTGCAGATGATCGGTAACATCTGGATTACAAGATTCGGCTCACTAGCCTGCTACAACATGCTTAATTTCATAACAACTCACTCCCGGACCTCCAACGTAAGATCTATCTTCTATGTTCTATCTAATTCCGTCGAATGGATATTCTAATGCTCAATTACAATGATTTATACAATCCAAGGGGATCTGGTCAGTCCAAAAGGGATTAAATGTCGAAGAACAAGATCAAATGTGTAAAACCAAAAGGTCGGTCTCCGCCAAAGAGATTCCCCCAAAAAATCCAAAGGATGAAGTGTGGATCAAAGGGAAGGTTGACCACATGCCAAAGAACATCAGAATCAATGCACAGGGTTCTGCAAGATATGGAAGGATCTGATGGATTCACCAATGCAAATAGGTTCAAATGGTTCTAGTGCCAAAAAACTCTTGGAATCTGGAATCAATAACTTGTCGAAAAATGCTCCAAATGCTTTGTAGTTTAGGAATAAGGAATATGATCATGTCCTCAAGCAAAATCCAAGTCTAAAAGATCTGGTGAGCCAATGTAAGAAAATGTAGAAAGAAATGTTGAAACTATAAAACATAAAACAAACTGAAAATAAATATTTTTGGTTGATGCAAGATTGCCAAGAACCGGGGATGCTCCTACATCAGACATCCAAAGTTGTTGAAAAAAAAGTGAGTCTCTCACTTTACTGGGGTTAGAGAAAAACTGAGGCGGTCTACCTCTGCCTAAGAAATCCAAGATGAATCTTCAACTATTTTGTCCTTCCATTTCACAAGATGCTCCTTATACTGACTGCTCTGGGTGCTATGCCCAATCCTACTGTCCAAAATATCTTCAATCTGATTTGGCTCCTTCTGGGGCAACTATTTCTCCAAGTCTACAATATTGTCCTCACTGAATTTTGATTCATGATACTGATGTAGATCTACAGTGTTGAATATAGGTGAAATACTCAAACTATCTAGTAACTCCACATCATACGCATTTTTTGAACTAAATTTTCTCAAGATCTTTTAAGGTCCAAACTTCCTCATCTACAACTTGTTATAAGTTCCAACTGGAAATATCTCTTTTCTCAAATACACCATCACTTCATCGCCAACTTCAAATTCCTTATATTTTCTCTTCTCATCTGCTTTCTCCTTATACTTGATGTTCATGTCCTCTAAATGTTGATTAACCTGAATATGCAAGGCCTTCATGTGATCTGCAAATTCTTCTGCCTCTGCACTTCTCTTATCTTCACTGCTGATATCTCTCAATTCTGATATACCTCTAGGGTGTGCTCCGATAACAATCTCAAAAGGTGTTCTTCTAGTACTTCTGTTTATTGAATTATTGTAGAAAAACTCTGCTTGTGCAAGAATCAAATCCCAAATTTCAGTTTTCTCTCCAACTAAGCATCTCAACAAATTTCCCAAGCTCTGGTTTACTACTGAGCTATCTGTCCATCAGTCTGTGGGTGAAAAGTATAACTTAACTTCAAATTTGTCTTCATCTTCTTCCAAAGTGTTCTCCAAAAATAACCAACAAACTTAGTATCTTTGTCTGAAACTATGCTCTTAGGTAATCCATGTAACCTTACCACTTCCTTGAAAAATAGGTTAGCTATATGCACTGCATCTGATGTTTTCTTACAAGGTATGAAATAAGCCATCTTCAAGAATTTATCCACTACCACAAATATAGAATCATCCCCTCTCCATGTCTTAGGCAATCCAAGTATGAAATCCATGCTTATATCCTCCCAAGGTCTTTTCGGTACTATCAAAGGCTTATATAATCCCACATCCTTACTACTACCTTTTGTAACTTGACAAACTCTACAACTCTGCACAAAATTCCTAACATCCTTATGAATCTTAGGCCAAAAGTAATGTTCACTTACCAATGCTACTGTTTGGTCAATACCAAAGTGTCTGACCAATCCTCCACTATGTTTTTCCTTTATCAGATTCTCCCTCATAGAACTCTTAGGTATGCACAAATAGACTCCTATAAATAATATCCCATCCTAAATGAAGTAATCCAACCACTTTCTTCTGTCTACCATAACTGGTTCTCTACATTCTCTCCAAGGTTCTGCAAAATCTGGGTCATCATCATATAAGGTCTTCAACTCCTCAAACCCTAATATTGTCACTCTCATTTCTATTAGCAAATTCCTCCTTCTACTTAATGCATCGACAACTTTGTTAGATTTCCCACTCCTATGCTTCAACACAAAGGTGTAACTCTGCAAAAATTCTACCCATCTCATATGTCACTGATTCAACTTACTCTACCTGTTCAAATACTACAAGGCTTGGTGGTCAGTATACAACACAAACTCCTTAGGCAACAGGTAATGTCTTCATTTCTTCAAGGCTTGAACTATGACATAAGATTCATGATCATACACTAAATATCTCCTCCTGGCATCATTCAACTTCTCACTGAAATAAGCTACTACTCTCCCTTCCTAACTCAATATGGCTCCAATTGCAGTTCCACTTGCATCACAATCTACTTGAAGCAATTTGTTGAAATCCAGAAAAGCTAACACAGGTTGCTTAGCCACTTTCTTCTTCAATAGTTCAAAACTTTTGTTTGCTCTATTTGTCCACTTGAACTCTTTCTTATCCCCTCTCATTATCTCGGTCATAGGGTTACAAACTGAACTAAAATTTCTAATGAACTTCTACTAGAAATGAGCCAATCCATTAAATGATCTTACCTCTCCAATGCTCTCTGGTGTAGGCCATTCAACAATTGCTTTTACTTTCTCAGGGTCCATCCGTAGATACCACAAATCCCAAATAGACTAACTCTTCCTTCATGAAAGTACACTTCTTAAGATTTATCAACAACTTTTCTTCTCTCAACCTCTGCAAAACTTGTCTTAAATGCAACAAATTCTCCTCTTTTGTCTTATTGAAAATCAGAATGTCATCCAAATATACAATAACAAACTTACCCAAAAATTTCTTCAATGCCTTATTCATCAATATCATGAAATTACTCAATGCATTAGTCAACCCAAAAGGCATCACCAACCATTCATACAATCCTTCATTTGTCTTGAATGCGGTCTTCCACTCATCTCCTTCTCTAATTCTGTTATGATGATATCCACTCTTCAAGTCCATCTTTGTGTAGTATTTGGCTCCACTCAAACAATTCATTATGTCATCCCTCCTAGTTAAAGGAAACTGGTATTTCACTGTGATCTTGTTTATTTCTCTGGAATTAGTACACATCCTCCATTCTCCATTCTTCTTAGGTGCGAATACTATTGGTACTGCACAAGGACTCAAACTTTCTTTGATCAAACCTTTCTTCAACAATTCCTGCACTTGTCTACTCAACTCTTCATTCTTTGTCGGTGTCATCCGGTGTGCAACTTTGTTAGGCAAACTAGCTCCAGGAATCAGGTCCATGCAATGACTAATACTTCTCACAAGTGGTAATCCATCAGGCACATTATTTGAAATGATGTCTTCATACTCTATCAGTAACTGTTGTTGGTCCTTGCAATTGAAATAGCAACTTGGTTCTAAAGACTCAGCTTAGAGATTAAACATCCTTACTGAGCAGCTACCTTTCTTGTAGCAAAGGTTAATTTACTTTATTGACTAGGGACGTAAACTTGAAATGGGTCGACACTGTATGTGCACTTAAGCTCAAATTGCAACCATTTTACTCTATTTCTGGAAAAGGAAATTCTCTGAAACAAATATGTAGAAACATGATGACTTAATACTTTATTAAAACTCACAATTGGAAATAACTTAATAAAATACAGCTAATGACAACGTTCTGGATGACGGACAAGAACTACTCTACCTGCTTTGGCTGCAGGAACAGACACATGAACTGTTTCCAGTGGCTGCAGGAACAATCGAATACCAAAACAACAACTATAACAAAACATAAATTAACTGAAGAACACACATGAACTACTCACCAAGTGGGCCCCCTTGAATGAGTATATCTAGAACTCAGATTACAACTGATAAACTCAAAATACCATTATTTTTATTTACTTCAAATTGACTGCACATACATAAGTCTGAATATTGAATACTACTAACTCTATGGTCATTCTCTCTTACTCTCGTGAGGAGATAGAGACCTTTATTTATAAGAAAACTTATAACAAACTCCTAACTGATCAACCCACATCCCAGAGGAATAGGTGAACATGATTTATTATACTAGAAGAAGAAGTCAACACATAAATGTAGAATAACAATCCAGTTGCTAAGAAAATATAGTGTAACCTCCTTCCTGGATTTATGTTCCATCAGGAACAATTATGAATGCTCCACAAATCACTCTATTGAGGAAGTGATCAATTGGTTATGACCTTCTTCAATGCTGCTCCACTTTGACTAGGTCTGCATTCAGTGGTATATTGATGTGTCTTTAAACCACAAGCTTAGTCATCTTTTCATCTTATTTGAACTTGCATCATGGCATTAATTGTTGAATAATGATGAATAGAAAGTACTCAACAGATACTGAGAGGGGGGGGGGGGAATCAACATACAAAAACTTCCTAAAACCGGTTTAACTGCAAAGACTAAACTAACTGGTAAACAGTATCACCGATCTAAAACATGGTACTACCAGTAAAACAAAGAATGACTGTGAAAGACATAAACTGGTTAACACTTAGATCTTCACCATACCTAATATCTCCTTTCCACCTCACCCATATGCATAAATAGGTAATACATCAGAAATATACAGACCACTGGTTCAACATGCATTACCATTTAACAGAAAATACTAATAATCACATTGAAAGGTATCACACATGACACACTAATTTTTCACGTGGAAACCCAACTGGGAAAAACCACAGTGTGGATGAATACCCACAAGTTGTTCTTTGAACTCTTCTGAAGTCCACTTTGTTAGGAGCCTAATCCGGTTAAGGATTTTACAATAGGTTCTGCTAGGAACCGATCCTACTAGGGATCACCCGGTCAAGGGATGGCTAAATACCCCGTTAAAGGTTAGAACCCTGTTAAAGGTTACCTCGCAAGAGGATTTGGAGAACTCATTGAATTGAGTCACCTTGTTAAAGGATTTTACACAAAGCCAATTAAAGCTACCTGGTTAAAGGATTTTCAAACTGCTGAAATGATTAGAAGTCAACAGGTAATACACTGATATGATAACAACACTCAATGCCAAGGCAAATCCACTTTAGCTCGTTTACTTCTGCAATCACACTTTGCAGGTAACAACACACTTCCCTGGTCTGGGAAGAATCAAGTATCTCTTCACTTGGATACACACATAACATTTGCCAACAAGTTCACAATGCAAATCATCCTCGACCTTATAGGAAACAAATAGGTCGGTAGCATAAACCCTAAACCCTAAACATTTAGGTTATTAATACAATCGGTCCAATCCTGACCGTTCAAACACTTTGCATAGTGTAAAACAACCTTGAACACATCTCAAGATGTTCTCCATCATTCGTTCTTTCCCGCTCCTTGAAGCTGATAACCCATCACGCGCTCTCCACCATTTATAGAGACTTTGCACATTCCCGAGGTAGATAGGATCAATCTCCATGCAAGATCCTCAAGGAAATCCTTCACGTGCACAAGGCTGACGTGGCAACACAATCTGATCTTCATTTCAATGCAAACCCATCATAGGATGTCATTGGTCGAATCACACAGACTTGAAATGCATCAACTGGAAACCTTGAAGCTGAGACTACCAATTGGTAGTCATACCAAATGAAACTCTGATATAAAACATTTCATATACTAGTTCACATTCCAACATACCGGTTCACTTTGAACAAACATACCGCTTCACTTTTTCACATATACTTGTTGGCAAATGCACACTCCAATGAGAAATTGTAGGTGATTGAAGGTTTTGTCATTGATGGCAACCTTGGAATCATATGATACCGGCAAGAAAAATTTACCAGCATCGGCAACGACAAACTCTACACCGGCATACAGAACACCGACAGTGAAAGGAAGGATATTGACACCCTGGCCGACAGGAATTTTGTTTATAATGTATTTTGTAATTAATTGTAAAATCATTGTAAGCCGACATGATGAGTTTTAATATGACTCATATATGTATGAGATCATTGTAGAACATTTTGTAATAATGAGATAGGCGAAATAATGCAGACCTAATATGCAAATTATAGGTTAAGGGTTTATGTATGTAGCAGAGCTAAAACTGGTACTGGATCTGGCATAGCAGATTCTATTTTGAAGAAGTACAAGACATTGGATTTGCATAATCCATTTTGTAAGCCAATTTGACTTCCCATTTTGTAATTGAGCAGTGAGCTCTAGGCACTTGGACTTCCTGCATGTGCAGGCCCTTATTGTAAGAGTAATATTCACTTATTGGCTAGTAAGCAAATATTGTGGGTCACAAATCCCACCGAGGTTTTTCCCACATCGGGTTTCCTTGTTAAACTACTGTGTTATGGTGTGATTTTCATGTGGTTGTTGTTATTCTTATTTACTGCACTATTTCTGTTTACCGATACATAGTATTGATATGCTTTTCATGTTTTAAATCAAGTAAATTCATAAACCGATAAGATACTAATTCACCCCCCCCTCTCAGTATCTTTGGGAATACTAACAATTGGTATCAGAGCCTAGTCCTCTATTTTCAGAAGCCTAACAACTTGAGGAAGATCTTGACACTGGTAGAGATGGAAAACTTGATGAAGCAATTAGAAACAACTCTTTTAGACTATGATGCAAAAAAGTTGAAAAATATCAAACTTGAAGACGATCTAAATGCTGCACAGGATATTATTCAAGCACTTCAAGAAAACGTTACTATTGCAAGAAACAAGAGAAGATAACTTTGTGAAAAGATGCAAAATGAGAATGATGAAAAGGAAACTCTTAGTGATCTAGTGAACAAGCTAAAACAAGAGAACACTACAACAAAGAATGAAATGCAGGATATGACCATGAGATTTTGTAAAGAAATTGAAGATAGGAAGAAAAATGAAGAAGACTTTACTAGAAGACTGAATGATGGTGCAAATCAAAACACAAGACTTAGTTATGAAAATGATATGTTGAAGACAGATCTGATGCATACACAAAATGACACAAATGAGCTCATGAGACAGAAAGGAATCTTGGAAAGAGAACTGGCTACTGCAAATCAACACAAGGAGAAATTCAAGAAAAGCTCAGAAGAACTTGGTGACATGCTGAAGAATCAGAAAACTAATGGTGAAACAAATGGCCTTGGGTTTGAAGTTGGTGAAAGCTTCAGTACTGCAAACACACATGATCATAGCAAACCGGTAAGACAATCAAATGCTTATAAATTTAATGGCAAATGCTTTAACTGTAACAAGTATGTCCATAGAGAAAATCCGTGTAGATCTAGAAATTATCAAAACACTAATACACCCACTGGTTAATGTTCTAAATGCAACAAGGTTGGTCAAAATTCAGAGATTTGCAGAATGAATGTAAGATGTTATGTTTGTGGAAGATCTAGACACTTATCTAATCAATGCAAAACACAAACCAACATAGGATATGGGAAAGCTATTCAGAAAAACAATGTGACCTGTTATGCTTGTAACAAGATTGGACATATTGCAAAATTTTGTAGAAGTAAGGCATCACCGACAAATAAAATGGTGCTAGTTTGAAGGGTAAAGAAAAGGTTGAAGAGGTAAAACAAGAATTCTCAAAACAATGGATCAGAAAGTCAGATCAGAATATTGATGGGAATACTCCTCCACCAACAGGAGACTCTTCATCTAACTGAAGAAAATTCCTTTGGGGGTTTAGCAACTAAATTAAAAACATGCTATTATTCCCTTGGTTGATGGTGAGAAGTTGAAATTACTTCTATACCGACAGATGAGTTAAGTTGTGACTTAACCGACAGGCATTAAATTTGGTAGGTGAAGAAAATAACATTATAGAACAAGTGTTTTGGCTACATTTTCATTTCACCAAGCATTCAAATCTTCAAGAGGGCAAAAATTCCCGAGTGAAGGTATCCCAAGCGAAGAAGTGAAGCAATCCATCAAATCATTCATCCCTAGAAGATTAAGGTATTTATAGCTATGACATCTTCATCCACTCCTAAATTTATTGCAAACCCTAATGTTGTTGAAGTTATTAAACGCCCTAGACCTGTATTCTAGTTAGTTCCCGAAATTGTGAAGAAAGATGAGAGTTTAGGTGCATTTTCTCAAATACCTAAAGGGGTAGTATATGCTGAAGACCCTAGAATGTACATACACTGTCATATTGATGAACTAGGTGATGAGGAAATTAAGAATATGTATGAATCTATGATTTGTGATGAATCAGAAAATGTCAAACCTGAACATAAGATAGTAGAAACCCTAGGTTTCACTGAAATTCTCAGTATCCCAGATTTCCCCGAGGATATCATAAGGATAGTATTAAGCAGGGTACATGGTGAATTCTTCTGGTTGGACTCAGTTCATAAAATCACAAAAGAAGTAATAAAGGCTGTGACAGGGTTACCCTCCACCGGCAATAGACCTGATAAAACAAATAAGGTCTCAAATGACCTAGTAACAAGCCTAACCGATGCAACATTTGATAAGAGATCCCTAAGGGTAAATAATGTAAAAGATACAAACATCAAGTTTATCAGTATGATCCTAGGTTACAAGGCTACAAATGCAAATAGGTTAAACTTAGTCTCTAGCCTATGTATTAAGAGTGCCTACGACATGGTAAATGATAATGCAAGGATAGACATATGTGAATGGCTCAAAGATGAGTTAATAGATAATCTAGGAAAGATCAAAAAGGATAAGAAAGGTACATTCAGATTTGGAAACTTACTTGTTTGTCTAATGCTATACATAACTAAACAAGTGCCCGGTATTGGTGCTAGAGATTTTAGATTTGATATACCAGTAGGAAAACAACTATTAGAATTGCCGAACAACATGGGAGAAAACAGAGAGAAAAACATAAATGAGCATTTTCAAGCTCTAAAGGCTCGAATGAAAACCAGAGTAAGGTTATCACAAGCTATTGTGGATAAGTACCAAAAGGAAATCTATTTTGTAATAAAGAAAGATGAAATTTGGATAGAGGAAGTTATCCCTAGAACCATCTGGGTTACTGAAATGGGGTATGAGATTGATGACAACATAATTGAAACCTATGCAAAAGCCCTCCTAGAAGCTCCTAAGGAACCGGAAGAAAAAGTATTTGGTAGTGCTGAAACTATAGAAAGCCAAATACAATCAAGGAAAAGAGTCAAGAAGGTTGAGGGAATTGTTAGAAAAGGAACCCAACAGGCAAAAGACATTAAAGAAGATGTGCTAAAACAAACCGATATAGCTGAAAGTGAGTTGGAAGAACTTCAACCAGAAACTCACCTTTCACCGGTTGGAACTTCTTCAGAGAATGACATACCTGCAGTGTTCAAGAGAGTTGAGAGGAAAAGAAAACCTTCACCGACACCTTCTCCTACACCAAAAAGACAAAAGCAACAGGCAGTGAGGCGCCCAACAAAGAAATTAACTCCAAAGAAGAAGAAGTTGACTCCTAAGAAGAAGTCAAAACAAACTATAGCTCCTATTGATAAATTATTAAATGAAATTACCGAGGATGGCAAGTTGAAGAATATCAACAAACTGTATAACACACTATCAACTGATGATAAGGAAAGTATAGAGAACAATGTAATCTTACACTTAGACATATACAAGAAATTCTTATTGGAAATCGTTGATGAAATCACAAATGACTTGTATAGAAGATTGGAAGCTAGAAGATTATCAATTGTTGAACTAGATAAAAAGATCAAGATTGAAAGATTACTGGCAGAGCATCCAGTTAACTCACCTGGTGAAATAGACAAATTAATCAGTGAGGCTAACCGGACAATATTTTCTACTGCTCACCGACATGTAGCACTTATGGTAGGCAGAGTAAAAGAAGTTTATGAGGAAATTGCTGATGGATGGGATATTTTCTTTGTAGAGAAAGAAAAAGAGGAAGAATTACTAAAACCTAAAACCTTCAAGGTATATCAGAAGGACAAGGACAAAGGAAAAGGCAAGGTTGGTGGACCTCCCAGTATAAAGATAACAAACAACTTACCCCCACCACCTCTAGATACTCCACCGGTAGACACTACTAAAAATCAACTGGCAACTGAGAGTATGGATACACCACGTGAGGATACAAATCCTAATTCTGAGGTGTTGTACACAATGAATATTGACACTCAAGAAGTCAATATTGTGGTTGATAAGGAAACAAGTGAGAAAAGAGATGTGGCAACTGAGCCACCGGTAGAAGACACAACAGTTGAGACAAATGTTGAAGATACAGTTGGAGACATTGAAATTGGGAGTGAGAAACAAACTGAACAAACAATAGATACAAGAAAAGATGATAGCACTGATGTACATAATGATGTATCTATTGAGCAACCGACAACTGATAACAATGAAAAATCTATTGAGATACCGGCTGCAGACATTTCAGGAGTGAGCATAGAGAAACCGGTAGAAAACACCGAGTCACAAACAGAAAAACCGGCAGTGGATACCACTGAAAAATCATCAGAGGCACCATCAGAGAAACCATTAGTAGAGAGTACAGAGAAACAGGTAGAACAACAGGTTCATTCACAAGTACATTTAGAGACAGTGCCATCGGCTACAACTGAAAGATCTAAACCTTTGGTAGCTAAAATGCAGACACAAACTAACCCTCCAAAGAAAGAGGTAAGCAATGCTATTATCACCACCGATGGATTACAAATTCTGAAGGCAGTTGGACAGACATTCGGAACCTCCATGCCTGAATTTAGACCAACAAATGTGATAGAGGTATTGCTAGATTCAATAAAGAAAATAACAGAGTGCAATGCACAAGCCTATAAGGCTATAGATGACACCATACCAATTTTGAAGATGATTTCACCCAAGTGTAACATATAGAATAAAGATTCTTTAGGACAACTAGACACATTGCCTAAGTTCATCATTGGTAACCTAATCACTGTTGATCAAATAAATGAGGATACATTTAAGGAAATGATGATAAAAGAAAAAGAGAAATTCCTTGTAGAAATTGTGAATAGAAACAAAGAGAAAATGGATACTTTTTTACTGGGAATGAAATCATTTTTGACTTCAAGAAATTGTATAGGGACACATGCAAAACAGATGTATTAATAGTGGATCTTGACAAAGAAATCAGAAAAGCACAGGATAAGATTAATAATATTGCTGATAATCTGATTGGAACATCAGATTCATTTTTGGAATTAGAAAAGAAAATTGTAGAACAGGAAGAGAAAATCAAGAAACTAGAGAAAGACAAACATGAAATTAAGGACAAGGCAAAGGATTTGAAATGCAGACTTAGTCCAAGACTAGGATACCTTATTTCCTTAAGAAAAGAAATATCTGAGGCTTTGGTTCCCAGACTGAAGACACCGAAAGAGAAAATGCACATACTCACCAGTACAGTGCAGAGAACAGGTTAGGCTATAAAAGATAGTAAAACATTCAGCAACGACATAAATTCAATTTTGACAGATATTTTTCAGATTGTAACCCACTGGTTACAAGAATCCCGACATGACTCCATTGATAGCGAATGGAAACCTTTGTCATTGATGTCAAAGGGGGAGTAGAGGCTATAAGAAAAATGATCAGCAAATGGCTCATCAGCTCAGGGGGAGCACATTTTTTTTGGTAACATATTTTTGGTAAGACAATTCTGGCAGACTCACTTTTGGATGACACTTTTTGGATTTTTCTCATGAGTGTTGCCATCAATGCCAAAGGGGGAGATTGTTGGCAAATGCACACTCTCATGAGAAATTGTAGGTGATTGAAGGTTTTGTCATTGATGGCAACCTTGCAATCATATGATACCGACAAGATAAATTTACCAGCACCGACAACGATAGACTCTACACCGGTATACAGAATACTGACAGTGAAAGGAAGGATACCGACACCCTGGCCGACAGGAATTTTGTTTATAATGTATTTTGTAATTAATTATAAAATCATTGTAAGCCGACATGGCGAGTTGTAATATGACTCATATATGTATGAGATCATTGTAGAACATTTTGTAATAAGGAGATAAGAGAAATAATGCAGACCTAATATGTGAATTATAGCAGAGCTAAAACTAGTACTGGATCTGGCATAGCAGATGCTATTTTGAAGCAGTACAAGATATTGGATTTGCATAATCCATTTTGTAAGTCAGCGTGACTTCCCATTTTATAATTTAGCAGTGAGCTCTAGGCACTTGGCCTTCCTGCATGTTGGTGTAGGGGCACCAAGACCAACAAAGGTGACCATACAAACATCAGAGACTAAGAAGGAGTTTAATTCATCAATGAATGTCAACATGATCAACTATGAGTTGTTAAGGCCAATAATGGCTTTTGAAAAACAAAATTGTAAAATGTTGTCATTTTATCCTGAAAATTGTCATTTATTGTCAAAAAATGTAAATTTGGTCAAAACACCCAATGAAGGATTTAGGAAGGTTTAGGATGGTTAAATATGCCATATGGGATGAAAATCCATCATTAATAATGTTGGTTTTCAGTTTGTAATACATTTTCCAAAAGTTGAAAATTCAAATATTTGAATTTCAACATCTATAAGGAATTAGGTGGGAAACTTAGATTAGTGGCTTTTTTATGCAAAATAAATATTGTAACCAACCAATAAGTGGTTTAACAACCTTGGGGGAGTTATTTTAATTCTTTTTAATGCTTGGTACAGACACACAAGACCTGGGGTGTACGGACTGTTACAAGAAACTCAATAAAATTTGATTTTGAGATAAGTTTTCTGATTTCTATGCATTTGTGAGAGTTCTTTTGGAATTTTTTTCCATGTTATAACAATTTAGGAAATTTTAATTCACATTATTAACCTTTGTGCATGCATTGAAATCACTATTTTATCAAAAATCTGACGTTTGGGCTGACTGTTACAAGTTTTGTGTCATTTTCCTTAACAGTTTTGAGGTTTTGTTAATCATGGGGTCATTCCATGAATGCTGATCTATTGTTTCTCATGGAATGACTATAATATAACATGTATTATACTATCTAACAACTGATTGTGCAGATTAAGGAGTTTGGAGGGTGATCACCAAAGTTTTGTGTTTGAAAGCTTAGTGAAGAGGCTTGGTAGGGTGAAGGAGTGAGAGAACTAGCCATTGGAGTGGCACTTTTTATGATTGATTCAGTTTTATAACACCTATCTAAAGGTGAAACCATAATCAATTTGTTGCAGGAGTGTGTGGAGAAGGCACATTGAAGAAACCCCAGATTTAAGGGTTGTAGAAGGAAAATTTGGGGCTTTTGGGGTGGGAAACCTCATAGAGTGAAATTAACCTTGGATTCCATCCTAATTTTCCATTTTTTAAGACTTTTTTCAGGTTTTGTGTGTTGGAGAGAAGTTTGTGGTATAGTTGCTTTGTAAAACCACCCTTTTTGGTGCTAAAAAACAGGGCATGTTGTAAGGACAACATATATTTTCCAAAACAACCTATTAAACCCTTAGGATATATTATAGAGGAGAAAAAAGGGTATCCAAATATATATTTTATTTGTCTATTATTTTGTAATTTTTTGGAGTTATCATTAAATTTCTCTCGTTGCTGCACTAGTTGGGATTCTAGGCCTAGAAGGAGCAAATTTGGAGTTTGAGAATTTGGATATTGAATAGAAGAATAAAACTAGTTGAATCCTTTTATATTAGACCTAAGACCATATTATAAGTCATCATTTTCCTTAGGTGAAGTCTTGATCCATATTTGGTGCATTTGAGCCATTTAGGGTGTTTGTAGGCTTAAGGCGATCTATCATTTCCTACATTGTATTTCCCTTATATTTTACAAAGTCATATATACCTGTTTGGGCATTGTCTTATACCACCATAGCTCTGCCAAGTCTGCATCACATGTGTAGGCCCCTATTGTAAGAGTAATATTCACTTATTGGCCAGTAAGCGAATATTGTGGGTCACAAATCCCACCGAGGTTTTTCCCACACCGGGTTTCCTCGTTAAACTACTATGTTATGGTGTGATTTTCATGTGGTTTTTGTTATTCTTGTTTACTACAATATTTTTGTTTACCGGTACACAATATTGATATGCTTTTCATGTTTTAAATCAAGTAAATTCATAAACCGATAAGATACTGATTCACCCCCCCTCTCAGTATCTTTGGGAATCCCAAAAATATCGGTTCACATCATCATACTGGTTCTCTTTCTAGTTTGCTTACTTTAATATGCCAGTTCACACTTTAGCATATTGACATCAATGACAACATACAATATCATCATGTCATCAAACTCTGCACATATGCCAACATTAATATGCACAAAAACTATGTATCTATTGATGTTAACATAGCATAAATTAAACCATATTAATTTAGATAATTTACATAGATTAACTATATAAATATCATTAGACAACAACCTTAGGTTTAGAATAAATCAGGTCTAGAAATACTAGAAAAATACATTAACAAGGAAAGTCCTATGACCCATACATTACCCAAACATATTATCAAAGCAAGAGTTTTATGAGAAGATTTGACAAAATGGAGTCATCATTTTGGCTCATCATTACCCCCCAATCTAGCTTCTTGATGGTCCTCTAGCAATAGGAAAGTTTCCAATCCTAGCAGTAATTCTGAAATTGTCAGGGGTAACCTGTCTATATCCTCATGTAGCCAAGCTCCAATAAAACCCTTTCATTTTTTCCAACTGTGTCCACTTGGTGCACTCTACTGCTTCATTATAAGGTGGGTCATCATCCTTGCATCCCATCAGTGGCCATAGAAGAATGGGTGGTTGGAAACTAAGGAGAAACCAATGTTTTCCTTTTATTCTGCCCAAATGTATATATTTGGGTGCCCGTCTTAGTGTCACATGATAATTTGGCAAGGAATGCGGCTCAAATTGTTTTAATTCATCAGGTAGACTATTCCAGTGCTGCACTAAATATCCAATTGCTACCTGACCCTCAATTGTAGCCATATGCTCATATTCTCTGAATACTTCTTCTCTTATGGGTAGAATATTATTCCCATAGTCTGTTCTATATAGAATTTTCTACCAATCATAATAAAGTCATCTCGGATCACTTGGTTCAACTCTTAATGGAAGTGGGAGATCAAGTTCATCCTTCCTGTATATCCTAAATTGTTCTCCCCTAGTAATTTCATTCTGAATCCATGACATAAGAGCTCTAAGTTGAATGTCTCCAATGTAGAGTAGAGGATTCCAGTCAGCATCATTAGGGATAGCATAATTATGTAAATAAAACTCACAAAGAAAATTTTTGATGGTTGTAGGAGATGATTCATAAACATGGCAAAACTCCTATGGTATTTCCAAAGGACTTAGATCTCTAACAATTCTCATTAACTGAAAACAAATATGCTTCTCTTTCAAATATAGAGATTAGACTCGAGGTGGCGCCTTGCATTGCATTAGTTGTGGTATCATAGTGATTACCGTATCCACCTTATTTTTGAGCTCAGATATTTCCTCATATTTTTGTTCAATCACTTTCTTCTGTTGATCAATAAGTTTTTGAATCTCTGCTTTTTCTAACTCCCATTCTCTATAGAAGGCAATAGTAGCAACATGACTAGTAAGAAAAGAGGGTGGTCTATGAACTGGCTCTCTAGGTTTTGACCTCCCAGCTCCACCTTCTACTTCAACAATCTACCATGCAATGAAGGCCAAGTTATCAGGCCCATCCAAGCCCATACCTTCCCGTGGCTATTCATGAGAGATTTCTTCCTCTTTATCTCCTTCTTTACTTGGTTCCTCAAGGTCCTGAGCCTCCTATGGCTCTATGGGCGAGGTTGGAGAAATAACATCCTGATAAGGACTTCTCAGTTCTTTCTCTAGGGAATCAACAAGAATGTTGGCACTTAGCTACTCTAACTATTTTTGATTTTTAGGTTTTCTTCGGAGCCTGCCACTTCTTCTCAAAGGCATTTCTTCGGTGGCTGCAGGATGGTTTTCTTTATCCAACTCTTTTGATATTTTTGCAGCTTCCTCAGTGGCTGCAAGAGAATATTCTTTTGTAATTTTTCTTTTCTTTATGATAGGAGGGGTTGAATCCACATTTTTTCCTTTCTCCTTCTTTTTCTCCATGTCAACTTGTTTCTCTTTACCTTTCTCCTTCTATGCAACAACCCTAGTTCTTATTGGGGTTTGTGATGGAAACCCTACCGAGGTTTCTGCTGCTTCTGACAAGGTTTCTTCTAGCAAGGGTTCCTCTGCTGTAGGAACATCCTCAACTGGTGACATCTTGGAGGATGAGGGTTCAAGGGCAGGACCAGGTTCTTCTAGATTTTCCCCTTTTTGAACCTAGGGCTATTCTATTGGACCCATATAATTATTTACCCTAATCCTTCTAACTTTTATAAATTCATCCCAGGTCATCTTGGAAACATCTCTCAAAGACCTTTCAACCAATAATTTGATTAAACAATGATGAGTGATAGAGCGAAACCTACCTTTTTGTGTCTCTGTTGCATTGATGGAAAGATGATTATACAATACATCAGGAACATTTATTCTCCTCCCATGGTGCAGATGACTCAAGAGCTCAAAATGGTAAGAATGCAGACATGAGAATCTCCCTTCGCAATTCAAATATTTCATGATATATAATGCTATTGATCTCCATTTGGGGGGAAGGGATTCTCGTCTGGTCCCCTGCTTATCTGTCACCAAAGGTGGGTCAACTGGTCATGTAAATTCTGCCCTTGCAATTCGTGCGTCCTTTATTTTAGGGTATTTTCCCCCATCTACTGGCAACCCTGCTACCTCTACAATCTGCTCTTTTGTAGCAATAACTCTCAACCCTTTCACCTGAGCTTCCCCATTAGAAAATGTATGGGTGAATTCTCTTGCAATATCCTCATTGAAATTAGTTAGCTTCATAAAATAATCTTGCCAGCCACTATCTTGGAATTTAGGTTCACAAACCTAATCTTGCAGAAGGACATCATGCACTGTAGGTTCATGGCAAAGTAGCGGACCACCCATTGCAACACTGGTACTCAAAACTCACCACTTGCAAAAATATACCCAAGTCTAAACTTTGCAAATTCTCACAAGAAAATATGCTTTGCTTGCAAATAACTCATCTACAATTTCAAAAAAATGAAAGGAAAGCAAAGAAAAATGGTGGGGGTGAAAGGTATAGCAATAAGAACAAAGTACATAATGTCACATCAAAGAAAAACAATTTGAAATTTAAACTTTATTTGTTTGAAATGACATAAGAATTATCCATGAGAATAATTCACCATCGTACTTCCCCCCCAACCTAAGGTGTAACAGGTGTCCACACATGCAGAGAATGACTAAAAAGAAGACTATGCAAATATCACTATGATACAAAATATGGTTTAATAAATGTATGCAACAAAATAAAATACACACGAGCGTACCGATTATCGTTCCATAATGGCAACAGTTGGGGAAATCCATCATGCATGAAGTCGATCTGCTATATACGACAAGAGAAGTGGAGAAATGAATGACATAAAATGATATGGAAGAGTGATTGGCGAGTATGGAGATGGAATATTTATTGTGAAGAAGGGTACTTCCATAAGATATGAAAGTATTTATTATGATCTTGCAACAAAAAAAAAAATAGGAAGAAGGTGGGACGACAAGACAACCTTCTTTTGTTGCAGGAATCTCGACACTTTCTGGAATAATGAATTGCTACAGGAACTCCTCTTTGGAAAGCAGCTTATGATAGAGGCACAAACGATGACTATTTACCAACAATTTGAATTTTACGGGATCAATAGTGGCCAATCGTACTTTACCATTTGGAAATGTTTCAATCACCTCATAAGGCCCTTACTAGTGCATCTACAATTTGCCCAAATTATCCTTATACCTGGAGTCATATAGAAGGGCCCAATCTCCTGGTTTGAATGCTTTGTCTTTGATATATTTATTATGCTATTTCATGCATTGATTCTGAATTGTTTCTGTGTGTTGTAGGGCGGACTTTCTAATTCCATCTAAGGCATTAAGTTGCAGGATCTTATCCTATTGAGCTGCAAAGAGAGTCATATCTAAGGCTATGGCTATTCTAAGTGGTTCATGTTCAAATTCCACAGGCATCATAGCTAATTTCCCATACACCATCTCAAAGGGTGTAAAACCTATTGTTGTTTTCCTTGTGGTCCTATATGCCCAAATTGCTTCAAGCAACCTACTAGACCAATCCTTTCGATGAAGGCCTATTATTTTGATCATTATAGATTCAATCTCCCTATTGGTGATTTCAACTTGTCCATTTGCTTGAGGATGGTAGGGGATTGATTCTATGCCTTATATTATATTCACTGACCAAGGTTGTAATCAAAGTGGAAGTAAATTATGCCCCTTGATCAGTCACTTTCTCTCATGGAACTCCATATCTTGTAAAGATTTCCTCATACAAAAATTATGCTACCTTGTTATCTCTCGCATGCTTGAATGCTTTTACTTGAACCCATTTTGTAACATAGTCAGTACACACTAGAATGCATGATCTACCATTTGAAGGTGGATCAATTGGCCCAACAAAATATAACCCCCATTTGTCAAATGGTGTAACAACTACCTATGGATGCAATGACATCTCATCAGACCAAGTAGGTCTGCCCATCCTCTCACATCTATCACACTTTCTAGTATACTTAACTACATCTCTATGCAAAGTTGGCCAATAATAATCTATATTTAGGATCTTTATAGTTGTTCTCTTGGCAACAAAGTGTCCTCCACAAGGCTCGTCATGACATGTATGAAGGATATCATAAGTTTCATCTTCTCGAACACACTGCCTCATAACTTGATCTGGCCCTGTATAGAATAAGCAATTTGTTATCCATGAAAAATTGAAACTCTTTTCTACAAGTAACCTTCTTTCTTTGGGTGAGAAATGACGAGGAATTTTGTTAGATGCTATGTAATTAGCTATGTCAACATTCCATGGAGTGTGCACATTAATTGAAAACAAATGCTCATCTGGAAAGGAATCATCAATGGCTGCAGGATCATCCTTTGTTTGAATTCTGGACAGAAAGTCTACTACAACATTTGCCTTACCTGGCTTGTCGATGATAGTGATGTCAAATTCCTGCATCAGCAATAACCACTGCACCAATATGCCAGAAATAAAAATTTTATTCATGAGGTATTTGATGGTTGCATGATCAATATGCACAAATATTTGATAGCCAGTGATGCAGTGTCTGAACTTGTTGAGGGCATAGATAACAACTAACATTTCCTTTTCTGTGATAGTATAATTTAGTTCAGGTCCCTACAAATTTTTTTTGATATAATAAATTTCATTCTCTAAAACTCCTTGTTTTTGTCCCAAGACTACTCCAATTGCAAGATCTAATGCATCTGTGTGAATGTGAAAAGGGAAAGACCAATCAGGTCCTTTGAGCACATGAGCTTGAGTTAGAGCTCCCTTGAGTTTGGAAAATGCCTCTTCACATGCTGGTGTCCATTCAAACTTGACATCTTTTGTCAAGAGAGAATATAGAGGTCCTACCATCTTACTAAAGTCCTTTATAAACCTTCTATAGTACCCTGCATGGCCTAAGAAACTTCTCACATCCTTTTGTTTTGTAGGGGTAGGGAAGTTAACTATTACCTCAATTTTGGCAAGGTCAACTTGAATACCCTCTTGAGAAATACGATGTCCTGATAGTATCTCTTCTTGCATCATCATGAAGCATTTTTCACTATTTAGGGAGCACCGCTGCAACACTTTGCCAAGATTTTGCAATGCTTGCTCAAAAGTAACCCTATAAGCAGATAAATCGTCCATATAGATTTCCATGCAATCATGAGAAATATCTGAGAACATACTGAGGATAACTCTCTGAAAGGTTGTAGGAGCATTGCACAGACCAAATGGAAGAACTAAATAGGCATGCGTTCCCCAAGGGCAGGTGAAGGTTGTCTTTTCTTGGTCTTCTGGAGTAATTCTCATTTGATTGTAACCACTAGACCCATCCAAAAATGAAAAGTATTGTTTTCCTGCTAAAGAATCTAATACTTGATTAATGAAAGGAAGTGGGAAATGATCTTTCTTAGTAGTAGTGTTGAGCTCCCTATAGTCCACACAAAATTTCCATTTACCTTCTTTTTTAGGGACTATAACCATAGGAGATACCCACAAACTATCTGATATAGGGTAAATGAACCCTGCATTAAGTAATTTTTGTAATTATTCCTTGACTATTTCCCTTAATGCAAGATTAATCCTTCACCGAGGTTTTCTAACTGGCTTACAATCTTCTCTGATATAAATCCTATGAGTACACAATTTACTATCTAATCTCTTCATATCATGATAATCCCATGCAAAGGCTTATTTATGGGTCTTGAGTAGTTCTGTTAAGGACAATATTTGTTCTGATTTAAGCTGACTATTGATATGTAGATATTTTCCTGAAGCAACCTCTACTTGAGTACCTGACTCATTTTGAGATATTTCAGGTAAACAAGGGGTTTGGATTTCTTGAGGCAGCAAGGTATGAAATATTTTTGTGGCTGCAGGAGAATCCAAAGAACTAGTAGATGGAAGGAGAGTATACAAAGGACATGTTGGCAAACCATGTAATTGCTGACTTGTACCATAACGATTTTCTATGATATTAGAGAGTACCTTATCATCTTCCTGGAGTTCCTGAATGGTTCCCTAGCCAACATCATGTTGGCAAATGCACACTCCAATGAGAAAATATAGGTGATTGAAGGTATTGTCATTGATGGCAACCTTGCAATCATGTGATACCAGTAGGTAGACATAGGCATCGGTACCGAAAGACTCTACACCGACACACAGAATACCGACATCCTGGCCGACAACAATTTTGTATTAATGTATTTTGTAATTGATTGTAAAATATTTTGTAAGCCGACATGGTGAATTGTAATATGACTCATATATGTATGAGATCATTGTAGATCATTTTGTAAGGTAGATAAGAGATAGGATGCGAAGTATGAAAAAGTAATAACAAACCTAATATGCGAATTGTTGGTTAAAGGTTTATGTTGTAGCAGAGCTTAAACCGGTATTGAATCTGGCATATCATATGCTAATCTGAAGCAATACAAGACATTGGATTAGTATAATCCTTTTTTGTAAGTCAGTGTGACTTCTTTTGTAATTGAGCAGTGAGCTCTAGGCACTTGGCCTTCCTGCATGTGCAGGCCCCTATTGTAAGAGTAATATTCCCTTATTGGCCAGTAAGCGAATATTATGGGTCACAAATCCCACCGAGGTTTTTCCCACACCGAGTTTTCTCGTTAAAATACTATGTTATGGTGTGCTTCTCATATTGTTGTTATTGTTCTTAATTACTACATTATTTATGGTTTACCGGTACTCAGTTTTAATATGCTTTTCATGTTCTAAATCAAGTAATTTGATATACCGGTTAGATACTAATTCATCCCCCCTCTCAGTATCTTTGGGAATCCTAACAATTGGTATCAGAGCTTGGTCCTCTATTTTCAAAAGCCTAACAACTTGAGGAAGATCTTGTCACCGGTAGAGATGGAAAACTTAAGAAAGCAATTGGAAACAACTCTTATAGACTATGATGCAGAAAAAGTGAAGAATATCAAACTTGAGGATAATCTGAAGGCTGCTTAGGATATAATTCAAGCACTTCAAGAGAATTTTACTATTACAAGGAACAAGAGGAGAGAACTTTGTGAAAAGATGCAGAATGAGGAAAATGAAAAGGAAACTCTTAATGATTTGGTAAACAAACTAAGACAAGAAATCAGTACAATGAAGAATGAGATGCAGGATATGACTATGAGATTCTGTAAAGAAATTGAAGATAGAAAGAAGAAAGAAGAAGACTTGGTTAGAAGACTAAATGATGTTGGAAATGAAAACACAAGACTCAGTCATGAAAATGATATATTGAAGACAGATCTGATGCATACACAAAATGATAGAACTGAACTCATGAGACATAAAGGAAGCTTGGAGAATGAATTGATTGTCGTAAATCAACACAAGGAGAAATTCAACAAAAGTTCAGAAGAACTTGGTGACATGCTGAAGAATCAGAAACCTAATGGTGATACAAATGGCCTTGGCTTTGAAGTTGGTGAAAGCTCCGGTACTGCAAATAATCATGATCATAGCAAACCGGTAAGACAACCTAATACTTACAAATTAAATGGGAAATGCTTTAACTGTAACAAGTATGGTCATAGAGAAAATCAGTGTAGATCTAGAAATCATCAGAACAATAATACACCCACCAGTCAATGTTCTAAATGCAAAAAAGTTGGTCATAACTCTGAAAATTGCAGAATGAATGTAAGATGTTATGTTTGTGGATTATTTGGACACTTATCTAATTAACGCAAAACATATACCGGCATAGGATATGGGAAAGCTATTTAGAAGTACAATGTGACTTGTTATGCTTGTAACAAGATTGGACATATTGCAAAATTTTGTAGAAGTAAGGCCCACCGACAAATACCAAAGGTCCTAGTTTGAAAGGTAAAGAAAAGGTTGAAGAGGTAAAGCAAGAATTCTCAAAACAATGGATCAGAAAGTCAGATTAGAATGTTGAAGGGAATACCCCTCCACCGGCAGAACAAAGTATCCCTCCACTGGTAGGAGACTCTTCATCTAACTAAAGGAAAATATTTTGGGGGTTTAGCAACAAAATGAAAAACATGCTATTATTCCCTCGGTTGATGGTGAAAAGTTGAAACTACTTCTATACTGACAGATGAGTTAAGTTGTGACTTAACCGGCGAGCATTAAATATGGTAGTTGGAGAAAATAACATTATAAAGCAAATGTTTTGGCTCCTTTTTCATTCACCGAGCATTCAAATCTTTGAGAGCACGAAAATTCCCGAGCGAAGGAATTGTAAGCGAAGAAGTGAAGCAATCCATCAAAGCATTCATCCTTAAGGCAGATTGAGGTATTTATAGCTATGGTATCTTCATCCACTCCTAAATTTATTGCAAACCCTACTGTTGTTGAGGTTGTTAAGCGCCCTAGACTTGTATTCCAACTGGTTCCCAAAATTGCAAAGAAAGATGATAACATAGGTGCATTTTCTCAAATTCCTAAGGGAGTAGTATATGCTAAAGACCCTAGGATGTATATACATTGTCATATTGAGGAATTAGGTGATGACAAGATTAAGAATATGTATAAGACTGTGATTTGTGATGAGTCTGGATATGTCAAGCCGGAACATAAAATAGTGGAAACCCTAGGTTTTACTGAAATTCTTAGTATCCCAGATTTTCCCAAGGATATCATAAGGATTGTGTTAAGCAGAGTACATGGTGAATTTTTCTGGTTGGAATCAATCCATAAAATCACAAAAGAAGTGGTAAAAGCTACAATAGGGTTACCTTCCACTAGTAACAAACCTGACAAAACAAAGAAGGTATCAAATGACATAGTGATAAACCTAACCGGTGCAACATTTGATAAAAGGTCTTTAAGGGTAAACGATGTAAAAGACATAAATATCAGATTTATTAGTATGATCTTAGGTTCTAAGGCTACACATGCAAATAGGTTGAACTCAGTTTCTAGCCTATGTATCAAAAGTGCCTATGATATGGTTAATGATAATGCAAGGATAGATGTATGTGAATGGCTCAAAGATGAGTTGATAGACAATCTGGGAAAGATTAAAAGAGATAAGAAAGGAACATTCAGATTTGGAAATTTGCTTATTTGTCTGATGTTGTACATAACAAAACAAGTACCCGGTATTGGTCCAAGAGATTTTGGTTTTGACATTCTGGTAGGAAAACAACTGTTGGATCTATTGAACAATATGGGAGAAAACCAAGAGAAAAACCTAAATGAATATTTTCAAGCATTGAAGGCTTGAATGAAAACTAGACTAAGACTAACATAAGCTATTGTGGATAAATATCAGAAGGAAATTTGTTTTGTGATCAAGAAAGATGAAATCTGGATGGAGGCAGTTATCCCTAGAACTATCCGGGTAACTGAAATGGGCTATGAAATAGATGACAATATCATTGAAACTTATGCAAAAGCCCTCCTTGAAGCACCCAAGGAACCTACTGAGGAAGTTTTTGGAAATGCTGAAACAATAGAAAGTGGAATTAAATCAAGGAAAAGGGTTAAGAAAGTTGAAGCAACTATAAGGAAAGAAACCCGGGAGGCTAAAGAAATCAAGGAAGATGTTTTGAGACAAACTGGTATAAGTGAAAGTGAGTTGGAAGGACTTCAACCAAAAGCTCATCTTTCACTGGTTGGAACTTCTTCTGAGAGTGATATACCGACAGTATTTAAAAAGGTAGAAAGGATAAAAACACCCACACCGGTACCCTCTCCTACACCAAAAAGAACCAGACAAAAACAACATGCAGTAAGGCCTCCAACAAAGAAAATGACTCCTAAGAAGAAGAAGGTAAAACAAGATATTGCCCCAATAGACAAACTTCTTAGTGAAATTACAGAGGATGGTAAGCTGAAGAACATCAACAAAATATACAATACACTATCAGCTGATGATAAGGAAAGCATAGAGAACAGTGTAATCTTACACTTAGATATTTATAAGAAATTTTTGATGCAAGTTTTTGATGAAATTCCAAATGATCTGTATAGGAGACTTGAAGCTAGAAGGTTAGCCATCGTTGAGCTAGACAAGAAAATAAAGATTGAAAAAATACTTGCAGTACATCTAGTCAACTCAACTGATGAAATAGATAAACTAATCAGTGAAGCAAACCAGACAGTATTATCCACTGCTCACCGACATGTAGCACTGATGGTAGGTAGAGTAAATGAAGTCTCTGAGGAAACAACAGATGCATGGGATACATTCTTTGTAGAAAAAGAAAAATAGGAAGAATTACTCAGACAAAAGACTATTAAAGTATATCAAAAGGACATAGAGAAGGGGAAAGGTAAGGTAGGTGGACCTCCAAGCCTTAAAATAAATGATAATGTACCCCCACCTCCTTTAGATACTCCACCGGTAGATACTACTGATAGTCAACCGGCCACAAAGAGTATAGAGACTCCACTAGAGGATACAAATCCCAAGTTTGAAATTTTGTATACTGTGAATGTAGACACCCAGGAAGTAAATGTTGTGGTTGATAGAGAAACCACTGAAGATAAGGAGAAAGATTTGACTACTGAGTCACCGGCTGTAAAGGTCAAGATAAGCATAGAAAAACCTACATAGGCAGAGCAACCGGCTGAGGATACCACTGAGAAACTGGTAGAAACAATTGAAAAACCATCTGAAGAATCAACAAAAGAGAGTTCAAAGGTACAAACTGAGACTACATCTGAGAAACCAATAGTTGAAAGCTCAGAGAAACCTTCTGAGACACATATAGAGAAAATGGAACAGGTACAGGTTGAAGCACAGGTTCAAATAAAGACAGTGCCACCGACCCAAATTGAAAAGCCCAAACCCCTACTTATTGAAATGCAAACACAGACTGACCTACCAGAGGTTGAATCAAGCAAGGTAATTACCACAACCAGTAGCAAGGCTATTGTGAAGGCAGTTGGACAATCATTTGGTACTTCTATGGTAGAATTTAGACCTACAAATGTAACAGAGGTCTTATTGGATTCAATAAAGAAGATCACAGAATGTAATGCACAAGCCTATAAGGCTATTGATGATACAATTCCAATTCTTAAATTGATAGCACCAAAGTGCATTGTTGATAATAAGGATTATTTAGGTCAACTAGACACATTGTCTAAGTTCATCATCGACAACATATTAACTATTGATCAAATAAATAAGGATACATTTAAGGAAAGAATGATTAAAGAAAAAGAGAAATTCTTTGAGGAAATTGTGAAGAAGAACAAGGAGAAAATGGATACCCTATTACCAAAACTTGGAGAAATAATTTTTGACTTCAAGAAACTATATAGGGACACTTGTAAGACAAATATCTTAATAGAAGACCTTGACAAGGAAATCAGCAAAGCACAAGATAAGATTAACAATATTGTTGACAATTTGATAGGATCATCAGATTCATTTTTGGAGATAGAAAAGAAAATTGCAGAGCTAGAAGAGAAAATCAAGAAGTTAGAGAATGACAAACAGAGAATAAAGGATAAATCAAAGGACTTGAAATGCAGACTTGGTCCAAGACTAGAATACCTCATTTCTTTGAGAAAAGAAATATCTGAGGCTCTGGTTCCCAGACTAAAGACACCGGAAGAGAAAATGCACATACTCACTGGTACAGTGCAGAGAACACAAGAGACAATAAAAGACAACAAAACATTCAGTAATGGTATAAATTTAATTTTGATAGATATCTTTCAAATTGTAACCCACCGGTTACAAGAATCCAGGCAGGTTTCCACTGATAGCAAATGACAACCTTTGTCATTGATGTCAAAGGGAGAGTAGTGTGATGAGAAAAATGGTCAGAAGGAAGTAGAGATTATCCGCTTAGGGGGAGCATACATTTTTGGCATACATTTTTTATAACAGTTTTTGGCAAAGATTTTTTTTGGACTTCAGTTTTTGGATGCATTCTTGAATTTTTCTCATGAGTGTTGCCATCAATGCCAAAGGGGGATACTATTGGCAAATGCACACTCCAATGAGAAATTGTAGGTGATTGAAGGTATTGTCATTGATGGCAACCTTGCAATCATGTGATACTGACAGGCAAACATAGGCACCGGTATCGGCAGACTCTACACTGACACACAGAACACCGGCAACGAAAAGGAAGAATACCGACATCCTGGCCGACATCAATTTGTATTAATGTATTTTGTAATTAATTGTCAAATATTTTGTAAGCTGACATGGTAGATTGTAATATGACTAATATATGTATGAGATCATTGTAGATCATTTTGTAAGGTAGACAAGAGATAGGATACGAAGTATGGAAAAGTAATAGCAGACCTAATATGTGAATTGTTGGTTAAAGGTTTATGTTGTAGCAGAGCTTAAACCAGTATTGAATCTGGCATATCAGGTGCTAATCTGAAGCAGTACAAGACATTGGATTAGTATAATCCATTTTTGTAAGTCAGTGTGACTTCTTTTGTAATTGAGCAGTGAGCTCTAGGCACTTGGCCTTCCTGCATGTGCAGGCCCCTATTGTAGACCGAAGACTATTAATACTAAGTTGTTGCATGATATCATTGGTCATAACATTTATAGATGCTCCTAGATCTATCAAGGCATTCCTAATTTGAGTTCCATTGATGAATACTTTCACAACAGGACTGCCTGGGTCAGAATACTTAGGGATTATAACTTTTCCTAACATAATATCTGATAGTTGTCCCATTACATGGACTGTTTGTGAGTCATTTTTCTTTCATCTAGGTTTCTTTAAACAAGCCTCTTTAATAGCTTTACCATATATGATAATATCCTCAATACCTTGGAACAATGGAATCTTTACACATATATGTTTTAATTGATAAATAAGATCAAAAGCTATGTCATCGTGTTGCCTAGTCACTTCTACCTGCAATCTTTGTGGAAATGGTGGTGTTCTGACAGTGTTTGAAGTTTTAGATTGAGGTATTTGTTTAGGATTTGTAAGTTGGTGAAGTGTGGTATCTTATGTAATCTCCTTAGATGGTAATTCAATTATAAATGGAGGAGATGGGGCAGGCAAGGTTGTTCTTTATCGTAAGTGAATATCACTTATACTAAGAGAGTAAGAAGGATATTGATTAGGATCAACTGAATAAACTTGTTGATGTATACACCTAAAAATGGTCTGAAGATGATTAATTAAATAATCAATTATTTAATTAACCCCCCTTTCCAATTTAATTAAATTCATTAGCAATTTGATTAAATTCTTCCATTCATCTACTCATTAATAAATCTAAGGATTTATTTAATAGGTTCATTTCAACAGTCTCCCTTGATTAATTAATTTGAATTAATTAACCTCCCCCCATCTAATTCATTTCTTCTAATCCCCTAATTAATTAAAACAAATCAATTTATGAGTTGTTGAAAGTTAATTATCCTTTTCCTATTATTTGAATTTTTAAATTCAAATTACCCACATGCCTCCTAACTTCTAACCACCTGACCTAACCCATTCCACCTAACCCTGGGTTTAACTAACCCTATCCTATCTTGCACATCCTAACCTCCTTATCCTAACTTCCTATGGTGTGGATATTCTCCCCTTGAGACACATGGCACTTAGGCCACATGTATCCTCCCTTGGACACTTGCCCTCTTATGAGCAAGGCTCCTCGACACTTATCACCACAAAAATGACAAGTGTCCCTCCCTCCAACCTCTTCTCCAACCTCCTCCAATTTCACCCTTGATATCTTCAGACTCAATCTTGACCGTTGATTCCTGCCACCTCACCCTTAGCCTTGGAAATCCTATAAATATCCTCCATTTTGGAGCACAAAGGATCCCATCTCATATCAATTTAGGCATTGTTACTATAGGCATATCCCTTCTAGCATATCATTTAAGCATTATTATTATAGGCAATTGCATCTTAGATCTAGTTTAATTTGATCATTTTCTAGCATAATTATTGAATCATGTAGCTTAATCAATCTCTTATCTAGCTTAATTGCATCATCATCATAGCTTAATCATGCATATCATTAGCTTAATTAGACTCTTGGATCAATCTATCATTTTCAATCTCATATAGCTTGCATATCATATCATTTCAAATCCTCCGTCCAGGTGTAGTCAAGTCACTGGGATTGCTTATCCAGATTTGAGAGAAAATCCATACTTGCATCTCTTAGGAGGCGATAGGTCGCTTTGTCATGGTTTATCTTTCATTTGATTTCAATTTTCTAACCATGCTTGTAATGATCTATTGGGTTTTTGTGTCGCAGCTGCAGGTACCCTACTTCACACACATGATAGTTGTTGTTGCTGAAGTTTATTATTAGGATTTGACACAGGCTGTGTTGGCAGTGAGGTTGACTTGGGTGTAGTAGTATTAGCAGTTGGTGGCATTAAAGTTGGTTGTTGGGACTGTTGTGGTGGCTGTAGGAAACTAGAGGATTGGTTTGACCATTGCTGACCTCCCCTCCATTGAGGTGACTGTTGCCAGTTACCCTGAGGCTGCGACCAATTCCCTTGTGGTTGTTGCCACTAAAAGGAAAGACTTTGATAATTGGGCCAAGGATTTTGGGAGTTATTCCAAGACCGAGGAGTATAATTCCCAAAATTTTGGGAATATGGAGGTTGCCACTGATTGTTTTGTACATTCCCATAAGAACCAAAAAAAGATAGTGGATCTTGTGGCATTCCTTGTCTTCAAGGCCATGGTCTTCGTTGTGCAATATAAAAGAGTTGTTCTTCATCTCCATAAACTGGCTTGAAATCTGGAGGAGCTAGATAACTGTCAATTTTAGCAAGGAGCTTACATTTGCAGTCCTTCTTCTTTTGCCTACAATGAGGACAAAATTCAGAAAGCATTGCCTCTACTTCTTCATCCTTCTTCTTTGCTTGAAGTGCATCCAACTAAGTAGCCATGTTATTAATAATATCCTCCTTAAAATCCTTTAGAAGACGAGTTATCTCCATTCTTGAAATGGTTGTAGATGCTTTTGCTACTGAAGATCCAGGCCTATAATATCTACCTTTCTTGGCAGAAGCCCTAGAGTACTTTTGACAGATCTTCCTGATATCATCCCATTGAGTTTGGGTAATGTCTCCTCCTCCCATTCGGTCTATTGATTCAACACAATCCTCATTGATTCCCCTTAGAAAAATAAATTTCAAGGATTCTTCACTCAAGGTATTTTGCTTAGATTTCTTGACACTGAATAGAAACCTCTCAAGATAATCTTCCAGACTTTCATCTTCTTTTTGTGTCATCTAGAAGATATCATCACCATGTTGATCAAATTCCTCTGCAGTAATCTTTATACTTTTACAAGAACTTTTCCTTCATTTCATTCCAGGTAGTTATTATATCTCTACCTAAACTCATAAACCACCTAAGAGTAGCTTCTTTCAGAGTAGCAGGAAATAACTTGAGTTTATGGGCATCCATGGTATAATCATAACTTCTACAGAGAATATCAAATTCAAACATAAAGGTATTTGGATCTTCTGTGACCAAGCCATAGAACTTTGGAAGGGAGGAGGCTGGTATATTCTTCAAATTTGCATTATCATGCAGGTCTGAAATAGGGAATTCAAATTTTGGGTTCACAAGCGGAGGTGGAGGCCCTCCTCCGCCTCCTGGATGATTTCTTGCCATTGGTCCCTGATAAAGAACCAAAGGTAAAATATTTCATTCAGGGGATTCATTCAAGAAATCAAGGTCTCCTTTTGAAAAATAAAAAACACCTTGATTTCTAGCTCGCACAAAAGCTTCAACAAAAGAATTTATATCTGGGGCTTGATTTGAGTTTATTTCAAGAGCAGGATGCGAGGGAATAAATCTTCCTAATGCATCTCTTCTTCTTCTATGCATGCATATTTTATAAATGAATGCTAAGAACTAAATCTAAAACAAACTGAAAGATTTAAAACTAACGACTATGATAGGTTCTTAGTTTGGCACCATCCTCGACAACGACACCAAAAATGTTGGTCCTTGCAATTGGAATAACAACTAGGTTCGAAAGACTTAGCTCAGAGATTAAACATCCTTACTAAGAAGCTACCTTTTCTGTAGCAAAGGTTCATTTACTTTATCGACAAGGGACACAAAATTGAAATGGGTTCACACTATATGTGCACTTAAGCTCAAATTGCAGCCATTTTACTCTACTTTTGGAAAAGGAAATTCTTTGAAACAAATATGCAGAAACATGATGACTTAATAATTTATTAAAACTCATAATTGGAAATAACTTAAGAAAATACTACTAATGACAACATTCTGGACAGTGGATAGGAACTACTCTACCTGCTTTGGCTGCAGGAATAGACATAGGAACTATTTCCAGTGGTTGCAGGAACAGTCGAATACCAAAACAAAAACTATAACAAAACGAAAATTAACTGAAGAACACACATGAACTAATCACCAAGTGGGCCCCTATTGGCATTTTGAGTTTGTTGGCATTTTGCATAGAGATTGCATTAATGATATGTTGTCATTGATGTCAATTGAACCGGTAATGGTTTTCATGTTATTGTTGATATTGTTGTTTTTGATATTGGCTAGTAACCGGTAAGAAGAGATTTGTGGAAGTTGTTGTAAACTGGTATGTAAATTTTGTGAGTTGAACTGGTGAACCGGTGTAAAGGGTTAAACCTTTCTATGTAATGCAACTAGTAAACCCTATCAGCTGTTAAACCCTAACCGATCAAGTTTGTTGGTTTATTATCTGATAAGTGGTAATGATGGAGACACGTGTGATCATTGTATGAGGATATGTTCAAATTGTTTTGGCGCATTTTTTTTTTGTCTAGGGAAGGAGGAAAGTGGATTGCATGTAATGCACAATGTGTGATGAGTTACAAAGTCCGATGAAGCGGTGATCATGGAGTGGTTGGAATTTTCTTGAAGAATGTGAAGAGATTGTCATGATTTCTAATGGTCAAGATTGTATCGAATTATTTGTAATCTTGATGATGAGAATTAGGTTTTTGTTGTGCTATCGACCTAATTGATTTGTATTTAAGGTCGATGAAGTTGTTTGTAAAGGTTGTTGGCAAGATTGATAGAAACTTGTTGAGTGTGTAGTTGCCTAACCAGTGAATGGATCTGCATTTTGAGTGAAGGCAAATTGAAGCTTAGAAGGATCTGATCAAGCAAATATAGTGCTACTTAGAAAGATCAAGAAAACCTATTGTTTTCTAACAATTACAGCAGAAGTGAAATCCCTTAACCGGGTAAGCTCTAACAAGCTTGGTTACTCATTAAATCCTCTAACAAGGTGGTCCATTAGATTGGATTCTTAAATCCTCTAGCGAGGTTACTCCTAACAGGGTATTGTGCTTTTCATCAAGGCATATTTGTAAATCCCTTAACTGGGTGATTCCTAATCGGAATTAGTTCTTAACAGGACTTATTGTAAAGCTTTAACAGGCTTGGCTCCTAACAGGGCAAACTTCAGAAGAGTTCAGACAACTATCCTTGTGAGTCTCATCTCACCATGGTTTTTACTTATTTGGGTTTTCCACGTATAAACATTTGTGTCAATTGGTGAATATTTTTGTGGTTGTGATCTTATTTGTTGATTTGGTTAACTTCTGATAAGGCATGTTAAGTAGAAGCATTGAGAGATGAACATGTTGAGTTATGATTAAGCATTGTTGATGTTTAGAAGATTGAAGTTGTTTATTGTTAAAGTTGTCATAATAGTTAAACTGGTTGATGTCAAGTATTCTTATGAATATTGATCTTGACTGAGATATGTTTACTTTTTTTGACCGAGTTTGAGTTTGGGAACTTTGTATCAGTTTTTCAATATACTGATTCACCCCCCCTCTCCGTATTCTACCAGATACTCATTTTTTCATCATACCATAAGCCCCCTTGAATGAGTATATCCAGGACTCAGATAACAACTGATAAACTCAGAATACCATTATTTTTATTTATTTCAGATTGACTGTACATACATAAGTCTGAAAACTAAATACTACTAACTCTATGGTTGTTCTCTCTTACTCCCATGAGGAGATAGAGACATTTATTTATAAGAAAGCTTATAACAAAATCCTAACTGAGCAACCCACGTCCTAGAGGAATAGGTGAACATGATTTATTATACTAGAAGAAGAAGCCAACACATAAATGTAGAATAACAACAACTATCCTGCTGCTGAGAAAATATAGCATAATCTCCTTGCTGGATTTATGTTCCATCAGGAACAATTATGAATTCTCCACAGATCGGTCCATTGAGGAAGCGGTCGATTGGTTATGACCTTATTCAATGCTGCTCCACTTTGATTGGATCTACATCTAGTGGCATATTGATGTGTCTTTAAACCGCAAGTTTAGTCATCTTTTCATCTTATCTGACCCTGCATCATGGTGTTAATGTGCACAAAAACATGTGTATCCATTGATGTTAACATAGCTTAAATTAAACCATATTAATCTAGATAATTTGCATAGATTAACTATATAAAGATCATTAGACAACAACCTTAGGTCTAAGATAAATCATAGAAAAAGACATTAACAAGGAAAGTCCTATGACCCATACATTACCCAAACATATTATCAAAGCAAGAGTTTAATGACAAGATTTGACAAAATGAAGCCATTATTTTGGCTCATCAACTTCTTTATCTTTTCCGGTTGTTCTTCATGCTCCAAGTTCTCATTCTTTTTAGGAACTAAGGCAAAACACACATTCTCATGTCTCATTCCATCCACTAATTTCCTTCCATCCACTAAATAGATTCTAGCATTCGTACAAACTTCACTCTTTAGGGGTTCCTCCAAGGGTAAAAAGGTTTGTTTCATCCCATTAGCTACAATAGTGTATATGTTCTTTCTCCCATCATGTATTGCCTATCTATCAAACTACCAAGGTCTACCCAACATCTAAGGTGACAAATATCCATAGGCATAATATCACATAAGACTTCATCATGATAATTTCCTATTTTTAATTTCACCAAACATTGCTTACTTACTAACAACTTATGATCATCCCGAATCCATGCTATCTGATAAGGATTATGGTATTTCAATCTTTCCAACTTCAAATTATTCACCATTTCTTCTGAAACAAGATTATCCGAACTACCACTATTAATAAGAAATTTACAACACTTACTGGATACCTTACATTTGGTTTTGAACAAATTTCTTCTCTGCACGGGTTCTTCATCTCCTCTGGTATGACACAAAGCTCTCCTCATCATCAACAATTCTCCATCTTTTAGTTTGTTAGCTGATCCGATGGGGATTTCTTCCACCGAGGTTGTTCTCCAAGTGTTCTATGTCTTCTTACATTTGAAAGCATGACATCCTTCTCCTCCACACATAAATCAAGTTCCTCTCAACACTCTCTTTTCTTGTCTTCTATCATCTTTTCCAGAACCCTCATTCCGGTAACCATCGGGTTCTCTTCACTGATAGAAATTTCTATCATAATTCTGGTATGAACTACCATCTTTTCTCACTTCCTTGTCCTTGTTATGATTTGTATAGGTTCCTCTTCCTCCGAAAAACCTTCCAACTCTACCTCTTTGTCTTTTCTCATGTCTTTTGTTTATCTTCTCTTATGCTTTCAGGGCATATTGATAAGCTTCTTCAACACTCTGTAACTTGATCAAAATGAGTTTATCTTTTATAGACATCTACAATCCATTCATATATCTCACAACTTGTTCAACCTCATCATCAACATGTCCAGATTTGATATTCAACTTGTAGGATGCTTCAGTGTACTCATTCACGCTAGATTCCTTTTGCTTCAAGTTCTGCAACTTTAGGAACAGATTTACTTGATAATCAGCTGGCATAAAATTTGATTTTAACTTAGTAACCATCCACTCCCATGATTTGATCTTCTCTTTACCTCTTCTTTGTCTATCAACCTGCAAATACTCCCACCAAAGAGATGCATGACCTTTCAATCGGGTATAGACATACTTCACCTTTCTTTCCTCTGCGGTGTTCTAAAAAATAAAATACTTCTCCATCTCTAAGATCCAATCCATCAATTCATCCGAATTTAACTTTCCATCATACTCTGGTGGGGTAAAATGTGGTTTAGTGTTCACCCTACTCAAAACCCTCAAGAACCTTTCTCTATCTGGATCAATCAGTGGTGGATTTTCTACTTGTTCTGCCAGGGCCTCTTCTCTAGGTTGTCTCAATGGCTTTCAACCGGATTGCAATTCCTCACAACATTTCCATCACAACAGGGTTTTCATTCCCATGTGCTCCACCATTCCTATTTCCTCTTCACGTCATCTTCACGCTAGTCCTTTGTAGTTGTGTGTCGAATCCACAGTCCACCACCCCACAACAAGATTCTTAGGACAACACAATCTCCAAAATAAAATCTTACTCTGATACCACTTGGTGCAGTCACCGGTTAGAAGGGACCTCAAGAAGATCAATCCAGATCGAGAAGCAAGAGTAAAAATAATGGAAATAAGAGGTTATGATGGAGGCAATGTAGAACTATATTAGATCACAAAAACTGATTACAGATGATCGGTAACATCCGAATTAAAATATTCGGCTCACTAGCTTACTACAACATGCTTAATTTTAGAATAGGTCACTCCTAGACCTTCAACCTAAGATCTATCTTCTATGTTCTATCTAATTCCCTCGAATGAATATTATAATGCTCAATTACAATGATTTATACAATCCAAGGGGATCCGATCGACCCAAAAGGGATCAAATGCCGAAGAAAAAGATCAAACATGTAAAACCAAAAGGTCGACCTCTACCAAAGAGATTCCCCCGAAAAATCCAAAGGATGAAATGCAGATCAAAGGGAAGGTCGACCACACACCAAAGAACATCGGAATCAATGCACAGGGCTCCGCAAGCTATGGAAGGGATCCGGTAGATTCACCAATGCAAATAGGTCCAAACGGTTCTAGTGCCAAAAAACTATCTCGGAATCTAGAATTGATAACTTGGTGGAAAATGATCCATATGCTCCACAGTTTAGGAATAAGGAATATGAGCATATCCTCAAGAAAAATACAACTCCACAAGATCCAGTGAGCCAATGCAAGAAAATGTAGAAAGAAATGTTGAAACTGTAAAATAGAAAACAAACAAAAAAGAAATATTTTTGGTTGATGCAAGATTGCCAAGAACTGGGGATGCTCCTGCACCAATTTCCTCAACTGCCTCTTCAATGCATTCACTTCCTGAGTCGCCTCAGTTGACATGACAGGACTGGTACCTGAAATGGATTATTAACTTGACAATGGTATTATAAAATATGGTTTTGTAATTTCACTGATAATAATGTGTGAAAAACGACAACAAAAACATTTATGAAAAAATGGTAGGGGAAAAACCGAACGATATTTACCTTTTCCAACCAATGGCATATTTTTAGACACACTATTTCTGACACACTTTTTTTTCAAACATGAGACAACTGTTTTGGGAAGAAGTAGTGTGGGAAGTCCACTTATAACAAAAGCCTATCGGGTAATTATGGGCATTGTCCACTGGATTTCAATTCTTCAAACCCTTAAACTAGTATACTTATATTTTAAAAATATATGTAAAATACATCGAGAGATATCTTATAATAAAAGAGAATCATCTGTAAAATAAATGTTGTTTTAAAATACTAAACACAAGAATACAAATCCATTAAAGTCCTGCATGCAAAAACTACAGACAAGTGGCGATGGTTCTATTTTATTTGGAGTAATAAAATAACACCTCCACAAAAGCTGAAACATGGCATATTTCATGCATTTACCCACCATTTGCATGTCAAATTGTTTCAAAAATGGATTTTTGTTTACAGACATTTTGATATCATTGTAGATGCCTCTCGACATAATTAATAGCCCAAACCATCAACGTTAATGGCTTCTTAGATCTAACATACCATTACCACCCAATTTTGTGCAAAAATCATGGGAGAGATCAAACACTAAAGGTACATGGTGCAGGAAGGGGCGAATTAATTTTGAAAAACTAGATTGTCTACACGACACCACACTGCATTATATAGGAAGTATAGGGATATGCTACATCAAGTCAGAAAATCCACAACCACCCCCCTGCAAGAGGCAAAAGAGGTCCAGTAATTGAATTGGCCACTGCTAGTCTTTTAAATACTTATTCTTAGCTCAACACAAATGACACAGACAATCCCAGGTGATCTTTCTTTCCTTTATCTCAATCCTAATGCTACTTACTTGAACTGCACATCAAATCAACAATGAAGTTAAATGGATGTAAAGCGGAAAAATTGAACCCTAGTCGTTCTCTCCTCCCCAACTCCAAGGAGAGAGAAGGGGGAGTCACTAGGGTTGATGGTTTTCACTTAGGAGGGACTTTACATTCAAAAGAGGGGTTGAAACCCACAAGATCCAATCCCACGCAATGCAAGATTGGATTCTAAATGAGTTTCAAGGGTTATGATAGCAAGGATACCCTCTTTTGTAAAGAATGTAGATAGAATGATTAAGCTAGGAATACATAGAAAGTGAGAAAGATTCGCTTATAAATAGAGATAGGAATATGATATGAAGCTGCGGACCTGGAATTAGCAGTAAAATGTTGAGACGGCGCTGTCCTGCAAATTTGAGCAAAAGTTGACGGGACGATGGCGCCCGGCGTGCACACGGTCCTCCGAAAAATCCGCGAAACGAAGGGGGATCTGTTCGTCTCTGCACAAGGATTCCAGATCTTCAATTTCAGCCGCGTACCTGAAACCTACACACAGAAAAGCGAAGATGATTGGGGGGTTAGGGATTAGGGGTTTGCCCTTAGGTCAAACCCCAGTTTTGGAATTAACCAAGAAATGAGAAATGCTGTAAATGTAATGTAAAACAAGTACTAATACCTTGTTGTAAGGATGTTTGTATCCTTATATGCGAAGGTATAGATGTTGTTGTATGTTGTATGTTGTATGTTGTAGTATGTGATCTCCTCTTCAATGGTTGAATCCTTGTCTTGAATGCAACACTTAGCCTTGAATGGAGACTTAGAATGATCAATTGCTTGAAGGAATGCTTGAATGCTTGAATATCGTTTTCGCGTCTTGTACACATATGTCCTTCCTCTCCAAAATGGGAGAGGAAATGTAGTTTATATACTTGCCAATTAGGGTTAAAAGACTGATTTTCCCGACCTTAGGCCGACCAGGAAATGTTATTTTCCAAATTGCAAACATAAAGACCCGAAGCCCCATAGGAGACCGGGCCCAAAAATAGGGCCAGGGACCAGGGCGCTGGGCGCCCTGGTCCTGAAGGACCAAGGCGCTGGGCGCTTTGGTCCCACCTCCCGGGACAGCGGGGTGTAAGGAGGGATCAGGCAGGGTGCTGGAAAAATGCAGTTTTTGGTGTCATGAACAAGTTTCGGGGTCTCCATTCAGGTTTAGTGTTGCATCACCATCGTGAAGACCCAAATGCAGTTGAAATTGCAAGTGTCGCAATTTTAGGACGCTACAATGGGATTATTGCTTTGGTTATGGACCACTTGTTCAATGTGGGAAAACTAGGATTTGCATCAACTTAATTGACTTCCTTGTTGTTTGGTCTACAATAATCAAACTAGACAAGTAAACACTCACTATACAAGTCAAACTAGATCATTATCAATTGTTGAAACTGTTTGTGTCTTCTTGTGACAAAAAGAAAGTTTTGAAAATTTTGTCAAATGTCATAGTTTAAAAGTCGTGGTAGAAATATATGCAAAATGTGTAAGCATAGAGAAGGTGTGTGACTTGTTTGACAAAATGCCCCAAAGAAATGTGTTCTCGTGAATTACAATGATCAAAGGTTATGGACAAAATAAATTTGTTGGAAAGGCGTTAGATACTTTCAAAGAAATACAATTGACAAGTAAAGGAAAATTCCACAACTTTTGCTAGCATACATCATGCCTGTACCAAAATGGGAGATTTGGAACAAGCTATGAACATCAATTAAAGCAAAATGGAATGAGGGCTTTTTGTCAGATATTATAGTTGGAAATGTTCTAGTAGACATGTATGCAAAATGTGGAAGCATTGACAAAGCAGATAAATAGTTTGACAAAATGTCTAAAAGAAATGTAGTAACCCACCATAATGAACTCAACAAAATCGATCATTCTTTTTTTTTTGTATAATTTAATCATTATGTTTGATTCAATCGCATACTCTGGGCATCCATCCATTTGGATTAGGCATTCATCCATCCGGGATGAGCATCTAACCATATGGGTTAGGCATTTGTCCATACGGGACATAAGATTTCATCTATCCAATACAGGATAGGCATCTACCCATACGGGGTAGGCATCTATCCATTCAGGATAGGAGGTGCTCTAGCCAGAGACTTAGACTCATTGAGACCATTTGGGTCCTGAGCCACTCACTAAGTACTACACTCTTCTAACAGAAGTGCACTGAGGTCACCGTCCTTAGGAGTAATTAAATAACATAATACAAGCTTGAATTCTGCCTCAGAATTTGGCTTAAAGCCTTAGGAAGTCAAGCGAATCCATACGGAATTCCTTCCAAGTATGCGTTGAATTACTTTTTCCATCTTATTATACTTCATTTTTCAAATTAGAATTCTTACTCAATCCTTCTTCCTACCAAGCCTAGACCCCACCCACGAACGCCTGAGTATGAGGGACAACTCCGTCACAAGACTGCCTACATACCCGCTTCGGCACGAGATCAAGGCGTAAAGTATGTAGTTCTATTTTCTACTCTATGGTTTGATGTAAACTGATTTGTGGGTACGCAACCCTTTCTAGGGTCAATGTCCCAGACAGTTTCTCTGCAGTTGCTACCCACGATGGTAGCGCTTAAGCAAAGGCTCAAGATGGCCTATTGCTTGTGGCCTAAAATAACTAGCTCATAATTCTTATCATAAGCGTCACCCTTGACCAATTGCCAATCGACAACAATATCTCTTCAAAAATTAATTCCATAAAAGCATTTTTACTTAACCATTCCTAAAGGGGGTTTACTATGGTTTAACTCAACGGATGTAAAATCATTTAAAAATTATCTTATTAGATTATCGATCCAAGGGGGATTACCCGCCCCTTGGATTTTAGCTTCCAAGTGTCCCTTATTACTCCCCAACAAATTATAGGGACGATGCCACAGACGTTGTTGATGTAGCTTTATTAGGCGTTAAGTGCAGTAGTTCAACACAACGACATTACCCGTAAGCGTGATCCAGAGGCACCGTATATACCGAACGCTACTAGGTTTTGGTTTCCATCTTCCTTTATTTAGTTTTCTAACTAAGAGCTATGAAAACATCATGCTTGAAAATAATCACGAAATGAATGTACATAATTAGACCTTTTGAAATTAATTATTTGAATAACTACTTTGATGGCAACCAAGTACCATTTGATAAAAAGAAATACCATTCTTCTACAACTCAACTAATTATTATATAATGGTATGATAAAGGCAATTATGAACTCATATATTAAAACATGTAACTTGTATGAAGATAATGGGAAGGTAACTTGCTCATCAATGAATGCAATTTAACATATAAGTAATGCACATGATGTAAAAATAGTGACATTTACATACGAGATTAAGTAATGTTTACTTTGATCGTGAGAATATTTAAATTATAGAGTTACTAGTTCCAAATGAGTGATTAGCTTATACTTTTGGAAATTTTGGATCAAATCGTAATAATAAGACTTATTTGTTTTTAAGTGAGCCAAAATCACTGATCAAGTAGTCCAATAAATCCCTAAAGGGATTGAGACAATAATTTTTGATTTCAATCTTTCGCTAATTTATTAACTTAAAATTTAACTAAACAATTATTAGCAATTAACAAAAAAATGTAACTAAAACAATCATTGATAATTAACTTAAAATTTGACTAAAACAATTATAAAAAAAATTAACTTAAAATTTAATTAAGAATGATTATAAAAAAAATTAACTTAAATTTGATTAAAACAATTAATAAAATTCCAATTTGCAATTTCGAGAGTATAGTGACTAACAAAGCGAAATTGCTTTGTTTAATAGCAAATAGGGGGTGGTGGGGACCACGGGTCCCGTCACCCCCTGCAATCCTGCATGCACAGGGCCGTAGGTTTGAGGGGACACCGCGCCACCCCCCCCCCCCCTACGGTTACAACAACCGCTCCCCTCCCCGTACGCCATGTAAGAATTTATAATTCTTTACTTTGACTGCCATTAGCCTCTGACATTAATATAAATATATAGTTTTTCCTCTTTTAACATTTGAAATATATATATATATATAACAAAGGAGTATTTACTTATGAAAATAAGATAGATAAACAGACAATTGTTTTAGATTGGTTTTCAGTAACTAGAAGGTTAATATTTTCTAGTATTCATAGGAGGATTGTTTAATCAACTAATATTTGTAGGGAGATCTTATTTCAACTCACAGGGAGGTTTGTTTCCAGATTTCACAGGGGGATTCTTTATTTCCAGAATTCATTCCCAGTATTCGCAGGAGGATTTTATTTCCAAATTTCATAGGGAAATCGTTTATTTCCAGGATTTGTTTCCAGTATTCACAGGAGGATTTTATTCAACTGATAATCACAGAGGTTCAACTAATATTCACAAAGAGATTTTTATCCAACTCATTTCATAGAGATTTTATTCAACTCATTTCATAGAGATTTTATTCAACTCATTTCATAGAGATTTTATTCAACTCATTTCATAGAGATTTTATTCTAATTATTATTCACAGAGAGATTTGTTTAAGTAATAATCACAAAAAAGAATTGTTTAATAATCTCAGAGAGATTAAAGGATGAGATTCAGATTTTTATTCGAAGAACCAGAGGATTGAAAAAGATTCAAATCACACAGGAAAGAATTAAACAAATAAAAGAATATGATTTTCTTTTTGCTAAAAAATCTAAAAAAAACAAGATCATGTATATATCTTCTTAAGGAAAATAAAATAAATAAATAATTATCCTTTGCATGCACTATATGAAAGCATTATCAATATTGTTTATCTAAAAAAAAAAAGATTTAAAATCTAATAAAAGAATTTATTTATATAAAGGAAGATCTATAACTATTTCTAATATTACGAATTCCTCATAAGTAAATGTAAAGATAAACAACAAGGAGAGAACCTGGTTTATCGAGCTTGACGTTGAATCCACTAGCTACCCTTATGATCCTTCCTTGCAACTTGAGGAAAATCCTTCCAACCACAACTTAAAATTCCTGCAACGAAAATAAGACTACCAAAAAGATCTACTTCCAAGACTTGGGAAATTTTCTTCACAACATGATCAAATCCCTTCTTTGAAACTTGCATATAATTTTATAAGAAAATTCCCTTCATTCCACTATCTAGAAAATTTAAATAAAAAGGAGATTCTTTCCCAATTTTGGACTTCATGCAAATTGATTAAACTTAGTGGGGGAGTTACATGCAAGGTGGTGGAGAATCCTCTAGAAGCTTCTTATTCTTCCTACAACATGTGCCATAATTGGATGTGGAAAATAAATAAATAAAAATAATGTATATTTTCCATGTGTGTGTGTGTATTATTATTTTCATTCTTCTTTTATAACATTTATTTAATTATTTAAATAGCTTATCCAAAAATATAATAGAATTGTATTTTAAATCCAAAAGTGATAAAGGAGGGTTGTGATATCCTCCCCCCCTTAATTTGTGCATCGTCCCGATGCACTTATTGAATGCATCCAAAAGAGTCTATAGTTCATGATTAAAACAAAAAAGGAAACAACTGCTACATTTCCTTGGTATCTTCCCATGTGGCATTCTTTTCATCATACTGGTCCCATTGTACTTTGCACTGATCAACTTCTCTGTTACACAACTAGCTTTGACGCCTCTCCAATATTTTGAATGACTCTATCATTATTCCTCCCATTTCCTAGACCTATAAAGAATCCCAATTCAAAATGTGTTTCTCATCAGGTACATACTTTTTAAGAAGAGATACATGGAAGACATCATGGATTTGGCTCAACTGGGGAGGTAAGGCCAACCAGTATGCAACTGGATTAATCCTTCCCAATATTTCAAAGGGACCAACATAACGAGGTGCAAGCTTAGTCTTTTTCCCAAATCTTATGGAACTCTTGTGTGGCCTAACCCTTAGGAAGACTTTCTCTCACACCTCAAACTCCCTTGGTGTCCTATTTTTGTCTGCATAACTTTTCTGCCTATCTAAGGCTTCCTTCAATCTTTGCCTAATTTCCTTAGTTTTCCTCTCCATCTCTTTCAACATATCCGGTCCAACGATCACTCTATCTTCAAGACTATCCCAACTCAAAGGTGTTTGACATGGTCTACCATATAAAGCTTCGAAAGGTGCCATTCCCAAAGATGTTTGATATGTATTATTGTAAGCAAACTCTACCAGAGGTAGGTACTCTTCCCATTTCTTCTATTGGTCCATGCAATACATGCGAAGTAGGTCTTCCATAATTTGATTTGTCCTTTCTGTCTGACCATCGGTTTCAGGATGGTATGCAATGCTAAAACTTGTTGAGTTCCTAGAGCTGATTGAAGAGTGGTCCAAAACCTTGAAGTGAATCTAGCATCTCTATCTGATATGATTTTCTCTGGTATTCCATGTAGCCTAAATATTTCCTTAACAAAGAGCCTAGCCAAGGTAGGTGCATCATCTGTCAGATTCCCTGGTATAAAGTGTGCCACCTTAGTGAGTTTGTCAATTACCACCATTATTGCATCATGCCTAGAAGGTGACATGGGTAACCCTTGCACAAAATCCATGCTAATAACTTGCCACTTGTGTTGAGGTACATCGTGCAATTGTAACAATCCAACTGGATGTCTATGTTCTACCTTTACTCTTTGACACTCCAAACATTTAGCCACATACTTGACAATGTCATTCTTCATCCCTTGCCAAAAGTATAACTTCTTTAGATCTGCATAAAGTTTTTTAACTCCTGGGTGCCCTGAATAAGGGGCATTGTCAGCCTCCGACAAGACTACTTCCCTTAAATTCCCTGAATTAGGAATATAGATTCTGTTATTGTATCTGAGCAACCCATCTTCATCTAATGTATACCCTTCAATCTTAGGATCGGTGGATCATATTCTAAAGTCAATTTGACTTGCTCATACCATGGGTCATGTCCTTGTTCATCCATTACTTGCCTTTTGAAAGAAGTTTTGAATGTTGCTATAGTCATCAAGTGTCTCCTCCTACTTAAGGCATCTGCCACCCTATTTTCCTTCCCCTTAATATATTCAATTTCAAAATCATATTCACTTAGAAACTCTAACCACCTTCTTTGTCTAGCATTTAAGTGGGGTTGGGTAAAGAAGTACTTTAGTCCTTGGTTATCTAACTTCAACTCAAAGGGCTTCCCTAGTAAGAAGTGTCTCCATTTTTGTAGGGCATGCACAATTGCTGCTAACTCTAAATCGTGGGGTGCATAATTGACTTCATGAGTCTTTAGCTTTCTGGATTCGTAAGCTACTACCCCTTCATCTTGGACAAGTACTCCTCCTAAACCTTCAATAGAAGCATCAGTTACGACTGTGAAGTGTCCATTTGGATTTGGTACTTTTAGAATGGGTGCTGAGGTTAGTTTTCCCTTCAAGATTTGGAATGCCTTATCACTTTGTTCTGTCCACACAAACCTTTTACCCTTCCTTTGTAATGAGGTGATGGGGTTTGCTATCTTAGAGAATCCTTCCACAAACCTCCTATAGTAACCTACTAGCCCCATAAAGCTTCTTACCTCTGAAATATTTTTAGGGATCGACCATTCTACTATTGCCTTTATCTTATCTGGATCAACTTCTATTCCTTCCTTAGATATTATATGCCTAAGGTAGTGAATCTTTTCCTCGAAGAAGGCACATTTTGACAATTTCCCATATAACTTATGTTCTCTCAACCTTTGCAAAACAATTTGTAGGTGCACTAAATGTTCCTCCTCATTCCTAGAGTAAATCAATATGTCATCCATAAATACCAAAACAAATTTGTCCAAGTAGTCATGGAGTACACTATTCATTAGGTTCATAAATGCAGCCAGGGCGTTGGTTACTGTTGGTGTAAATAATTATTCATCTTGGATATTATTACACCTTACTTAAGTTTACTTAGGAAATGAATTTCATAGTAGTTTGGGTATGAGACGCTTGGGTGTTTGTGCCACATTGGGATAGTGTGTGTAGGAGAATTTCCACCTTTTGTGGACTTATCTTGTTGTTACACTCCACATTCAGTGGGTGATCCACCTCATGTGGAATATTATATTATTTCTCCTACCTACCCACACCTATTTCCTACCTACCCTTGTTTCTTATTGAGCCACATGTCATGTTTGTGTGCTCACATATCTATATAGCCTTGCCTATATAAGCAGGCTCATATTCATTGTATGAAACAACGATTGATGATCCAGTTGATCAGTATTTTTATCTTGATAGAATACAGTTTATTTCTATCATATATTTTGTCTCTCTTATTTATGCTTTCCATTGCCTCTTGATCTTGGCAAAATCTCACATGGTATCAGAGCCATTAGAGTGTCATTGGTTTGTTAATTGAGAGAAATTTGATGCTATTTGGGGTTGGGTATTTTGGAGTTTTCTATTGCAGGTTATTATTGAAGCTTGATGGGTCAAATCTGAGGTTATCATTGGATTTAGGAGGACCAAGAAAGTCAGTTTTACCTTTTGTTTCATCCAAAACGGACTTCGGAGGCCAAATCTAGAGGCATTTGAAGTTTGACGCTGCGGCGGAAATTTTCCAGAAATTATAATTTTGCTGGCATTTTTCAAATAGCGATATCTCACTCATCCGGACTCATTTTTTTGAGCAATTTTTTTTGTTTTGGGGTAGAATTTCGCGAGCTATATAGTGGTGTAGGATTTTTCTGATTTTCAGATATAGGTTTTTTGGAAATCATGAAATCCCAATTTTTACAACTTTGGAGGTGTCATTTGGGCTCATATGGACTCCTTTTCAGGTGCCATTTTTCTTGAAAGTGAATATTTTTTCATCTACTTTCATAATATGCCATCTGTTTGCAGTGATTTAAAGTAGAGATTGTACTTTTAATATTTAGCCATTTGTGGCATATTTGGTACTTGCATTTTGCTTGGATCTCAGTTTAGATCACTAGCAGTATTTGTTGAAGTCTCTTAGATCTCATTTTGAGAAGTTGTAAATTGAAATCAGAAGTACACTTTGCCTTGTTTTGCAAGTGGCCCATTGTATATGCACTAAGTATAAAGTGCCAAAATCACCATTTTGGGGGGGTGTCTTGTGTGATTGTGTCTCTCTCTATCTTGTGTTTTTTTCATTTTGGTGCTATGGGTTCTCCTAAATTTCCACTTTTAAATCCTCATAATTATGCATCATGGAAGATTAAGGCATGGAGTAAACTAATGGAAAAAGGACTCATTCATTATGCAAATGAAACTATTATAGCACCACCTGATCCTAAGGCTGATCCTAATGCTCAAATTGAATGGCTTACTAAGAATGCTATGGCACTTGGAACTCTTAGAAAGTATGTATCAGATGACCTCATTTTTCACATTGATAAGTGTACAACAATTAAAGAGGCTTGGGATATTTTTCAAAAATTGTATGGTCAAGTTGATGAGATTAAGGGCTACAAGCTTGATAGTGAACTCACAACTTTGGATCCCAAGGATTTTGATACAATCCAAGATTATGTCACAAAAGCAACTGAGCTAAGAGAAAAGCTAAAGGATTGTGGAATTGACAAAAAGGATGCTCAATTGGTTTATAACTTGTTGGACAAGCTTCCTTCAAAGTATGTAGCCTTTGTATCTAGCTTTCACACCCATAGGTTAGCTCAAGGTTCCTCATACACTTCTCCCTCATTTGATTCATTCATGGAGATGTTGATACTTGAGCAATCTAAGTTGACCACGATGGGGATTCTCAAATCTTCAAAGTCACAAGCTTTGGTAGCTAACAAAGGGAATCAAAGTAATCAAGGAAAAGGCAAGAATCAAAAGCAACCTAAGTCAAAACCACAACAAGATGGAGCACAATATTCCTCTCCACAACAAGGTGATTCACCATTCTCACCTAAGAGGAAATCATATAAGGACAATCTTTTTTGTGGATATTGCAAGAAGTCGAGACATGATGAACATAATTGTTATAAGAAGGATATTGATGAGTTGAAGAATCTTCTTGAGAAGAATAGAATCAACCTACCTTCTAGAATGTCTACATCGGCTTCTTCTTCCAAGGATAAAGGAAAGGATCACTTTTTTGGGACAAATAAAGGAAAGGGACAAGCTCTTTGTGCTACTATAAGTCATGATTCAGGGAGATGGCTTCTAGATTCAGGGGCTTCTCATCATATGGCATCTTCATAGTCTTTGTTTTCTACATTTGAGCCTTGCCACATGCCACAGATTTTGATGGGCAATCATACATACATGGATGTGATTGGGAAAGGATCTATTGCCATTGGGGATAACTCCTTCAATGATGTGTTGTGTGTACCCCACTTGACAATTAATCTTCTTTCCTTCTATCAAATCACACATGGGGAAACTAGGAAAACTGTGGAGTTCACACCTGATTTAGTTATCATTAGAGACTTGGAGAGTGGAGCAATCATTGTGACTGGGGTGGTTGATCATTCATCTCGGTTGTACTCTTTTTCAGATTTTGGTCCTATTGATAAGGTTGGTTCTTCCTATGTTGATGATTCAGATTTTGAGGAGAACTTTCAGCATTTGAACTTGGGGATTCTCACACGTGACTCTGTTCTTGAGCCTTGCATTTCATCTCCTTCTATTGATATCACACCACCTCTTGCACCTGATGATGTAGCTAGTGCGACAGTTTTGCCTTCTTGTGATTCAGTGCAGCAGGATATTTCATGTCTTCCAGCTTCAGTTGATTGGGATGCCTACTTGACAGACATTGCAGGTTTGTTTGTGGACTCCTACATTGCAGATTTGGGAGATACCATTGATGACATTCATCTTCTCTTTGATGAAGATGATCCTTCTTTGATTGTTGCGAGGGATCACTCTGACCCTCTTGTGCATTCTCTACATGATCAATCTTTAGAGGTTGACATGATTGTGGATACTTTTGTACAACACTTGGAGGAGGTCTCTTTATCTTTTGAGGAGACATATGAGTCTTTGGATATTGTTCTACATTCATCTCCACTAGATCTTGGAGTGCCTTTTTCAGTAGTGTGGCACAGTTTACCACCTTTGGAGGGGGTACCTTTCAGCATCGACATGGGGACACTTGAGCAGTTTTTAGAGATTCCTTTCATCATGAGTATTTTTTCTCCATCTTCCTTTCATGGTTGGGGAGACTTTTTGGATACACCTTTGGTTTTGTTTCTTCCTAAGGGGAGGAATGTTGTTCGACGTTCATGGAGCAGTTTCTTCATTCATCTTCGAGCTTCTATCATTGGTGCAGATTCCACATTGAGGGGGGGCTTCCTAGTCTCTCTTCTTCTTCTTCTCTCATATGGGGGGGACTTTTTCCTCACATGGGGTTTTGTCCTTCACATACTTCTATGAGAGTTCTTTGTATTTAGTTTTCATCTCTCTTTTGGGGGAGGGTTTTTCCCATTGGGTTTTTCTCTCTTTCCCCACTTTGTGAGAGATTTCGTTACATTGGTTTGCATGCATTTGCATTTGTACATGGGTACCTAACATAGCCTTGTAGCCGAGACCTATCTTGCATTGCTTAGTTGCATTGTAGACTTTAGTGCATTCCCCTAAGTTGCACTTAAGGGGGGGTGTTGGTGTAAATAATTATTCATCTTGGATATTATTACACCTTACTTAAGTTTACTTAGGAAATGCATTTCATAGTAGTTTGGGTATGAGACGCTTGGGTGTTTGTGCCACATTGGGATAGTGTGTGTAGGAGAATTTCCACCTTTTGTGGACTTATCTTGTAGTTACACTCCTGTAACATCATAAATTGTACGCACTTGCTAAAGCAGTACAATTTAACACCTAGTTTAGCACCCGCCTTGGCGCAGTTGCACTTTGCATTGCATTTCCCCTTTAGCACTTAATTAATCGAATTAATTAGGTCTAAAGGTTCTATTTCACCATTTTCCACATCACAAAGTCGGGCCCTTTCATTAAAGCGTGCCCCTTTCATTTTATTCCTCCAATACATCACTTAATCAAAAACCCTAATTAGGCCCTATTCTGAGCTTGGGGGCTTGATTTCGGGGATCAAAACATCTCGAAATCACCTGTAACTTCGGGATTCTCTCTAAAATCATATATCTGACGGCCCTGAAAATTTGGTGAAAAGTTGTCGAGACCGTGGCGCCCGGAGTGCACACGGTCGCGGACATTTTTCCCAAAATTTTAGGAGCGCGATCCAATCATAAAATAAAGCTTAACCCCAAGAAATTGGCGGGATATTCAATCTCTAGGTCGGCCAAAAGACGAAATTGCGACCTAGGGTTTCATACATAAAGATCTCTCTTTCTTCATTTGAGAGGATCGGATTTTTATTTCCAGGAACCTCATATGCAGTGAAAGAGCAGATCTTTGAAGACTTCAACATCTTACAACATCCCTCTATCAAGCATTCATCAATTCCATTCATCCATTTAGGGCTTGGAAGACAATTGAAGAACAATAGGAGATTACCGACTGAAGATTGGCTTGTACCTCTCCCTTGAGGGTTGGGTATGATTTCATGTTGTTTTCATGTCTTTGCATAAAGCTTCAATATATATCCTTCATTCATGCTTTAGATCACTTTGCATCTTGATTTAGAGCATTTACATTATCATTTACAAGCAATTAGGGTTTCCTTTCTAGGTTGCTCTAGTTTGCTTTCTTGCATTTTAGGACCTTGCACACACACTAGGTCTGCACACACAATACATTTTACAAAACAACTTGGCTATTCGTGGAGGTGGAAATCACCGAAGCGGGGGTTTGACTAAGGCAAAACCCTATATAGCCACCCATACCCCCTTCTTCACATATAAGTGCAGGTTTCGGGACTCGGATGACGCCGCAGGATACAGATCCGGAGAGAACAGGTCGAGACAACATTTTGTATCAAATTGCAGAGCAGAAGATTGGGACAGGAGCGCTGGGTGCCCTGGTCCTACCAAGACAGGGGCGTTGGGCGCCCTGGTCCCTGGGACAGAGGCGCTGGGTGCCCTGGTCCTCCGGACAGACAGCTTTCAGACAGCTTCCCGACAGTGTTTCAGAGTGCAGAACGACAGTTTTCGGTGCAGTTTTAAGGACAGTGGCGCCCGCGCCCCCGTCCCGCACATTTTCAGTCCGATTTTGACTCCGGGTACACATCTGCATTCTTATTTCATCCTTGTATTTACAGCTTTCCATTGTTTAAGTTCAATTCTGTAATCTTGTTGTTAGCTCATACTTGCATTTTAGGGTTAAGAATTGAACTTGCATAATCTTACCTTTCCATTACAATAAAGGAATAGAAACCCTAATAGGTAGCCCGTGGCTCTCTCTTTCACAAAAAGAAGTAGCCAATTGTGCGATACCTCTAGGCTCTTTCGTATTCCGTAGTGTGTGACAAGAGGTAGGATTAGGGCATGATAACCTAGTCTCGCTTTTTCCCCCACACATTTTGGTGAACCCGACGTGAAACTATCATTGCTTCTTCTTGCATTGCATCTATTAGATCTAGATCTAGATTTAGTGTGTTTTCATTTCATTTTCATTAAAAAGAAAAAAAAAAAAAAAAAGGAGTGTATTTCTTTGCATTGTGTGTTTAGATTTCATGCACTTTTTATTTCAAAATGTTAGACTTTTATTTGCAAAATGTTCATGCTTATGATGATTATTATGAGTATAGCCAAGATGAATTAGATGAAGCTTTAGATGAGTTTTTGAACCCTAAAGATGCCAAACCTTCATTTTACCAAAAACTCATAAACCTTGTTACTATGCCATTTCGTTGTGATGAGAAAGATAAGTTGAATGAGTCCCCTCAAGGGTACATTCCTATCAACTCTTCCACTAAATCTAGTAACATGGTTGTTTTCAATAATCCCCTCTATGAGGAGATGTCTCCTTTTGAATCAAAATATGAACCTTTTAATAGATATGATCATGCTTTGTTGGATGATGCTCTTGATGACTTTGCGTCTTTATCGAAATCTCTAAACAAAAACAAGACTTCTAAATTAGTTAACATGATAAACTTGAATGAGCATAAAAAGCTGCTCTTTGAAGTCCAAGGAGCTTATCCTTCTCCCACCTTTCAAGGTCCTAAGACACCTCTCCTTACTATCCAAGGAAGGTATGATCATGATTCCTTTCGTACTCTGAATAAACCAACCATCACAGTGCAAGGAAGAAAACCTATAAGTCCTTATAATTATGCCAAGCAAATAACTAGAGAGAGTTATCATGCGGTTGCCCATACTTATCATACCAGAAATAATAGGCAGCCTAGTCCTCCTCCTATTATCCCAGTTTCCCTTCCGAATCCTCAACCGATTCTTCCGCAAGCTCCACGTATTTCGCAAGTTCTTAGCAAGGAGTATGATCTCATAGAACAACTTAAAGCTACCCCTGCTAAGATATCCCTTTGGGATTTGATTCAAACTTCTTCCGCTCATCATGGAATGTTACAAGATGCCTTGAAAGATTTGAATGTTCCTCCACCGAATACATCTAGTAATATAGCATCTTTGGTTAACTCTGTGATGAATCCTAAAGCTCAAATTGTGTTTACCCAAGATGAGTTGCCTACTAGTGAAATCCAACATCAATATGATCCCTTGATGATTGTGGTTATCATGAAAGACACTGCTATAAGGCGAACACTAGTAGATAATGGCTCTGGTCTTAATGTGTGTAGCATTAATCTTTTGCATAAGATGAATGTGGATACATCCTTAATTGAATCGGACTCTCGTCCTATTCGAGGCTTTGATAATGTGGCTAAAACTTCATTAGGTACTATCACCTTACCCATCACAGTGGGGCCTGTTACTTTGCCTACACCTATCCATGTTATGTCGGGAAATCTAACATACAATTTGCTACTAGGGAGACCTTGGATTCACAGTATGCAAGCTGTCCCCTCTACATTGCATAGACAAGTTAAATTTATTTATAATAATAAGACATATACCTTGATAGGTGATACTAATTTTCAAGCTTGTTTGCAAACATCCACTTCTAAGGGGGGTTCTTCTAAGCCATCCTCATCTAGTGATGAATCTTTAAATAAGATACCTATCGGTGAATCCTCGCTCTCCGATGATCAAAATTCTTTGGATGAGTCTGGAGCTCTGGGAGAAGATTCTTCTCGACTTGAAACTACACATAAGAAGGATTTTGATCCTGGGAAGATCCTCGAAGATGACGATTGGGGATCCCTTGATTTTAATCCTACCTTTGTGGGTGAATATAAGGTTCCTTCTAGAGAGCTTAAAGTTGAAAAGAAGGAAGAAGCTAAAAATCAATCAATCTTACCCGAACCTATGAGTAATAATTTTGTGGCCGCTTCTCAAACGTCTTCTCCTCACACGTCTAATTGTGAAGAGTTTGATTCTTTGTCTAATGAAAAACCACCTTCTCTTCCTGAAATGGCTGATCGTTATGGTCGTGGTTTTCACATTTTTGCTAAGCATGGGTATCATGGAAATGGTTGCGGTGCTCATGAACAAGGGATAAAAGTTCCTCTAGAGACTAATTTTCACAGTTATGCCTTTGGACTTGGCTATAATCCCTGCAAGCGCACTAAAGCTTCTAAACGACCATGCATTAGTGTTAATGTTATTTCTACTTCTCTATCAATGCAACACCCTGAGTACATTGATGGGGATCCTTCGTGCGCTTGTGCTTTTGACGTTTTCCCTACCGATGATGCTTTAGCTGAATTTTTAGGAGCATATGACACTCTTCCTCGTTATCATCACAATAGGGGACTCCCTTATTGTTTGAACACTGAAGCCTACTTTGGAAAAGAGACAGATAATGATGAGATTGTGAAAGAATTCCCTCAGCTAAAGGATACTCCTCAACAAAGTAATCTTCTCATAAGTGACACCACTAATGTTAAGATGGATCCTTGCAATGAAGAGAAAGTTCTTAAAATTGGAAAATGTTTGGATGGAGAGGAACAAAAACAATATGAAGATTTATTGCATGAATTCCCCGAGATCTTTGCTTGGACATACTCTGACATGCCTGGTATAGATCCTAAGATTGTTACTCATAACATTGTCTTAGTTCCTGATGCTAAGCCCGTGAAACAAAAGATTCGAAAAATGAATCCTAAGGTAGCTTTGCTTGTTAAGGCTGAGATTGAAAAGTTATTGGAGGCTGGATTTATCCGCCCTATTAACTATTCCCCATGGATTTCAAATATTGTCGCTGTGGCTAAACCAGATAACAAAATAAGAATGTGTACCGACTTTCGGGATCTAAATAAGGCTTCTTTAAAAGATGATTTTCCCCTTCCAAACATTGACATGATAGTTGATTCTACGGCAGGACATGCCTTGTTATCCTTCATGGATGGTTTTTCAGGATACAATCAAATTTTTATTAACCCTCAAGATCAATTCAAAACCGCTTTCACTACTCCTTGGGGTACGTTTTGTTGGATAATGATGCCTTTTGGACTTAAAAATGCTGGTGCAACCTATCAACGAGCGATGACCCTTATCTTTCATGATTATATGCATAAGATTTTAGAGGATTATGTTGATGACATTTTAGCCAAATCCTTTCTTCGCATGGATCATATTAAAATCCTTCGTCAAATCTTTGAAAGGATTTGTAAATATCACATGCGCTTGAATCCCCGAAAATGTGTTTTTGGTGTGGATAGTGGAAAACTATTAGGATTTATAGTTTTGCATCGTGGGATTGAGGTGGACACTAAGAAAATAGATGCTATCATCAACATGCCACCTCCTAGAAATGTGTCTCAACTTAAAAGCTTACAAGGGAAGATTCAAGCTATTCGTAGGTTTGTATCTCAACTTGCGGATCGTACTTTTCCTTTCACTCAACTTCTCAAAAAGAATATCACTTTTCAATGGAATGAGGATTGTCAGCAAGCATTTGAAGATTTAAAAATGTATTTAACTAATCCTCCTATCCTTCGACCGGCCGAACCTTCTCAACCCTTCCTTCTTTATACGGCTGCTTCCTCTCATGCTCTTGCAGCATTATTGGCACAACATGATAAAGATGGTAAGGAGTGTCCGGTCTATTATATAAGTCATACCTTACTCAATTATGAGACCCGATATTCTGCGATAGAAAAACAATGCTTGGCCTTAGTGTTTGCGACTCAGAAATTGAGACATTATCTCTTAAATTCAGAAGTCCACGTCATGATAAAGTTTGATCCGTTGAAGCATCTTTTCTCTAAAACTGATTTATCAGGACGCCTAGCTAAGTGGGTTATGATGTTAACTGAATTTGACCTTAAATTTGTTTCACAAAGAGCAATTAAAGGGCAAGCGTTGACCGATCACCTAGCTGAGGCCCCTTCACCTTTCTCCTTCCCCAACCCTGAGTCTTTTCCTGACGACTTCATTCTTTCTATAGAGAAAGATGAAACTTGGGAGTTATACTTTGATGGCTCTAAGTGTCGTATGGGATCGGGGGTAGGTGTTGTTCTGATTTCTCCTACAAAGAAACCTATTCCCTTATCCTATCGTCTAAATTTCCTATGTACCAATAACATTGCTGAGTATGAGTCTCTTATAGCGGGAATAAAAGCAGCCTTAGCTCTGAACATAAAACACATACATATCTATGGAGATTCGCAATTGATTATAAGACAAGTAACAGGAATATATCAAGCAAAACAAGACAAATTATCACAATATAAAGATCTTGCCATCTCTTTATTACAGAAATTTGATTCTTATACCATGGAACCTGTTCCTCGAAAAGATAACCGACATGCGGATGCAATGGCATGTGTGGCTTCTCTTGTATCTTTAGAGGACCCTGTGGTTGATCTTAAATTTGTTATTCACAACCTTATTTCTCCAGCTATTGTAGACGATCTTACTCTAGTAACATGTTGTGACTTTATAGACTCAGATGAATGGTACTCGCATATCGTAAGATATTTGACCGATGGTACCTTTCCTGATTCTGCTAATAGAAACACTAGGGCTAGAATCCGCAAGTTGTCTGCTAGATATATCATTCTTTCTAATGTCCTTTACCGAAGGGGTTATGATGGTCTTCTCCTCCGCTGTCTTAACAAATTAGAAATCCCCGTTGCTCTTGAAGAGGCGCATTCAGGTGCCTGTGGGGGGCATTTTGGAGGCAAATCCTTGGTTCATAGATTGCTTCGTATGGGATACTATTGGCAAACTATGCAGAAGGATTCTTTTTCATTTGTTAAGAAATGTCATCAATGTCAACAACATAATAACCTGATTCATGCTCCTGCCCAAGAACTCCGTTCTCAAGTAGCTTCTTGGCCTTTTTCCGCATGGGGTTTGGATCTTATTGGTAAAATCTCTCCTCCTTCATCTCAAGGACACACCTTCATTATAACCACAACAGATTACTTTACGAAGTGGGTAGAAGCTATTCCCCTTCGCTCTACCACTGCTGAAGTGATTTGTCAATTTCTTCTAGAAAACATCATTTCTCGATTCGGGATACCTTCTACTATAATCTCAGATAATGGGACATCATTTAAGAACAAGGACGTGAAGAAATTCCTCGAGAAGTATCATATCAAACATCGATTTTCTACACCATACTATCCTCAGTCAAATGGTCAAGCCGAATCATCTAATAAGATAATTGAACAAATTCTTCGCAAAACCGTGAATAAGCATGGTAAGGATTGGAGTAACCAGCTAATCTATTCTCTTTGGGCTTACCGAATGAGTGTACAAATTGCCATAGGAACTACTCCTTATAATCTTGTTTATGGTGCTGACGCTATTATGCCTTTAGAGCTAGAGATTCCATCACTTAGGGTTTCTCTCAAAGGTATAGTAGATGATGACTCTTATAGAGAACAACGATTTCAACAGCTTGAGATGCTTGATGAACATCGTATAAACACTCTTGAGCATATTCAAGCGTATCACAAAACTCTACAATGAAGCTATAATGATAAGGTTATTCAACGTTCCTTCTCAGTAGGTGACTTAGTCCTCTATGAGAATCAGCGCAATGTGAATGCCTTACCTGCAGAAAAGGGAAAATTCAGTCCTAATTGGCTTGGACCATACATCGTTATTGAGGATTATGGATCAGGTGCTTACAAAATAGCGGATGTAGACGGTACACCTCTTAAAGAACCTATAAATGCTATGCACTTGCATAGATATTATGCTTAATTCTTCATTCCTTATTTATCTTCTTTTCAGTTATTCAACATTGGGTAATATGTTAGTATCTCCTAATTAGAGCAAAATAGAATTAAATGTTATGATGTTTAATCTATATTGCTTTGTTCTTGACAAGCGTGTTTCTTTACTTCATGGTTTGTCTTGAATTCATTTATGTAAGTTGTAAAAGATTTACATTTCCATTGTGCTAGCATATTATACAGTGTCTTTATGTGTTAAGTAGAATCGTATCATGTTGTGTTTAAGTTCAAAATTAAATCACGTTAGTTATATGATTCTTAGACTTAATGCATATTTCTTCCCTATCATCAATGTAGTACTTGATTAAATATTTAATTAAGTCACACATGTATCAATTTAATCATAGTGCATTGAGAAATCAATCATATGGAAATTAAATTTTGAACATACATGTACATTTACCAAATGTATTAGATTTAATCAAAGCAAAACATACATTGTTTTAAGCATTAAAGATAACACATTTGAGACAAAAGAGAAGCATGTATATATACATATATATATGTGGATCGTATACAAATATAGGTCACTATACATCCAAAATGTGACCTCTCCTACATCATAAAATCATCTCCTATCCCTAGGACTGGTGGCTGGAGAGTGTCGACTGGACGCTCCCTCTTGATCTGGCCGTGAAGGCGGACCCATGGGTGTGTAGCGAGATACAGACCGTGAGTGACTCCGAGAGGAACTCCTACGATCCCTATCCATAAGGATCGCGTGATAGGTGGTAGCCTCGGCCTGAGCTGCTGCTAGATCTCGCTGCGCCCGCTGAAGGTCCTCTGATAGGACTCTCTCTCTCTCCCTCCATATGTCTACCTGAACTCGGAATGGGGAAAACAAGTCCTCGTGCCGACTCGCGTTCCCCTGAGGCCTATAGGCAATCTGTGAGGAACTGGGGATCTATGCTATCGTGGAAATGTCTGTCACTGCCTGCTGAATCAGGGAACGCCACTCCTGCACATTAGCTGGGGCAGTAGAATAGATTTTTGTATTAGTACCATTCTATATCATCAAAACATTAATAATCAATTTAAACCTACTATACCTGGGTCTCCCTCGCGCCAGTAGGGATCATGATACAGTAGCATCTGTGGTTGAGATCTACTAGGCTCCCCTTGCTCGACTAATCTGTGCACGATGGGTGTAGGCTAGGCGGTACTAGGAACTGGTCTCCGTATCACCTCATGTTCCCCCTGTTGGGAAATATGAGGAGGATCCAGAGCTATGGTATCATCCCCTGAATGGTGAGGAGCTGCATCTGACTCCTCCTCATCATCTCTATCCTCATCATCTCTATCCTCATCTGCATCTGACTCCTCCTCATCATCAGTTCTCTCCTCCTCGTCCTCATCTCCATCTGTGTCCTCCTCCTCCTCGGCGCTGGGCCGATCGCCTGTAGGTGGATCAGGATCTCCCGCCTCCTCATGACCCTCTCCCTCCTCTGGCTCCTCTGACCTGGATCCCTGGTCCTCATCTCGGTCTCCATGTCTCCATGGGCCTGGATGGCTTGTCGGGTGATATGGTGGAAAGATAGGACCTGGATATGATCTCATAAACCATGAGACATACCTGCGCTGTGCTCCAGGCTCTGCAGAATAATCAGTGACTACATCCTAATCAGATCCCTCTATATCTGTAGTCTCGATGTCATCTATCGTCGGTCTCGCTACTGCTCTAGGTCTGGGAAGGACCCGTGAGTGTTGAGTATAGATGGGCACATCAGCTGGAACACACTGCTCTAGCCCGAACTGCCTCCGTACTCGGTCAAAGTAGAAAGGGACTATGATGTGTGAATATCGTCCCTGCAGTAGGCGGTTCCTCTGTAAGCATGCTAACTGCCTCTCCATCCTATCCCATCTGTGCATCCGCAGGTAAGGTCTCCACACTGTCACCTCGGCTGTCAGTCTATCAAAAATCACTCTCCAATATAACAAATCTCCAAACCTCCACTTGTTGGTAAGTGGATAAGCAAACACCCTAGGTCGCTCGCTAGCCGTACTCAACGGAAAGCCAACAGGCCTGGTGCATGTGAAGTGCTCTAAAATCCATACCTGCAGAAGTGTGCATGTCATCAAACTGCAACCCTGTCCAAATACATACTCCTCAAGGTCGTGATAGAGATGTGCAAGCATACTCCGACCCCAAGCATACACTCTCCTGTGTCTCTCCATCGCTCTGATGCACCATGTGAGACCCCCATGCATGTGCGTGCCTCGCCCATTAGGGCAGACGGCTAGTGCTATGATGGCAATCATAAGGCGCCTCAGAAGGGGTACCTCCCCTGTAGGATGTAAGAGCCAGCTGACCATGATGCGACCTCTCGTCTCACTCGGCATGACTCTCCCTATGCAATATACCTGCTCCCTCTGATGATCCTCCGCTGACCGATCGGTCGCGTATGTAACAGTCGCTCCTCTGATAGGAAGACGAAGTATACGGTACACATCCTCGAGTGTAACCGTCAGCTCCCCTACTGGAAGATGAAATGTGCATGTGTCAGGATCCCATCGCTCCATCAGTGCCATCAGCATCGCAGGATGGAACCGAATGGCTGGCATGAGGATCACATACCATAATCCTACTATCGACGGTGTGTCTCTCTCTGATTGAGTAAGCCACGGAATCTGATCTCGCAAATTGCGAAGAATATGTCCCGATGTATGCTCTCTCATGTACGGAAGGCCCTGCAACACAAAAACATAACCGTAATTAGTACTCGATCATCAAAATCAGTCATGCAAACTGTCGAACATCGTATGCCAAGCCCTGTTAAGGACCACGGCGCCCTGTCAGGGACCATGGCGCCCTGGGGGGACCAGGGCGCCCCATAGGGACCATGGCGCCCTAGGGGGACCATGGCGCCCTGGGTGGGGCCCGGGTCAACCTTCAGGGCCCGCAAACGATCACAAAAAAGTCAAAATGCAGAAAATCAAAAGTCAAAGTTCAGTCAACTCACCTCGTCCAGTGGCTCGTCGTCAATCACGGCCTGGCGCAGGATCTCAACCCTCGTGGGACGCTCCGGTCGTCGTGAAGGCATGATGATAGCTATGTGGGCTCCGCTACAATGAACAGTACTTAGAATCAACAAAGTGACAAATGCAAGTGTCTCTTTCAAGGTATATACGTTCATTCCTGTACCTTTATTTTCAAAACCCTAATTTTCCTCTTTCACTCATTTCATCATAACTTGAGTTTGGGAGATGCGATTTTTGAACCGTTTGTTGCGTAGGAATCATATTTTCATTCCCCTACTCTCGGGATGTTCCAAAAAGTGCTTTGATGAAGCCTTTTCAGTGAACATCCCTCATCAATACTCTCTTACACAATTTGTCGTAAGTAAACATGCTACCCTGTTTCACCTCCCTAATAAGCAAGTCGAAACAGGGGGGGCATACAGCTACTCACAAATTTCATCACTTTCCTTAGTAAGCATTAGGTGATTTTTGTGATCTAACGTGTGTTTTGTAGGGTGCGGTTCCTAACTGTGTACTGCAGATACTGCTGGGGGCTTCGTCCGACAACTTATGGATATATCCTTTTTCAAATAATGTTTACTTTCTATACTTTAGCTTGCATATGCACGTAGTACTCATATGACCGCTAAAGTGGGGGCTAAATGTAACGTCATAAATTGTACGCACTTGCTAAAGCAGTACAATTTAACACCTAGTTTAGTACCCGCCTTGGCGCAGTTGCACTTTGCATTGCATTTCCCCTTTAGCACTTAATTAATCGAATTAATTAGGTCTAAAGGTTCTATTTCACCATTTTCCACATCACAAAGTCGGGCCCTTTCATTAAAGCGTGCCCCTTTCATTTTATTCCTCCAATACATCACTTAATCAAAAACCCTAATTAGGCCCTATTCTGAGCTTGGGGGCTTGATTTCGGGGATCAAAACATCTCGAAATCACCTGTAACTTCGGGATTCTCTCTAAAATCATCATATCTAACGACCCTGAAAATTTGGTGAAAAGTTGTCGGGACCGTGGCGCCCGGAGTGCACACGGTCCCGGACATTTTTCCCGAAATTTTAGGAGCGCGATCCAATCATAAAATAAAGCTTAACCCCAAGAAATTGGTGGGATATTCAATCTCTAGGTCGGCCAAAAGACGAAATTGCGACCTAGGGTTTCATACATAAAGAGCTCTCTTTCTTCATTTGAGAGGATCGGATTTTTGTTTCCAGGAACCTCATATGTAGCGAAAGAGCAGATATTTGAAGACTTCAACATCTTACAACATCCCTCTATCAAGAATTCATCAATTCCATTCATCCATTTAGGGCTTGGAAGACATTGAAGAACAATAGGAGATTACCGACTGAAGATTGGCTTGTACCTCTCCCTTGAGGGTTGGGTATGATTTCATGTTGTTTTCATGTCTTTGCATAAAGCTTCAATATATATCCTTCATTCATGCTTTAGATCACTTTGCATCTTGACTTAGAGCATTTACATTATCATTTACAAGCAATTAGGGTTTACTTTCTAGGTTGCTCTAGTTTGCTTTCTTGCATTTTAGGACCTTGCACACACACTAGGTCTGCACACACAATACATTTTACAAAACAACTTGGCTATTCGTGGAGGTGGAAATCACCAAAGCGGGGGTTTGACTAAGGCAAAACCCTATATAGCCGCCCATACCCCCTTTTTCAGATATAAGTGCAGGTTTCGGGACTCAGACGACGCCGCAAGATACAGATCCGGAGAGAACAGGTCGAGACAGCATTCTGTATCAAATTGCAGAGCAGAAGATTGGGACAGGAGCACTGGGCGCCCTGGTCCTACCAAGACAGGGGCGCTGGGCACCCTGGTCCTTGGGACAGAGGCGCTGGGTGCCCTGGTCCTCCGGACAGACAGCTTTCAGACAGCTTCCCGACAGTGTTTCAGAGTGCAGAACGACAGTTTCCGGTGCAGTTTTCAGGACAATGGCGCCCGCGCCCCCGTCCCGCACATTTTCAGTCCGATTTTGACTCCAGGCACACATCTGCATTCTTATTTCATCCTTTTATTTACAGCTTTCCATTGTTTAAGTTCAATTCTGTAATCTTGTTGTTAGCTCATACTTGCATTTTAGGGTTAAGAATTGAACTTGCATAATCTTACCTTTCCATTACAACAAAGGAATAGAAACCCTAATAGGTAGCCCGTGGCTCTCTCTTTCACAAAAATAAGTAGCCAATTGTGCGATACCTCTAGGCTCTTTCGTATTCCGTAGTGTGTGACAAGAGGTAGAATTAGGGCATGATAACCTAGTCTCGCTTTTTCCCCCACACAACTCCATATTCAGTGGGTGATCCACCTCATGTGGAATATTATATTATTTCTCCTACCTACCCTTGCTTCTTATTGAGCCACATGTCATGTTTGTGTGCTCATATATCCATATAGCCTTGCCTATATAAGCAGGCTCATATTCATTGTATGAAACAACGATTGATGATCCAGTTGATCAATATTTTCATCTTGATAGAATATAGTTTATTTATATCATATATTTTGTCTCTCTTATTTATGCTTTCCATTGCCTCTTTATCTTGTTAAAATCTCACAGTTACACCAAAAGGAACTACTGTGAATTCATAATGTCCATATCTAGTCCTAAAGTCTGTCTTCGGAATGTCTTCCTCCTTAATTCCGAGTTGATGGTACCCTAACCTGAGGTCTATCTTTGAGAAAACTGTTGCTCCCTTCATTTGGTAAAAAAGATCCTCTATGCGAGGTAAGGGATACCTATTCTTTATTGTGACCTTGTTCAACATCCTATAGTCCATGCATAGTCTTAAGGTCCCATGCTTCTTAACAAATAAGACTGGCGCTCCCCATGGTGATACACTTGGCCTTATTAATCCCTTAACTAAGAGTTCCTCTAATTGCATTTTGAGCTCTTATAATTCAGTTGTGTTCATTCGGTAAGGTGCCCTTGATACTGGTTCAGCTCCTGGGAGTACTTCGATAGAAAAGTCAAACTTCCTTTTAGAGGGTAAGTCGAGTAATTCTTTTGGGAAAACATCCTTGAATTATTTTAAGCAAGGGGTATTTCCAAAGGTTGGTGTATTTTCCTCTTTTCCTTCATCAATTTCAACCATATAGATTTGGCCTCCTCTTCTTCTTTCCTTCTTTAATTGCATGGCTGAGATGGTTTCTATATTAATGGGTTTAAACTTTCCTTGGACCTTGACCTTTTTCCCCCCATCATCCAAACATTCAACAACTTTGTTATAGCAATCTACATTAGCTTGATGGTCTGTTAACCAACTCATTCCAATAATTACATCATATAATCCTAGGGGTGCCACATAGAGATCTACCCTTGTTTCAAACTCAAGAAATTGAACCCTTGCCCTCGGCAAACACTTAGTTACTTTCCTAGTTGCCTTATCCCCATATTGAACCATCCATGATGACTTCATTTGATTAACTTTTAATGCATATTTGCTTACTAATTCAGGTGAGATGAAACATTCAGATGATCTAGTGTCAATTAGAATTGAAATTGGTTGTTCAAATAGTGTACCTGTAGTTTCCACGGGAACATTCTGGTATCTTCCTTTTCGGTTCCTAACTGTTGCATGAATCCTTTGTTGGGGCCCTTGTTGGGGTTGATTGGTCCTAATCTGTCGTTGCATTCTGGGACATTCACTAGCAAAATGGTTTCCCCCACACATGAAGCATCCACCTGGAGGACCCCTCCTACCTTGTTTCATTGGCCTTGGGTGGATAAGTTACCTTGTTCTGTGGGTCATTCCTGTTATAGTTCCCTCTATTATTATTGCCCCTGTTATTATTATTATTATTTCCATTCCTCTGATATTGATTAGGAGGTGGCCTTCTTTCGGAAGAATTATTCCTTTGACCTTTGTTGAAATTAGTGTTCCCATTGAATTCCTGCTTCCTTTTGAATGAGTGGTTCCCATTATAGTTTCGCCCTGCTAGTGTTTGAATCTTCCTCTCTTGCCTTAGGGACTTTTCAAGTACTTCGTTCATGTTCTTAGGTCCATGCATGTCAACCTCTTCCCCTATGTTGGTATTTAGCCCCAAAATGAACTTCCTTGCTTGGCCTTCTTCATCTTTCTGGTACATAGGTACATACTTAAGCAATTTGGCGAACTTATCCCAATATTGTTGAACGGATAGGGGCCCTTGACGTAGATTATGGAATTCTGTCACCTTCTCATCAAAGAACAATTGAGGGAGCCACCTATCTCGGAAGTGGTGAACAAATTGATCCCATGTGACTGTATCCCTGTTATACCCATTTTGTTCCTTGGTGTTGGTCCATCAACTAGCTGCCTCCCCTGTGAATTGATAGGAACCCCATAAAGCCTTGGTTGTTTCACTAAAATCTCTTAGTTCAAAATAATTTTCCATTTCATTTAGCCAATTCTCAGCTCCTTCACCAATTTGCCTCCCATCAAACTTAGGAGGGTTGATTTTCTTTAAGTCCTTGGAGAGTTCCAATATGTTATTTTCCTTTCTATTACCCACCATATTCCCTTGATTTCTACTAGGGTTTCCATTTTCGGTACCACTTCTATTTTCAAAGTCATTCCGCCTTTCCCTAAGGTCTTGCATTGATTGTTCCAAGAAGTTGATTTTATCTCTTTGTTCGGTTAGAAGGTCAATTATAGCTTGGACCCCATCTTCGTTATTTCCTGGGTTGTGTCGATCCTCTTCATGGTCTTCCTCATGGTTTTCTTCATGGTTTTCCTCATGGTTTTCTCCCCTTTGACTCCTAGTACGTCTTCCACTTCCCCTTCCTCTTCCTCTTCCTCTTCCTCTTCCTCTTCCTCTTGCCATTCTAGGTTTTTACCTGAAAGTTAAATTATGTAGTTAGTTCTTGATTTAGGATTTTAAAATTTAATTTCTACCATTGCAAAACATTCCCTTAGTTAAATAAATTGAAGTGAGCACAAGGTCTAGATTTGAACATTTGCTCTGATACCACATGTAGTAACCCACCATAATGAACTCAACAAAATTGACCATTCTTTTTTTTTGTTTAATTTAATCATTATGTTTGATTCAATCGCATACTTTGGGCATCCATCCATTTGGATTAGGCATTCATCCATCCAGGATGAGCATCTAACCATACGGGTTAGGCATTTGTCCATACGGGACATAAGATTTCATCTATCCAATAACGAATAGGCATCCACCCATACGGGGTAGGCATCTATCCATTCGAGATAGGAGGTGCTCTGGCTAGAGACTTAGACTCATCGGGACCATTTGGGTCCTGAGCCACTCACTAAGTACTACACTCTTCTAACAGAAGTGCACTGAGGTCGCCGTCCTTAGGAGTAATTAAATAACATAATACAAGCTTGAATTCTGCCTCGGAATTTGGCTTAAAGCCTCGGGAAGTCAAGCAAATCCATACGAAATTCCTTCCGAGCATGCGTTGAATTACTTTTTCCATCTTATTATACTTCATTTTTCAAATTAGAATTCTTACTCAATCCTTCTTCCTACCAAGCCTAGACCCCACCCACGAACGCCTGAGTACGAGGGACAACTCCGTCACAAGACTGCCTACATACCCGCTTCGGCACGAGATCAAGGCGTAAAGTATGTAGTTCTATTTTCTACTCTATGGTTTGATGTAAACTGATTTGTGGAAACGCAACCCTTTCTAGGGTCAATGTCCCAGACAGTTTCTCTGCAGTTGCTACCCACGATGGTAGCGCTTAAGCAAAGGCTCAAGATGGCCTATTGCTTGTGGCCTAAAATAACTAGCTCATAATTCTTATCATAAGCGTCACCCTTGACCAATTGCCAATCGACAACAATATCTCTTCGAAAATTAATTCCATAAAAGCATTTTTACTTAACCATTCCTAAAGGGGGTTTACTATGGTTTAACTCAACGGATGTAAAATCATTTAAAAACTATCTTATTAGATTATCGATCCAAGGGGGATTACCCGCCCCTTGGATTTTAGCTTCCAAGTGTCCCTTATTATTCCCCAACAAATTATAGGGACGATGCCACAGATGTTGTTGATGTAGCTTTATTAGGCGTTAAGTGCAGTAGTTCAACACAACGACATTACCCGTAAGCGTGATCCAGAGGCACCGTATATACCGAACGCTACTAGGTTTTGGTTTCTATCTTCCTTTATTTAGTTTTCTAACTAAGAGCTATGAAAACATCATGCTTGAAAATAATCACGAAATGAATGTACATAATTAGACCTTCTGAAATTAATTATTTGAATAACTACTTTGATGGCAACCAAGTACCATTTGATAAAAAGAAATACCATTCTTCTACAACTCAACTAATTATTATATAATGGTATGATAAAGGCAATTATGAACTCATATATTAAAACATGTAACTTGTATGAAGATAATGGGAAGGTAACTTGCTCATCAATGAATGCAATTTAACATATAAGTAATGCACATGATGTAAAAATAGTGACATTTACATACGAGATTAAGTAATGTTTACTTTGATCGTGAGAATATTTAAATTATAGAGTTACTAGTTCCAAATGAGTGATTAGCTTATACTTTTGGAAATTTTGGATCAAATCGTAATAATAAGACTTATTTGTTTTTAAGTGAGCCAAAATCACTGATCAAGTAGTCCAATAAATCTCTAAAGGGATTGAGACAATAATTTTTGATTTCAATCTTTCGCTAATTTATTAACTTAAAATTTAACTAAACAATTGTTAGCAATTAACAAAAAAATGTAACTAAAACAATCATTGATAATTAACTTAACATTTAACTAAAACAATTATAAAAAAAATTAACTTAAAATTTAATTAAGAATGATTATAAAAAAAATTAACTTAAATTTGATTAAAACAATTAATAAAATTCCAATTTGCAATTTCGAGAGTATAGTGACTAACAAAGCGAAATTGCTTTGTTTAATAGCAAATAGGGGGTGGTGGGGACCACGGGTCCCATCACCCCCTGCGGTCCTACATGCGTAGGGTCATAGGGTTGAGGGGACACCGCAAGCACCCCCCCCCCCCCACTCCCCTGCAGTTACAATAACCGCTCCCCTCCCCGTACGCCATGCAAGAATTTATAATTCTTTACTTTGACCGCCATTAACCTCTGACATTAATATAAATATATATTTTTTCCTCTTTTAACATTCGAAACATATATATATATATATATATATATATATATATATATATATATATATATATATATATATATATATATATATATATATATATATATATATATATATATATATATATAACAAATTAGTATTTACTTATGAAAATAAGAACATGAATAAGATAGATAAATAGACAATTGTTTTAGATTGGTTTTCAGTAACCAGAAGGTTAATATTTTCCAGTATTCACAGGAGGATTGTTTAATCAACTAATATTTGCAGGGAGATCTTATTTCAACTCACAGGGAGGTTTATTTCCAGATTTCACAAGGGGATTGTTTATTTCCAGAATTCATTCCCAGTATTCGCAGGAGGATTTTATTTCCAGATTTCACAGGGAAATCATTTATTTCCAAGATTCCTTTCCAGTATTCACAGGAGGATTTTATTCAACTAATAATCACAGAGGTTCAACTAATATTCACAGAGAGATTTTTATTCAACTCATTTCACAGAGATTTTATTCAACTCATTTCACAGAGATTTTATTCTAATTATTATTCACAGAGAGATTTGTTTAACTAATAATCACAGAAAATAATTGTTTAATAATCTCAGAGAGATTAAAGGATGAGATTCAGATTTTTATTCGAAGAACCAGAGGATTGAAAAAGATTCAAATCACACAGGAAAGAATTAAACAAATAAAAGAATATGATTTTCTTTTTGCTAAAAAATCTAAAAAAACCAAAAAAAACAAGATCATGTGCATATCTTCTTAAGGAAAATAAAATAAATAAATAAATATTCTTTGCATGCACTATATGAAAGCATTATCAATATTGTTTATCTAATAAAAGAATTTTTTTATATAAAGGAAGATCTATAACCATTTCTGATATTATGAATTCCTCATAAGTAAATGTAAAGATAAACAACAAGGAGAGAACCTGGTTTATCGAGCTTGATGTTGAATCCACTAGCTACCCTTATGATCCTTCCTTGCAACTTGAGGAAAATCCTTCCAACCACAACTTAAAATTCCTGCAACTAAAATAAGACTACCAAAAAATCTACTTCCAAGACTTGGGAAATTTTCTTCACAACATGATCAAATCCCTTCTTTGAAACTTGCATATAATTTTATAAGAAAATTCCCTCCATTCCACTATCTAGAAAATTTAATTAAAAAGGAGATTCTTTCCCAATTTTGGACTTCATGCAAATTGATTAAACTTAGTGGGGGAGTTACATGCAAGGTGGTGGAGAATCCTCTAGAAGCTTCTTATTCTTCCTACAACATGTGCCATAATTGGATGTGGAAAATAAATAAATAAAAATAATGTATATTTTCCATGTGTGTGTGTGTATTATTATTTTCATTCTTCTTTTATAACATTTATTTAATTATTTAAATAGCTTATCCAAAAATATAATAGAATTGTATTTTAGATTCAAAAGTGATAAAGAAGGGTTGTGACAAGAAATGTGGTCTTGTAACATGATATAATGGATTTGGTGAAGTCTTTAGAAACTTTTAGGAAAATGCAATTGACAGGTGTAAGGAAAAATTTCACAACGTTTGCCAACATCCCCCTGCCTAAGCTATGAAACAGGGTATGCAAAATTTCACAACGTTTGCCAACATCCCTTGCCTAAGGTGTGAAACAGGGTATGCAAAATTTCACAACGTTTGCCAACATCCCCCTGCCTAAGCTATGAAACAAGGTATGGACATCCGTCAAACCATAGTTGGAAGGGATTTTTATTTGATATATCCATAACTTATAGAAAATATTCTATGCTTCAAAATAAAATTAGAAATGGTGTATTGAAATCCCTCCATACATTCAAAATAAGAATGAATGTGTTAAAATTTTAACATCAAATTTTTTACTTCTTTTAAATGTATATGAGTAAATGAATAAGATAATGATTAGATATAATATGTTAATATAATTATCAGAAGATGTGTGTATGGGTCTGAAGATGCAATCCTACACCATAAACATATCTAAGTTTGTTTTTTACTTTTGTGTTTTGTTATTATTCATTTTCTTAGGTGAGAAAAGAAAGCTATTCACCTACATTGTCTGTGTTAATTGACATGATTTTTTAAATCTGAATGCAGATGCTTCATGCAACTGTTAGAGACTGCCAAAGGTAATAATTTTGTTGTGTTTTATTCTAGATAAGCTTGAATTTAGGTTTACAACTTTATTGTATAAATTGCTTTTATTTCCTAATGTAGTTTATTTTTAAGTTTTGTTGATCATCAATATATTGTTACAAGGGTAAGAATCAAAACTAGAGGAAGTAGACTCCCAATGAAAACTCATCCTCGACTGAAAGCACGAAAAAAAAGCACAAGCATAGATGTCATACCCATTTTGGAGTTCATAATTTTGATATAAGTATCCATAATAGGCTAATATATTTGTTTTTTTTGTTTATACGAGCTTGAATTATGTTGAATCATTGGCGGTGCCTTATGTTAGCAGTTGTTTTTGCATAAATCCAGTCATTGTGCATTGATTAAAAAAAATAAAGGTGGTGTGGGCTTCTATTACACACATATAGTCAAAACTAACAATATGCTTTGCTATGTTGTAAGTTCATCTAAGATTTAATTGTAGATTTATACTTCTAAAACTATATGACCAGTTCTAAAAAAATATGGATGCATAGACAAAGCATGTAAATTGTTTCATATAATTGCATAGTATTTAATTTTTTAGTGTTTAAATATTTAGAGACTACATACCATATATATATATTTTTTTATTTGTTGAACTTGTATGGAACTATTTTCTTCCTTCTTGGGCTATATGTACTGACAAATCTAAAATTGATTGGTTTTATCATTTATTTGATTTATTTATTGTGACACTCAACTAAGTTATGTTTTTAATCCGGTTAGTTTCATCATCTAAAAAGTTATGGTATATTTAAAGGAATAAAGAGTTTTTTCAAGTGTATATGAGGTTGTTGCAATCAATTTCAATGGAAACTATTGAGTTAGTTGTTCAACAAAATAATGAACTCCTTTAGAAAATATACTAACTTTCTTTTTTTTAGTAGTTAAGATTTATCCTCTATTATAGGTTGCACAATTGAATTTTTTTTATAATAGTACATCTAAGAAATGTACCCGCTCGTGTGTAGATAATTAGAGAACATGCAATTGTGTAATTGAAAAGCCTCCCAAATTCACAATGGATTCCAAATATAAAATATACGATTTCATTAAAAATAGAATGACATTTATCTAAAATATTTATTTTTATTTTATTTTTTCAAATATTTGATTCTATATTTCTTTACAATTACTTGCAATTTTTGAAGGGTGAGCAAATATGATAGAGGGCTTTTAAAAACATATACATATATGATGTTATAGAGATTGAAAATAATATTATTTTAATCTAGAAGCCTTTTAGAATCGATATTATTAATAATCAAATCTTAAACTAATTAATTATTTGACTTAAAAAAATTAATTGAAAGATAGCATGGCCATTAATATAAAGGCGAACACATGGTTAAATAATGTAGTCCTTAATTCATTAATGCGTCTATTCACAAATGTATGACAATCTCTATCAATAAATTATGCATATCATGAATAGATAGAATTAATCTATATCAAACTTTATTGACCTCTTAAATATCTATATCTCGGATTTTATCACTATGGTGATAAAATTTTATTAGAATGCAAAGCATTACTCAAGCATAGATTCCAAAAAATTATTTAATGGTAATAATAACAAGAACTTGAGATGAAATAGATTGTATGTGCAGATTAATTTACATTACATGCAAATTGGTAAATGTAAAAGAGGAAGGAAACACTACAATATATCATGCCAAGAGTTGATATTTTTGTCTTTGGCTAATGACTCATATTATTATGGTTGGACAATCATAGTCGACGAAAATAACTTGATAGACAACATACTCAAAATTATAATCTATGCATGGACATATTGGTGTAATGTGAGTACGAAAGACAACACAATGGAATTAATCAATCTACTCCCACTTTTTTTTACCACACTATTACACAAAAATCATCTTCTATTTTACTTGCACTACAATATTCTTAAGGACACCAATCACTACCATTGTTGATGATCATATTCTTGAATATAGCACAAAAAGTTTGCCCAACAATAGACTTATTTTTTACTATAGTCAAGCATTTGTTGGACACCTTACTCCATAAAAGAAAAAATAATTTAGGAGGACAAGTGTAAATTAACAATATTTGTATCTTTCCTGAATTGCAACACATATATAAAATGTCTTAGCAACCAACAACAACAACAAATCTACTCAATATAATCAATGTCCTAAGTTAATTATCTTCATACATCATAAAAATATTATGTATTACAAAAACAATTTGCATAGCTTATCGATTTAAATTATAAGTTGCATTTGTTCATATTAAAAAAAATTCAACAATTCAAGATCAACTCAATTTTCTTCTAACTTTTTCTTGGCCTCCAATATATTACCCAAAGCATATCTTGCTATCGATGTAAATATTGCATCTCATTAGAATGTAAGTGCTAATTTTATTGAGTGGAGACTAAATATAGAAGAAAATAAAGGGAGCAAGAAGAAATACAAGAGAATGGAATCAACCAACTTTGGCATGGACGATATGTAATAAAGTGGGAATCAACTTTTCTAAGGAAGGTCACTCATCATATGCAAATTTTTGTGGGAAATTAGAAAACCAAAGTTGTTTACTCTTAGAAGGAGCATCCTTATTACAAGAGAACAATAGAGGAGTTGAACCAAAAGGAAACACATCAAAGAAAGGGGAAGAACGATTTACAAAAGAAAGTGCACACAGATGGAGGAATCAAGAGAAACTCATTAGAATAGGAGGTGTGATGCTTGAGAGGGAGGAAAACCAAGAAGCCGAGGTGGGAAGACTAGGCGACTGTGAGGTAAGACATAATGTTATGAGATTGTGTGAATTTGCATGATTAAATTAGCACAATCAATTCATAGCTTTTGGAAAAACATGCTTACTCCAATAGTGAATTTAACTACCAGTTTTATTTAGAACAAGATGATTCGTCATTGTCTTTCCAATTGTATTATTACCTTATTAGGGCATCCATAACCCTTAGGTCTGTTTAAGGATTCATAATATTTATTAAGGAAGAAGTTAAACTCCACACCAAACAACATTCCGTACAATTTTTTGTAAAATATAACACATTTATGTGAAATTCTTAGTAGCTAAATCTTCATGATCTTCATCAATTGGTCACAAAAGTACAATGAATACCCCCCCCGATAAGAGAGAGATTGAGGATAAGAATCCTCCCAATGTAGAAGTAACTCTTATTCCAATGATGAACACCTAGAGATAGAAGATGATCCACTACTTGCAAACATGTCTCCCCTTTGGAAGAAACCAAATCCACTAGAGATATGAGAAGCCACTCCCATAAATTGGAATATGTAGGAAACCAAATCCAAATATATGATGATGTCTATGAAAATTGCTCATGTGTCACCAAGTCCTTGCATGATGAAGATGCTACAAACCAATCAGGTACATGCTCAATAGAAGGTGACAAAAAAGGAACCAATGGAAACTGATTTTGAACAAGCTCTAAAGACAAACATGATGTGACGACAATTGTGCTATGTCTGTCATCAAATAAGAGAGATAAACCCTCAAATGTGTCCTCCAAATTTGAAATGTGAGACTCCTTAAACAATGAAGCAATGCCTATCAAATAGGAATCTCAATCAGGAATAAAAATAGATTAATTATCCTTCTTCACGGGAATAAGGGTCTCAATCAATCAATGTACAACAACTGTCTCTATTGGTGGATGAGCAACTATGCACACTCAAGAAAGAGTTGAAAAGCATTATGTGAGAAATTAGGACACATTTCATGTCCATTATGATTTCTCCCACAATATTTACTCCTACAACCCTTATACATGTTTCACCCCTTGAGATAGTCTCCAAAATGATATAAAAATAGAAACCCTCAATACAAATAGAGAGCCAATTTGCATGTAGCCCAAAAGGGGAAAGTTGAGATCTCTGAGAACCTAATAAAAATTCTACAAAAACTAACTTGAGATTTGAATAGGGAACTTTGAGAACTTTTTGATGATGTATGAAAGTCGGAAAATGGAGTCTGGATATGCAAGATATGGCCCCGAAAGCACAAAACTGAAGGATTACTTTGGAGGCATGGTACCAAAAATTGGTGCATAGTCTGATCAAACCACCTACAAAATAGGATTGGGACCAGAACCAACTTTCCAACAATATCTTGTTTGCACAATTTTGACTCTGTATGGCGAAGTTATGGGCAAAAATCGAAGGGTGTTTTTTAGAGCAAAACTAACTAAAAATAGAGGACACTGCTAAATTTAGAATAGTGCTAAATTTAGTGAGTCCACCAAAAATGGTGTGTCAACACTGATGTTAGCTTCTACAGAGTCTGATATGCTGGTACAAAGGGGCCTTTGACTTTTTTATTTGTTTTTTTTTCTTTTTAGACTTTTGACCAAATAATTTAATTGAAAATTTTGAAAAAATTAATGTTTATGAGAAAAATATTTTTTTTACCTTGTGATTTTTTGAAAAAAAAATCTGACATAGGTATTGATGCACGTGCAGTTAGTAAGACCGTATGGATTTTTTTGCCTCATAAAGCGTGCCTATAAAAAATAAGGTCAAAATTTTTTCTGATCTTCGATTTTGATGATTTGACAAGAAATCTCAAAGTGTTTGGACCTTTTGAGTGCAATGGTGACCTCCATTTTAAGCCAAAGTTCCCAGATTTTTTAGCTAGCCCTAGATTTTCCCTCGATTTGTATGTTCTCAACTAATTTGACCCAAAATTTCAACTACTTCAATTTTGATGAAACAATAGCTGATCTTAGGGTTTTTTGACATTGCATACACGATGAAAACCTCCATTTGAGCCCAAAGTGCACAAAAAAATCACCTCAGGTTGGATCCCTCAAGAATGTGGATAGGAACTTGACAATCATTATAGTAATTGTAAAATCCATCAAATATGCTTCCACCAATATGAATGCACTTCTCTTTTATCACTTTTTTGGAACCAACAACAGATTCAAGATGAACTATTGGCCTCTAAATTACTATTGCATTAGTCACCAAAAGTGCTAACCTAAATATAATAGTTTAGGCAGCCATCTCCAAGAAAGAATAATTAATCTTATTATATTTGTTTCTACCAAGCTCAATAATTTCATGTCGCCTAATCTACCATTAGTACCTTAATAATCTTCTCAACCAAAAAATCGTTTTGTTTAACCATTAGTATTACCTTTGGAAGCAATTTTGAAATAATCTTCAAATTAAAATTTATTGTATCAACTAAGTGATGCAAACTTTGAATCTAGTTACTTTTGATGATCCTTGGTTTAGACCTTTGTTCTTCTCTATGAATGAAAGTGGGACACAAAAGTCTATTATCAACTTCTACAAGCATTCAGTGTGTGTTATTGCTTTGATTTTTGCAAGCATTTATATTATTCTACTTCATGTGGAACATTTGACTCCATATGTATATCATTCAATCGTCTGTGAACTTATTTGAAAGATGTTAGGAAAATGGTGTCTCAACCTTGCACTTACATAAGGTTACTATTTTTAGGGCAAAAGCATGAAGTTGTGTTGCACTTGGGGTTAACTGGGGGTAGTTCGGCTGGACTGAGTCTGACTAGATTCAGTTCGGCTGGACTAAGTTACACCAGATTCGGTTTGGCTGGACTACCACCTTGCCAAGTGGTGCCTTGTGTTGTTGGCATGACACCTAAATGGCACCAAGAGTTCAGCCGAACTCTTGGTGCCTTTTAGGCAATTTTGTGAGCGTTTGAACTTATAATTTTTCAAAAAAAAATCAAAATAGTTTGGCCAAACTAAGTCCGGTCGAACTGAGTTTGATCGGTCTCCCCTATGTAGCAGGTGATGTGGAAGCCAAATCACCTATTTTGTCTGTATTTCTGAAAATTTTCACTTCTACTCAATTATTCTTCAAACAAAATATTTTTTTTACAAAAATAAAAAAATACCCTTTTGTAGAGCTCGAAGTCACGAATCTAGACATATAATTTTTTTATTATTTTGATTAATTTTAATATTTTTTATTAATTAAACATTACGATAGGTTTTTTAAGTTGAAAAAGAAGCTGATTAGAAATTTTTTAAAAATATTAAATAATATTACAAAAATTAAAAAATATATTTTTCACTAGATGAGAGAATATTCTCCAAAAGGGTATAATTTTTTTTGATAATCATAAATTTAGTAGACAAAAGGTGATGCTGAATGAAAACTACAAAATTTAGTTATGTTGGACTTTAAAATATAATTATGAGAAAATATACATCAATTTTTTGTTTTTGTTAACACTGCATATATACGTCCTCTATTTGGAAAATTAAAATCAGAAAAACATAAATTCATTTTTCATTTTGTTTGGTGACGCCGACTAGAATCCTTGATTTTCAACATTTTTTAGCAATAGAAAATCTGTCTTTAAACATATAAAATAAATGTCATTTTAAAAAAAAAAAATAACAGACTTAAATTTCATTAATATTTCTATATTTGATCAGTTTACATTATTTTGGAATTCAATTTAGAAATGCCACTTTTATGTGGTCGAAGTTAAATAGTTTTAGTTGCGTTGGTCACTTTCTTTATAAAATTGCGACACAACATTGTGTGTTTACCCTATAGTAAGTTTTCATTTGAGCACGAATTGGTTTGAAATTCTCCAAAGCTTTGGATTGGCTAGATAAGTATGTCCGTAAAATTTTGTTGCAAGATAATGTCAAGATTTGAAGATATTAAAGTTTTATGTTTTTGAAAGTTGCGAACAAAAGTTTTGAAGTCAATTTTGAGGGATTTAGAGGCTCTAAAACAACTCAAAAGTCTTCATAACTAGTGTAGTATGTTACACCTTGATAGAGCACGTCACAATATTTTTGCTGCTTCAAACAGTTTGTCAATCAAACACCTGGTTCAAAAGTTATGGCCTCTGAAAGTTGGGTCTCCTGAAATAAGAAATATAAAAATGTGTCAAACACTGGGAAGCACACATATTGATATGTGTTTTGACACATTATAGGGCATTCATGATTAGAGATAAGATGGGTTCTACTTTATTGGGTGGTTTTAAAGCCAATGGTTTTGTAATATTGTTTAACAGTTTCATGCATTGTATCTCCTATTTATGAGGTGCATGAGATGGAGGTTGTGTGTAAGAGTCTTATAGCCATTGAGGTACCTTTGAATCTCTAGTTGGTGATACTCCTATGAAAATATTGCTCTACAAGTATATTATAATGTGTTATTGATTTCTGAATAATATATTGGGCAGTTTTTGGAGTGGTTTTTTTTCTCCTAAAAGGGTTTTCCCCATGTAAATCACTGTGTTGTGATATGTGTGATGTTTATGTTTATTTCTATTAAGTTTTTGTCACTGTTGTAATGATCTGTAAAAGTTTTTGCATTACCCTCCTCTCAAGGTTAGTGTAGGAAGTTGTTTTGCTACTTAGCTTCCTTACAAAAGAACCATACCCAAAGGATTTTTTTTCTCTTTATCTAGCATATTCACCAATTTTGTCACTTATATAGAATGAGTTTTTTTTAATCACAAGGTTAACTTCTCTTTCACAGGTTGGCAAGATCTAGCGTTGATGCTATTTGCAATGCCATGTTTAAAATGTTTCATATATATCAAACCCTAAGCATACAATTATGATTATTTCCATTCAATAAATAGATAAGCAATTAATATTTATTGTTTTTTAATGAACTGATTCAAAAAATTTAGTTGATATATTTAAATTTTTATTAGATATTATATTTAGAATTCTACTCAAATAATTCAAACTTATATTTAATGGCTAATAAGTTAAACTTTGGGGTTCTTCCAATATTGTGTTAGTTAAGTGGTGGTGTTATTGTGGCCACCAAGGTTCAAAACCTCATTGGGCCATTGTGATCCTAGGCTTGTGACTTTGCTAATCCAATGTGCTCATGGGTTTGAGCCTCTACAAACCCTCAACTTTAATAACTGACGATGAGGTCCCCCATTTGTGGCCTCACCTATTCATAGTTTTGGGTCAAATGTGTTTCACATGGGGTTGGAGGATGAGTCATGCTAGCATCATCGATCATGTTAAAAAATTCACTAGGCAACTGTACACTAGTTATTGATAACAATTCTAAATATCTAATACAAGAAGCTCCCATGCAATCTTTGAATGAGAATGCCCCAAATTTGAATCAAGGTCTTTCGCCCTCCAAGTGGGATGTAAATCAAAACTATTCAATCCTCTAATCCTAGACCTTAAGGGATTTCATCCTTAAATTAGATTGAACCATAGTTCCAAATTCCAAAAGAGTAATAATAAAATAATAAAATAATAAAAGATGCATTCCCTTTATTTTCTTCTCCTTCCTTGGTCTTCTTTATATATTTTTTGTTTTAATGGACATAATTTTTCACATGCCACTTAACTTTTTTTAAAACTTAAACTTAAATTTTAATTTTAATTATGCATAACTATAATGGTAGCACGAGGTGAGATGTGAGTGTGTTAACAAAAACTATTTAAAAAATATAGGGCCAAAATACAAAAATATAAAAAAATTTAAACTAAAATCATAAAATAATTATTAAGTGAATAAAATAAAATAAAATAAAATTTAAAATAACTTTGAAACAAATAAAGTGACTCCTTTTTAACATAAACATCGCATGTAAAAGTAAAAATAAATATTAAAAATAGTATTCATATGAAAAATAAAAAATAATTGATAAAATTTAAATTTAAATATTTTTTTTATTTCTAATATAATATTTTTTATATTCATTATATTATTATTGAAAATAAAATAACACTTTAATAAAATATTGTGACAAAAAATTTTATTTAAAATTTAAAATGATACTTATTTTAAAAATATTACTTCTTAATTTATGTTATTTATTTATTTAATTATATAACAATTTACTATTTTATTTATCACATTACATAATGATTAATTTTGGTTGGTCGAGATATTGGATCAGGGAGGGAGGTGGAAGACCGACTAGTTGATCTCCCTACATGCATCCAAAATATTCCACAAAACTAGGGAATAACAACTTTACGTTCACATGATTTAGGGTCTGCCACAAATTTACGCGGGCTGAAAAACATAAAGGTCTACTTTGGGTGGAGATTCCAGATGAAAATGTGACAGATCGAGGGTTTTTGCTTGGAAGGACTGCCTGCACGAGATCTCTGAGACATACTCTTTCCATCTCCGCCAATTCAATTTCCATCTAGTTTATTATAGCGATATGCTTTTCCTGAAGGCCTTGCACTGCAAGAGTTTTTGAAATTGAATAGGCCCGGGGATAAATCGAGGGTTTTTCGATCTTGATATTTTGAAAGTGGATGCTGCAGAAAAGTAATGTAGTGCCGAGTGGAAATATAATTTGTACTCGAAGTGTAGATTCAATCTCCAAACGTTGAGAGGAGTGTGCCCTAATGACACTCAAATTGCAGATTCAATCCTTTTTTTTATGAATAATTGTCCAGATTGAGGTCGTTTTAGCAGTGCACAGTTTACAACATTGTGAGTTTTGAAAGGTGCGTGGTTACAAGCAATACCTTATTATTTGCTCTGCATGTTGGTCAGTGCGCTGTGGCTATTCCGGGGCTTGTTTTGACTTCTTAAAGGTTTGAAGAATCGACTGAGGGGTGTGTGTGAAGATTAATGCGACTTCATAGAGAAAAAGTCTGGAGGAGAACCATCAACTCTTGACAAAACGGAGGCGGTGGATAATGTGAAAACCAAAGGCATGAAGAAATCCTTCGAGGAGGCCGTTGCTCAACCGCTTTTTAGTATCGCAGAAGGTGCTAGGTTTGTCTCTGTTGAACCCTTGGCAATAGGTGATAATGTCTGTATACACATAAAATTGGCTATGAGCGATTAAATAAATATTATATATATTTATTTAATAATTATTCTTCTATTAAATAGTTAATTTGAAAAGATTAATTTATTTAATTCATTTCATGACTTTCTATTAATTAATTTAATTAATTAATTCATCTATCATATTCCTCTAATTAATTAAATATCTAATATTTAATTATCCTTCTAATCAAGTTAATTAAATATTTAATATTTAATTATCCCCTTCAATTATTTGAATATCTAATATCTAATGGTTATTCTCATATCCCATAGTCTCAAATATTAAATGATTTCTTAAATTATTTAATCTCTCTTATCCAACTCACCCTCCATCTCCACTTCATCTTCCCTTTGCCAACTCATCCATCATGTGGCTAAGGAAATTAATATTTCTTAAATATTAATTCATCATTTATCTTCAACCTCCAAATTTAATGAATATTGTGTATGTACACATATTTCATAACCTCCTGCTATATTCTCTCCAACATCCCTACATCTTAGGAAGGACTTGAGTCCACTTGTCCTCTCATGCCTAAATTTTCTCCAACCATCCCTAGATTCCCTCAGTCAGCAAGCCAGTCAAGGTGAGATGAGTGACACTTGTCTTCTCCTCCCCCCTTTCTCTCAACCTTCACCTTTGCTCACAACCATCCAAATCTATAGATCTGATCATGACCGTTGATCTGGGCCAGATCATCTCATCCTCTCAAGGTCTATAAAATCAAGAGCTTCAATTGAGAGAGAGTTACACTTCAAGTGAATTTGCAAGCTAATCATTTGTAAAACTTATGCATCCATGAGTTTTTAATCTTGAAGCAAATAGCGTAATCATTTAGCATAGTCATTTAGCATTGCATATCATAGTGAACTATCAATTATCAGTCCATTCTTCATATGTCATCTTGGAAGCTATCAGTGCTTGTCTGAGAGCACACCATCTGCAACCAGGAATAGTGGAGTTAGGACACAATGAGACATAAACCATGAAGGTAATATTAGTATTTTTATTTCATATTTACTTCATGTAGTTTCATTGGTTGAGTTTGGATTTCCTGTAGTATTTCCATTGGTATTTTGTGAGACTAACATGTTGCAGGCTGTATTTTGATGATGAAATTCAAGTCGACACAATGTCAACTCCAGTGGGAAAGGTAAGGACCCTAGTTTTTCCTTGGACTCCCTTTCTGTCATTCCTAATGATTCAATGTGTAATGAGATTTCTCTTGAAAAGAGTAGATTAAAAGATGTTGCTATTTTTTTCACTGATGTTGATATTGATAAATGTTTGGTCTGAAAATTCCTTGATGATTGGTTTAGAAATGTGTGGAATATTAAACTAGGGTTTCATGTTTCCTTCTGTAGATTAATTCAAAAAGGATTATTTGTTATTTTTTTCAAAGATCATAAAGCCCAAAATGAAGTTATTAATAAGCAATATTGGACTATTGGTAGATGCACATTTCGTGCCCTAGGATGGTCTCCTGAAGCCATTAATGAATAAATCTTGGCACTATCATGCCCTAGGTGGCTTCTGGTTAAAGATGTCCCTCCACTGCTGTGGAGATTCATACCCCAACTAATTGAGCCAATTGGCAAAACCATTCATATGGATAATTCGGCCTCCCTTATACCGCATTTAGATGCTAGGGTTGTTTTTTCGATTAACTCTGGGTTAGATGTTCCTAAACTTCTCAATGTTAAATTAGGGGATGACATTGTCTCTTGCCCTATCAAAATTCTAGGAGGAGTCAATGCTTGCTTCCTCTACAGACAAGAGGGGCATATTCGGAAAAAATGTCCTATTCTTAATTAGAAAAAAGATGTGGAGAAACCCCAAAAGGGTGCTCATGACTCCTCGTCTGCCTCCAAGAATCATTTTCCCTTATCGACTGTTGTGCCTCTCATGGATAAACTTGACTCCTTAAGTAAAAATGTTAAAAATTTTATGAGTGGAGCTAATAAAATGCTTCCTGAGTTTGACAAAAATGTAGATTTGGGGAAATTCAATGAAGCTCCCCCGCCCCACTCTGCAATCGCAGAAGCCCTAGAATAGATGGATAAAGATCAACAAGAGGGTTTTCAAATGGTTGGCAAAAACCCTAGAAAGAGAAGGAAAAATGCCCAACTTTTGGCGCTCGAAAAAATTAGAGCGGCTAACCCCAATAGCAGTGAGCACAATAAAGATAAAAATGTTGGGGAGAACAATTCTGCTTCTCCTATGGAAGATGATGCGCAAGAGATGTCCCCTGAGAGGAGATTCTTAGGTACAAATGCAAAATCTTTTGTTAAGAATTGTGAAGGGACAGATAGAAACAGTAGTGAACCAGGTAAGGGAGGGAGCTCAAGTGGGGCACTCATTAAACTTGTTTCTCATAGGGACTCTGCAGATATGGATGTATCCCATGAGATCTCTCCATCTAGTGACCCTGGATTGGATGAGGGAGCCCCCCTCTTACAAAATTCACTATTGAGTCGTCTATAGCCCTTCCCCTTAAGAAGTTTGTTGAGATTGCAAATAATTGCGTTATAGAGGTCATTGTTGCTGACCCTAATAGAGGTGACCCCAACCCTAGTGAGCCATCAATGGATGGTTTTGATGCCATAGGCAATAGTGATAGTTTAAATACATACGAACCCTGTACAGGGGATGAGGTGGCCCCCAGTCAACCTGATCCCAACAAGGATTCAAACTATGGGGATGAGTCCCAATACGATGAAGACTCTATCGAAGAAGGTGATGAGATTGTTGATAGTGAGAACACTGGTCATAAACCCAAAAGAAGGAGGGGTAGACCATTAGGGCCCCAAAATAAAGGATCTTCCAATAGAAGGAAGGCAAAAGAGAAAAAAGATCTCCCCAAATACTTCAGCAGTTTTAAGTCTACCAAAGAGTTACAACAATTCTCCTAGATATGATGAAGTGAATTTCATGAAACATTAGAGGATTGGAGTCGCAGACAGGAAGTAGATTATTAGGAGGTTTCTTAACCAACATAGAGATTCAGATTTCGTGATGCTACAAGAATTGAAGGCAACTAAATTTACTCTAGAGGTCAATCTTGATTTCATTTGGAGAGACTCTATTAAGATCTGCTCGGATCATGATAAAGGGAGAGGGGGAGTTGGGCTACTCATCAACTCTAAGTGGAAAGACCACATTATTAGTCAGGGACACTCTCCATGTAATAGAGCAGTTTGGGCTTCATTTAGCTTGAATAATTCTGTCATAGGTGTTTGCTCAATTTATGCAGCCAATGATTATATGGAGAGTACTGAGCTATGGGACTAGATTGCCTCTCTTCCTGACATTCCTTGGATTATTGGGGGTGACTTCAACATGATTGAAAACCATGAGGATAACATTGAAGGTGTTTCTATAGAGTGGAAAGGAGCCGAGAAACTGCATTGGGAAAGGATGAAGAATTGTAAGAAGCTCTTTGACCCCTTACTTGGTAATAAGCAATCTACGAGAGGGATATGGTACACTTGGTGCAATTACCAGAAAGGAAAACACATAATACAGTGTAGGTTGGATAGATTTTATGCAGACAAAGATCATTTCTCCTTTACACCGAATGATCAGGGCAACATAGTAATAGTCTGGTCGATTTCCCTCTCTGATCATCACTCTGTTGTTTCTCTCATTAGGCTTGGAGACACACCGACCAAGAAGGGGAAAGGTGGAGACAAATTCATCCTCAACACCCATCTCCTTAAGGATCTAGATGTGCTGGCTCCCATTAACATTATTAGGGTTCGGAAACCAAAGATAGAGACTGGAGGCATGTGAAATGTCAGTTAATGATTGTTTTTAGGCATCGTTTTTATGATCAATGGTGTGACGAGGCTTATAATAATAAGTGTTGGATCTCTGAGGCCATTATTATTTAGTTTTTTAAAATCACGCAAGGTACTCTATTTTGTGAACCCAGTATTTTGCTCAAGAGCCTGTGTTTAAGTCTTGGTCTGCAATTTGTGAGATATACTAGTGAAGACTTCGACCTACTTTTCAACATGGGAGGTAACCTAAACCAGAATGAGCCCTCTAGTTGTGATGAGCGGAAAGTGTGGAGGAGGTTCTATAGACATGTATTCACCGACTACATGGAAAAGCTGCATGGTAGCAAAAAATTGGTGTCTCAAGGTTTTTGCTAAGGGTTGGAACAACAAAAAAGTTACTTTGTTTGGGGAGACCTGGAAGATTGATGAGGATTTGGTTGCGAAGGTCACGAGACTACAAAAGGAGGGCACAAAGTTTTACAGAGACCGAAAGTTTGTTGCTGAAGCAATTAAAAATTTCCCAAAAATTGAGGATGAGAAGGCTCTGCTTGCCAAGAAAGACAATGTTTCTTACTACCTCCCTCATTAGGTAAATTCTTTTTGGCAGAAGATGCTAAGGGTTTTGATGGAATTCCTGACTGTTGATGGTAGATTTACTAAAGTTTACAATTATCATTTTTCTATACTCAATCATTTCCGCCATGGGGTTAAGATTTCTCTGCCCTTTTATTTAGCATCCTCACTGAATGAGAGCTTGGCTGACCATGCCAAAAAGCCTAAATCTTACCCCATAGCCCATCAGGGGCTTATTTTGCTCATTTACGAACACCTGAAGGAAAAAGCTAGGGTTAGCAAGGATGATAATCTGGTGACAAATGCTCATATTTCAAAGAGTCGTAATGACTCTGAGTCTGAAGATGATTTGTCGAATGTTCCTACCCATAAAAAAGGGAGGGCTGACATTGATAAAGTGGACACAGAGATGGATGATGGTATGGAGGAGGAATAGGGGAAGGAGGCTGAGATTGAAGTGGAGAGTGAGAAGAAAGAGGATGCTGGACAAGAGGAGGAAGGGAAAAGAGATGCTTATACTAAAAACCCTAACTCTAACCCTATGGTTTCGGATAGCAGGAATGTTGCCTAGAATTCCATGGAGGAAGCTAACCCTAAATCTGTGAGCTCTGAGCAGGGAAGGGATACGACAAAAATCATTTTGAATGCCGCTCAAAATTGTACGCTGGAGTCTTTCAATTTTTAGAAGTGGGTTATTGAAAATATTACCAACATACAACGCAAATAGAGAGACATGGAAAATAAGATTCAAAATTTGATCAAGGATACTAATTTGGGGAAAAAGAGTGCGGAGGTGGAAACCAGTGAAGCAGAGGATGAAATTGAAATGCAGGACTAGTCGGAAAAAGATCTTATAAAATGGGATTTGAAACATCTGGAGGATGTGATTAGAATTGTCAAAGAGAAGACTGAGGCTGATAACGAGATCATCATTAATCAGGTTGCTAAAACTGAGAAGGCATTGAAGAATTTCATGAATTACAGTCTTGAGGTCTTGAGGATCTCGTCCCAAAATATGAATGCCTTGGTGGATCACTTAGAGAGGAAAAATTAGAATAAGGATATGGTAATCATTGATGATATGCCGACCTCTAGCTCTACTCCACAAATCTCTAGGTGAAGGACTAGGCAGACGACTAGTGATTTGGAGACAAAGACGAAAGACATTCAACTGAAGCAGGAGAACAAAGATCTGAGAGAAGCCGCTAAGGCCATGATGCTGTTGGTTAAGAATGCAAAGGAGTCCATAAAAGTTTTTATTTGATATTTAATGTTGGTTTTTGAATCCCAGTTTCTCGCTGGCTCTGTGCTGTCCCTTTTTCCTAGCTGTTGGTTTTTATGCTGGTTTTTTTGTAGCTTTTCTGTCTAGGTCTTGTCTTCTCTAGTTTCTTTCATGCTTATCCTTCGTAATGTAAGCGGGTTTTGGGTCCCTTAAAACCCAATTTTCCTTAATCAAAAACATTATTAGGTTGCTCAATAAAAGAAATAAGAACGTGCAATCTCATATCAGTAGATGGAATCCAAATGTTAAGAGTTGGCAAAACTTGCTTCAAAATATTGGGCAAAAAAGAGCTAAGGATAGTATATTTCAGGAAAGAGCACTTGTTGATGAGTTGCACCAGATTGAAGAGGATATTCAGAGCAATCCTAGTAGCCTTGAGTTATCTAGCAGAGTTGCACGTGCTAAGGATGCTTTGAGGAGGCACCAACAGGTTAAGATTAGAGGTATAATGATTAGGGCTAGAAGTTAGTGGATGCAATTTGGTGACAAAAGGGTCTAAGTTCATTTTCAATTTGCTTAGACAGAAGTAGAACAAAGAAAAAAAATGATAGACTTTGGGTTGATAACAAGGAGGTAGTGGAGGTAGAAGATATTAAAGAGGCCTTTTCCCTATTCTATAAGAAGCTCTTCTCCTTTGAAGATTATCCCAATTCACAAAGAGCTAGAGAAAGATGCAAAGCACTTATTCCCAATAGAATAGTTGATGAAGACTCTCATTCCTTGAAACAAGCTATATCTATAGAGGAAGTAAAAAATACCATTAGAGCCCTTAATAATGACAGAGCACTCGGCCCAGATGGATTTCTTTTTGAGTTTTATAAAGCTAATGAGGAATGGATTAGCCAAGATTTCCATGAGTTGTATGTTGAGGATCTTGAGAAAGGATCCCTAGGAAACATCATCAACAAAGGGATTATCAAGTTGTTACCCAAAGAGGGGGATAAGACACTTATAAAAATTGGAGACCTATTACGCTTCTCAATGTGTCATATAAGATCTTGGCCAAAGTTCTTGCTCTCAAACTAGAAAATGTGTTGCCCAAGTTTATTTGTCCTACTTAAATAGGTTTCATTAAGGGAAGTATCATTCTGGGAAACCTAATAACTAGTTGGGAAGTGATGGATTGGGCTAATGCTTCCAGGAAAAATGTTGCCATGTTCCTCTTAGATTTCGAGTAAGCTTATGATAAGGTTGAATGGGATTTTATATTGATGATGTTAGAAGCCTTAATTTGTGAAGGTTCTTCTCAAAGATGCTTCCACATAGGTTGAGGTTAATGGCTCACTCACTCAGGTCATTAAACTTGGTAGGTCCATCGGGTAGGGATGCCCCCTTGCCCCGACCTTGTTTGGCATTGCTTCTGATGTATTGTACTACATATTGAGAGACTGCACCATTTCCCCTAAAATCAGAGGTGTTGTGCTTCCTGATGGGTCAGAATTGGTTAATATTCAGTTTGCAGATGATACTGCATTATTTGTAGAACTCACCAAGCAGAACATGAAAGCCCTTGAAAGCAAAATCACGTTCTTCGGTGAGATCTTAGGGGCCAAAATATCTCAAACTAAATCCACCTTGCTTAGGTGGAGAGATGACCCTCCAGATTGGTTACAACAATTGGGGTTCCAGTGGGGGGGTCCTAACAAGATTGTCAGATACCTAGGGATACCCTTCTCTATCTCCCCTTCTCTAAAGGAAATGTGGATATGGGTTAGAGGTAAAATAGAAAAGAAATTAAATAAGTGGAACAATAGATATATGTCGCTTGCTGGCAGAGTGCAAGTTTGTCAAAAAGATTTTATCTTCATACAACATTTATTATTCATCTGTTTGGATGTTTTGTAACTATCAGATCCTTGAAATCCATAAAGTTATAAGGAATTTCTTATGGTCTGATGGGAAAGGAAACAATAAGTTACATTCAGTTAAATGGGGTTGGTGTCATATTGAGAAGAGATTGGGAGGGCTCAGACTAAAGGATCTGAGACTCCAAGGGATTGCACTTGCTGCAAAATGGATCTTTCAGGCGTTTGAAGGCAGTGAACCAAGGAAAGTCTTGGTCAGAAGCAACATTATGAGGGTTGTACCTAAGGGGGCTAAATCTTGGAAGTATTTACCATTTTGTGACCTGGTGGCTGGAGGTTTTCTAGTCTCAGTACAGGGTTCAGGTGTCTTTAAATCTATTTGGAGGGCCTGGGAATTAGTTAGACCATTCATCACCAATAGTAGGGCCAACAACAATGATCACGTTCATGGAGAGAGATCTATCTAGTGGAACCTTTTCCACTCCTCCAAACCTCTTGCGCTTACACAAGGTTGTTCTGTCAGAGCATGGGCTAACAAAGGTATTTGTTGCTTTAAAGACATTATTGATAATGATATGCTTATGAGTTGGGAAGCACTTAGTGCTAGGTATGATCTTCTGGCTTCCCAAAAAAGAACTTACAATATGGTTAAAAATGCTTGTGTTGTCCTTCAGTTGCCTAAAAATTGTAATGTGGATAATAACAGATTTACTGGCTATAATGGAATAATGATATCCTTATTTCTAATGTTAAGTCTATCATTGTTTATGATACTCTCTCTTATGACGAGTCTATTATCAATCATGCTAATATTCTGTGGTATGCAGATTTATCTTAAAGCAGTGGCAAAAAGTATTCACAGGATTATGGAACAGTCCTATTGTTCCTAAGATTTTTTTTTTTAAATGGTTGATGTTAATTAACATGATTCCTTTCAAGAAAGATCAATCCAATATTGATATGTGCAATATATGTAGAGTGCATGAATATGTTAGACACATCTTCTTTGAGTGCATTATTGCTAAAGAAATGTGGTTGATGTTTGGTATTTCTATTCCTAACCAGGTTAATATTATGGAAGTTCTTACTGGTTGCATCCATGGTTTGAAAAAAGATACTAATCTATTTTGGCATATTCTTTCTACTGATATCTTATGGTACATTTGGAAAATTAGAAATGAAGATAAATTCTAAGGTAAAACTAGGGCCCTTACTGTGTCATTTCATAGACTCACTCTTCATTACATTATTTTGTAGGTCTCTGTAACTATGAGGATAGAGGAGAACAAACTTCTGTGGTTTTTCAAAGATGGTCATGCTTCTATGTTCATATATGAGATGGAGAATGGATTTGAATGGAAGTGGGTTGCAGGAGACCACACCTCTTTTGCCACTGCAATGGAGAATCTTGGTGTTGAGATTCAAAAAGCCAGAAACCTAACGATGGAACAAATCCAGATGTTGTCTCAGTCGCATGAGGGAAGGAAGACAATCTAGATGGAAGGTCCTTTGGGGTGGACAACTTGGATGGAGCCCTGTTAGGATCATCTTCATGAGTGTTGAGATGCTTTTTGGTTCTTTTTGTTTGAACATGATCATTATCTATGTATACTCTTTTTGCTTGGACACATCATAGAATAGGCTATGTATAGGATTATGTTGTTTATAGTGTACATGTAGAACTGTTAGTAGTCATTGATCGGTTCTATATAAGTCAGGATTGTTGGTTTTGAGGCATGACCTCACGTTACTGCTAAAGCTATACTTTTTGTAAGTTTACTCTCTATATTTAATATAAAAAAATGATTAATTTTAAAAATAATTCTTTAAATGAAAAAAGAAAAAAAAGAAAAAAAATGTAAATCAAGAAAAATACAATTAATTTAACTCCTTATGAATATCTCTAAGCTTGAAACAATCCCAACCTCATCCCTTTTTGGTGTCCTTGACTTAATTCATGGTGGGCACATTAAGAATCTTTCAACTTCCCCAACAAACCAAAATCCCACTAATTAATAAACTAATCTGAATTTTTACTTACCTTGCCCCAAAAATCTACCTAAATAATTTTGGCCTCTTCCTAAACATATTTTCAAATAGAATTCATAAATAGAACTCATAACAATCTGGTTATGGTTTAAGCATGTTTACACTCCATTTTTTTACACGACTCCCTTCCATCAGTGAGTCCTTTCACTAGCATTGTGTTTGAGAAAGGCATGCATAGCATATGGATGATATAGCAAAGCATACGGTAAATCATGTCCAATAGAGATTGCTTCTTTAGCCACGAGAGTTCCTTTAAAGATCATACCATAAAAACTCTCAAATAGCTTCAGTAAGAATTGTTCACACAACTCCAATGGCCTTCAGGCTCATATTTAGCTATTTAGCTAATTTTTATTGGGCCCTATTGTGACTTTTTCACGCATCGCCCCATTACTAATAGGGACCCCCTCTTTTCCTGCTTTCTGTGTTGTTAGGTTAGGGTTTTGGCTGCTTCATGGGCAATTTTGCATTTCTCGTGCCCGAGTCTCAGAGTTTTGATCATGCCTAGTGCCATTTAGGGTTTTTGAGGTTATAGGATCAAGTTGCGAACGTTTTAAATTTTAATGATCCTAATTTTTGTCTAAGTGTTGACCTTCTTGAGCGTTAACGTGTTTTAAACATGCCCATCAGTGATTTTAAAGTGCCAAGGTATTTTTAAGATCTTTTGGAGTTGTTTTCTCGCTCCTAGGGAATTATTCAAGTTGGTTTTGCACTTTATCCCGATAAATTTCCTTGTGTTTCGCTCAATTTTTTGGAAAATTTGCCTAAGTCTGGTTGAGTTTTATCAAGTTTTGAAGTTTTCTAGCGATTTTGAGTGGTTAAAATGTCAAATTCCTAAGGGAAATCCATATTCTAAGGGTTAAAAGGTCAAAATTCCATGCTAGAGGTGCTTTTCCCCTCATATTCCAAACTACCCATGCTTTTCACCCACTCAAAATCCACACTACACATGGGTTTCCCCTAAAATCCATACTGGGTATGATTTTCCACCACTGTTTATCCATGCCTGGGTCGTTTTTCCCCTGGAAGCATTAAAATTTGACTAAGTGTTAGGATTTTTCCACTAGGAGTGCAGACTGGAGTGCGGATGAAGTTAAGGATGAGTCCATGCTTGGGTCGATTTTCCACCAGGCTGCTTTGTGACAAGTTAATGCGTATTTTTGTGCAGTTTATCAGTTCATACCCAAGTCGATTTTCCCTTGAGAGCAATATGATGAGTTTTGAGTCCGGATTTTTATCCAGACTAAGGTCATTTTTTCACCAGGGGTTGTTGAATTTGGAGTGTCGATTCTTTATCCATGCATATATGGATTTTCCCCTGGCCTATTTTATGTGCATTTTGATGAATTTTAGCATGGATTTTTATCCATACTAATATCGATTTTCCCTTGTGGGGAATATTTTGACGTTTTAAATGATTTTGATGGGATTTCTTAATCCCTACCTATATCGATTTTCCCCCAGAGGCTCAATTTTGACTTGACTTGAAATATTTAATAAATGAGCCCCATTTTAATTGTTTTTAAATGATGATTGATGATTATTTAAAATTTTAAAAACAAAATTAAATAACTTGCAATGAGCATTTAATGTTTTTACCTTTCTAGAAGCAAGTTAGTTTTACCAAACAAGTATATAAGCAAGTGTTTAATCCCACATTGCTTGTGTGGTAAAAGTGAGAGGCAAAAGCAAGTATAAAAGAGAAGTCTCCAGCAATATTTTTTTATTTAAGTTTGACAGGTGTCTACATGTTTGGCGATTTTTCTCTCTTATTGGCGAATTTTGGCGAAGTGTTTGATTTAAGGCCTCCATTTTTTTCTAGCTTGGCAATCCTCTCCATTGTTGCCATTGAAGATTATTTCCAGATTTTCGATTTTTGGTGAAGTTCGCCATTTTTGGTGAAAATCACGATTTTGTGGAAGTTGGCGGTTTTTGGTGTTTGATGACTTTTGCGATTTTTTCCATCATTATTGCTTGTTGTTCCAGATTTGAGTCGTAGGTTGTTGGCATATCAGAGGTGCATTAATGACATTTTTCATATTTTCTAAAATGGCACCATAGCTAGAAATTACAATTTTGATGTGGCAAGTGTTTTGTGTCATTGTTTTGGTGAAATCCCTTCACACTTGGTGGCTGCCATCATTCCCAACTTGCTAATATGTTGCATATTTGAGTTTATCCTCCATTGTTGCAACTTGTTCAACCTTCATAGCTGGCTGGAAAATCAATTTTCATACTTATACCTTGTTTCCAGCTATTTTGTGCCTTAAACAATTTTATCCAAGGAGCTGATTGGAGGCATTTTCAATCAATTTTCAGAGTTATCTTCCATTATTGTAGACCTGAAACTCCATTGTAGGGGTGCTATCCTCAAAAAACATTTTTTTCCAGCCACCTACCTACCTTGCAATTTCATTTGGGAAGCATTCTTGCTTCATTCCAGGGTTTATTTCTGAGTATTTTATCATTCCTAAGGGTGCTGGTAAGTCTGAAAACTTCATTTCCAGATTTGTCTTCAGGCTAAGTTTTCATTTCCAGCCCTACATACATGCTCAAATTTTCTTATGTTTGCTTTGGAAGGTTGATTCTCATCAATTTGTGCATATTTCGATGATGGCAACATGTTTTAAAAAGGTTTAATTTTCAGGTTGGCTTCAGATATTGTTGACCTCCATTGTTGACTGCGGAAGGTGTCCTCAGACATACTTTGTGTGAAAACACAACCTTTCACACATTTCCTTAGTCACTGCTGATCCAATATACTCCTTTGCACTTTAGTTTGCACAATTTCTAAGTATAAGGAGGTATTAATGAATTTTATGAGGGTTTCCATACCCTAGTGTTGTCACCTTTTGAATCTAATTGTTAAGATCTACCAAGAGTGTGGACTATTTTCTTGACTTTATGCTCTAATTAGCCTAAAATATTTAGGAAGTTAGGAATTCTATTAAGAATATTATTTATTTTCCTAAGTTCTAACTTCGAGCTTCGTACAGGTGCGATGTCGAAGTCTGTATTTAAGGAAAGGAAAGAATTGTTGAAGATACTAGAGATTGGATTCTATCCAGAGCCCAAGATTTCATCCAGATGGAGGGAGATCATAGATACAAACATGCATTTCCTAGACCTGAACTAGATGCAACAACGAATGTTCGGAGTCGGAAATAAGATTCCTTCCCCAACATATGTGAACATTATGAAGAGTGGTATTTTTCATGCCACTGGATTTCCATACTCCATACAATGCAGTGAGCTCATCATGGAGTGTGCGTGATGTTATGATCCTCTCACGCGAATGATCAAAACTCCTAAGGGCGTTGTTATTGTCTACCTTCCTGAGGATGCTATTGCTGAGGTGTTTGGAATTCCATGCGGAGCAGATATGAAGGATGCGACCAAGGATGAATATAAAGAGAGATACACAAAGAAGATGGATGCATGTAAGAATATAATAAACAAGGAGTGGATGATTGAGCCTAGGCTTCATCATTCTAAGGCTCCCAAGACACTCATGTGCACAGACTTCAAAGAGGAGTATAGTCACTTAGTATTCCTGCTCAACAGAGTGATGGGAATGTCGTAGGGTGCAATATTCGATGGATGGATGTTCTACCTCATCCAAGATTGTCTTAGAGGAACATTGGTAAATTGGTCAAAGATCATAAGTGACAATCTGGACTTTCAGCTGAGGAATGCAGAACGGTCCAAGCCATTCGCCATGACTTCCTACCTCGTATACCTTCTTGCACGGTTCATTTCATACATAGGATTGATATGCAGAGGTGAAGTCAAGAATGGGCAAGGACAATTAAGGAGTTGTGAGTGTTACCCCTAGCTGAGCATGTATAGAATTGAAGACTGTAAGAGAGTGAATGATGTATTCACTATGTACATCATGCAGATGCTGCAAGGAGGAATCCACAAAAGATTGTCCAAGGAGGCAACAAGGCTAATAGAGAAATATGGATCATGGTATATTCAGTTTCCCACTTCCATGTACCTTAGGATTCATGGGTTTCAATCTGAACCCTACAGGCTTCCTAGGTATCTGACCAACAGAATGATCTTGTTGGAAGTGGTGAGACAACTTCTAGAGCTTTATGCCATTCAAAGAGAGAAGCATAGGACATACATGACATTCCCTATTTCAATTGGGAAGACGTCGCAATTTTGCTAGTCTGCCTTAGCCGCTAGCATTGCAAGTGAGAAGCTTGCATTCTATCGATTTGCAACTTTCAAGAAAAGAGAAAGATTTGATCCAAACAAGAAAGTTGGAAGGATCATGGGAGAGAAGTTCATCCACAAAGTTGACATAGAAGATTATTGGGCCAACCTGATGGATGAGCAAGCAGTGAAGAGAGGAATGCGGTCCAAAATGTCAGTGGATTTCATGAGGAAGTGTGGACTTTTCCTCATTCCTGATCAGGTGTTAGATGACAGGGATCATACACATCCACAGTATGAGAGGGAAATGAAGAAGGCAATCTTATTGCCTAATTGGTCAGAGTCAGAAGAGATTGACCTGAATATATTGATGAGAGAGGCCTGTTAGGATTCCCATAGATACTGAGAGGGGGGGGGGGGGTGAATCAATATCTAACCGGTGAATAGAATCTCTTAACTTAAAACATATAGAGCATATTATAACAGTGTACTGGTATGCAAGAAATAATGCAATAAATAGAAATGAAAGCAACCACATAAGAAACACACCATAACACAATATTTTAACGAGGAAACCCGATCTGGGAAAAACCTCGGTGGGATTTGTGACCCACAATATTCACTTACTGGCCAATAAGAGAATATTACTTACAAGAGGGGGCCTGCACATGCAGGAAGGCCAAGTGCCTAGAGCTCACTGCTCAATGGGAAGTCTCACTGACTTACAATGATGGATTATACAAATCCAGTATCTTGTACTACTTCAGAATAGCATCTATAATGCCAGATCTAGTACCGGTTTCTGCTCTGCTTCTTACATAAACCCTTAACCTATAATTCACATAATAGGTCTGCCTTATTTCGCCTAATTACATTCTACCATGCTTTCATAATTGTTCTATAATGATCTCTTATATATAAGAGTCATTTTACAATGATACCAAGTCGGCTTACAAAGTTTTTACAATAATAAACACAATATAATATAACAAAAATCATGTCGGCCTCTGTGTCGGTATGCTTCCTTTCTCTGCCGGTGTCGGTAGTCTGAGTGCCGGTGTAGAGTCTGATTTGCTGAAGCCGGTGTAATGCCTTGCCAGTGCCATAGGATTGTAAGGTTGCCATCAATGACAAAACCTTCAATCACCTACAATGTCTCATTGGAGTGTGCATATGCCAACAAGGCCTTGAGATTTTCTCGTGCATGGGTAGATATTCAAATGAATAAGTTAGTTGATATGGGTGTTCCCTTCACTTATAAAAGGATGAAGTCGAAAGAGTCTACTTCCGAGGATGATTAGAGGACTATCAATGATGTCAGGATTCATGTAGACGAAGAGAGTCAAGCTCCCAAGAGAAAGAAGAACATGCCAGGAGGAGTCAAGGCCAAAGGTAAGAAGATTGAGGAGGTGAAGAAGAAGAAACAAAAGACTATCATTGCTCCACCTATCACTCCTTCACCACCTATCAATGTCTCATCAATTAAGGTGATTGAAATAATAGAACATAATAGGGAAACCCAACAATGTTCCAACACAGTGATACTACCAGAGAATATTCAGGAGTTACATGCCACAACAACATCTGCACCTTCGAATGAGAATGATGATCAACCGGGATCCCCTACTGTCCTTTTGGAAGTTAGTTTGGGAATTGAGATATACAATTTGACTAGGAATAATCTTGATGACGATGATGATGTTATCTCGACATTGAGAGGGCTTGATCTAGAAATGTGTCTTGATGATGGTATGGAGATGGTCGCTATTCTTGATTGGCTGATGATAAATATGGAGAAAAGTAAGAGAATGATAGAGGTATAGCCTATTGATAACATTGCTGACTACCTAGCTAGGAGTGCTAAGGAGAAGGAACCCAAGAGAGCGGAGATTTTGTCGCATATAGATAGAGATGAGGCAGGAATGCAGATTACGCAGGTGGTTGTTCCTATTGAAGGCGTGACAGTGGACATTGCTACTCCTATAGATTTCCAGATCACTTCAGTTGTCCTCAGTCGTACATCAAGAGAGCAAGAGTTTCAGGAGGTTGGTGATAACCTCAAGGCGATCAATGCAAGGTTAGACAGAGAAGCTGTAGAGAAGGAAAGGTAAAAAGAAGAGAATATCAAACTTAGAGAGTATATTGCAGGGATAACGCGTGAGAATCCCACCCTTATTTTGCTTATTGTTGTTGACCATGGAATACATTTACACTATGAGGCAGCGAAAGATACACTCTCGAAGGTGGAAAAGTGGATTGAGAGTGCAAGAAAATAGGCAAATGATTTCCTTCCTTAGTTTGTCTAGGCATATGATAGGAGAACAGGGATCGTGTTTAGAATCCAATATTTGGAGTGAGTTTGGGAAGAATTCCGGCCTATTCAGGAGAAGACTATTCCTCACCTCAATGCATTGAAGAAGATTCCTAATTCCACCTTGGTCAGCAAGAACATTGTGCACAGTGGAGACAACTTATGAGAACGCCAAGTCGAGTTGTATTGAGATGGAGGGATTGATTCAGGACATTTCAATGGAGATCCTTGCCTCAATTGAGGAATTATTGGGTGTTGATGTTAGTGATACTAGTGGTTTACACTTAGCCGAATTAAGAGACAAGATGAAGTTTATGTATTTTTGCCAGTTGGACTCTTTGAAGAAGAGTCAGATGGACGAATTGGTCTCTTTGTTGATTCATGTTCATAGTTCATAGAAGCTCATGCCAGATTGGGAAACACTTTGGAAGCTTGCTCGGATTCACTGGACATGATTGATTTACAGTAGGATACCTTGCCTAGCATTTCCATGGAGTTAGATTCATTATTGGCTAGACTCTTGGAGTATGCTAGGAGAGAGAGAGATGCAAGGAGAAATATTCTAGAAGATTCCCTATTTGATGACTAGGTATCTTTTTATTGGGCCATATGTTGGTGGCTCCATTTTTTATGTAAACCCTAATTAGGGCAATTCTAGGGTTTTGTTGGCATGATCTTGGCCGTTGATCTTAGATCAATCTTGACCATCCATTTTGTAAGAGACTCTATATATACCTCCTTGTCTCTCATTTGTAAGAGAGAGCTTTCGTAGAATTCTTGGTATATGCTGCAACTATTTGAATCATAATCATTGTTCAATTGTTGGTGATTTTTCTCTTCAAATGTTGTCTTTGCATTCATGGTTCTCAATTCCTCCAAGTTAAATTAGAATTTTAGATTAAAATTTATTTTCATGTATGTTAGATTGAGTGAAAGATTTGTTGAATATATTTGTGTGGAATCCTTAATCCATACCACTAGCCTCTTGCCGTTGGTAAGTGCGCCTTGTGTGGTCAACTAGAGATTTGAGTAAGCTTAACTTCAACTATTATGCATCCCTTGACAAGCATCAACTTGGATGGTGTCAATGTTTGATGGTAATAGTTTGAAAATCCTTGAGTATACCTTAAACGATTGCACTAAGCTTGTGTCAATACCTGTTTGTGAGACCTTACTTAATTTGATTCCACTAGATTCGTTCATCATTTCCTACATTCATAGGCCTAGAATAGATTTTCTGAACCCTATTCTTTTTGCCCATTATTTTTAATAAGAATTAAATCTGGAGCTTCACTGTTAAATCCTAAGTTGTCAGTAAACCTATTCCGCATCTTCATAATCGAAGAAGATAATCCTAACATTTACGCAAGTCCCCAAGTGAACACAACAATTCACATCAACTATTGAGTTACCCACTCATCAAGACCTGACATGTAGAGGCCTTGGAATCATTTTAGTTGATCTTATCCTTAGCATCTGAGGTGATTTTGTTCAATAGAGGGTAAATTACTTTGGTATTTTATTCTGTAATGTTATGTGCATAAAACACACATCAACAGGCCCAATGGTGTATGCTTGGACCCTTTCTCTTGGCTTAAGCTTTAATTTTAGTTGGTCATATGTCTTAACAACTCATTTATGCTTGGACCATATCTCCTGGCTTAAGCTTTAATTTTAGTTAGTCATATGTCTTAACAGCTCATGTTTGGAGTACCTCTGTTATTGATCTTGTTCTCAAACTATGTATCTCAAGTAATCCTGATTCTTTGAATGAATTTTCAGAATAACAAATGTCACAACCATCATATTATAAATGGCACCACATGGGAGAGATCTATAAGCCCGTGGCATTACAGATGCAAACTCACAATAAATATTACATAATTGCAGCTTGTGATGATGGACGAACAAATTTTTCCCACTATATATTGTGAATAAGACACCCAACATATTTAATTAAAAGAGATGCAACTCTTATATTTGTAATGATTTTTTTTTATATGAAAGGAATTAAAATTTATTAATCACAAAAGAAAATTACAAAGCAAGAATGCTCAACAATCTAGCAATTATCCATTCCTATCTTTTCCAACTGATTGTTTGAACACATGAAAAAAATCCAAATGTAAATGTCCCTTTCTGCAATATTCAAACTTTGACTTTGAAGACTATAATGACCATATGATATTGAATATAATATTGTCAAAAGAATACAAATAAACAACAAATTTTGCAGTTTTTTACTCCAAACTTGTAAGTAATTTGCATTCTTTCAAATGAAAAAGAAAGAAAAGAGAACACAAATAGGTGCCTATGTTTAGAATGCTAGTGGCATTAATCTAAGAAAAAATAATCATTATTACCACATTTCTTTCGAAATTAGCAAGCATCTCTACAAACGAACCTAGATCATAAATTTCATCTATTATAATATCCAGTGCCGGAGTCAATTGCCAACATGAATGAATGTAGTTAGTAGTCTTCATTGGAATGAGCTTTCTTTCCAGATTATAAGGGAAATAGTTGCAAGAACTATTAATCTCGAACTTATGGTATTGCCGCTCATCCTCGTATAGCACGACAACTAACACCGGATTCTCTTGCAAAACCAAAGTTTATCCTGAAAATTCTGTATCATAAACAGAACAAAATTAGTATGGTAAATTTTAGTAGAAACAAAGATATTACTTTTCTCGTGGCTTATCAGATGTTTCATTGCATTACACAAGGTTATAGGCAATATGGTCCACATGATATAAAAGTAGTATGAACAATAAACCAAACAAAAATAAAATAACCATTAAAACATTTACCAGAAATGCATGTAAATGCATACCATGGGATAATCAAGCGGCCATCAGATTTGATGGCTTGATTTGAGGCACGAGATATGGCAGTCATTGTGCTTGCACCCTTTGTAAGAGTTGTAACTCTATCCTTATCTAACTCTGGAGTAGGAGGTCCATTCTCCACCAATGGACTACTCTGCAAACTTGCTATTTCACATGCCTGGGCATTTATCTTGGCCCTGAGTTGCCCCCATAATGCCTGCACTGCCTTTTCAATCATATGATCTATGCCATCGTCGACACCAAAAAACTTGTTAGTTCTCTCATTTATCGTGATGTGACATTGGATGTCATCTACATTTGGCATAGTGTTAGCCTTTGAAGTCCAAGAAAGTGGCATACTTGACATGGCATGGTTGGTGGAGCATAACCTTTCTTTATCACCCTCTGAATCCATATCTCTGTCAAGTAAATGGTAAAATTTGAGCTTAGATATTACCAATTATTTGGTAATTAATAGAGGCTATAGATTATAATCATTGTTGTTTGTTTTGAAAAGATTCTAGATAGCTATTTAGAATATGTTTAATGATATCTCGGCTATACTTTTCAATCATCGTGTGTTCAAGCAAGAGAAAATAATGTGCATAAATGTTGAAATCTATTGAATTAAAAATTGTAATTACTATCAGGACTGTTCTAAAATAGCAAATAAGTACACGAATAAAGATAGTTTATCAACACGAGGGAGTAAAATTAACCATTACATGGAAGACTTGAACAAAATGACCTGGAAAATAGAATTCACAAACTACGATCACACGGCTGAAACAAACAAGTAAATTCACCAAACACAAGACGCAGAAAAAAATCATGCACTAGAAATGCAAAGTCAACAATTAATGTCTCGAACTGGAAAGGTTGTCTAGAGCTAGCTGGAGGATACTGATAATCATTTCTTGTATCCTCACTAGCTGAGGTTCACCTAGGACAGCTACATCGCTAAGATCTAAATATTCATCTTTAATGTCCTCTAATGACCTTTGTTCATGCAAAATTGCTAAACCAAGCATGGAAACTGCTTGTCATTCAGAGGACACAGAAGCCTGACCGTTGTAAAGAGTGAAGGCAGGGATGATTGTTAAGTTCTTTCAAAATTCTGTGATCAAAATAGAAGAGATGGAGATATGATCTGAAAGTTGTATTTTATCTGCTATAGCGTGTTTTGAAGATGCACAACACTTATTAATTTCGGTGTGTCCATCCTCCTCAATGTAAGCATGCTATATAAGTGGATGAGGGCTTACGTAGTGAAGAGATATGTCTTCCCACGTGGGAAGACACATCTTTTCCCTACGTACCTCTCACCACAGTATATAAACTAGTCACCATTTACTTACCCAATCGGAAGGAGTGCGACTTGTTTGAGAATCGCTTTACCACCCGATACCATGAACGGTGTAAAAATTAATATATATATATATATATCGGAAGCATGAAATAGTACGACTGACGTTACAAAATTTAACATTCCCTCTTAACTAGGGAGGACACGTTTCATGTTAGAGAAAACATCACAATTCATCTATTGATTGTGAAGAGAGGAGATATCACACCATAGTGATATTCAAAGATATGGTTCAACAATGAATATCAAGTCTCATGATACTCACCATAACTCATAGTTATCAAGTAAGGTATGTGCACTGGCATCAAGTCACATGATGCCTACCATACTGATAATGATTTCATGGCATGTCCACGAATATTATGTTCATAATATTCACCATGAAGATCTCTATCATAATTATGGTTTATTTAATGATATCAACCAGCAGATATCTACCATAATGTCTCAGAGATATATATACTATCATGACATGTCCACAGATATCAAGTCACATGATATCCATCAAGATAGTTAAATTGATAATTGTAAAATCGTCACCTTTCAATATCAATTTGAAACAAGTGTTCATTATTGAAAAGTCGTCACCCTTCAATAATGTTCATAGAAGGCCCATGCAGTCATAGAGTCACACACATGACAAATAAAAGAGTTTACACACTAAACATCTTTAAATATATTAGTATATCAGAATAAATGAGACTCTATCTCAAAATTAAATAACATTTTCAACCATACCAAGTTTATCTCTAAAGTGTTCAATCTTGATCTTGGAGAGAGTCTTGGTAAGAATGTCTGCAATTTGATCACCTATACCAATATAATTCAGTCGGATCACATTCCTTTCCACCATATCTCAAACATAGTGATAAGGAATCTCAATGTGTTTAGACATGTCATGAAATACTGGATTCATTGAAAGCTTGATGCAACTCTGATTGTCACAGTAGAAGACAGTAGGATTTAAGGGCTGACCAAACAGTCCTACAAGCAGTTTCCGAAGCCATACTGTTTCTCTTGCTCCCATGGAGATTGCAATGTATTCAGCTTCTGTAGAACTCTGAGCAACTGAAGACTGTTTTCTACATATCCATGAGATCATTCCTGATCCTAAACTGAAGCAACATCCTGATGTGCTTTCCTATCAACTACGCTTCCAGCCCAATCAGAATCAGTGAATCCATGTAGGTCAAGGTCTACATGTTTATACTTCAGACCAAAACCAATAGTTCCTCGAAGATATCTCAGAATATGTTTTGTAGCAACAAGATGTATTTCCCTAGGCTCACACATGAACTGACTTAATGCATTAACAACATAACATATATCAGGTCTTGTGTTTACCAAATACATCAGAGATCCAATAATCTGTCTGTAGAGGGTAGGATCTGCAAACTCTAATTCTGCAACTGCTTCCTTTAGTTTGTGCAGATTTGTCTCCATAGGTGTGGTCATGGATCTACAATCCATCATTCCAAATCTCTTGAGTATATCAATGGTGTATTTTCCTTGATTAAGGATTATACCATCTGCCTGCTGCCAAACTTCCAATCCAAGGAAGTAGTGAAGAATTCCTAAATCTTTCATATCAAACTCAGAGGCTAATTCTTTCTTACATTGAGAAATACAATTATCCTCTCCTGTGATTAGTAGATCATCAACATAAAGAATAAGAATTAATAATTCACCATTGATTACCTTGTAGTAAACATTTGGATTTGCTTCATTCTTGGAAAACCCTAATTCCAAGAGATAGTGATCAATTCTTTCATACCATGCTTTGGGGGCCTGTTTCAGTCCATATAGAGTTTTCTTTAATCTGCAGACATGTGATTCAGCCTTATGAATCACAAAACCTTCAGGTTGCTTCAAATAAACTTCTTCAATCTTACCATTCAGAAAAGCAGTCTTAACATCCATTTGATGAACTTTCCATCCTTTAGATGCTGCAATAGACAAAACTGCTCGGACAGAAGTGTATCTGGCAACAGGAGCAAATGTCTCTTCATAGTCAATACCTTCTTTCTGTGAGAAACCTCTAGCAACAAACCTTGTTTTGTGCTTCTCAATGCTGCCATCTGCTGCATGTTTGATTTTGAAGAGCCATTTAGAAGATACCACAGATTTGCCTTTAGGCCTAGGCACAATATCCCGAACATCATTTTTCAGAATTGACTGATACTCTTCTGACATAGCATCTTTCCAAACTTGATGCTTGAGCGCATCTCCAACACAAGAAGGTTCTGCATCAATGATCTCACTCATCAAGGCAGTATAACTGGAAAATAGGTTAGGTCTTTTACTTTCTCTGAAGGTCCCCTTTGGAGCAGCATAATTTCTAGCTTTTTGAAGCATCTTTTTAGCCCAAAGTGCTCTCTTCCTAGTTTCGGGATAATTTTCTTCTAAAGGTAAGCCTTGAACTTCATGCTCAGCATCTTCAGGGGTCTCCCTCTGAATCTTAGGGGTGGAATCCTCATCCAAGCTTGTAGGAGGATCTTGGTGTTCTAATTCATTAGAGCTTTTGGACCTCTTGAATGCTATGTCTTCCTCAAAGATGACATCTCTGCTTAGTTCAATTTGTCTTTGACCAGGTATGTATATTTTGTAGGCTTTAGAGGTTTCACTGTACCCAACAAATACTCCTTTCTTTCCAGAAGGTTCTAACTTTGACCTCTTTTCTTTGGGGACATGAATATAGACTCGACACCCAAAGATCCGGAAATGACTTATGTCAGGTTTGTTGCCCGTAAAGGCTTCTTCAGAGGTTTTATTGTCAAGAAGAGAATGAGGACATCTATTTTGAATGTACACAACTGTCCTAGATGCTTCAGCCCAAAATGAGGTTTCTATATTTTGGTCAAACAACATAGCCCTAGCAGCTTCTACTATAGTCCTATTCTTTCTTTCAGCTACCCCATTTTGTTGTGGGTTATAAGGTACAGTTAACTCCCTCTTAATCCCAACATTTATACAATAATCTTTAACATATCAGAAGTGTATCCCCCCCCATTGTCTGTTCTTAAGGTTATGATTTTCTTACCTGTCATATTTTCTGCAAGAGCTTTGAATTCCTTAAATTTAGAAAGGATTTCTTTAGACTCTTTGTACCTCAGAAAATATATCCAGGTCTTCCTAGAATAATCATCTACAAATATTACATAATATAAGAATCCCCCTAATGAGGGTACAGACATGGGTCCACATAAATCATAATGAACTAATTCTAATACATTTTTGGATTTACTGTTGCTAGAATTAAAAGACCCTTTAGTATTCATTCCCATGGCACACCCTTTGCAAGCTCCTTCAAATTTTTGACTTAGCTTGGGTAAGCCGATCACCATCTTCTCTATCTTAGGTAGGGCATGGAAATGAAGGTGCCCTAATCTTCTGTGCCAAAGTTCATTCGAATCTGGAGTCTCATGAATCAAGGCTAGAGGTGGAGTGGTGCAAAGTCTGTAGAGGCTCCCTTGTCTTACTCCAATGGTGTGGGCTTTCTTGATGGTGAAGTTCTTTGGCCAAGCAAGTACCTTTCCTTCCATAAAGGTTAATCTGTAACCCTTATCTTCAAGTGCCGAAATTGAGACAAGGTTTCTCTTTATACCAGGTACAAATAGAACTCCAGTCAGCTGTAGGGATATGCCTGACTTTAGGTTGATATTGCAGGTTCCTATTCCCATAACTGGATAATTTGAGTCATCACCAATTGTCACTTCTTCATTTGAACTTTCCACAAGTGTATCTATCTAGGTGCTCACGAAATCCAGTGATGTGTCGAGATGCTCCGCTGTCAATCACCCATGTGTTGAAACTGGAGGTGACTTGACTAGAGAGGGCTGAATAGAAGACTAGCTTCTCGGAATTACTCCCTTTCTTAATTTCTGCCATTGAAGCTTGTTGTTTAATCTTATCTAGACACTTCATTGCATAGTGCCCATATTGGTCACATCTGAAACATTGTACTTCAGAAATGTCTCTCTTCTTCTTTGAAGACCTCTTCCCATTTGAGTTGTTGTCCCTCTTTCTCTTAAAGTTCTTCTTTCCTTTCTTGTGGGAATTAGAGTTTAGAACTTGAATGTCTTCATTACCATTGTTTTGTTTTATTCCTCTTGTGACAAGCCGAGATTCCTCTTGAATGCAATCGGTTTTCAATCTATCAAACTTGGGAAATTTAGAACGAGCACTGATTCCTTGAATGAACGATTCCCATGAGGTAGGAAGTCCATTTAGAGCCATCATAGCAAGTTCTTTGTTGTCCACTAGATGTCCAATAGTGGATAGTTGATCCGTAAGCTCAGTGATCCTCAAAAAATAGGATGTAACTGTTTCTCCTTTATTTATCTTTATATGGTGTAGTTGATTCTTTAGGGTGAGAGCCCTGCTAGTGTTGTTGATTTCATAAATGTCAGCTAGTGCTTTGAACATCTGAAAGGTCGTCTCATATTTAGAAATAACTAGTACAATGTGGTCTCTTACTGAATCCACAATTATCTTAAGGGCCTTCTCACTGTCCTTGCTCCACTAAATTTTCTCTGTATCATCAGAGGGTTCAGGAATTTTACTTTTGACATGTGAGTCAATTTTATTTTCTTTCAAAACAAGCATGATCCTGAATTTTCAAGATACAAAATTTGATGCTCCATCTAATCTATCTTCAAACCTAACTCCGGTTGCCATTAGGATTATGGGAATGTGATTTTAGTAAGAGCCTGGTGAAAGTTTATGAGATCGTTACAAAATTTTAATATGATCTTCCTTAACTTGGCTCTGATACCATGTTAAGTTCTTTCAAAATTCTGTGATCAAAGTAGAAGAGATGAGATATGATCTGAAAGTTGTATTTTATCTACTATAGTGTGTTTTGAAGATGCACAACACTTATTAATTTCGGTGTGTCCATCCTCCTCAATGTAAGCATGCTATATAAGTGGATGAGGGGTTACGTAGTGAAGAGATATGTCTTCCCACGTGGGAAGACACATCTCTTCCCTACGTACCTCTCACCACAGTATATAAACTAGTCACCATTTACTTACCCGATCGGAAGGAGTGCGACTTGTTTGAGAATCGCTTTACCACTCGATACCATGAACGGTGTAAAAATAAATATATATATATATATCTATCAGAAGCATGAAATAGTACGACCGACGTTACAAAATTTAACAATGATTGCCTGTGAACCAAAGATTAATCAATCCCAATTTGTTTCTAGAACATCTTCCCTGGTATCTAGATTCCAGGGAATTTGAAGGCCAGAATGTGGAGTTAGGTGGCACCCTGCACATTGTTCATGAGCATCACCCCATTAGCAATGAACATCTGAAGACGAATAACACTTGAGGACAAATTTGCAGCACGATTTTGAATCTACAGTCAAATATTAGATATAACAAGAATTTTTCCATTCTATGTAAAATAACATACATGTAGAATTTGAGATTCCTATGATTTCTACATTACTAAATATGATATATAATATCTAATCGAAAACACTTAAGTTATTTGTCATCGCTGTAATGTGGACCCTATTATGAGTTGTTCGAATAACTAGAAAAATCATTTTGTTCAGAGAAAAAAATATCATACTATTGAGTCTATCATTTCCTTTGAGAAGGTGTGAAAGGAAGACAATAAAGGAAAATATCCTGTGCAAACTACTATGATGGATCCCACTTTTGAAGTTGTGGTTAAACAAAAGTTATTGGACCAATTTTATAAACCACCCTAATCTTGGGTTGGCAGTTTGACTGGTTTTGTAATGTTTTGTCTTATGTAATTTCTTTCTTGATCTTGATCTTTAATTGTCCTTTGCTTTCTTGCTGTTCTTATTGTCAAATTTTTTTACTTATATATGGTTTGGGCCCTTTCAAAATCTCTGCTTAATAAAAAACAATGTATCATGCAAAGCGAAATTGATTGAATTTTAATATGTTTTGTGCTGAACATTTTGAAAGATGTATTTAGAGAAACAAATTCAATTCTTAGTTTTTCATCCATTTTTTTATTCTCTTTTGAACGAAACAAAATAATTTAAACACAAAGTACTTACCTTGTCTCTTTGTCCACTGCTTGACAGAACCTAAGACACTTTGTGCAGCAACTAGAAATAATAGTGTTGCACAGCAACTGAGACCTTGCATAGCAACTGAGACAGCCACCTTCCTGAGGCGCTGAATTTTCCTCTGTCCCTCCACAAGTGGACTCTTTGTACTGTTCTATATTTTTTTCATTGTTGCCATTCTCATTTGTATCAAGAATGTGACAAGGTTCATCTATGATCCAGTATGACCTTATCCCACCTTCTTTGATATGGATTCCTTTGCCTTGGCCTTCAATAGAAAGCCTTTGAATATTGTTTAGCGAAGTGATGACAGGATGTTGTGCTCTATAAATGAACATAATCTTTTCAGCTCCTTGGATGGATACTTTAGCACTGAAAAACTCTTCATCGTCTCTCTTAAAGGAAATTTCCATGTAACGAGCAACATTGTTCTCAGTTTCTTTAGAGTTGAGTTCTAAATTAAAAAATAGTACAATTCCCGCACATTTGGAGTTGATTTCTACAGGGAACGACCATATATCTCTGAAGCTGGAAGACGGTAATTCCCAGTCATGCACTTGTAAACAATTTAGCTGCATTCCTGTTTCACTGAAGTCCCGAAGGAAGGGCATATCCTGCAAATCCAACAGGCAAGCCAATAATCAGTTCTTGTCATGCCTGATAGTTCATTTATTTAGAATAAAATAGTACTCATAGAGTATGCATGCACCTACCTTCATAATTTGGATCAGGTCTAATCCAATGAACCCACTTAAGCATAATTCCTGTAAACTTTTCAATCCTTGTAAACCTTCAAGACTTTTGATGTTTGTGCAACCCCTTATGTCTAGTTTTATTAAAGAATACAATGAGCTCAGGTCTGGCAATGCAGCTAAGTGGTTGCAGTTCCGCAGGGCCAAAATTTTCAAATTTTTCAAATTTGAGAAATACGAGATTGCCTTCATTTGCATACAATCCTCTGCTTCAAGCCTCTCAAGTGATGCAGGAAGAGAAGGCAATTCCAATAACTTGTCACATTTGTTCAGAATAAGAGTTTTCAGGTTTTCAAGCTTACCAAGCTTGGAAGGCAAACTGTTAAGGAAACTATTTTGCAAGTTGAGAATCTTCAGAGTACACAAATCTTCAAACTTTGGAGGAAGACCATTTAAGAGATGAGAACCACTTGCATTCAACTGCACCAATGATCGAAGCCTGGAAAAATTATCTGGGAGTTCAATTAAGCTCACATCCTTCCTCAGTTCCAAAGTTGTAAGATTTGTAAGCATTCCAAAACTTTCAGGAAGCCCACGTAGACAACGGCAGTCATTCACAAACAATTCACGGAGGCTTTCAAGTTTCCCCAATTCCTTAGGCAGATGGGATATACTACTACATTTGTTCATCACCAGGCAATTGAGATGCTTGAGTTCACATATCGATGTAGGCAAACTTCTTAGCTTGAGGCAGCCGCTTAGAATGAGCTTCTTCAGCAAACTGCCTGTTCCGAAAGGAGGAAGCTCTTCAATCTTGTCTAAACAGCCTATATCTAGTTCTTTTAGGGCTCCCAGAGTCCCGAACGTATTTGGTAGCTTTCTAATGGATGAGCAACCATTCATAGAGAGCTTTTCAAGTGATGAGAGACCACTGATACTATCTGGAAGTCCTTCTAGAGTTTTACAGCCTGATAAGTTCAGACATTTTAGCTGTTGCAGAAGGCCAACTGATTCAGGTACCTTTCTTAGACTGAAACAATTTTTCAAATCAACCCTTAAAAGGGATCTATAATTTGAAAGATCAGGCAATCTTTCAAGATTAATACACCAGCTCAGCAGAAGAACTTTGAGATTCTTGGGCTTCTGCAATGGAAAGGCACTTTCTTAAATTCAGAGAGATAGAACTTCAGGCCTGCCGAATTAATTTGAAAGAAATAAATTGAAAAATTACCTTACACGGAGAATTTTCACTCCAAAGTTCTTTGATATTGCATGGAATATGTTTTCTGGTACCCAAATCAAGAACAACAAGATGTTCCATACTCCACTCAGATGGCAAATAATGCCATGGACACGAATTCCATCTAAACCATCTAAGATTTAAAGATAATGGTTGCAGATCACCTTGTATAACAGTCTCATCCAAGGAAATTAAATGTAAGTTTCTCATTGACCTCATATTCTCAACTGTAATGCTCTGTTCTGAACCTGAAAAAGAGATGCTTTGGACACTATCCAGAACCTGAGTAGATATTACAGGATGCTGTGATGAGTTTAAAAGTACTTTCTCCTTAAATGGGTTCATATTAACTCTAACAGCCATCATTGCTAAAATTATCATCAATTTTTCAACTTTGTGCATAGCATAATCACAATATTTTTACAATGTCATAACCAAATCATAAAAGAAGCTGGCAGCAATGAATAACTCTTACCGGATTTCTTTGGAGCGCTTGATAAGCTTCATTTGACTTCCAAAGCCTGCTGCGCTTGCCTGGATCCCGAGATTCATCCCCCACAATTGCTCGCCCCATATCCCTCAGATGATCATGCATTGATATGATTTCATCATAACCTATTTTGATGAGTGACTTCAGTTCTAAGTTGGAGAGGTTAATATGTGGATTCAGATTTAGTTCTTCCCAGAAACTAATTGCACCTTTCCCGTCATGCCCCACAAAAAAACAAGCAATGTCAAGGAAAATTTCCTTTTCCTCAATGTTGAGATCTTGGTAGCTGATTTTGAGGCGGCTGTATATGTCATCAAACCTTGCAGTTTCAAGCTGTCTGAGTGTCTCCTTCCAACATATTTCGTCTTTTCTCTGGTACAAGAACGCCCCAACTACTTCCAAAGAAAGTGGAAGTCCGCAGCATGCATTTACTATCCTTTCGGATATTTTTTTATAATTATTATCTGGACATGGCTTAAGAAAGGAATGCCAACAGAACAATTGAAGAGCTTCATCCTTCCCGAGTTCAAGCAAAGGATAAATGCAAATTTCATCATTGAAGACAGCTTTATCACGTGTCGTAACAATGACTCTGCTACCTGCTGAAAGCCACTCTGCACCCAGGGCTTCAATCTGCTTTTTGTGATCTACATCGTCCAGAACAACAAGAGCACGTATGGAGTGCAAACGTTCTCTCATTAAAGCTTTGCCATGATCAACATTGTTCACTCTAATTTTTATTTTCAAGAGATCTCTCAAGATCTGTCTCTGCAACCTGCAGAGTCCATTGATGTTTTGGGCATTGGCACGAACATCAGCCACAAAGGAAACTGCTTCAAACTTCTTAAAAATGTCATTGTAAACTGCCTTGGCTAGCGTAGTTTTCCCAACACCTCCAATGCCCCAAATCCCAACTGTATAGGCTTCTTTTCCATTGACGCCAATCTTCAGCAACTTAATAACTGCATCCCTTCGTTCTTTAAGTCCAACAGCAGATTTTGTGATATCCAGTGGAACATTGTTCAATGTGTTTAGAACATCTGTCACAACACGCTTGATGAGCTTCCCCTCATACCTGCAGATGCACCATACAAAGATATCAAACTAAAACTTTGGAAAACCCTAAGCAAATACAACTGAAAAAGAAAGAAAATAATACCCTGATGTTATCTGCATAGACCATCCTGATAAGGAGGAGACATATTGCAAAGCCTCTTTCCATTCAGTGATGGTTTCCAGTGGATATCTCTTTCTCTGAGAGTGACTTGCAAAAGCCCTAGCATACTTGCGTGCATCTGGATGTCTGACATCTGCTGGCTCGACATCATAAAACAAGGGGATGATAAGTCCTGTGGATTTTCGCATCTCTGTGACTTCCTTTAGGCACCATGGAGAATCGGCATAGTTTGTGGAGAAAATTGGAATATGAATACATGTGTCCTCAATTGCCTGCCTCAGGCTCCTATCAATGTTCTCCCCTCTCCTTAATCGTTCACTGTCTAGAAAAACATGAATACCTGCAGCACTCAGAGATTCAAATAGATGGTCCACCAGTTTTTGCCTTGTATCACTACCTCGGAAGCTTAGAAATACATGATACTTTTTTTGCTCCAACGAAATTTTCTTTGATGGAGTGTACTCCTCCATTTCTTCTGATCCAAATGGAGATCCAGTGTATCTATAAATTATTTAACTCAAATGAAAGCCTTCAGAGTTGTGCAGTCTGTATTTGCTTCAAAACACAATCTCAATACTCGTCAGAGACTCAGTTTGCCAGTTACGCGGGGAGAGTAAATTTTTTTGCTGAATTTGGTGTTTCCTCTGGTTGACTAGTGATTTTGTCACCAGACAGTGTTGCAGGCTTCTGATGCTCAATTGAAATATCAAATTTCCATGGCCCTAAAGGCAAAAAAAAATTCTCAAAAAGTGTTTGTGCAATGTAAAAAAAATCTCCCTTTACTGGAAAAGGTTATTTCAATAGTGGACGGGTTATTTGTCAACTTAACATCACAATTATTACGGCAAAACGAATCTTTAAAATCTATGGCTGAAAGTTAGCCAAAACGACTGCAAGACCATTGGAAAGGTTTCTCGTTGACTGTTCGTTTCCCTAATTTCACTCGTCATTTTCCACTTGCCGTTTGAGATTCAAGCTTCTGCATCGCTCATAATGTTAGAATACGTCAACCTCAGCATCCCATCGTGATAGTATTGAATAAGATCTTCACACGCTTGTACGTTGTAAATTGTGCGATCTTCTTCCATTAGTAGGCAACGTACTAAATGACTACAGTACGATTTATTTATTTTTATTAGGACTTTGATTTGACGTTGATTTGATTCGGTAAGTTTTGAATAATCCACATTACCAACCTACATTTCATAGTGTGAATAGAAAGAGAGACTAATGAACTGTACGATGCATATATGGGCACATATCTCTTGTCATACGGATTGTGGTTATAAGAATTTGGTGAAATACGAATCCATCTTGTCATAGTGTTCTTTGCCTTTGTACTAAGTATTCCATAATTTAAGGAGCCATGCTTTCATCAAAACATGGGAGATTAAACATGTTATTCTAAATTCACACTAATTTACATATTCAAAGTTAACTTTAATAACTTTAACAAGAAAAATATATCTTTATATGTGATTTCCAAAGTAGATTTTTTCAAAAACTATAAAAATAATATTATTTTAAGAATAAGAAAAAAATTTAGAGAATATTTTGTGGTGAATTTTTCATAATAATATTAAGTATTATACATTATATTATAATATATTATAAATTGTTTAATAAATTTTTAAAAATATATTTAATATATAAAATATTATATATGTTATTAATAATATATATATATATATATATTTTTTCTAATATTTATATATATTTAATATAGAATTATTTAGGAAGTATATAAATCAACAAAATCATGTTTGATTATTCATAGATTTCGGGTTTTCTAAGTTTATATGGCAATTTTGAAGCTTCATCAATAAATAAAGTAGAGGCTTCCCCATAGGTATATAAAGATTTGTTCATGCATAGACTTGAGACTTTCAATTATATTGATCAACACTACCTTCCCTATCCCTCTCCATCTCCATATCCATATCTCTCCCTTCTCCCTTTATATATGAGCTCTCTCTCTCTCTCTCTCTCTCTCTCTCTCTCTCTCTCTCTCTCTCTCTCTCACACACACACACACACACACACACACACACACACAAATATTCTATCTCTATCTCCCTCCTCTACCTATCTCTCCCTCCCTCGATAGCTCCTTATCCCCCAATCCATCTCTCTATCTCCACCTCTATCTTCCTCTTTATCTCTCCTTCTATCTCCCTATTTCTCTCTATCTCTCCCTCTCTCTTTTTGGTCTCTACTTCTCTTTATTCGTTTATCTATCTCTCTATCTTTGTCACCTTATCTCTTTCTCTCTATGTCTCCTTATATCTCTATCTTTCTATCACTCTATCCCATTATTGATATGTCTCTATCTCCGCCTCTCCCTCTATACATCTCTATCTCTTCTTCTTTATCTCCCTAACTTTATCCCTCCCTCCAACTCTTTCTATATGTTTCTCCCTCTCTTCCTCTCTCCCCCTTTATTTATAGAGATGCCCCCCCCCCTGCCCCCCCTCTATCTCCATCTTCCTCATCCTAAACCTTTTTTTTTCAATATATCTTTTCCTCTATCTCTATCTATATCTATCCATATTTCTTCTTCCATCTCTCCCTTTGTCTTTATCTTGTTAACTATACATCTTACCCAATATCTCTCTCTACTCTATCTTCATCTTTCTATCTATCCCTCTCCTTCTCTTCTTCATTCCATATCCCTCACCTCCTCCATCTCTATATATATCCCCAATCTCTCTCGCTCTCAAACACAGGCACTTCCCCCCTCTTTCTCCCAATTGCAAACATAACATGAGCCTGTTGGTAATGGATTTTTCTTATCTTCTTGATTCAGAGGTTTTATTTCAATCATGTTTGGATCCCTATAAGTAGATGCACAATTGATTCAAATTAAGCTATCACTTCTCCTCTAATACCTTTGTCTCACAAACAACATCACTTTCTAAATGGCAGGCTACCAATTAACCTCTTGTCCTACATAAGGTATTAAAAAATAGACCATTTTTTCCCTAATTGACCTCTAACAACTATTTGGCATACCCATTGCACACCAATGGCTTTGTTTTTCGTGCGCTTCCCTCTCCGTAAATCATAAATGGCTTTGTTTTTCGTGCATGCAGATCTTTAAATAATTTGTTGACTACAAAAAAAAGCAACAGGCAGTTAGTTTTATGGCTTAGGAATAAATACACAGTTGCTTGGAGAAATGTGACATTGGAATTATGGAATTATAATTCATATTTCTTTAGGAGAAACAAATATTAATAAAAAATAAACACACCGTACCTGGGTGAACTAAACTTTTAATATTATAATTTGGGCCTGTGATTTTCAAGATTTTTCATGTAACATATCTCTTGCTTTTAGAAGCTTATTTATCAATTACCTAAATATTTTTGAAGTACTTTTTAGAAATATATATTTAAAATGATATTATAATTTATTTTATTTATTATTTTGTTAGAGCAATAAACATGGATAGAATTTTAATATTATGTATTAGATATTTAGTTAAATTTATTATTAAAATATATATTAATTTTATATACGATTAAAGTTATAATTATATTTATTATTTTATACTATATAATATTAATTTAATGTAATATATATTAACTTATGATATTATTTTAAATTGATCCATCTATAATTTAAACTACAAGAATGAATACAATTAAATTAGGATTTAATCTATAAAATGAATACATAACTAAATTACAAATATATAGATGTTAAATATTATATAAGTAACATAATAAAAATAATAACAATTAAATAATAAGTATATATAGATAGTAATTTTTCATCTCAATTCTTTCTATAGCATGTTTGAGTTTTATCTAATTTGTAAGAAGTTACTAATTCATAATGGAAACTACAAGATCAAACCAATTATATTATACTAAGAAAGAGAAACCGAGCCAGGACCATGAGCTAGGCCCGCAGTCACTATGCGTTTCTAATCAATCGATGCATTTGGATGTCTTGCCTCCCAACCTCGTTCATTCATTAAGAGCTACCGATTATAAATTATATTCCATGTGCTGCTATCTATCCCTTGGTCCAGCTTGCCTTCCATCCAGTTATATTATTCTCCTTCCGACACTATACGAACTCGAGTTATATCATTATATTATAGTTGTTCGGCTTGCCTTCCCGGTAACAGTAGAAAAGGAGGATTGTTGAAACTAAACTCTATTATTTTATTGCCTTCGATCAACCTTTCTCGAGTGGGAAAGAAAGTTACTCCCTATGAACCTGTTGAACTAGTCTACTCAGTTTGAAGAGTCCTTCACCCTGTTTCTCAACGTTTGGAAAGAAAGAATGT